>NC_137358.1:8802671-9543347 GCF_965287045.1 Carcharhinus amblyrhynchos | reverse complement strand
GTGAGCAGTGTGTGGGGGAGGGGGAGTGAGCAGTGTGTGGGGGGAGGGGAGGGGAGTGAGCAGTGTGTGGGGGGAGGGGAGTGGGGGGGGGGGAGGAAGCAGTGTGTGGGGGGAGGGGGAGTGAGCAGTGTGGGGGGGGAGGGGAGTGAGCAGTGTGGGGGGAGGGGGAGTGAGCAGTGTGGGGGGGGGTGTGGGGGAGGGGGAGTGAGCAGGTGAGTGAGCAGTGTGGGGGGGAGAGTGAGCAGGTGTGGGGGGAGGGGGAGTGAGCAGTGTGTGGGGGAGGGGAGTGAGCAGTGTGGGGGGAGGGGAGTGAGGCAGTGTGGGGGAGGGGGGTGTGAGCAGTGTGTGGGGGGAGGGGAGTGAGCAGTGTGGGGGGGTGTGGGGGAGGGGGAGTGAGCAGTGTGGGGGAGGGGGAGTGAGCAGTGTGTGGGGGGAGGGGGAGGGAGCAGTGTGGGGGGGGTGTGGGGGGAGGGGGAGTGAGCAGTGTGTGGGGGGAGGGGAGTGAGCAGTGTGGGGGGAGGGGAGTGAGCAGTGTGGGGGGGGTGGTGTGGGGGGGAGGGGGAGTGAGCAGTGTGGGGGTTAGTAACTCAGCCCAGAGTGTTGGACAAACCTTTATCCCTGAAACTGATGAATTTCCTCCTTGGGAGCTTGCTGTGCGTAAATTGAGACATTGCAGATAACAAAATCTGTAGAGTACAGCGCCCCACAATTCCTCCAGTTATAACAGTGGCCGCACTTTAAAAATACCTGACTGAGTGTTGAGCATTTTGGGATATTCTGAGGTTGTGAAAGGTGCTATAGAAATGCAAAAGTTCTGACACTGAAGAGGCAGGTGGGGAAACCCCTCGTGACGTGGATTCAGACATTGAGCAGCTGTACTTATTCATCTCCTTCAAACCTCTCAGACAAGAAAGAGTTTTGCTTTGCATGTCACTGAAAAGAGACAGGTTGCTGAAGTTTTGCTTCTTGCACTCATCAGGACAAATGCAAGAATGCCAAATTTCAAACAGTCGCAACAAATTGTGCTATAGGAGAAAAAGGATACTGATTGGTTGGCATGTCATCTGTGACCAAGGCATTGCCATGTGTGAACAAGAGGTTATCCAAGTTCCCCAGTAATCCAAAAAAGATGCAAGGTTCGGAATATACCTTCCGTTTGCAGAGATTGGGTCCCTGTGTATGAATATATCTCACCTCAAGTGACCTTAAATGTTTGCTTTGAGAAAATCTGTTATTTACCGCACCAGGGATGTGTGTTCGATTTTCTGCCTTTTGAACAAAGAAAATTACAGCACAGGAACAGGCCCTTCGGCCCTCCAAGCCTGCACCGTCCACGCCCATCTGAACTAAAACCCCCTACCTTTCCAGGGACCATATCCCTCTATTCCCATCCTATTCATGTACTTGTCCAGACGCCCCTTAGAAGTCACTACCGTATCCGCTTCCACTACCTCCCCTGGCAACGAGTTCCAGGCACCCACCACCCTCTGTGTAAAAAAAAACTTGCCTCGTACATCTCCTTTAAACCTTGCCCCTCTCACCTTAAACCTACGCTCTCTCGTAACTGACTCTTCCACCCGGGGAAAAAGCTTCTGACTATCCACTCTGTCCGTGCCTCTCATTACGTGTAGGCTTCTGTCAGGTCGCCCCTCAACCTCCATCATTCCAGTGAGGACAAACCAAGTTTCTCCAACCTCTCCTCATAGCTAATGCCCTCCATACCAGGCAACATCCTGGGAAATCTTTTCTGTGTCCTCTGTCAAAGTCTTCACACCCTTCTGGTGGTGTGGCGACCAGAATTGAACACTAGATCCCAGGTGCGGCCTAACTAAGGCTCTATAAAGCTGCAACGTGCAACATTTGGAATTGATAGTGAGGCCGTGTTTTCTGTTTTGTCTCCAGACAGGGCACCTTGAAGTCGAAACCTGGAGTTGTCCAGAGATTTGACTCTCTGGTTGGTTTTTAGCATCTAACAGGAGGAGGGGAGGGCAACGACGGCACGCAGGGAGCGTAAACCGGCAGCGACTTCAAGCTCATCTCCATCTCCAGAGGAATGAAACGTGACTGTTTGCCGTTCCTGCCCAGGTCCCGGAAATTGGGCCCCGTTGAACAATCCTAAGCAGAGATTTGACTTCCGGGGGTCGGTGGAGAACAAGAACCAAAGGCGAATTATTTTTCTTAAATCGACAGGAGGCTCAGATAAGGGACCATTTGCTTGACGCCTCACCCAAGAACCACTATAGGCCGCACCTTCCTACTGATGGAACTCGATTTTGGAGCGTTGCCACAGAAACACTAGGCCCGAGCCTCAGATTTAGCACAATTTAGCAGCCCTGCCACGGAAACACTAGGCCTGAGTCCTAAATTTAGTACCAGAAACTGGCTGAAGATTGGACAGAGGGAAAGATTGTACTTTTTGATCCCCCGACAATCACTTTATTGATAGAAAGACACTTTGGAACGAAAGTATCCTTCCAAACTGACCATGTGTGATGTTCCTACTCGCACAATATCAGGCCTCAAGCCCTCAATAGCGCGCATTTAATTCTTTACTTTTTAAACTCAGCACTACAAATGATTTGAGATATTTTTCTGGACTATTTTTTGCAGTCAAAGGATTTCAGGGAAGTTGTGCTGATGTTTCGGGCCTTAGACAAGGCTGTGTGTTGTGCGACAAACTCGATGTCAGTCTCCGGCCCGGAGTTGCTCAGTCAATAAAGTTGAAGGGACACACGGGGAAGGGGAAGGGATTGGAAAATGAGTCTGGGGAAGTTGCCCGTCTTCAAGAGCCTGGTCGCCAACTCCCACAGCAAGCGGAGGTTCAAGTCTGAGCTCACCACGGACATGATCAGCTCTCCGCTGGGAGATTTCCGCCACACCATGCACGTAGGCCGGGGGGGCGACGTGTTTGGCGACACCTCCTTCCTCAGCGATCACGGCGGGGAGAAGGCTCACGAGAGCACCAAGACCAACCCCCTCGTCCGCGTGCTGAGGAACGTCAGGAGGCCACAGTTGAGGAGCCGTAACAGCAGTCGGGAAATGTCGCCCCCTCCGGCCGTCTCCCCCATTATCAAGAACGCCGTCTCTCTGCCGCATCTGTCGGAGACGAAGAACGGGTCCGTGGAACGGTTCAACTTCAAAAGCGCGATGTCAAGTCCGGATGTGCTGGATGGATCGTACGGTAACTTCAATTTAAATCCTCAATCTTCCCCTGCCCAGGGCCCTCTCCCTTTACCCTCTCTCTCTCCCTCTATCCTCTCTCGAGCTCTTTATGACTTTTAAGGGGCATCTTGACAAATCCGTGAATAGGATGGGAATAGAGGGATATGGTCCCCCAGAAGGGTAGGGGGTTTTAGTTCAGTCGGGTAGCAAGGTCAATGCAGGCTTGGAGGGCCAAAGGGCCTGTCCCTGTGCTGTAATTTTCTTTGTTCTTTGTTCTGTCCTTCTTAGTGTCCAAAGATGTGCAGGTTAGATGGATTGGCCATGGTAAATTGTCCCTTAGTGTCCAAAGATGTGCAGGTTAGATGGATTGGCCATGGTAAATTGTCCCTTAGTGTCCAAAGATGTGCAGGTTAGGTGGATTGGCCATGTTAAATTGTCCCTTCGTGTCCAAAGATGTGCACGTTAGGTGGATTGGCCATGCTAAATTGTCCCTTAGTGTCCAAAGATGTGCAGGTTAGGTGGATTGGCCATGCTAAATTGTCCCTTAGTGTCCAAAGATGTGCACGTTAGGTGGATTGGCCATGCTAAATTGTCCCTTAGTGTCCAAAGATGTGCACGTTAGGTGGATTGGCCATGCTAAATTGTCCCTTAGTGTCCAAAGATGTGTAGGTTAGGTGGATTGGCCATGCTAAATTGTCCCTTAGTGTCCAAAGATGTGTAGGTGAGGTGGATTGGCCATGCTAAATTGCCCCTTAGCGTCCAAAGATGTGTAGGTGAGGTGGATTGGCCATGCTAAATTGCCCCTTAGTGTCCAAAGATGTGTAGGTGAGGTGGATTGGCCATGCTAAATTGCCCCTTAGTGTCCAAAGATGTGCAGGTTAGGTGGATTGGCCATGCTAAATTGTCCCTTAGTGTCCAAAGATGTGTAGGTTAGGGGGATTGGCCATGCTAAATGTGGAGGTTAAGGGAATAGGGTGGGAGAAAGGGTGAGATACTCTATCAGAAAGTTGTGCGGATTTGATGGGCTGAATGGCCTCCTGCCCTGCAGGGATTCTAGATGGATTCTTGATAGTGGAGGGGAAAGGCGGGCGGGAATGTGGGATTGAAATAACAATCGTATCAGCCATGATCTTACTGACTGGCTCGAGGGGCCGAGTGGCCTACTCCTGCTCTTAATTTGTAAGTTCTCCCCATTTCCCCCTTCCCTCTCTCGCTTACCACCTACCCTCCCCTGTCCCTTCTACACTTGCCTTCTCTCTGCTCCCTCCTTGCCTCTGCCCCCACCCCCCTGCCAACCTCTGTCTCCCTCCCCAACCACCCACACCCCTTCCGTTATTGGTTATATTGGTTGCCCTCTTGCCTCAGGGCCTGGTTTTTGAGCTCCAGAGCTTGGCCGCTTCTGCAGTCCCACGCCGGCGGCCATGTTGTCCCCTGAGGAAGATTAACCTTGAAGTCCGCTCGCTCCTTTTGGGTGGAGGTCAGCGAACCCACAACGGAGCTTTTGGAATTCCAGAAGTGTTCTGGGCCCTTCCACATATTAGAAAAAAACCCCAGCAGTACTTGGGATTTGTCTTCCAACTGTTTGTGGGATCTTGTTGTGTGGAAAAATGGCCTAAATGTTTACAAAAAAAATTACTTCTTCCATGGGATGTGGGCATCGCTGGGTGGGCCGAGATTTACTGGCCACCCCTAATTGCCCTCGAACTAAGGGGAACCAACCACATTGGAGTCACATGGAAGCCAGACCGGGTAAAGATGGCAGATTTCCTTCCCTAAAGGAACCAGATGGGTTTTTCCTGACAATTGACAAGTCGATTCTTAATTCTAGATTTGTTGGCTATCGAATTCAAATTCCACCATCTGCTGTGGTGGGATTTGAACCCAGTTCCCAGAGGTGCCAGATGACAAGTGCGGTGACAATACCACTACACCACTGCCTCTGCTAAACCACCAGTGCTCCCCCAATGGCGATTTAGCACGGCCCATGCGGATTTTGTTAGTTTCGAAGATGGTCACCGCTCAGTGATAGAACCCCTATCCCTGCAGAAGGAGGCCATTCAGCCCTTCAAGTCTGTACTGACTCTCCAGTAGACCATCTTACCCCCTCCCCTATCACCCCACCCCCTCCAAAAACCGAGTAGAAACAAGAGCTGAACTTTTCCAGCCCCTTCCGCCATTGGGAGTTCCAGTTCCCCACAGGATTGGAAGACCCCGCTTTTGGCCAATGACGTTTGCCTCTGCCGCTGGAAAATACGCCGCGGGGGTGGCTAAAATCCTGCCCGATTTTTTTTTTTCTCTCTCTCCATCTAACTTATCAAACCCTCTCACAATCTTACAACATCCCTCTATCAGGCCATCCGTCTGCCTTCCCTATTCGAGGGCAAAGACTCCCAGCTTGCTTGGACCTCGCAGTTTGGCGTAAGTTCCCAATAGGAAGAGATGCTTCCCATGGAAGAGATGGGCGGCACGGTAACACAGCGGTTAGCACTGCTGTTTCACAGCTCCAGGGACCTGAGTTCGATTCCCGGCTCGGGTCACTGTCTGGAGTTTGCACATTCTCCTCATGTCTGCATGGGTTTCCTCCCACAGGCCAAAGATGTGCGGGTTAGGTTGATTGGCCATACTAAATTGACCGTAGGTGCATAGATTAGAGGATTAGTGGGTAAAATGTGTATGGATATGGGGAGTAGGGCCTGGCTGGGATTGTGGTCGGTGCAGACTCGATGGGCCGAATGGCCTCTTTCTATGCTGTAGGGTTTCTATGACCTTCTAATTAAAATTCCGCCATCTGCCGTGGTGGGATTCGAACCCGGGTCCCCAGGAAATTAGCTGAGTTTCTGGATTAATAGTCTAGTGGTTAGCACCGCTGCTTCACAGCGTCCAGGGACCTGGGTTCGATTCCCGGCTCGGGTCAACTGTCTGTGTGGAGTTTGCACATTCTCCCCGTGTCTGCGTGGGTTTCCTCCCACAGTCCAAAGGGTTAGGTTGATTGGCCGTGCTAAGAAATTGCCCCTTAGTGTCCAGGGACGCGTAGGTTAGAGGGATTAGTGGGTATAATGTGTAGGGATATGGGGGGTAGGGCCTGGGTGGGATTGTGTTCGGTGCAGACTCGATGGGCCGAAGGGCCTCTTTCTGCACTGTTGGGTTCGATGATTCTGAGATGCTGGCCCTTTAAGAGAAGCCAGCTGGACTGACTGTCCCTTTAAGTATGCAAATATTCCGAGATGTTTCTCCTGACTCTATCTCTTGCCTGTTCTTGTCCAGGATTGCAGTCGGGATTTTGTACCTTGCCGAGATGGTCCAGGATGGATCGGCCGAAGGAGAACGCGACGGTGGGCGAAGCGGAGCAGCCGGTGGGCACCGCGGACGTGGCGGACTTTGAGCTGCCGCGCACGGACTCCCTGCTGTCCTTCAGCCTGGACCTGGGACCCTCCCTGATGGCCGAAGTGCTGGGGGTCATGGAGAAAGAGGAGCCCCCCGAGAGCGGGGGCCAGGCCGTGACGTTCAGCCTGGAAGGTTCTTCCGGCCAGGGGGACTCGAAGGGAGCCCGGCGCCCGGCTCACCCGGAGTCGGCGGGCGCGGGTGGCCCGCCGGGGGCTTCGCGGGAGACCCCTGCGCCCGCGGGGCTCAGGGGGCCCGAGGGGGACGCGGACTTGCACCCCGACGAGGTGGGCGGCTCGAGGGGGGCGCGGAACTTTCCGGCGGAGAGGCCCTCCGTCCGGCATCTTGGCGGGACCGTAAGCTACCCGGACTCCGCCCAGGCCGCCTTCCAGCGCCGGACGGGCTCCCAGCCGCTGTTCACCCACCGGGACGGCGGCCGAGAGATCGGCCCGCCAGCGGACGGCGCCACCTACCGCACGCACGGCCGCCATTACGGGTCGGGGCAGTACCGGGGGAGGCTGGGTGCCCAGGAGGTGGAGAGGAGGGCGCCGGGCAGCTGGGGGGCGCACTCCCCCACGGCGGGGCAACGCGTCCCAGCGGACGGTGAGGAGGTGAGAGGCGAGAGGTACAGGGAGGACTACAGGGAGAGGCGCCTGTCCCCAGCGCAAGAGATGGCCTTTAGCCCGGTGAAGACTGAGGGTTTTGCCTTTGCCGATGAAGAGGATGAAATCCGCGTCTGAGTTTCCTCAACTTCATTATCCGCTAACTACTATTAATGGAATCTCTTCGTTAACGGAGGCAGACGTGTTTCCTGACCGACTTTTACACCAAATACCCTGAAATCCCCACTTTCAGACCCACTCCCAAATTCCAAGGAGCCTCGAGTGGCCAACCCTCGGGAAGGTTCCCGGAACCGCGTTGGGTTGGACGTCAGACTCAACGGGGGGGGGATTCTCCGCTCCCATCCTTTGGTGGGACTCGTCGCCAGCGAGGAGGGAAAATTTGCTTGCGGCCTAAGCTCCATTCACTTTCAGCGGGACTGGAAAATCCCGGCGGAGGATTTAGGCCGATGTCTTGCGCAGTGAGTGGGGGTGGGGTGAAAAGAGGCCGGGATGGTTCTGGGTGATTTCTCTGCTGATGGTGGGGGATGTCCCACCACGCTGGGCGAATATCTCGCCCACGTTTGATGCCCGGATTGGCGGGGTCTCTCTCTCTGCCATCCCGTCCGCTGCTGTAACGTGTTGAAGTGTTGTCTACAGTGTTGGTCGTCTCGTTTAAGGAAGGGTGTAGATTCAGAGAAGGTTCACTGGACTGTTACCAGGAATGTGTGGGTTGTCTTCTGAGGCGAGGTCGGACAGGCTAGGACATTATCTGCTCCATATCTACTTTGACCATGTCTCTCATGACCTCGTACACCTCGATCAGGTCTTCTCTGCTCCAACGAAAACAACCCAAGACTCTCCAACCTCTCTTCATAATTTAAATGTTCCATCCCAGGCAATATCCTGGTGAACCTCCTCTGCACCCCCTTCCAATGCAATCACACCCTCCCTAATAATGTGGCGACCAGAACCTCAGTATTCCAGCTGTAGCCTGACCAAAATTCGATACAACTCCCTCATGTCTTCCCAGCTTTTGTAATCTAAGCCTCGATTGATAAAGGCAAGTGTCCCTCACGCTTCTTTCACCACCCTACTGACATGCCCTTCCCAATTTCAGAGATCTGTGGACAAACATGCCAAGGTCCCTTTATTCCACAGAATTTCCTACTGTTCGTTGAATACTTTCTTGTCAAATTACTCCTTCCAAAGTGCATGAACAAAGTGATAGAATCCCCACCGTGCAGAAGGAGGCCATTTGGCCCATCGAGTCTGCACCAACCACAGTTCCGCCCAGGCTCTATCCCCGTAACCCCGTGTATTTACCCTAGCTCGTCCTCCTGACACTAAAGCCAATTTAGCACGGCCAATCCACCTAACCCGCACGTCTTTGAACTGTGGGAGGAAACCGGAGCGCCCGGAGGAAACCCATGCAGACACGGGGAGAATGTGCAAATTCTGCACAGACAGTGACCTGGAATTGAACCCCTGGCACTGTGAGGCAGCAGTGCTACCCACTGTGCCACCGGTGCAGAATGGATAGGTGTTTGATAGTCGCTACAGACACGATGGGCTGAAGGGCCGTTCTATGACTTGGATGTTGTTTTTCCAGCACCGATGCGTAGCAATGACGTTGCTGCTGTAAATTGCCGAAAATGAGTTCTTGTTTCAATTTCTGCCAATGGTGAACAGTGCCATCTAGTGACCAAAAGCCATGATTACTCTGTGACCGTTGACATAGCAAAATTGAATGGTAACGTTGGCGACAAAAGATAGCCAAAATTCATGTCAGCAAGGTTTGTAGAAAAGGACAGAAGCAAAATACCACAGGCGCTGGAAATCTGAAATAAGAACAGAAAATGCCAGATAAACTCAGCAGGTCTGGCAGTGTCTGTGGAGAGAGAAACAGAATTAACATCCAATATGTCATACAGACTCAAAGCATTGACTCTGTTTCTCTCTCCAGATGCTGCCAGCATTTCCTGTTCTTATTTTAAGATATTTAAATATGGGCTGTCCTTCAGTTTGACTCTCATTTTTCAAACAGTCGAGGTTGTCAGGCAGGTGGCAGTAATTCTTCCCAGGGTTCCTCTGAGCAGTGGGAGTCTGTCTCCTTTGGGTCTTGTAACATTTTCTCTCAATGATCCGTACCGTGTGATAAGCAGAGACAGTGTGGGCCCTGACAAGCTGCCAGCTCCACCTTCCTTCCGCAATAACAAGATCCCTATCACCTCCATGTCTAATATCTGGAACTCCGTGTCTGTCTCTCTTCGTAGCAATGTTTGCATTTTGTGTCTGATCTTGTCTACAAACATTTCTCTCTCTTCACTTTTTCTCTCTCTTGTTTTCCTCTCCCTCTCCTTCCTCAATCCCACTCTCATTCTTCTTTTCCCTATCCCCTCTCTCTTCCTGACGCTTTCCCATCTCTCCTTCCCTCTGTCTCCCCATCCCATCTCCCTCCTCTATCCCATCTCTCTCTCCTTCCCTCTTTCTCCTCCCTTCCCTCTCTCTCCCTCTCTCCTTCTCCCCCACCCCCCCCCCTCTCTCTCTCTCTCTCCCCTTTCCCTGCTCTCACTTCCTTTCCTCTTCTTTCTCATCATAGAATCCCTGCAGTGCAGAAGGAGGCCATTTGGCCCGTCGAGTCTGCACCGACTGTCTGACGGAGGATTGCACCCAGGCCCTTTCCCGGAACCCCACACCTTTACCCCACTGTTTCCTATAACCTGCACATCTTTGGACACCAAGGGGCAATTTAGCATGGCCAATCCACCAAACCTACACACATCTTTGGACTGTGGGAAGAAACCCACGCAGACATGGGGAGAACATGCAGACTCCACACAGACAGTGACCCCAGGCTGGAATCGAGCCCGGGTCCCTGGCGCCGTGAGGCAGCAGTGCTAACCACTGTGTCACTGTGCTGCCCATTCCATCTCCCCCTCCCCTTCCCTCCACTCTATCTATCCCCTTCCCCCTCTCTTTTCCCCCTCCTCTCTCCCTCTCCTATTTCCCCTCCTCCCCTCCATCCCTCTCTCTTGCCTTACCCCCTTTCTCTCCCCTCCTCACTCTCTCTCTCTGCCTCCCTCACCCTTGTTCCCACTTTGCCCTCTCTATCGTGAACCTGGTGCCCACTGGGCTTGCCCGGGTTGGCCTGCTCTTGCCCATCCTACACAAGGAGGGTGCGGCCCACATTGCGATGATCAGCCTCCCGCTCTCCGGCTTTGCACAGTCGCCCGCACACATTCCCTTTTATCTTGTCCCAGCGCCAGGAACACTTTCTCTCTCTCTCTCTCTCTGCAACCCTGCGGAGTGTTATCACCGAGTCCCCAACGAGAATGAAGGAGCTGCTCGGAACATCCTGGAACAAGATCACTCCCGTCTTGAGCACCGTTTGTTTCAGGAGGGCTAAACAAACAGGAGCTAGGATTAAAAACCCCTCGAAAATCCGAGGTTACGAGCAGAAGATATTTCCGAGGTCTTTTTGTGCAGAGGCAGTTCTCCCAAAGGAAGCATCAGGAAAATAGGGGAAATTGGAATGCTGAGATCGAAACTTGTTCCTTCCTTCTGGGCCCCAAGCCCAGCAGTGGGGTAACGGAGCAGATGACCTGCTTCCCTGTAGCGAGGTTAGTCAAGGGAAAAAATATTGGCCAGAATATAAAATCCCTGCAGTGCAGAAGGAGGCCATTTGGCCCATCGACCACTATTCCACCCCCCCCCCCCAGGTCCTGTAACCCCACACATTTACCCTCCCAGTCCCCCTGACACTGAGGGGGCAATTTAGCACGGCCAATCCACCCTACCCCGCACATCTTTGGGAGGAAACCGGAGCACCCAGAAGAAACCCGCGCTGACACGGGGAGAATGTGCAGACTCCGCACAGACAGTGATCCCAAGCCGGGAATCGAACCCGGGTCCCTGGCGCTGTGAGGCGGCAGTGCTAACCACTGTGCCCCCCCCCAGGCAGAGCTCTCCCTGATATCATAGAATCCCTACAGTGCAGGAGAAGGCCATTCGGCCCATCGAGTTTGCACTGACCACAATCCCACCCAGGCCCTATCTCCATAACCCCATACATTTATCCTAGCGAGTCCCCCTGACACTAAGGGGCAATTTAGCCTGGCCAATCCACCCTGACCCGCACATCTTTGGAGTGTGGGAGGAAACCCACGCAGACACGGGGAGAATGTGCAGACTCCACACAGACAGTGACCCAGGCTGGGAATCGAATCGGGGTCCCTGGGCGCTGTGAGGGGGCAGTATCAGGGAGAACTCCACCGTTCTCTTTCAGGGAGTCTTTGACTCCCTGAGTCACCTGGGAGGACGCAGCTGGTTTAACATCTCGACCGAGAAGGCAGCCCCACGGCAGTGCAGCACCCCCTCAGCACGGCGCCAGCGGCCGGTTTCGAATAGGCCCTGGTCGCTGTGGCCCTGCTGGGTCGGCTGCTCCTTCGGAGAGTCGGTGCGGTTACTTTCAGGGGAAAATCCGACCTCTTCTGGAAAGCCACAGTTGTTTGGGTGGGAACGGGTTGGCAGGAAGATCTCAGACAAGGCACCAGGGCCTGACTGCTGCTCAACACCACCACCGTCTGGCAGACAGGCGGAATTGCAGGATGTGTAAATAGGAGCCAGTGTCTCCAACCATTGCAAACACGGCAGCTCATCCAACTCAATAACCTGATCCTTCCTCCCCCCCCAGAATGGATTACAGCAGGGGAGGCCATTCAGCCCGTTGTGTCTGAACTGCCCCTTGACCCGGTGCCACTCAATCCTCCGAACAAGAGCCGCAGCAATGTATGGTTGACTCTCAACTGCCCTCAGGCAACGAGGGATGGGCAATAAATGCTGACCCAGCCAGTGACGTCCAATGCCCCATGATTGGGTGGCACAGTGGTTAGCACCGCTGCCTCACAGCACCTGGGACCCGGGTTCGATTCCAGGCTTGGGTCACTGTCTGTGATGGGTTCTGCACATACTCCCTGTGTCTGCGTGGGTTTCCTCCGGGTGCTCTGGTTTCCCCCCACAGTCTGAAAGACGTGCTGGTTAGGGTGCATTGGCCGTGCTAAATTCTCCCTCGGTTTACCCAAACAGGTGCCAGAGTGTGGCGACTAGGGGATTTTCACAGTAACTTCATTACAGTGTTAATGTAAGCCTTATTTGTGACTAATGAATAAACTTTATGAATAAAAAGACACACACAGACACTTCTTCCGACTTGCCACAGCAGTAACTTTGCTCACATAATGCTGGATTTGCACTTGTTGTGAATTAGCCCTTTAAATATTGGATTCAATTTCTGAGACTTTGCAATCCTGAAATTTCCCACACACCTCTGGAGAGAGAAAGAGAGAGAGACACTGCCTCCTTCTACTGACCTCTCACAGCAACTGAGAAATAAAACTAAAATTGGACTTTCCCCTGTAGCGTAGATGTCCCTAAACACATGATATAAACTATCAATCCATCTCAAATCAAGCCCCACCCAGCAATCCTCAAAGGATCATAAACCCCAGGATACTGCATTAGGCCAGCAGCATGATGTCCATTATATTGCTTCAGTAACGGTTAGAGGACACCGGCTGCAGACAACACGGTGCCAACAAAATCCTGCAAAGGAACATGATTCAGATATATTTCTTACAGGCATGGTATGTCACAAATATGACTCTAACAGCCTAGAAGACATCTCAAGAGGCTTCATGGTAAGGCCATTGGGTAAAAGTATTGATAGACACTAGGTCATTGCAGAGGCCACGAGGTGGGGTTTGGAGAAGAAATGTTGGTTTTGCTCGAGGTGGTTTTGGCTGATCGGAGAAGCGAATGGAGGCTTAGAGAGCATTTTTATTTTGACAACTCTAAACAGGTCGCCAGCAAAAACAAGGCCTCCCATTCGGGTTCTCAGACACGACCTTAATAATGCGGTAAACGCTGCACCTTTTTAACCATTTTATCGCCGAGGTGAAGACATTTGGTGATGCAGTTTGCACGAACCCTAAACAGGAGCTACCTGTACAACGTGGTAGGCCTCACACCCCTCTCGGCAGAGGTGGAACATCCCACCTTCGTATTCCATTCAATGGTATAGAACAGAGGGCTGTACCATGCTTGACTCACGGTGGGGTGATTAAAGGGGGAGGAGTGGACTTTGAGACTAGTAGGCAGCTCTGAAAGTCCCTGGTCAGGGAGAGGCCACCACCAGGACTTGTTAGATCTTTGGAGAGGCTGATTCCGGCACCTGGGAAGTGTCATTAGATTATTAATCCAGAAACTCAGCCAATGTTCTGGGGACCTGCGTTCGAATTCCACCACGGCAGATGGTGGAATTTGAATTCAATAAAAAAGATCTGGAATTAAGAATGACCATGAAACCATTGTCGGAAAAACCCATCTGGTTCAATAATGTTTTTTTAGGGAAGGAAATCTGCCTCCTTTACCCCACTCTGGCCTACATGTAACCCCAGAGACACCGCAATATGGTTGACTCTCAACTACCTTGCAAGGCCAGCTAGGGATGGACCTACATGTGACTCCAGAGGCACAGTAGCGTTGGGTGACTCTCAAATGCTCTTTGAGCGAGGGCAAACTAAGGCTACATGTGACTCAAGAGACACCGCAGTGTGGTTGACCCTCAACTGCCCTCCAAGGGCAACTCGGGATGGGCAATGAATGCTGGTCCAGCCAGCGAGGTGCAGGTCCCGCAAATGAATAAAAAAATTTGACTGACGGCTTACACTAGTTATGAAAGACACTACAGAACGCCACTCAGTGTATTCCATCTTGTAATCTTGTTCAATCGTTAGTTGTGTGTATTGTATTCCATAATATGTGTGATATATTAGTGCCTATTCTCCTTGGCGTGACGGTGATCATACTTGTTGTTGTATGGTTACACGCCAATATCTCTGTAAAACCAACCAGTACAAATCTATATTTAAATATTTTACCTCATGCATTTATCACTCGTTACCAATAATAAAGTTTTTATTCTTTCTTTCCTGCGTGTTTGTTGATTTTCCTTCTTATTTCAGTCCCAAAATGTTTCTCCTGGGACCACACCCTTGTACCATCGGGTGAGAAGGGGGATGAATTGAGTCGGCCGTTCTCCCCATTTGCCCGTTAACGGGGGGGCCGAAATACTCCGGCTCCTGTCTCCGCCGGGATCCTCGGGGGGGCGAGATGGAAAGTTTCGCCGACCAGAAGACAGGTCCGTCGACCTCGGGCCTGGAATGTATGGATCCGTTTTGGAAAATCCCACCCAGGGTCATTCCTTATGCGAATTTCGAGGGGATGTCCTTTGACAATTCTGAGAGTGTTCTGGTTACTTAGAGAACAGGGTTTCGGGAGGTTACAGTGAGAAGTCTCGCAACACCAGGTTAAAGTCCAACGGGCTTATTTGGAATCACGAACTTCCGGAGCGCTGCCCCTTCATCAGATGAGTGGAGGTCTTCGTTAGGTTAAACAAAGGAACAGGAGACGGTGGCGTAGCGGTATTGTCATTAGTTTTAAGTTTATTTATTGGTGTCACAAGTTGGCTTACGTTAACACTGCAATGAAGTTAATGTGAAAATCCCCCTAGTCGCCACACTCCAGCGCCTGTTCAGGTTATACGGAGGGAGAATTAAGCACGGCCAATGCACCCTAACCAGCACGTCTTTCGGACTATGGAAGGAAACCGGAGTACCCGGAGGAAACCCACGCCGACACGGGGAGAACGTGCAGACTCCACACAGAGAGTGACCCGAGCCGGGAATCGAACCCGGGTCCCTGGCGCTGTGAGGCAGCAGCGCTAACCCACTGTGCCACCATCTGGTCATACGAGTCTCCGGTTGGCTCTTAACCACCCTGTGAAATGGAAGATACGCGGTGAAGGGCAATAGATGCTGACCCAACCCTGTGCTGAGGGGCAGGGTGGTAGGGGGCAGGGAGGGGGAGGGGGGCCTCCTCCTGGGCCTGGTCAAGCTGGACATTAGGTGGAGATGCCGGCGCTGGTCTGGGGTTAACAGGACATTAAGTGGACATTAACAGATCCAGGCAGCGGGAGGTCAAGAGGGGGCACCCATCCTGACAGTCTGTCCCTCTCCCGGGGCTATGTTCACCGCTGAGTATCCCTGGGAAGAGAGCACAGGGGTCTCTGTCACCATGCCCACGTGTTAAATAAGAGTGTTATAATCCACTCGTACTGTAAAGACTCACATTCCAACCATTATCTTCTAGTTGTGTCTCAGTCTATAATTGCCATGTTTGTGAACCCAACTCTCCACTCACCTGATGAAGGGGCAGCGCTCCCAAAGCTCATAATTCCAAATAAACCTGTTGGACTTTAACCTGGTGTTGTGAGACTTCTTACTGGGCCCACCCCCAGTCCAACACCAGCATCTCCACCTTAACATCTCAAAGACATTTGGACGGGTACACGGATGGGAAAGGTTTAGAGGGATATGGGTCAAACACAGGCAAATGGGACTAGTTCAGTTTAGGAAACCTGGTCAGTATGGATGAGTTGGGGCTGAAGGGCCTCTTTCCCTGCCGTATATCTCTAAGACTCAATGGGCTGAACTTTCCCATCCAGCCTGCCATGGGTATCGTAGTGGGCGAGAGGCAGACCATTGCAAAGACCCATTGGGCCCGGACAGGAATTTCCGGTCTTGAGGTGAGTGTGGCTGGAAAATCTCTCCCCTATGCGCCAAGCGCTTGCTGAGTCACCACTTACCCACACATTTCCTGGCTGTTATGACTTTAATCAGCCAGTTGAGGTGGGCCTGTTCAAAAATCAACTCCCAGATTAAGAGCCAAAGCGATTGGCCAATCAGGGAGCCTCTTTGTACCCAACTAGGCGTGCCGGTTCCTCTGGAACTCCGAGTGCGGACTGCTAACGGAAAGCACTCCGTGTGCTGTTGTCGGACTTGTAAATAAAAGGATTTTGGCGAAGGGACTTTGATCTCTGAGGACAAATTACAATGGCGTACAGCACAGTGAAATTACAAACCTCATATTTCAGTCGGAGAACTGGTCAGACCCACAATAGAAGACTTTATTGGCGAATGGCTTACAGGCTGTTTGTATCATCGGAAAAATGCACAGGCTTGCTCAGAAGGGAAAGGTGGGTTAAGTCAACACCCTCTTTGATGGGAACAGGCGCGAGCTTTCTTCAGGCGGGCAAAATCAGTATAAATCTCG
Organism: Carcharhinus amblyrhynchos; assembly: GCF_965287045.1. Lineage (NCBI taxonomy): Eukaryota > Metazoa > Chordata > Chondrichthyes > Carcharhiniformes > Carcharhinidae > Carcharhinus > Carcharhinus amblyrhynchos. Next base: position 9,527,031 of record NC_137358.1, on the reverse strand, counting down.
ACTGATAAAATATTGCGGGTGTTGGAATCTGAAACAAAAACAGAAAATGCTGGAAAATCTCAGCGGGCCTGACAGCCTCTGTGGAGAGAGAATAGAGCCAACGTTTCGAGTCGGGGTGACCCTTCGCCGTCCGGCTCTGAACTCGGACCCAGTTTTGGTCCCCTTATTTGAGGGAAGGTGGGGTGGCGTCGGAGGCAGTTCAGAGGAGGGTTCACCAGATTGATTCCAGGGATGAGGGTTGGAACTTGACCATCTCACCCGTCCCGGAACCCGGGCGAGCAAGGCTCAGCGAACGGAATTTTCTGTTGGCCGCAGGCGGGATTTTACGAGCCTCGCCCGAGCGAAATCCCACCTGAGGGGTGGGAAGAGAGACTGGACGGTTTAGGCCGAAGCTCTCCGGAATTTAGACGGATGAGGGGAGGTCAAATTGAGGTACGCGAGGCGATAGAAGTTGCGGATAAAGTAGACATGGAGCGGATGTTTCCTCTCGCGGGGCATTCTAGGACGAGAGGTCACAGTTTTAGGATAAGGGGAAGCAAATTTAAAACGGAGTTGAGGAGAAACTACCTTTCCCAAAGGGTTGTGAATCTGTGGAATTCGCTCCCCGAGAGTGCGGTGGATGGTGGGACAGTGAGTAAATTTGAGGAGGAGTTAGACAAATCTTTAACTGGTAATGGGTTGAAGGGAGAGAAGGCAGGAAAATGGGGAGGAGGGGCATATCAGCCATGATGGGAGGGCAGAGCGAACTTGATGGGCCGAATGGCCTAATTCTTCTCCTATATCTTACGAACTTTTAAACATGGGTTCTATTCTCTCTCTGCAGGGATGCTGAGCGGACTTTGCAGCATTTTCTGTTGAGCTTCCTCCTCTGGGTGGTTTCTCTTCCCCGAGTGCAAACCTGCTGAATAAGAGGAACTGCTTCCATTTCCGCTGCAGTCGGGCGAACAAAAGCTGGGCGCTAGCGGAAGGAAAAACCAGCTCAACGTTTCCTGGTCCCAGCTAAACTTTTATTTCTTTCACGGGACGAGGGGCGCGCGTCGCTGACAAGGCTGATGTTTGTTGCCCATCTCTTGTTGCCCATCGAAGAGGGTGGCGTTTACGGAGGCCAAGTTGGAGCGAACCACATTGCTGAGTGTCTTGGAGTCACGCGTAGGCCAGACTGGGTTAGGAAGGCGGATTTCCTTCCCTGAAAGGTTAAATTCCGTTACTGGAATTAGTGGGAAGGTCGTGGCCTAGTGGTATTAATCTCTAGAGTATTGATCCAGAAACTCAACTAATGTGGTCGGTGCAGACTCGATGGGCTGAATGGCCTCCTGTGCTGTGGGGATTCTATGATTCTAGCTTTACAGTCAGCAGGGAGATAGGACCTCCATCCGATAAATCGAGACCGGATTTAAATCCCAAATTTCTGAAATGAAAGTGTTTAAGCTTTGGACCACCCCTCAGGTTGGATGGAAGGCCCCATTCTCGCTCCGATAATTGAGAGACCTGTTGCAAGCTTCCAGCATTTTCTACGTTTTGCCCTCAGATCTCCAGGCCCTCCGCCGATTTTCCTTCGGGTTGACGTGGCGGCCATTTTAACTCAATTTGAAGGAGACCATTTTGAAGTCGCCATGCACGGACACGTAGCTGATTTTATCCAGGGACAATCTGTTGGGGAACTCCATCACGTGCCCGTTTGGCAGCTTGATTTCGAAGCTGTCTCCCTTGAAAGTGACAAAGATCTGCGGGGACAAAGAAAAGGCAGGAGTGAGAGTGAAAGGAGGCCAGAAATGTCAGGCTAGGCCTGGGTCCTAATGCTACCAATGCACCAATCAGCCTGCGGTGAGCCCTCACGGCAAATTGACATGGCTGCTGAGTGGGGAAGAATTTTGAGAGCCACCAACCACTCTCTGAATGAAGAATCTACCTCGGACATCCCTCCTATATCTCCCACCATGAGCCTTATAGTTATGCCCCCTAGTAACAGCTACATCCACCGGAGGAAATAGTCTCTGAATGTCCACTCTATCCATCCCTCTCATCATCTTATCAACTTCTATTAAGTCGCCTCTCATCCTCCTCCGCTCTAAAGAGAAAAGCCCCAGCTCCCTCAACCTTTCCTCATAAGTCCTACCCTCCAAACCAGGCAGCATCCTGGTAAATCTCCTCTGCACTCTCTCCAATGCTTCCACAACCTTCTTATAGTGAGATGACCAGAACTGTACACAATATTCCAAATGTGATCTCTCCAAGGTCCAGTATAGTTGCAGCATAACCCCACGGCTCTCAAACCCCCTGTTAATAAACGCTAACACACTATAAGCCTTCTTCACGGCTCTATCCACTTGAGTGGCAACCTTCAGAGATCTGTGGCTGTGAACCCCAAGCTCTCTCTGTTCCTCCACATTCCTCAGAACCCTGCCGTTGACCCTGTAATCTGCATTCAAGTTTGTCCTACCAAAATGAGTCACCTCGCACTAATCAGGGTTAAATTCCATCTGCCACTTTTCGGCCCAGCTCTGCATCCTATCAATGTCTCTTTGCAGCCTGCAAGAGCCCTCCACCTCATCCACTACTCCACCAATCTTGGTGTCATTAGCAAATTTACTAACCCACCCTTCAGCCCCCTCTTCCAAGTTATTGATAAAAATCACAAATAGCAGAGGATCCAGCACTGACCCTCTGTGATACACCGCTGGTAACTGGCCTCCAGTCTGAGAATTTTCCCTCCACCACCACCCTCTGTCTTCTATGAGACAGCCAGTTACTTACCGTACGGTCACCAATTCTGGTTGGCCATATTCCTGGAAGATTCACTTCCTGCCCCCTACAGACCCTACCTAGCATATACTCTGGCCCGCCTTACCACACCAATTGGAAGACGGATAGGGCAGCACGGTGTTGGCACTGTGGTTAGCCCTGCTGCCTCACAGCGCCAGAGACCTGGGTTCGATTCCCGGCCTTGGGTCACCATCTGCAACCTTTTCCCCGTGCCTGCATGGGGGGGGGGCCTCCTCCCCTATTCCAAAGATGTGTGGGTTAGGTGGATTTGCCAAGCTCAATTGCCCCTTGGTGTCAGGGGGATTAGCTAGGGTAAATACATGGGGATAGGTGGGGTTGTGGTCAGTGCAGACTCGATGGACTGAATGGCCTCTTTCTGCACTGTAGGGATTCTATGATTCTGTGAAATAAGATTCTTCGACTTAATTGGCTAAGACTTGCATGTCCAACAAACAAATTGTTTTCCTAGCTTTCAAAACAGCGCATCTGACATGTTCTCCTTTCTCTTGAGCTGAGGTTGACAGGACTGTTAACTGTGTCTGGCCCACCTCCCTCGCCTCTGCCCTCCCCTCTGCCCCTCCCTCTCAGATCATGATAGGGTCGCCCCTCCCCTCTAATTTCTTGGGATCTTACACCCAGGGGATATAATCTGATATCCTGGGCACATAATTGAATGATTGGCATTAGCAGTAGGTGTGTGTGTGTGTGTGTGTGTGTGAATATACAGCACCAGTCACCATCAGGGACCTGGGGAGAGTGACCAGGTCAGCAATGGTGATGGTTAGGTCATTCTCCCCCTCCCTCATCACTGCCGACCCCACCACTTTTAGTGACCCCAGTGTTGATGTTACACGCAGAATTTTACAATATAACCATCCGACACTCACTGCATTCTGCTGCTGAATTCATCCTGGGGATATTGCTGCAGTTTGGGTCATGAGTTCCGTTTGTTTTAGTTTGTAGAGACTCTGATTAAAAATACTTTGTATACTGTTTGTTGTACTGCTCTGTTTAAATAGACTCTGTAGACTGTTTGCTGCAGTGTACTGTTTAAATAGACTCTGTAGACTGTTTGTTGCAGTGTGCTGTTTAAATAGACTCTGTAGACTGTTTGCTGCAGTGTACTGTTTAAATAGACTCTGTAGACTGTTTGTTGCAGTGTACTGTTTAAATAGCCTCTGTAGACTGCTGCAGTGCGCTGTTTAAATAGACTCTGTAGACTGTTTGCTGCAGTGCGCTGTTTAAATAGACTCTGTAGACTGTTTGTTGCAGTGTGCTGTTTAAATAGACTCTGTAGACTGTTTGCTGCAGTGTGCTGTTTAAATAGACTCTGTAGACTGTTTGCTGCAGTGCAAACAAATTACTTTGTTTCGTCAACAAATGAGAGAGGTTGCAAGATAAAATTCCTGTGATAGAAAGTGTACATGTTAATACAGGAGAATGCATTACATCCGAATTAACAAACGCTGACCATTTTGTTTTGGATGGTTCTGTATACAAAGAACAAAGAACAAAGAACAACACAGCACGGGAAACAGGCCCTTCGGCCCAACGAGCCCGCGCCGCCGTCCTACTATCTCAGTGACCTATTCATGATTTTAGTCTACGCCTAACGTGCGAGGATCAGGGAGGTCCAATTTAGGGACAATTTTAGTACCCAATCAATCAGCCTAAAAGCACATCTTTGGGGGATGTGGGAGGAAACCGGAGCACCCGGAGGAAACCCACGCAACCACGGGGAGAACGTGCAAACTCCCACAGACACAGGCCCAAATCCATGTGTCCGCACAGCAACAGAGATAGTCTCTGAGCTGTCATGTTGCCCTCGAGATGTATCTTGAAGCCGTGAGGCTAGAGCTGATGCACTGGAATTTTATCCTTTCCCTCAAGTGAAAGGGAAGATAGATTACCTCAGCGTGCTGTCCAAGCACACAATCGGTGGCCCAGTGGTTAGCGCTGCTGCCTCACAGCGCCAGGGAGCAGGGTTCAATTCCAGCCTTGAGTCACTATCGGTGTGGAGTTTGCACATTCTCCCCATTTCTGCGTGGGTTTCCTCCGGGGGGGGTGGTCCTGTTTCCTCCAGCACTCCAAAGATGTGCAGGTAAGGTGGGTTGGCCTTGTTTAATTTCCCATTAGTGTCCAAAGATTTGCAGGTTATGTGGATTGGCCGCGGGAAATTACCTCGCGAGATGATTAGTCCAGAAACTTGGTGAATGTTCTGGGGACCCAGGTTCGAATCCCACCACGGCAGATGGTGGAATTTGAATTCAATAAAAAAAAAAATCAGGAATTAAGAATCTACTGATGACCGTGAAACCATTGTCGATTGTCGTAAAAACCCATCTGGGTCACTAATCACCTTTAGGGAAGGAAATCTGCCGTCCTTATCTGGTCTGGCCTACATGTGACTCCAGAGCCACAGCGATGTGGTTGACTCTCAACATGGGCATTACGGATGGGCAATAAATGTTGGCAAGTCACCAACACCCATCTCCCCCCGAATGAATAAGAAAAGAGGTTGGGTGAATTGGCTATAGTAAATTGCCCCTTAGTGTCCCAAGTTGTGTAGGTTAGGGGGACTAGTGGGGTAAATGCATGGGGTTGAGGCGATAGAACAGGTGATGGGCCTGGGTAAGATACTCTATCAAAGAGCAGGTGTAAACTCAATGGGCCGAATGGTCTCCTTCTGCACTGTAGGGCTTCTAAGTTCTCCCCTTACCTTGACTTGCTCCCCCTTGTTGAAGGGGAACTCGCATTCTCTCTGCTCACTGTCCCAGCAGTCCTCACACAAGGAGTTGCAGACAATCACATTTCCGTCAGTGTCGTCGTCGAAGCGGGGGTTGAAGTGAAGGCCGATGTGGTCTTTGTCGGTCCCCATGTTCACCGCAAACCTATGGCCAGAAGGAAGGCAGAGGAGGAATCAACCACTTTGCGCCATTGGTCGCGGTCTATCTGGAAAGGTGCTGGGTGTTGCTGCATGTGTGTGGCTCATTCACCAGAACGGCAACTGGGGGAGGAACCAGATATCCCGTGATGCTGACTGGGGGGTGAATGTTAGCCAGGACACTGGGAAAACTTTGCTCCTCTTGGATAACATAGAATCCCTACAGTGCAGAAGAAAGCCGTTCAGCCCATTGAATCTGCACTGAATCTCCAACAGAGCATCCCACCCAGATCCTATCCCTGTAACCCCACATATTTAGCATGGCCAATCTGCCTAACCTGTACACCTTTGGACACTAAGGGGTAATTTAGCATGACCAATCCACCTAACCCGCACATCTTTGGACACTAAGGGGAAATTTGGCATGGCCAATCCACCTAACATACACATCTTTGGAGTGTGGGAGGAAACAAGAGCATCCGGAGGAAACCCATGCTGACACGGGGAGAATGTGCAAACTCCACACAGACAGTCACTTAAGGATGGAATCGAACCTGGGTCCCTGGCCCTGAGAGACAGTAGCGCTAACCACTGCGCTGGCCATAGTTTAATTCCACCTTAGACCCTTCGTGCAAACCAGCCTCCCACCCATTGACTCCGTCTACATTTCCTGCTGCCTCGGAAAAGGAGCCAGCATAATTAAGGACCCCACACACCCTGGACATTCTCTCTTCCACCTTCTTCCGTCAGGAAAAAGTTACAAAACTCTGAGGTCACGTACCAACCAACTCAAGGACAGCTTCTTCCCTGCTGCTATTAGACTTTTGAATGGACATCTATATATTAATTTGATCTGACTCAACATCCTTGCCATGGATGTAACACTATATTCTGCACCCTCTCCTTTCCTTCTCTCCTATGTACTCTATGAACAGTATGTTTTAGAAAGAAACATAGAAAAAAAATACAGCACAATACAGGCCCTTTGACCCACAAAGTTGTGCTGAACATGTCCCTACCTTAGAGATTACTAGGCTTACCCGTAACCCTTCAACTTACTAAGTTCCATGTACTTATCTAAAAGTCTCTTAAAAGACCCTAGTGAATCTGCCCCCACCGCTGTTGCCGGCAGCCCATTCCACACACCCACCACTCTCTGAGTGAAAAACTTACCCCTGGCATCTCCTCTGTACCTACTCCCCAGCACCTTAAACCTGTGTCCTCTTGTGGCAGCCATTTCAGCCCTGGGAAAAAGCCTCTGAGAATCCACTCAATCAATACCTCTCAACATCTTCTACACCTCTATCAGGTCACCCCTCATCCTTCGTCTCTCCAAGGAGAAAAGGCTGAGCTCCCTCAACCTATCCTCATAAAGCATGCTCCCCAATCCAGGCAACATCCTTGTAAATCTCCTCTGCACTCTTTCTACAGCTTCCACACCCTTCCTGTAATGAGGCAACCAGAGCTGAGTACAGTACTCCAAGTGGGGTCTGATCAGGGTCCTGTACAACTGCAACATTGTCTCTCGACTCCTAAACTCAATTCCTCGATTGATGAAGGTCAGTACACCATAGGCCTTCTTAACCACAGCTTCAACCTGTGCAGCTGCTTTGAGTGTCCAATGAACTCGGACCCCAAGATCCTTCTGATCTTCCACACTGCCAAGACTCCTACCATTAATATTGTATTCTGCCATCCTATTTGACCTGCCAAAATGAACCTTTATCTGGGTTGAATTCCATCTGCCACTTCTCTGCCCAGTCTTGCATCCTATTAATATCTCGCTGCAACTTCTGACATCCCTCCACATTATCCACAACACCTCCAATCTTTGTGTCATCAGCAAACTTACCAACCCATCCCTCCACTTCCTCATCCAGGTCATTTATAAAAATCACAAAGAGTAAGGGTCCCAGAACAGATCCCTGGGGCACTCCACTGGTGACTGACCTCCATGCAGAATATGACCCATCTATAACCACTTTTTGCCTTCTGCGGGCAAGCCAGTTCTAGATCCACAAAGCAATGTCCCCTTGGATCCCATGCCCCTTTACTTTCTCAATAAGCCTTGTATGGGGCACCTTATCAAATGCCTTGCTGAAGTCCATATAAACTACATCTACTGCTCTTCCTTCATCAATGTGTTTAGTCACATCTTCAAAAAGTTCAATCAGGCTCGTAAGGCACAACCTGCCTTTGACAAAGCCGTGCTGACTATTAATCATACTATACCTCTCCAAATGCTCATAAATCCTGCTTCTCAGGATCTTCTCCATCAACTTACCAACCACTGAGGTTAGACTCACTGGTCTATAATTTCCAGGGCTATCTCTACTCCCTTCCCTGAATAAAGGAACAACACCCGCAATCCTCCAATCCTCCGGAACCTCACCCATCTCCATTGATGATGCAAAGACATCGCCAGAGGCTCAGCAATCTCCTCCCTCGCCTCCCACAGTAACCTGGGGTACATCCCATCCGGTCCCGGCGACTTATCTAACTTGATACTTTTCGAAAGCTCCAACACATCCTCTTTCTTAATATCTACATGAAAAGCTTGAGCATGTAGATATTAAGAAAGAGGATGTGTTGGAGTACACTGCGATGAAGTTGCTATGAAAATCCCCCAGTCGCCACACTCTGGTGCCTGTTCGGGTACACTGAGGGAGAATTTAGCACGGCCAATGCACCCTAACCAGCACATTTTTCAGACTGTGGGAAGAAACCCATGCAGACACAGGGAGAATGTACAGTCTCCACACAGACAGTCAGCCACGCCAGGAATCGAACCCGGAGTCTGCACTATAACCACCAAGATCCTTTTCCATAGTGGATACTGAAGTAAAGTATTCATTAAGTACCTCTGCCATTTCTTCCAGTTCCATACAAACTTTCCCACCATCACATTTGATAGGTCCTATTCTTTCACATCTTATCCTCTTGCTCTTCACATACTTGTAGAATGCCTTGAGGTTTTCCTTAATCCTGCCTGCCAAGGCCTTCTCATGACCCCTTCTGGCTCTCCTAATTTCCTTCTTAAGATCCTTCCTATTACCTACATACTCTTCTCGATCTCTAACATTACCTAGCTCTCTGAACCTTTTGTAAGCTTTTCTTTTCTTGACCAGATTTATTACAGCCTTTGTACACCACGGTTCCTGTAACCTACCATAACTTCCCTGTCTCATTGGAACGTTGCTATGCAGAACTCCAAACAAATAATCCCTGAAAATTTGCCACATTTCTTCCGTACATTTCCCTGAGAAAACCTCTTTCCAATTTAAGCCTTCAATTTCCTGCCTGATAGCCTCATAATTCCCCTTACTCCAATTAAACACTTTTCTAACACTTTCCCCTCACTCCAATTAAACACTTTTCTAACACTTTCCCCTCACTCCAATTAAACACTTTCCACTTTTCTCTTTGTCTGTATTAGTGTGCAGGAAACAATACTTTTCACTGTATTTTAAACTTTAAGTTAATTTATTAGTGTCACAAGTGGGCTTACATTAACACTGCGATGAAGTTGCTGTGAAAATCCCCTAGTCGCCACACTCCGGTGCCTGTTTCGGTTACACTGAGGGAGAATTTAGCACAGCCAATGCATGTCTTTCAGACTGTGGGAGGAAACCCACGCAGACACAGGGAGAATGTACAGACTCCACACAGACAGTCAGCCAAGCCGGGAATCGAACCCGGATCCCTGGTACCGTGAGGCAGCAGCGCTAACCACTGTGCCACCGTGCTGTGTGTACTCTATGAGTGGTATGCTTTGTCTGTATGGCACGCAAGAAACAATACTTTTCACTGTATCCCAATATATGTGACAATAATGAGTCAAATCAAATGTTTTCGCACAGTGATTGGAACAGGATCAGTAAGTCTTTCGGATGTATACCAATACACGTGACAATAGTAAATCAAATCAAATCATATTTGCAGTAAATTTCCATTGTCTGTATGGATTCCATCGACTATGGGAGATGTGCAGCATGTTTGTTAACTACATGCACACTTCGTACATTAATCTCTCGGCTCTTTGCAAATAGAATTCTCCACGTGGGTATTTAGTCAGGAAACAGGGTGCAGACGGGAAAGAAAAAGTGATCTTACCTGTTGGCATCATCTGGAATCTTCCCCTTAATCTTCAGAGTGTCTCCACTCTTCAGAACCATGTTATGCAGTTCAAGCTGTTTCAGTTTGGGGAGAGAAGCCACGTTAATATTAAAATGTCCGACCCTTCATTCACCAAACAAATCCCCTCCAATTCCCGCTTCCGAACGGGTTTGGATTTGTGCAAGAATTTTCCCAACATGGACAGAAGGGGTTGTCTTTAAGAGGAAAGATTGAGCCCAGTACCCATTAGGGTTTAGAAGGACGAGAGGCGGCCTTATTGAAAGGGTGGGCTCGGTGGCCCAGTGGTTAGCACTGCTGCCTCACAGCGCCAGGGACCCGGGTTCGATTCTGGTCTTGGGTCACGGTCTGTGTGGAGTCTGCATGTTCTCCCCGTGTCTGCAAGGGTTTCCCCCAGCTTCTTCCCACACTCCAAAGACGTGCGGGTTAGTTGGTTCGGCCATGCTTAGATGCACAGGGATTTGGGGATTTTTTATGAAGTTTAGCTTTATTTATTAGTGTAACAAGTAAGGCTTACATTAACACCGCAATGAAGTTACTGCGAAAATCCCCTAGTCGCCACACTCCGGCACCTGTTCGGGTACACTGAGGGAGAATTTAGCACCCTAACCAGCACACCTTTCGGACTGTGGGAGGAAACCGCAGCACCCGGAGGAAACCCAAGCAGACACGGGGAGAATGTGCAGACTCTGCACAGACAATGACCCAAACTGGGAATTGAACCCGGGTCTCTGGAGCTGTGAGGCAGCAGTGCTAAGCACTGTGCCCACCGCGCCGCCCCAGGGGCGTGGGCCCTGAGTAGGATGCTCTTTCGGAGAGTCGGTGCAGACTCAATGGGCCGAATGGCCTCCTTTCTGCACTGCCGGAGTTCTATCGTTGTAAGGTTTCGAGGAGGACTGACAGGAATGTTTTCACCCAGAAGGTGGAGAAGGTAAACTCACTGATTGAAAGCGGGATAGGGTAACTTCCCAGCGATACCTAAAATAAAGATATTAGGGCGTGCACCTCGAGATCAAAAGCTGGAATGTGAAATTAGCATGGATATCTTTCACTGCTAGTACAAACGTGATGGGTCAAATGGCCTCCTTTAGTGCTATAAATTTAGATTAATCCCTGAGCTGTGCAAGGAAATGGGGGCTTTTACTGTCACCATGAGCCCCGAAAGCTAGTGGCGTTTGCTACCAAATAAACCTGTTGGATTTGAACCTGGTGTTGTGAGACTTCTTACCAACATCTGGGTACAGCTGTCCCTCTGGTATTGCTTAAGTGTCCTTATCTGTATTCTCCTTCCGATAACGGACCCTTCCTTTTCCAGAAAAGTTTTATCACAGCAATTTCATTAACTGCTAGTTCCTGTTGCTGCTTACGCAATGATTTGTTAATTGCCCCTTGTTGCCAGGTTGGCAAATGGGCCTCCTTGGAGATGGATGGTGTAATCCGAGGCAGCATAAAGCTGACTCAGTCACCCCCCCCACTATAATTGAAACCTTATACCTTACCGACGCCTACCTGCAAAATGTCGGTTCCTCCTGGGGAACAAAGGGACAGGGAGGAGCAGGGATCTCGAGGCTGACCCTTCCCAGATCAATAGGTGGTTTTTCAATTTCACAAATCTAGCTGAAGGGCCAAAGCCTACGGGGTAGGACCTGAGTTGTAAAAAGTCGGAGGTAAGGCCAAGCATGAGAAATAAGAGGAGCAGAAGGCCACTCTGCCCCTCGAGCCTGCTCCACCATTCAATAAGATCATGGCTGATCTTATTGCGGCCTCAACTCCACTTTCTTACCTGTCCCCCTCGTCCCTGACCTCATTCATTCCCGGGTCATGGGCGTCGCTGGCTGGGCCAGCATTTATTGCCCGTCCCTCGTTGAACGGAGTGTCTCACTCGGCCATTTCGGAGGGCAGTTGAGAGTCAACCACACGTCACTGTGGCTCTGGACTCACATGTAGGCCAGACCAGGGTAAGGATGGCAGATTTCCTCCCCGAAAGGGACATTAATGAACCAGATGGGTTTTTCCAACAATGGCGTCATGGTCCTCAATAGATCCTTAATTCCAGAGATTTTTATTGAATCCAAATTCCACACATCCACCGTAGTGGGATTTGAACCCGGGTCCCCAGAACATCAACTGAGTTTCTGGATTAATAGTCTAGCGATAATGCCACTAGGCCATCACCTCCTCCGTACGAAATGAGTCTTTTTTTGTAATTTAGGCAGGTCCGGGTCCTTTAGCACGCAGGCTTTGATTTGCCTCGCAGATACCGGCAAGATCTCCAAAGAATCGAGGGTCATCATGATCTCTTCCACAGCTGGTGGTGAAGCCAGGTTTCTGGGCAGTGGTGGATGACCCAGAGCATCAGTGTTAGCTGTCCAGGTCCCAGGCAGTGCTCTGGGAGGTACTCATAATCCACCAGTAACAAGGCCCAACTCTCTATCCAGGCAGAGGCAATGAGGAGGCAATGAGGCCTTGCCTTCTTTAAACTGTCCCAGCAGCGGTTTATAATCAGTCACTATGACAAAGCATCCACTGTAGATGTATTCATGGAATTGGAGGCCATTAGCAGAGGAGAGGACGCTGCCTGGTTTGGAGGGTAGGTCTTATGAGGAAAGGTTAAGGGAGCTGGGGCTTTTCTCTTCAGAGCGGAGGAGGATGAGAGGTTTATAAGATGATGGGGGGATGGATAGAGTGGACGTTCAGAGGCTATGTCCTCGGGTGGATGTAGCTGTTACTGGGGGGCATAACTATAAGGTTCATGGTGGGAGATATAGGAGGGATGTCCGAGGTAGGTTCTTTATTCAGAGAGTGCTTGGGGTGTGGAATGCACTGCCTGCTGTGATAATGGAGTCGGACACTTTAGGAACTTTCAAGTGGTTATTGGATAGGCACGTGGAGCAGACCAGAATGATAGGGAGTGGGATAGCTTGATCTTGGTTTTGGACAAAGCTCAGCACAACATTGAGGGCAAAGAGCCTGTACTGTTCTATGTTGACCGATTGTGTTTATACCAGCAGCGAGTTACTCTACAGGGTATATTACTCTGTCCCGCTTTCAAGCAATGAGTTCACCTTCTGGGTGAAAACATTCATTGCTTGAATCATAGAATCTCTACAGTGCAGAAGGAGGCCACTCGGCCCATCGAGTCTGCACCGACACAATCCCATCCAGGCCCTATCCCCTAGCTAATCACCCAGACACTACGGGGCAATTTACCATGGCCAATTCACCTAATGTCCACATCTTCAGACCGTGGGAGGAAACCAGAACACGTGGAGGAAACCCACGCAGACATGGGGAGAATGTGCAGGCTCTGCATAGACAGTGATCCGAGGCTGGGATTGAACCCGGGTCCCTGACGCTGTGAGGCAGCAGTGCTAACCACTGTGCCACCGTGCCGCTTAAATCTTCAGATCCATAAAAACCAAAGAATTCCGACAGTGCAGAAGGAGGCCATTTGGCCCGTCAAGTCTCCAGAAACTTTCCGAAAGAGCAACTCACCCAGGCCTAACCCCCTCTACCCTATCCACAAAGACAACTGCCAATCCCACCTTCATCGCCAACGTAATAATCTTACCGAGGCCTGACTTACCTCACCAACCACTCCTCTACTTACAGTGATACCTGAATGCCACTCAGTGGTTACAGAGTGCGGGTCAGCCCCGAGTCTACCAACTGCCGGCCTGAGTGAGCCTGGTTGGTTTTAAAACCCCCCGATGGCCCTTCCTTATTGGGCGGACCACCACTCGCCAAATAGGGAAGCTCACACTCAATGAGCCTCATGAGGAGATCTATTGACAATCCCCAGTGACCATCATAATGCCTTGATTCCCCAAGCGCCTCCCTCCCACCACGCTCCCCCTTGCATTTCCATAATCCTAACTCCACCTTGAATATGTTCAATGATACACAGCCTTTCAACTCTCTCTCTGAGGTAGAGAACTCCACAGACTAAGGCGGCACGATGGCACAGTGGTTAGCACTGCTGCCTGTCAGTGCCAGAGAGAGGGGAGAGAGAGGGAGAGAGAGGGGCAGAGAGAGGGGGGAGAGAGGGGGGTTCAATTCCAGTCTTGTCTGTGTCACAGTCAGTGCAGAGTTTGCACATTCTCCTCGTGTCTGCCTGTGTTTCCTCCAGGTGGTCCGGTTTCCTCCCACAGTCCAAAAAATGTGCGGGTTGGATTGATTGGCCATGCTAAATTGTCCCTTAGTGTCGCGGGATGCGTTAGGTCGGCAGGATTAGCAGGGTAAATATGTGGGATTTCGGAGATAGGGCCTTGGTGGGATTGTGACCGGTGATGGGCCGAATGGCCTCCTTCTGCACTGTAGTGCTTCTATGTACCTCAACTCCATACTTCCTTGACTCTTGATACCATTATCGAACAAAAGTGTTATCAATATCCATCTCCAAAGCTTCAATTGTCCAACAATCGTTTCGGGGGGGGGGGGGGGGTGGGGGGGAACTCTATCTCCGTCACTCTCTGGTAAACGGAAAACCTTGAATGTTAAGATTATTTCACCTCAATCTCAGTTCTCTGATGGGAGGGTGGAATGGTGGGCGTCCACCAAGTAGATTGACAAGTGTGAAAGGTTAATGAATTAATTATTTGCAGAGACGGAGATATAGGCTACCCCCCCCCCCTCCCAACCCCCCCCCCAGGATTCACACCCGCCTGTTCAGATGGACAAATGGGTCACATGACTCTCAAAGAATTTGCCCCTACCTCAAGAGAGGAATAGCTTTTTTTCCATATCTACCCTGTCGACTCATATCGTTGAATCCCTTCAGCGCAGAAGGAGGCCATTCGGCCCGTCGAGCCTGCACCAACGACAATCCCACCCAGCCCCAATCCCCGTAACCCCACCTATTCACCCTCCTGTCCATAAGGGGCACTTATCGTGACTCATCAGCCTTACATCTTTGGACTGTGGCAGGAAACCGGAGCGCCTGGCGGAAAACCCACTCAGACACGGGGGGAGAAACTCCACAAAGTCACCAAGGCCGGAATTGAACCCGGGTACCTGGCGCCGTGAGGCAGCAGTGCAACATTATGAGAGGTTAATTAATTAATTAGTGCAAGAGTGCCAAGCGCTGTGCCACCGTGCTGCCCGAATCATAGAATAGAACAAAGCAGAAGGAGGCCATTTGACCCATCAAGTCTGTGGCTTTCCTACGGAAGAGAGAGATCCAGTTAACCCCATTCCCCCTGCTCAGGGGTGGATTAACCGTTAGGCTGAGTAGGCTTAAACCTGGGGGCCTGGAAGGGAGGGGGTCCTGAGAGCAAAAAAAATTAGTTTAACCCTTTTTGCTCAACAATAAGCGATAAGAAACTCAGTCATCTGGCACTCGGGCACATTGGATCAGACACGCTTCGATCTGTTGATTTACATGTTGTTATCTACAGTTTTGTAAACCAAAATACACGGAAGCTTTTCAAAGTACAAATGTAAAGAAAATGAAAATTAAATGAATAAAAGGGCTGTAATTGATCCATATAACTTTATGATATTATACACCTAGTGCATAGTACAACAATATCAGTTATCTAACGCCACATAACGTCACTTTATTCTATTCAATGCAGGGTGGGGCTGGGGGGGGCCTAACTAAAGCTCAGCCGAGGGGTCCGGGTGGTAATTAATCCTCAACTCTGTCCCCATAACCCCGGCAAATTTTACCTGCTCAAAATCTTATGCAGTTCTCCTTGGAAAACGATGATCAAAACTGTCTACGGTTATAAACACTCTCGTTCCAATCGCCTCTTATCCCTCTGTGCTCTAAGAAAGCAGACCTAAAGCTACTTCAGTTAACCCTTCACCGCATCGTAACCCTCGCACCGCCCCCCCCCCCCCCCTCCCCTGCCGGGGTGCCGTTGTGGTAATTCTCTCCTGCACCTTTCGCAAAGCCGGCAAACCTTCTGAGAGCCGAGTGCCGAAAATGTTAAAGTTTATTCATTAGCGTCGCAAGTAAGGCTTACACTGCAATGAAGTTGCTGTGAAAATCCCCTAGTCGCCACACTCCGGCGCCTGTTCGGGTACACTCAGGGAGGATTTAGCATGGCCCCAATGTACCCTAACCAGCACGTCTTTCAGACTGTAAGAGGAATCCGGAGCACCCGGAGGAAACCCACGCAGACATGGGGAGAAGGTGCAGTCTCTGCACAGACAGTGACCCGAGGCTGGAATCGAACCCGTGTCCCTGGCGCCATGAGGCAGCAATGCTAACCACCGCGCCATTGCACATCCTTTAAAACACTGCTGCTTCTCAACCCTCTCTACTATTCCCTAAATTAATCCCCCCTCCATTCACACTGTATGTTCACATTCCTGTAAAGATCTTATGAGTGAGTGAGCCTCGCATCAATTTTGAATCCCCAAGGGGGCCAATTAACTTTTTTTTACAAAGTATTTTCATATTTTGCAGGCGAAGAGGCGATTTAATTATTTGTCGCTTGGTGCCATTTTATTTGGGACGTAAAATAAGCTCTCAAGCTACCTTCCCTTCTTAACCATTTAGGAGGGTGGTACAGTGGTTAACACTGCCACCTCACGGTGCCAGGGACCCGGGCTCGATTTCCGGCTTGGGTCACTGTCTGTGTGGAGTCTGCACGTTCTCCCCATGGGTTTCCTCCGGGTGCTCTGGTTTCCCCCCACAGTCCAAAGATGTGCGGGTTGGGTGGATTGGCCAGGCTAAATTGCCCCTTAGTGTCAGGGAGATGAGTAGGGTAAATACGTGGGGTTACGGGGGTTGGGCCTGGGTGGGATTGTGGTTGGTGCAGCTATGATGGGCCGAAGGGCCTCCTTCTGTACGGTAGGGATTCTACGATTCTAACTGGGCCCTCTCCTTCACCGTTTCACCCTGCGGAAGGTGCCTTAGACCCTTCAGCTCTCACGAACGACAAACAGCAACCTCTTCCATGTACTTTACTCACCGACATCTTTGCAACTTGGCGGTGGGATAGAGGACCAGTGGGTGTAGTCGTGCCACTCCTGCGGGGCAATGGCAGAGGGGAGCGTCTATATACCAGCCTGGAGGAACTGAACTGCTGTTAATCATTGATCAGAATTTGCAATAGTTTTGAACTTGCTCAATGACTCGTGACAAGGGGAAAGCAGGATTTGCATTTAGATAGCGGCCGCTTACGGCCAACGCAGCCCTGCTGAGGTGCAGCCGCTGCTGTGATGCGGCAGCGGATGTGTGCACAGCAAGATCCCACAAACACCATTGCGGCGATGGCCCAGCTGAGCTGTAGAGTCGGTCGAGGGAATATTGTTAGCTCGCCGGCCTAAAAGAGAAGTTTACTTGTTAGTGTCACAAGTAGGCTCGCGTTCACACTGCATTGAAGTTACTCTGAACAAGTGCAACTAGGGATGGGCAATAAATGCTGGCCAGCCAGCGACGCCCATGTCCCACCCCGGCACCTGTTTGGATACAGTGGGGGAGAATTTAGTATAGCCAATGTACCTAACCTGCGCATCTTTAGGCACTAAAGAGCAATTTGGTATAACCAATCTACCTAACCTGCACATCTTTGGTCACTAGGCAATGTAGCATGGCTAATCCACCTAAACTGCACAGGGTCCGGAGGGGCAATTCTTTCACTCAGAGGGTAGTGAATGTCTGGAATGAGCTGCCAGAGGAAGTAGTGGAAGTGGGAACACTTTTGGCTTTTAAAAAGCATTCAGTTACATGGATAAGGTGGGTATAGAGGGAAAGGGGCCAGATGCGGGCATTGGGATTAGCTCAGTGGGCCTGTTCCCTTGTTGTAAACCTCTCTATGACCCATTCTCGTGGCAAATCATGCTGTAGCTATATGAAAACTTGGTTAGGCCGCATTTGGAATATTGCATGCAGTTCTGGTCGCCACACTGCCAGAAAGATGTAGAAACTTTGGAGAGAGTGCAAAGAAGGTTCACCAGGATGATGCCTGGTCTCGAGGGCGTTGGCTATGAGGAGAGGTTGAATAAACTGGGATTCTTTTCACTGGAAAGACGGAAGCTGAGATGAGACCTGATAGAGGTCTACAAAATTATCAGAGGCATAGAACCCTACAGGGCAGAAAGAGGCCCTTCAGCCCATTGAGCCTGCACCGACCACAATCCCACCCTACCCCCATATCCCTACATACTATTACCCGCTAATCCCTCTAACCTATGCATCTTAGGACGCTAAGGGGCAATTTTAGCGTAGCCAATCAACCTAACCCGCACATCTTTGGACTGTGGGAGGAAACCCACACAGGCATGAGGAGGACATGCAAACTCCACACAGACAGTGACCCGAGCCGGGAATCAAACCCAGGTCCCTGGAGCTGTGAAGCAGCAGTGCTAACCGCTGTGCTACCGTGCCGCCCATAGACAGGGTGGATAGTCAGAGGCTTTTTCCCCAGGGTGGAAGTGTCAGTTACAAGGGGACACAGGTTCAAGGTGAGAGGGGAAAGTTTAAGGGCGATGTGTGGGGGAGGTTTTTTACTGCAGAGAGTGGTGGGTGCCTGGAACGTGCTGCCAGAGGAGGTGATGGAGGCAGGCACATTAGCAACGTTTAAGAGGCATCTGGATGGGTACATGAATAGAACATAGAACATAGAACATTACAGCGCAGAACAGGCCCTTCGGCCCACGATGTTGCGCCGACCAGTTACAAAAACAATGACCCACTAGCCTATACCAATCCCTAGATCCCTCAGTCTCTCCTCATAGGACCTCCCCACCATACCAGGCAATAGGGAGGGAATAGACCGAGTAAGGGCAGAAGGCTTTTTTTTACTTTAGTTAGGGCATCATGTACGGCACAGGCTTGGAGGGCCGAAGGGCCTGTTCCTGCGCTGTACTTTTCTTAGTTCTTTATCTAAGGTGTGCACATAATTGATGACTTAAGTTGAAACCAGCATTAGTCCTCACAGCTCTGGAGATCCGACATTGCATGTTCTATTCTCCAGAACATTTCCATTATCTCAGTATTGACCTGGCAATCCTAGAGTGGTAAAAAATTAACTCAAGCCAGCGGAACTATATGCAATTGGTTGTTACCACACTTAGTGCTAAAGTCCCATCTGTGAGTTACTGAGGAGAGGATATCTGTACAGGTTGTACCAGCCCAATGACTCATTTCTTGACCGTACCAGTCAGTGATTTCCACATCAATGAGTCAATATGTCACCAGGAAAAAGGAAGATGAGTGTAAAATTTCTACGCAGTTAGAATAGGACCAAGGAAAGCCCAATGTTACATGGCAACCTTTAATTTAACAAAAAGGCCCAAAGGCTTTCAACGGCAGTTTATTTTGAATTCCGGCAGTGCAGAAGGAGGCCATTCAGTCCATCAAGCCTGCACCGGCTCTCTGACGAAGTATCTTACCCACAACCTCTTCCCTGCCCTATCCCCACAACCCCATACATTTAGCATGGCCAGTCCACCTAACCTGCACATCTTGGGACACCAAGGGGCAATTTTGCATGGCCAATCCACCTAGGTAGCACGTCTTTTGGACTGTGGGAGGAAACCAGAGCACCCAGAGGAAACCCACACAGGCACAGGGAGAACATGCAGTCTCCACACAGACAGTGATCCAACTTGGAATTCGAACCCAGGTCCCTGGCGTTGTGAGGCAGTGGTGCTAACCACAATGCTGCCCCTTATTATAGAATCATAGAATCCCTACTGTGAAAAAGAAGGTCATTCGGCCCACTGAGTCTGCAATGACAACAATCCCACCCCAGGCCCAATCCCCAAAATGCCACATATTTACCCTCCTAATCCCTCTAACATACACATCCCAGGAAACTAGAGTCAAGTTAGCTTGGCCAACCAACCTAGCCCGCACATCTTTGGAGTGTGGGAGGAAACTGGAGCACCTGGAGGAAACCCACACAGACACGGGGAGAATGTGCCAACTCCGCGCACACAGTGACCCAAGCCGGGAATCGAACCCAGGTCTCTGGCGCTGTGAGGCAGCAGTGCTAATCACTGTGCTGCCTCTTATTTATTTTGTAAGACCTCAGTATATTGACAAGCAGCTCCTGAAAACTCAGTCCCATGGATTTAATATCTGTAACTGAATTCAGTTTAATCTGCTTAAACCTATCCTGGCCCATTAAACACTGACAATGACCCTTAATTGCCAAACCAGGTAACTGCCATCTGACTCTTGTAGGACACTGTAGATGTTGCTGCCCCTAAAATCTACAGTGTGCCTCCTGTATATGTTCTCAATCTCAATGGTCAAAGGCCTTTTTAACAGTAACTTAGGGCACAGGATGGCACGGTGGCATAGTGGTTAGCACTGCTGCCTCACAACACCAGGGACCAGGGTTCGATTCCAGCCTTGGGTGACTGTCTGTTTGGAGTTTGTACATTCTCCCTGTGTCTGTGTGTGTTTCCTCTGGATGCTCCGGTTTCTTCCCACACTCCCAAAGATGTGTAGGTTAGGTGGATTGGCCAGTCCAAATTGACCCTTCATGTCCAAAGACACTATCCCTACAGTGCAGAAGGAGACCATTTGGCCCATCGAGTCTGCACTGACCACAATCCCACCCAGGCCCTATCCTCATAGCCCCACATACTTACCCTGCTAATTCCCCCTCACACTAAGTGGCAATTTAGCATGTCTAATGAACCTAACCCGCACATCTTTGGGAGTATGGGAGGAAACTGGAGCAGCTGGAGGAAACCCACACAGACACGGGGAGAGCGTGCAAACTCCACACAGACAGTGACCCAAGCTGGGAATCGAACCCAGGTCCCTGGGCGCTGTGAGGCAGCAGTGCTAACCACTGTGCCACCGTACAGTCTTCCAGGTGCTCCGGTTTCCTCCCACATTCCCAAAGACTTGCACGTCCTCCCTGTGTCTGCGTGGGTTTCCTCCACGTCCTCCCACACTCCAAAGATGTGCAGTCGATTGGCCGTGCTAAATTGCCCCAGAGTGTCAGGGGGATTAGCAGGGGTAAATATGTGGGGTAATGGGGATGGGGCCTGGGTGGGTTTGTTGTTGGCGCAGGCTCGATGGGCTGAATGGCTGCCTTCTGCTGTGTAGAGTTTCTATGATCTCTAATTGAAATGTCTGCTCCCCTGTGACTAGTCACAGCCCCAGGTTCAACTTCCATCTTAATGGATTTGCCATTTATCATCGAGGTTGTCACTATCGGGGGCACTTTACTCAGTCTGAACTGGTTAAGTGTAAACGGCTTGGGGTCCCTTGTTGGGCTCCACATTCAGTTTTCTGAAGGAGTTAAACTAACTATTGTGGTTTTAGTATTTTTTATACATCCTGTCCTGACTGCTTCACTCAGCACCACGCTTGTAAATTACCCTTTCTGTCAAACCTTAAACACATATCGTTTCAGCATCAACAAGACTCTTGGGAGCATTCTTCCCCCACACCCAAAATAAGCTTCTGTTCTCGATTCCTTTTAACGGATAGTTCTGCGCCCACATTTTGGTTGTTCTTTTCCAATAGGGGCGGCACGGTGGCACAGAGGTTAGCACTGCTGCCTCACAGCACCCGGGTTCAATTCCAGACTCAGGTGACTGTCTGTGTGGAGCTTGCACATTCTCCCCGTGCCTGCGTGGGTTTCCTCCGGCTGCTCCTGTTTCCTCCCACAATCCAAAGATGTGCAGGTTGGGTCGATTGGCCGTGCTAAATTGCCCCTTCGTGTTGGGGGGATTAGCAGGGTAAATATGTGGGGTAACAGGGACTGGGTGGGATTCTGGCCGGTGCAGACTGGATGGGCTGAATGGTCTCCCTCTGCACTGTAAGATTCTATGATAATAGTCTCAGACAGAATAACTCTGTGACCATACAACACTCCTCCCAGGCTCCAACTGAGGATCCTCCCCAGGACCAGAAGATCCTGCCGGTGAGAGGGGCTGGAGACTCTCACCCACAGAAGCCAAATAGGGTGGCACGGTGGCACAGTGGTTAGCACTGCTGTCTCTCAATGCCAAGGACCCGGGTTCAATTCTTGGCTTGGTTCACTGTCTGTGTCTGCACATTCTCCCTGTGTCTGCGTGGGTTTCCTCCTGGTGTTCCGGTTTCCTCCCACAGTCCGAAAGTCATACTGGTTAGGTGCCTTGGTCATGGTAAATTGTCCCTTAGTGTCCCAAGATGTGCAGGTTAGGTGGATTGGCCACGCTAAATTGCCCCTTAGACCTGAATTTTACCGCCCCACTTGGCATGGGAATCGGAGCGGACGAGGGTGGACAATGGGAAGGTTTGTTGACCTCGGTCAGGATTTTACAGTGACGGGACAAACAAGGCCACAAAATCCTGCCTTTAGTGTTCCAAGATGTGTAGGTTAGCTGAATTGGCCATGCTAAATTGCCCCTTAGTGCCGGGTAGTGGGGGGATTAGGGTAAATATGTGGGAATACAATGGATAGGGGCTGGGTGGAATTGTTGTCAGTGCAGGCTTGATAGGCCAAATGGCTCTCTCTGCACTGTGGAGATTCTATGATTAATATAGGCCTTTTCCTTCCTTTCCCCTTTGCACCTCCTTCCCCATTCCTGACTCCAGTGGTTCAGTGAATGGAGATTACTTGAGGAAGAGGAGAGTGTTGCCTGTGTGCCTTGACTGACATTTACCCCTCAGTCTTACGGGCGGTGTGAAAATGACTTGCTGCCTTTGTCCGAGAATTTCACTTCAATGGTAATCGATTAATTCTGAATTGCTTTTGGGATAACCTCGGGGTGATATAAACACACATTATTTCTTTATTGGAAGCAGAGCATTGCTGCTTGATTTAAAAAAAAATGCACTTTCAGAAAAACGGAAGGAGAGGGCTTGGGAGTTAGACAAAAATTTAAAGCTAATTGGGAATTTTGTTACTGTCTCCTATATCGATCACAGAGCAAATCCGTTGTGAGGAGGTGATGGCCCAGTGATATTATCGCTAGACTATTAATCCAGAAATTTAAGTAATGTTCTGGGGACCCCGGTTCGAATCCCACCACGGCAGATGGTGAAACTTGAATTCAATAAAAAATAAGAATCTACTGATGACCATGAAACCATTGTTGATTGTCTGGGAAAAAAAACCATCTGATTCATTAATGTCCTTTAGGGAAGGAAATCTGCTGTCCTTACCCGGTCTGGCCTACATGTGACTCCAGAGCCACAGCAATATATGGTTGACTTGCAACTGCCCTCAAACAACTAGGGATGGGCAATAAATGCTGTAAGAAGTCTCACAACACCAGGATAAAGTCCAACAGGTTTATTTGGTAGCACGAGCTTTCGGAGTGTCACTCCTTCTTCACATCAGTGAGGAGTTGTATTCATAAACGGGGCATATACAGACACAAACTCAAATTACAAGATAATGGTTGGAATGCGAGTCTTTACAGGCAGTCAAGTCTTAAATGTACAGGTAATGTGAGTGGAGAGAGGGTTAAGCACAGGTTAAAGACGTGTGTATCGTCCCCAGCCAGGTCAGTTAGTGAGATTTTGCAAGCCCAAGCAAGTCATGGGGGTTACAGATAGTATGACATGAACCTAAGATCCCAGTTGAGGCCACCCTCATGTGTGCGGAACTTGGCTATCAGTTTCTGCTGGGCGATTCTGCGCTGTCCTGTGTCGTGAAGGCCACCTTGGAGAAGGCTTACCCGAAGATCGGAGGCCGAATGCCCGTGACCGCTGAAGCGCTCCCCGACAGGAAGAGAACACTCCTGCCTGGTGATTGTCAAGCGGTGTCCATTCATCCGTTGTTATAGCGTCTGCATGGTCTCCCCAAGGTACCATGCCTCGGGACATCCTTTCCTGCAGCGTATCAGGTAGACAACATCGGCCAAGTCGCAAGAATATGTATCATGTACCTGGTGGACGGTGTTCTCATGTGAGATGATGGTGTTCATGTCGATGATCCGGCACACTTTGCAGAGGTTGATGTGGCAGGGCTGTGGCGTGGTCACTGTTCTCCTGAAGGTTGGGTAGTTTGCTGCGGACTACTGTCTGACAATAAATGCCAGCATCTATTGCCCATTTTTGCCCAGTTGCTCTTGAGCTGAGTGGCTTGCTCGGCCATTTCAGAGAGCAACTGAGAATCAACCACATTGCTGTGGCTCTGGAGTCACATGTAGGTCAGATCAGGTAAGATTGGCAAATTTCCTTCCCTCAAGGACATCAGTGAACCAGTAAGAAGTCTCACAACACCAGGTTAAAGTCCAACAGGTTTATTTGGATTCCCAAGCTTTCAGACCACGTAAATCAATAGTAAATGAGCTTTGACAAAGGGTCATCCAGACTCAAAATGTCAGTTCTTTTCTCTCCTTACAGATGCTGCCAGACCTGCTGAGATTTTCCAGCGTTTTCTTCCAGCATATGCTCCAACGCCCTCCCACCCCCACCCCACCACACTCCAACCTCCTCTCCCCCACCACTCCAACTCCCTCCCTTCCCACCCACCACTCCAACCTCCTCCCCTCCGCCACCCTCCCACCCCACCACTGCAACCCCCCTCCCTCCCCACCACTCCAATCCCCTCCCTTCCCCCACCATTCCAACCCCCTCCTCTCCACCACTCCAACCCCCTCACCACATTATCCAACCCCACCCTATCACTCCAAACCCCTCCCCCAGCACTCCACCCCCCCCACTCCAATCCCCTCCCACCACGTCAAACCTCCCCAACCCCCACCACTCACTGCTTTTATTTGATAATAATTCAAATAATTCCCCCTCTTTTTTCCACGGCAACTTCATTGCAGTGTTAATGTGAGCCTCCTTGTAACACAACCACAGAAACTTGAAACTTCTGGGCCCCACCAGGCTGGGCATTGCCACTTTAAGAGCTGGCTGGCTGGCGATGCCGTAGGGGAGGAGGTGTTTACTGCTTTAAGAGTCGGGTCCGGGTGGGAGGTCGGCTCCAAGATGGCGGCTCCGGCGGAGGAGGAGAGTCTGGAGTCGCGGCTGAGTGAGTGCGAGGGAGCGGGGAGGAGGGGACAGAGAGTCGGCCTCAACCCGGGGAGAGGGAGCGGGGGGACAGATGGAGCCCCTCATTCAGCCCGGGGTGGGGGTCCCGCCGCCGGAGGGGAGGGGGGGCGCGCCCGGGAGGATTGGCCGGCGGAATGTTCCAGAAGCCGGGCTCCGGCTCGTTTTGCTGCCGGGGTGTTTCCTCATCCCCCGCGCTGTGTCTCACACCCCTCCCCGGGAGGGTAGCTGTGTATGGGGGAGTGTGGGGTGGTGAGGGAGCTGCTGTGTGCGGTGCGGGGCCGGACATTTTGTTTGAGACACGGTGGGGGAGGGGGGCGGCGGAAGGATAGCGATGATTGACAGGCGGCCCAGCCAATGGGGAGGCTGGGGGCGGCGCCGCCGAATGTTACCACCCAATCAGTGCGGAGGGGCGGGACTTCCGCTGCTGTCTCCGGATAACTGAAGCTGCTACCCCCCTACCCCTCCTCCCCCTCTATCGTCCCCCCTCCCCTCCGTCGCCCCCCCTCACCCCTCTGCACCCCCACCTCCTCCACCCCCACCTCTCCCCCCCACACCCCCCACCTCTCCCCCCCACCTCTCCCCCCCCACCTCTTCCCCCCCCACACACCCCCACCTCTTTCCCCCCCCCACACACCCCCACCTCTTCCCCCCCCCCCACACACCCCCACCTCTTTTCCCCCCCCCACACACCCCCACCTCTTCCCCCCCCCACACACCCCCACCTCTTCCCCCCCCCACACACCCCCACCTCTTCCCCCCCCCACACACCCCCACCTCTTCCCCCCCCCCACACACCCCCACCTCTTCCCCCCCCCCCACACACCCCCACCTCTTCCCCCCCCCCCACACACCCCCACCTCTTCCCCCCCCCCCACACACCCCCACCTCTTCCCCCCCCCCACACACCCCCACCTCTTCCCCCCCCCCCACACACCCCCACCTCTTCCCCCCCCACACACCCCCACCTCTTCCCCCACCCCCACACACCCCCACCTCTTCTCCCCCCCCCACACACCCCCACCTCTCCCCCCCCCGCCCCCCCAGCACCCCTCCACACCTCCCTCCTCCCCACCAACACCACCACCACTGTTCACACTCCTCCCCATCACCACCCCGAACACATGTTACTTTAAGTGAACTGGGAGCACTCTCACCTTTCAACATCAAGGTTCTAGGTTCAAGTTCCTTTGGGAGTATAAAAAAAATCAATCCTGGCACTCCTGTGCAGTACCAAGGGACTGCCACACTTTTAGATGTGCCACCTTTCAGGTGAGATCTTTTGAGTGGCACAGTGGTTTAGCACTGCTACCTTTCAGTGCCAGGGATGTGGGTTTGATTCCTGGCTCGGGTCACTGTCTGTGTGGAGTGTGCACGTTCTCCCCGTGTCTGCGTAGGTTTCCCCTCTCAGTCCAGAGATGTGCAAGTTAGGTGGATTGGCCGTGCTAAATTGTCTGATCATATCAGGAAGATTACATTAACACTGCAATGAAATTACTGTGAAAATCCCCTAGTCGCCACACTGTGGTGCCTGTTTGGGTACAAAATTTAGCTTCTAACCAGCACATCTTTTAGACTGTGGGAGGAAACCGGAGCACCCAGAGGAAACTCTCACAGATGCAGGGAGAATGTGCAGACCCTGCACAGACAGTGACACAAGCTGGGAATTGAACTCAGGTGCCTGGGCGCTGTGAGGCAGCAGTGCTAACCACTGTGCCAGCATGTCACAATGTAAGTTGTGAAATATCCTGAAGAATGGTGATTTCTCCAACAGGGTTTCATTTTGATTTGATTTAATATTGTCACATTTATTAACATACAGTGAAAAGTATTGTTTCTTGCGCGCTAAACAGACAAAGCATACTGTTTGCAGAGAAGGAAAAGAGAGAGTGCAGAATGTGGTGTTTAGGTCATAGCTAGGTGTAGCAGAGATCGACTTAGTGCGAGGAAGGTCCATTCAAAAGTCTGACAGCAGCAGGGAAGAAGCTGTTCTTGAGTCGGTTGGTATGTGTCCTAAACTTTTGTATCTTTTTCCCAATGGAAGAAGGTGGAAGAGAGAATGTCCGGCATCCTTTGTTATGCTGGCTGCTTTGCCGAGGCAGCGGGAGGTGTAGACAGTCAATGGATGGGAGGTTGGTTTGCATGATGGACTGGGCTACAATACGTTTATTGTAAATTGTGAGGTTTTTTAAGTGCTGAGTGTTTCAGTAATTTAAATGAAAGAGTGAAGAATTATTACCTTGCGCAGCTGGCCCTGGTGCGTTGCTTAAGTGATGCAAATCTATTTATTGCTGCCTTGCTTTGAGAAACGGATCAATTTGGAGGTGGAATGGAACGAGCAGCTGCAACTGTGCAGCTCATCACATGTAAGAATAGTGTCCCGGCAATAAAGGGGGGAGTTTGGATTGGCGTAGAGAAATAAAGAAATCTCGCTACAATGGGATAAGATTTAGTGAACCCACAGTTGGAATATTGTGCGCAGTCTTGTCTCCCTGTCTAAGCAAGTATCTCCTTACCTTGGAGACGATACAGCAAAGATTCATGAGTTTAGTTCCTGGGATGTCCAAGTTGAGAAGCTGAGTAAAGTGGGCCTGCATTCTGTGGAATTTCAAAGAATGGGAAGTGATATCACGAACACTACAGTGCAGAAGATGCCCTTTGGCCGATCAGATCTGCACCAATGCATGAAAGACCTGCCCATCTAAACCCACTTGCCAGCACTTGGCCCATAGCCTCGAATGTTATGGCGTGCCAAGTGCTCAACCAGGTACTTTTTAAAAGGATGTGAGGCATCCCGCCTCCAACACCCTCCCAGGCAGTGCATTCCAGACCGTCACCACCCTCTGAGGGGAAAAATGCTTTTCCTCAAATCCCTCCTAAACATCTCACCCCTCACTTTTAACTTGTGTCCCCTCGTAACTGACCCTTCAACTAAGGGGGGTAGCTGCTCCCTATCCACTCTGTCCATGCTCCTCATAATTTTGAACACCTCAGTCAGGTCGGCACTCAGTCTTTCTTGCTCCAGTAAAAATAACCCAAGCCTATCCAACCTCTCTTCACAACTTAACAGTTCCATCTCAGGAAACATCCTGGTGATATCACTGAAGCATACAGGATTCTGGAGGGACTTGATAGGATTGACACTTGAGAGATGGTTTTTCCCCGCCTGGGGAATCAAGAACGTGGGGGTACAGCCTCAGGATAAGGGGGTAAGCTTTTAGGACTGAGATGAGGAGAAATTACTTCATTCAAAGGGTTGAGTCTTTAGAATCCTCTCCCCAGAGGGTGGTGGATGCTCCATCGTTGAGTGGGATAGACAGATTGTTCATCCCTGAGGGAATTAAGTGGGTGGGAAGATGGAGTTGGCGGTGTAGAAGATGAGCCATGACTGTATTGTGTAGGAGAGGAACCCTATGACAAAGACAAAATACTGTGGATGCTGGAATCGGAAACAAAAACAGAAAATGCTGGAAATTCTCAGCAGGTCTGACAGCAACTGTGGGAGAGAGAATAGAGCCATTGTTTTGAATCTGGATGACCCTTTGTCAGCTCTGACCCTTCAGTTGTCAGGCCTGCTGAGATTTTCCAGTATTTTCTGTTTCTCTAGAGGAACCCTATGACCTTTAACTACATTTAATGTTCGTATAGTTAAGTTAACTTTGCAAAGTAGCGTGTTTTAATTAATAATTTAAGTTTGTAGATTCGTGGTAAAGTTGTGATTTTAATCATCCCAACAACAGTTATTCAATCCTAGAATCTACAGTGCAGAAGGAGGCCATTTGGCCCATCAAGGTTGCCCCAACAACCATCCCACCCAGGTCCTATTCCTGCAACGCCACATATTTACCGTGCTAATCCCCCTGACCCTAAGGGGCAATTTAGCATGCCAATCAACCTAACTGGCAAATCTTTGGACTGTGGGAGGAATCTGAAGCACTTGGAGGAAACTCGCGCAGACATGTGGAGAATGTGCAAACTCCGCACAGATAGTGACCCAAGCCAGGAATCAAACCCGGGTCCCTGGTGCTGAGGGGCAGCAGTGCTAACCACTGTCACCATACTGCCCCTAATGCCAAATAAAAAAATGGAAACTCTCATAATATACTTACTGGTGGTAGGGGTAAGAGAGCCTAAAGCTAGAGGGTATAGGTTTAAGGTGAGAAGGGAGAAATACAAAAGGGTCCAGAGGGGCAATGTTTTCATGCAGAGGGTGGTGAGCGTCTGGAATAAGCTGCCGGAGGTAGTAGTAGTGACGGGTACAATTTTGTCTTTTAAAAAGCATTTAGACAGTTACGTGGGGAAGATGGGTTTGGAGGGATATGTGCCAAATATGGGCAATTGGGAGTAGCTAAGGGGTTTTTAAAAAAAAGGGCAGCATAGACAAGTTGGGCCGAAGGACCTGTATCCATGCTGTAAATCTCAGTGACTATATGATGCATGGAGATTAGTTTATTGATCTGTTTTATTTCCTTAAGAAATAACCTTCAAAAACATTGTATGGATAGAACACATGTATTTTTAAAATTTTGTCTAGAAGCCAATGGTGAGCTATTTTACTATTTGCATTTCAGATGTCCAACATTTACAGTATTCATGCACCATATGATAGATACTTTGTGTCATGTGCCATGTCATGTCCAGAGAGAGGTCTGGGTGAAACTGAAGTGTGATTATTTCATCTGTAAACTCAGATTAGTGATGTGGTTTTCATAAAAGCAGAGCGCTAGTTCCTGTTGAGCAGTTGGTTCAGGGAGGGTGTCCAGTGCAATATGGAGGACAAAATGTTTTGCCTTCAAGATATCACTAGCCACTGTTGTCACCCCTCAATTCACTGCCATTCGTTTTGAAAACCTAGAAGAATATTAAACTGACATTGCAGTGAATGAGGTACGATGGGCAGTCTTTAAAGATAGGTTTCAGTTAACGGTGCCAATGGCTACGTGTTAAATGCTGCAGTCATTAGCGGTGCAGTGACAGTGGTTAGCACTGGCACCTCATAGCTCCAGGGACCTGGGTTAGATTGCAGCCTTGGGTGACTGTGTGGAGTCTGCACGTCTCCGTGTCTGTGTGAGTTTCCCCTGGATGTCCCATTTTCTCCCACGCTCCAAAGATGTGCTTGGCCAATGCACCTAACCTGCACATCCAGAGGAAACCCGTGCAGACATGGGGGAGAATGTGCAGACTCCTCAAAGATAATGACCCAATCTGGGAATCGAACTCTGTCCCTGACGCTGAAAGGCAGCACTGTACCACTGTGCTATACCTCTGTGTTATTGCAGATCCGATGGGCCAAATGGCCTCTTCTGCATTGTAGAGATTCTATGATTCCATTCCATGATCCAAATGTACAAGATGTAGCTTTGTCCCATGCATTTCTGACTTAGGTCAACATGGTAGCACAGTGGTTAGCACTGCTGCCTCACGGCGTCAGGGATCCGGGTTTAATTCCGGCTTGGGTCACTGCCTGTGTGGATTTGGCACATTCTGTGTGGGTTTCCTCCAAGTGCTCCGGTTTCCTCCCACGATCCAAAGATGTGCAGATTAGGTACATTGGCCATGCTAAATTCTGCCTCAGTGTACCCAAAATGTTGCAGGTATGCGGCGACTAGAGGATTTTCACAGTAACTTCATTGCAGTGTTAATTTAAATCTACTTGTGACTAATAAACCTCTACTCTAAGGTGGCACCAGAGTGAGGCAACTTCTTGTAAGCTGTGCGCAGCATTCCTTCTAATTTTGTCTTTTAGCCTCGTTCTATGCTTCTAAAACTTCCTTCTAACTCTTTTAAACACTCTACATCCTAGCTATGACTGTAACACTACAGTCTGCATCCTCTCCTTTCCTTCTCTATGAATGGTATGTTTTGCCTGTATAGTGTGCAAGTAACAATACTTTTCACTATATTAGTACGTGTGACAGTAATAAATAAATTTCAACTTTTAACTTTAATTTTAATACCAGACCTTCCCAATTCATCAATTCTAACAATATCTTTATCTACACAATGTACCCCATGACTGAATTGCAGCTAGCTTGAAATAACCTGTCCTTGGCAATAATTTTCCAACCTTTTGGGAATGAAAGTGAAGTGTAAGTTATGTGGCTGCATCCTGGAAGTGCTAAATTATAGTTTGAAGACAGTTCAAGCAGCTCCCTCAGTATACTGATTTGGCAAGGAGGAAATAATAATTACAAGGTGTGCAATTTGTTAATTTGTGTCTCTGGTCTATGTAATTTAAGGGTATAATTACTTTATTTCCAAATCTTTTATTGATACATTAATATGCAATGCCTTTTTAATTGTTGCTTGGGTATCAAAGCACTACAATAATGATAAGGTTCACATTGTCAGTGATTTTTCTTCTAAGTGAGCATCAGTTCTTGAGTACAGAGCTCTCAGTTGCCCCTGAACCATTTTAGCTTAAGTAAAGTATCGCGTTAAATCAGATGGCCCAACTTCAGTTCTTTTTTTTTAAAGTTTATTTATTATTGTTACAAGTAGGCTTACATTAACACCATAATGAAGTTACTGTGGAAACCCCCTAATCGCCACACTCTGCGCCTGTTCTGGTATGCTGAGGGAGGATTTAGCATGGCCAATGCACCTAAGCTTTCCCAGAGTTACACCTCACTAAAGGTCAGCAAAATAGGGTAGCACGGTGGCTAGCACTGCCTCACAGCACCAGGAGCCTGGGTTTGAATCCTGGCTGTGTGGAGTCTACATGTTATCCCATGTCTGCGTGGGTTTCCTCTGGCTGCTCCGATTTCCTCCCACAGTCCAAAGATGTGCAGGTTAGGTTGATTGATTGGCCATGCTAAATTGCCCCTTAGTGTCCCAGGATGCATAGGTTAGAGGGATTAGCAGGGTAATTATGTGGGGTTACGGGAATAGAACCTAGGGGGTATTGTTGTCAGTGCAGACTCGATGGACCTAATGGCCTTCTGCAAAGTAGTTTTTCTCTCGGCTTATATTATTAACACTGCAATGAAGTTACTGTGAAAATCCCCTAGTCGCCACACCCTGGTGCCTGTTCAGGCACAGTGAGAGAATTTAGCGTGGCCACTGCAACCTAACCAGCACGTCTTTTGGATTGTGGGAGGAAACCTGTGCAGACACAGGGAGAACGTGCAGACTCCACACAGACAGTGACCCAAGCTGCCTCACAGCACTGGTCCCTGGTGCTGTGAGGCAGCAGTGCTAACCATTGTGCCACCATGCTGCCCTATTTTGCTGAGCTTTATTGAAATGTAACTGGAAAAGTAAAACTTTTGTGTTGCTATTATCCTGGCCATGTTAAAATAATCAAAAGAATTTGTCCTTCCAGAATTGTATGTGACTGGAGAGAATATTTTAAACAGGAATGACGTTCTGATGCCTGCATTATTTGTAGTG
This sequence comes from Carcharhinus amblyrhynchos, assembly GCF_965287045.1. Classification (NCBI taxonomy): domain Eukaryota; kingdom Metazoa; phylum Chordata; class Chondrichthyes; order Carcharhiniformes; family Carcharhinidae; genus Carcharhinus; species Carcharhinus amblyrhynchos. The sequence goes on along the minus strand of NC_137358.1, from coordinate 9,494,944 downwards.
GAAGCAGATTGATGTGGTAAATTAAGGGTGTATTTTTCAGTGTGATGTACAACTTTATTTGGAGCTGCTGTACTTAGTCACCGCCTTTGTGTCCTCCAACGTGGCATGCTTAGGCAGTTTGCAGGTGCATGACAGTCTAGATCTCCTGGGAGCTGATGGTGCTGCCAGGCGGGAAGCCTTACCTGCGATGTACTCGAAGATGTCTTTGACCAACAGGTTCATGATGCTCATGGCCATGGAGGAGGGGCCAGCATCGGGGTAAACCTGCTTCATCATTTTGTAGATGTATATGGAGTAACTCTCCATCCTGGACCACCACCTCTTCTTGCTGCTTTTGGTTGCCATCTTCTTTTGAGCTTTCTTGGTGATCTTCTTGGAAGTTTGTACTTCCTTTTCTTCCAATGCCAAGTTAAAGTCCAACAAGTTTACTTGGAATCACGAGCTTTCGGAGCACTGCCCCTTCATCAGGTGAGTCACGTTTTCACAGTAACTCCATTGCAGAGTTAATTTAAGCCTACTTGTGACAATAAAACTTAGGTGGCTTGACAAAAAACACTCTTGTTGTCACAAGTAGTCTTACACTAACACTGCAATGGAATTACTGTGAAAATGTGAATCACCTGATGAAGGGGCAGCGCTCCAAAAGCTCGTGAAACCAAGTAAATCTGTTGGACTTTGACCTGGTGTTGCGAGATTTCTTACTGCGCCCATCCCACTCCAACGCCAGCATCTCCACATCATTTCTTTTCTTCAGGCACGATGCAGACAGACTACAGACATAACAACAATACAAGAAATATGTTGCACACTCTTAAAGCTTTACTTTCAGCTTTCAGGACGTGAGCAACTTATAGCCTAGATCCCTGTAATTGCATCGCTGCAGTCCGTCTCTTACCAGCCCCTCCACTGCGGCTGCGTTCGCTGCTGGGTGACCCCAGGGAGGGAGCATGCAGTGTCCACTGATGCCATTGAGGCCTTCCACACCTGCTGGACACCACAGGGCCTGGAGTGCGTTATTAACACTTTTTAATCACCTTTTGATCTGATGTTGTAAGTTTAATTTATGCTTGCTTTGTGTTTTGGGTGGTTCAGCTTAAAGGGGCTGCCCTTTTTGCTTTGTTTCTCACTTTAGTTTTATTTAAGTTGCCAAAATGATTGGCAGTAGAATCCTAGATCCAGTTATTTCTAGGCCTGTAACTCTGGATTCAGTTGTGTAAATTCAGGAAGCCAAATCGTACGCACTAAACATCTGGAATGTAAACTAAACAACGCAAAAGTGAATAAATACCCAAGTGGGATAATCTTAGCATCCTACAGTGCAGAAGGAGGCCATTCGGCCCATCGAGTCTGCACCAACCACAATCCCACCCAGACTCTATTCCCATTACCCCATATATTTACCCTAGCTAGTTCCCCTGACACTAAGGGGCAATTTAGCACGGCCAGTCCACCTAACCTGCACATCTTTGAACTGTGGGAGGAAACTGGAGCACCCAGAGGAAACCCACGCAGACACGGGGAGAACGTGTGGACTTCACACAAACCGTCACCTGGGGTCCCTGGCACTGAGGCAGCAATGTGCTACCTGTAGCCCATTAATTGAAGATAATAAGTCTCAAAAGCTCAGTTTAATTTTGCCTCCAGCCCCCCCGCCTTCTGTGTTTTCTTTAATAGTTTTCAAAAATATTAGAGAAGCTTAAATTAATCTTTATGGTTAATGACTGTACATATAAGAAATGTATGTTGGTTCACTTTGATGAAACTGGTAACTTCAAAAGACATGATTAGAAGTGTCCCCAGTAACATTCCACTTGCTGGGATGAAGATCCCTGTGGGATCTCCACAGCTGAATCACTCCTGTGTGACGGCTCAGCACACTCGGTGTGAATGCGAAAAAAAATGTTTTTGTACACATCACTGAAACAATGAAACCAGCTGATCCTATTTCCCTGTAGTGGGGAAGATGAATGTTTTTTTTAAATATTCAGGAGATGCAGGCGTCACTGGCTAGAACAGCATTTATTTAACATCCCTAATTGCCTTTGAGAAGGTGGTGGTGATCTACTGTAGTTCACGTGGTGTAGGTACACCCACAGTGCTGTTAGGGAGGGAGCTTTTGATTTATTTGTTGTGGGACATGGGTGCTGCTGGCCGGGCCAGCATTTATTGCCCATCTCTAGCTGCTCTTGGAGAGCAGTTGAGAGTCAACCACATTGTTGTGGCTCTGGAGTCACACATAGGCCAGACCGGGTAAGGACAGCAGATTTCCTTCCCCAAAGGGTATTAGTGAACCAGGTGGGTTTTTCCCGGCAATGGTTTCATGGTCATCAGTAGATTCTTAATTCCAGATCTGTTTTATTGAATTCAAATTCCACCATCTGCCGTGGAGGGATTCGAACCTGGGTCCCCAGAACGTTAGCTGAGTTTCTGAATTGTCTAACGATAACACCAATAGAGCATCGCCTCCCCTATTCTAGGATTTTGACTTGGTGACAGTGAAGGAATGGTGGTTTAGTTCCATGTCAGGATGGTGTGTGGTTTGGAGGGGAACTTGCAGGCAGTGGTGTCCTCATACGTCTGTTGCCCTTATCCTTCTAGTTGTTAGAAGTTGAGGATTTGCAGGTGCTGTCAAAGGAGCCTTGAAGTGCTGCAGTTCATTTTGTAGACAGGACACGCTATTGCCACTGTGCATCAGTGGAGGAGGTGTGTATTTTTAAGGTAGTGGATGAGGTGCCAATCTCATCCACTACCTGCTTTATCTCAGATGGTATGAAGCTTCTTGAGTATTGTTGGAGCTGCACTCATCCAGGCTAGAGGAGAGTATTCCATCACACTCCTGACTTGTGCCTTGTAGAGGCATAAGTTGACAGGCTTTAGGGAGTCAGGAGGTGAGTAACTAATGGCAGAATTCCCAAACTCTGACCTGCCCTTGCAGCCGCAGTATTTATATTTGATTTTGATTTACTATGGTCACAGGTATTAACATACAGTGAAAAGTATTGTTATTTGCGTGCTATACAGACAGAACATATCGTTCATAGAGAAGGAAGCGAGAGAGTGCAGAATGTAGTGTTACAGTCACAGCTAGGGTACAGAGAAAGATCAGCTTAATGCAAGATTTATTATCATCAAATCCTAGAATCCCGACAGTGCAGAAGGAGGCCAATCAACCCATTGAGTCTACACCGACAAAAGTCCCACCCAGGCCCTCTCCCCGCAACCCTACGCATTTACTCTGCTAATCCTCTGACACTAGGGTCAATTTAGCATGGCCAATTAACGTCTTTGCACTGTGGGAAGAAACAGGAGCACCTGGAGGAAACACACGGATATGGGCAGAACGTGCAAACTCCACACAGACAGTGACCTGAGACTGGAATTGAACCTGGGTCCCTGGCTCTGAGACAGCACTGCTAACCACTGCGCTTCCCAGACAAACTACCAATGTGATGGCCAAGAATCGAACCCGGGTCAACTGCTTGGAAGGCAACTATGCTCACCACAATACCACCATCATGAAAAGTATTGTTTCTTGCATGCTATATAGACAAAGCATACTGTTCACTGAGTACAGAGGGGAGAAGAAGAGGAGAGAGTGCCGAATGCAGTATTACAGTCATGGCTAGGGTGTGGAGAAAGATCAACTTAATGTGAGGTAGGCCCATTCAAAAGTCTGATGGCAGCAGGGAAGAAGCTGTTCTTGAGTCGGATGGTACGTAACTTCAGACTTTTGTATCTTTTTTCCCCAGCGGAAGAAGGTTGAAGAGAGAATGTCTGGGGTACACGGTGTCCTTAATTAATTATGCTGGCTGCTTTGCCGAGGCAGTGGGAAGTGTGGACAGAGTCAGTGGATGGGAGGTTGTTTTGTGTGATGGATTGGGCTACATTCACAGCCCTTTGTAGTCTCTTGCAGTCTTGGTCGAAGCAGGAGCTATAACAAGCTGAAGATTAGGTGTGTTTAGAAGTCATCTTAGTTTTTGGCTCATTTTCAAGTATGCAGGTGGATTATTTTTCATGCCTGAATTGAAAGGCATACTAAAGCAGTGGAAACTAACTGACTGCTTCAGGTGATTTCACACTCTGTGCAGACGCAATGTAAAATTGCGTAGATTACGGGACAGCAGGAGGCCATTTCGCTCATCGCATCTCTGCTGGCTCTCTAACAGAGTGATTAGAACAGTGCCAATCCTCTGCTTTTCTCCACAGCCCTGTGTGTGTGAGAGAGAAACAGTTGATATAAACTTTAGTTCTGTATTGGGCAGAGGGTATGGCTTACATTGTTGCAAAGCTCAGAAATAATATAAAAAGCACGACTGTGCATCACCCACACATAGAATCATAACGTGAATGCAGTTTTGAATGTTGGAATGGCAATTCTAACATCGAATTATACATACAGTAGAAATAAGAGCGATAGTTCTGACAAAAGGGTCATGTAGACTCAAATGTTAGCACTATTCTGTCTCCACAGACACAGTCGGACCTGAGGTTTTCTGGTTTAGTTTCAGATTCCAGTCTCTGTTTTTATCTGTATGTGAAGTGCAACAGAATCTCTTATATTCATAGGGGCAATCCCAAATGACACGTGTGGGAGGACTTTGACTCAAGTCTCAAAGGTTAGGCATACCTATGGATGTTAGTTCCCCCACAGGTTGAGGGTCAGGAGTCTCTCAGCTACCGCACTGGCGATGTGATTGTCGTACACTAAAAACAACATTTTTTAAAGTTTATTTATTAGTCATAAGTCGGCTTGCATTAACGCTGCAATGAAGTTACTGTGAAAATCCCCTAGTCGCTGCACTCCAGCACCTGTTTGGGTACACTGAGGGAGAATTTAGCGTGGCCAATGCATCTAACCAGCACGTCTTTCAGATTCGGAGAAAACTGGAGCACCTGGAGGAAGCCAACGTAGACACAGGGAGAACATGCAGACTCCGCACAGATAGTGACCCAAGACCAGAATCGAACCTGGGGCCCTGGTGCTGAGGCAGCAGCGCTAACCACTATGCCACACCATGCCGCCTTAAAAATCAATTTATTAGTTCTGTGCAGGAGTTTGTGTCTTGGCCCCAAAGTAGTGATGTGAGTTTGAGTTTGTGAAATAATTTAACACACAGCTTGCCTCCGCTTTAGAAATCTTTCATTATTTTCCCTGCGCTTTTTAACATATTAAAATGTCCCAGGTGTGTGTTACGAAACAAAACTTGGCATCTGGCCACACAGCAGGTGATGAATGACTTCATTACAGTGATAGAGCTGATAAAGCAGGAATAAAGAGTCGGGGCAGGATTTTTTAAGGAGACAGATCCTGGGCTATGGGGCCCTTGCTGCCTTCACTGCTAATTCCCTGATTGTCTTCTCACTGTGTTATAATTAAGGCTTGCTGCATGTTCTTTGCCTCGTTCTTTGCAACATCTTAAACATAGCAACTAGGAGCAAGAGTAGGCTATTTAGCCCCTCAAGCCTGCTCCACCATTCAACAAGATCATGGCTGATCTCTTCGTGGACTCAGCTCCACTTGCCCGCCTGCTCACTGTAACCCTTTTTTCCTTTACTGTTGAAAAATTGATCTGTCTTTGCCTTAAAAACATTCAATGAGGTAGCCTCAACTGCTTCGCTGGGCAGAGAGTTCCACAGATTCACAATCCTTTGTGTGAAGAAGTTTCTCCTTAACTCAGTCCTAAACCTGCTCCCCCTTATTTTGAGGCCATGCCCCAGTTCTCGTTTCACCACCATTGGAAACAACTTCCCTGCTTCTATCTTATCTATTCCCTTCATAATTTTATATGTTTCTACAAGATCCTGCCTTATTCTTCTGAATTCCAATGAGTATAATCGCAGTCTACTCAGTCTGTCCTGATAAGCCAATCTCCTCAACTCAGGAATCAACCTAGTGAATTTCTTCTACACTCTCCAGTGCCAATACAGAGGACGGCACAGTGGTTAGCACTGCTGCTTCACAGTACTAGGGACCTGGGTTCGATTCCCAGCTTGGGTCACTGTCTGTTTGGAGTCTGCATATTCTCCCCGTGTCTGTGTGGGTTTCCAGTTGCCTCCCACAGCCCAAAAGACGTGCTCCTTAGGTGCAATGGCCATGCTAAATTCTCCCTCAGTGTACCTGAACAGGTGCTGGAGTATGACGCCTAAGGGATTTTCACAGTAACTTCACTGCAATGTTAACATAAGCCTACTTGTGGCTAACAAATAAACTTTAAGTAAATCCTTTCTCAAGCAAGGAGACCAAAACTGTACACAGTACTCCAGGTGTGGCCTCACCAGCACCTTATTCAGCTGTAACATAACCTCGCTGTTTTTAAACTCCATCCCTCTAGCAATGAAGGACAAAATTCCATTTGCCACCTTATTTACCTGCTGCACCTACATATCTACCTGGCAGGGGAGGGCCAGTGATCAGGCTTGATTTCCCAGGATACTTATCTGGCAGAGGTGAAGCCATGATCAGGCGGGAGACATGGCTAGCCCATTGCACTGGGGGAGCGCTGACACCTGCAATCATGGTTTCCCCTGGGTAGATTAGGTAGCCAATGAGGTTAAACCAAGGCTTTACCTGATGCAATTTATCTCGGCCTTTTGGCTAAGATGAAGTGTTAGATTTTGAGTTGTTATTGTTCATAGAATCCCTACAGTGCAGAAGGAGGCCATTCAGCCCATCAAGTCTGCACTGACCACAATTCCACCCAGGTCCTATTCCCACAACCCCATGCATTTATCCTAGCTAGTCACCCTGACACTAAGGGGCAATTTAACATGGCCAATCCACCTAAGCTGCACATCTTTGAACTGTGTGAGGAAACCAGAGCACCTGGAGGAAACCCACACAGACATGGGGGGAATGTGCAAACTCCACACACAGTGACCCAAGCCGGGAATCGTACCTGGATCCCTGGTGAGGCAGCAGTGCGAACCACTGTGCCAGCATGCAGCCCTACTGTGCCACCATGCTGACATATTGGGATACAGTGAAAAGTATTGTTCCTTATGCGTTTTACAGACAAAGCATACCGTACATAGAGAAGGAAACGAGAGAGTGTAGAATGTAGCACTACAGTCATAACTAGAGTGTAGAGAAAGATCAACTTAGTGCAAGGTAGGTCCATTCAAAAGTCTGCTGCAGCAGGGAAGAAGCTGTTTGAGTCGGTTGGTACATGACCTCAGACTTTTGTATCTTTCCCAATGGAAGAAGGTGGAAGAGAGAATGTCCGGGATGCGTGGTGTCCTTAATTATGCTGCCTGCTTTGCCGAAGCAGCGGGAAGTGTAGATAGAGTCAATGGATGGGGGCTGGTTTGCGTGAGGGGGTGTAATGCCTCATCCTGTCAGCTTGGATCTTGTTTGATGGAGCCCAGGATGGGATGAAACATCCTTATCTTGTCAGCTTGGATCTGTTTTGATCCTCATGTGGGGACCATGATTTGACTTAATTTGCTCTTTTGATTCAGAATAAAGCACCAAAAGGTACAAAACGAAACAGCGGAATCCTGTACCCTGTGGTTCACAGGCTTGGGTGATAACTACTGCTTGCTGATCCACATTTCCCTAATCTCCATGGGTTATCATATAACCAGAATCTTTTAAAGGTCACTGTTTGTAAAGTTGCCCCTCCCATATAATGAAGTGGTCAAACTGGAATAGCAAGATTTGCACTGGAAAGTTTGTCAGCCACAAAATACTTAATACTTTAGAAAACATGGAAAGTACAAGGTGAATGGAAATTAGGAAAGCGAAGAGCGGATATGAAAAAAATACCCTCACATAAAATTCAAAAAATCCTAAGATTTTAATAACATGTTAATAGCAAGAGAATAATTAAAGAAAAGGTGTGATTGGTTTGCTTTATTGGGATGCAGTGAGAAGTATTGTTTCTTGGGCACTATACAGACAAAGCACACTCTTCATAGAGAAGCAAAGGACAGAGTGCAGAATATAGTGTTACGGTCATTGTTAGGGTATAGAGAAAGATCAGCTTAATGCAAGGCAAGTCCATTCAAAGCCTGACAGCAGCAGGGAAGAAGCTGTTCTTGAGTAACACTATGTTCTGCACTTGCTACTTTCCTTCTCTATGAAGAGTGTGCTTTGTCTGTATAGCGTGCAAGAAACAATACTTTTCACTGAATCCCAATACATGTGACAATAATAAAGCAAACCAGTCAAACCTTTTCCTTATTCTCTTGCTATTAAAGTGTTAGTAAAATATCTTAGGATTTTTTTTGGTACGTGTCCTCAGATTTTTGTATCTTTTTTCCGATGGAAGAGAGAATGTCCAGAATGCATGGGGTCCTTAATTATGCTGGCTGCTTTACTGAGACAGCGGGACGGGATGGGAGGCTGGTTTGTGTGATGGACTGGGCTTCCTTCATGACCCTTTGTAGTTTATTGTGGTGTTGGGCAGAGCAGGAGCCGCACCAAGCTGTGATACAGCCAGAAAAGATGCTTTCTATGGTGCAAGTGTAAAAGTTGGTGAGAGTTGCTGTGGACATACCAAATTTCCTTAGTCTCCTCAGAAAATATAGGCATTGGTGGGTTTTCTTGACTATGACATTGGCGCGGTGGGATGGAGTGTGGTGACTGGCGGATTTTCACAGTAACTTCATTGCAGTGTTAATGCAAGCCTATTTGTGACACTAATTAATAAACTTTAAAACTTTGTGACAGGGAGGAAGGAGTTGTCAAAATATTTGTCGTCTCTACCCCTGCTCCCAAAAATGGTTGGAAAAAATGTTTGTACTTATGCGAATTAGCCATTGACACACAGACCATTTATACCAGACCTTCCTTGAAGTAACAATAACTGTCAGATTGTCTTTTCGCTCCGTTTCACTTAGCTTAACCTGGGCCTGCACATTTCCCATCCAGATTCTACACTGATTCTGGTGGGAAATGTGCAGTACTGTCATTTCTGGAGTTCTTCAGAGGAGGGACTGAAGCCCCCTAGCGCGCGCACCCTCCCCCCCTCTGCACACAGTGCCGGCTGCCATAACATGGGTAAGTTTGTAGTTCCCAGCCACTTTGACAGGAATGTACGTGAATGGTTGAGATGGAGCAGTGGATGGGGGTGGAAGTCAGGGTGGTCTTTGGGGAGGGGTGGGTATGCAGAGTTGTCAGTGGTGTTAGAGGGGGCTAGGCTGTTCGGGGAGGGGGAGTATAGTCAGAAGGTTGGGAGGGTAGCTGGAGTTCCAGTGGGAGTCTGTGTGGTGGGGAGGTTGGGGGGAACCAGTACCATAGTTCCACTGGAGTTTGCAGTGGTTTAAATCTTTCCATCCTTTCAGTTAACTATTCTGCTCGGAGAGTCCGAACCATCCAAAGCCTCTGATTTAAATCAGAGGGTTCCAGATGTACAATCGTTGCTCCACAGAAGTTTAAACTTCCCAGACAATTCCCATATAGTCCTTCGTTGGGGACTTGGGGGGAAGGTTGGGGTGATGGTCCCATTAGCACCTCTTCTGAGGGTACCTCTGGGATGTACACATGTGCATGTACATGCATGCACACACACACACCAGGGAACAGGCATTCTGGGCCATTGAACCTTTCACATTCATGGGATGTCCCAAAGTAATTCACAGCCAACTTTGTCCTGGACACAAACAGCAGCCAATTTACACACACAATCCAAAGAACAGCCTGGAGATATGCGGCCAGCTGATGTGTTTTGATGGCCAACGTTGGTTAGGGATAGCAGCAGAATTCCTCTACTTTTCAAAGATTCTGTGAGACCTTAGTCTAAATCTCACTAACTGTCCTGTCTGGAGACAATACACATCTCTTTAATCTGTGCTTAACCCTCTCTCCACTCACATTGTCTGTACCTTTAAGACTTGATTGCCTGTAAAGACTCGCAATCCAACCATTATTTTGTATATTGAGTTTGTGTTTTTGAGGTTGTGAACTGAAATCCCACTCACCTGACGAAGGGGCAGCACTCTGAAAGCTAGTGGCTTTTGCTACCAAATAAACCTGTTGGACTTTAACCTGGTGTTGAGACTTGCAGATCTTAGTCTAAGCAGACAGCTGGAGCCTTGGATTAACGTGTTCCCAACAAGACAATGTTACTGTTAATGTGACATTTCATAGAATCATAGAATCCTACAGTGTAGAAGGAAGCATTTGGTCCATTGAGTCTGCACTGACCATAAGCCCACCCAGGCCCTATCCCCATGCATTTACCCTAGCGAGTCCCCCTGACACTAAGGGGCAATTTAGCCCAGCCAATCCACCTAACCCACACATCTTTGGACTCCATCCTTGAACGGAGCTGCGTTTGTCTAGGACTTTTCACATCCTCCAAACAATTTCGGCACTGCTGTGTTAACCTAGATTATGTGCTCAAGTCCCTGAAGTGGGCAACACTTTGAATCGAGAAGGGAATGCTTACGTAGTATAGATAGTTCCACAATCCATCAGGCAATGATCTCTCTTCACAAGGATCATGCTTGAACAATCAGGTCTGTAATCTTTGGAACATTTCCCTGACCTGTGCTCCCGTCAAACACTATTTCTCCACAGGGAGCTGGGAATCACTTCTGCTCAGGAGCAATAGGGCTTTCCTCTGCCGTCAGAAAATATTTTACTCTGTATGTTGTCAGATGTCGCTGCATTTTTCATGAGCAAGGCAGATGCCTGGAGTGATATACGCAGAAGCCCGAATATATAATTGGAAATAAATGCCGAGGAGAGCGCAGCTTGTTGGCGCTTTAGTGGCGGGAGGGCAGGGAGTGATAATGTGCAAGATTAATGTGATTTTCTCATGAGTTAAAATTGAAGGCGGATTTTGACGACTTCTTCCACCCTTTTCACCATCCCTGCGTGACGGAATGTGCCTCTCATATTGTCGAGTGACACCAGCTGTCTCCTATCCTGGTCCAATTGACTCTTCCTTACATGTGAGTCCAGATAGAAAATGTAGAGGGATCATCAAAGCAGAACCTGATCCATCTTTGCCCAGCATACAGGTGCGCCCACACACACACTTTTCAGTAACTCAGTAATAACCAGAGTCATAGAGATTTACAGCATGGAAGCAGGCCCTTTGGCCCAACTTTCCATGCTACCCTTTTTTATTTACCACTAAGCTATTCCAAATTGCCCGCGTTTGGCCCATATTCCTCTATACCTGCCTTTACTATGTAACTGTCTAAGTGCTTTTTAAAAGACAAAATTACATCTGCCTCTACTACTACCTCTGGCAGCTCATCCCAGACACTCACCAGCTGCTGTGTGAAAAAATTGCCTCTCTGGACCCTTTTGTATCTTTCCCCTCTCATCTTAAACCTATACCCTCTAGTTTTAGACTGGCCATCTTTAGAAAAAGATATTGACAATCTGGTCCCTTCTCTCCCCACCAGGATTCCTCTGATGTCTTGCGTTGTATTGACAGCTTCCAGTTTGCAGCCCCTAACTGCCTTCTATTCACCATGGAAGTGCAAGCTCTCTACACCTCCATCTCACACCAGGATGGCCTGAGAGCTCTTTGCTTCTTTCTTGAAAAGAGGTTTGAAGAATTCCCATCCACCACCACTCTCCTCTGCCTGGCTGAACTCATTCTCTCTCTCAACAACTTCAAGGATTATCTGGACTCGAAACATCAGCTCTTTTCTCTCCCTACAGATGCTGCCAGACCTGCTGAGATTTTCCAGCATTTTCTCTTTTGGTGTTGACTACCTAGTTGAGCTATGCCCTTTATTATTTTATAGACCTCCATAAGCCTCCTATGCTCCAGGGAAAAAAGTCCCAGTCTATCGAGCCTTCTTGTAACTCAAACCATCAAGTGCTGGTAGCATCCTAATAAGTAAAGTTTATTTATTAGTGTCACAGGTAGGCTTACATTAACTCTGCAATGAAGTTACTGTGAAAATCCCCTAGTTGCTACAGTCCAGCGCCTGTTTGGGTCAATGCACCGAACCAGCATGTCTTTTGGAATGATGTGGAGTTGCTGGCATTGGACTGTCTCACAACACGAGGTTAAAGTCCAACAGGCTTATTTGGTACCACGAGCTTTAGAAGCATTACCTCTTCACCTGATGAAAGGGCAACACTCCCAAAATTCGTGCTATCAGATAAACCTGTTGAACTTTAACCTGGTGTTGTGAGCCTACTTACTGTGTCTTTCAGAATGTGGGAGGAAACCGGAGCACCCAGAGGAAACGCGCACAGACATGGGGAAAACAGGCAGACTATATACACACACACACACACACACACACACACACAGTGATCCAAGCCAGGAACCCAGACCCCACTGTGAAGCAGCAGTGCTAACCACTGCGTTACCGTGCCGCCGCTTTTCTGCACTCTTTCTTGTTTAATAATATCCTTTCTAAAATAGGGTGACCAGAACTGCACACAGCGTTCCAAGTGCAGCCGTACCAATGTCTTGTATAACTTCAACAAGACGTCCCAACTCCTGTACTCAGTGTTCTGACCAGTAAAACCAAGCAGGCTGATTGCCTTCTTCACCGCTCTGTTCACTTGTGACTCAACTTTCAAAGAGCTATGAACCTATAAATGCAAATATAGAAGGAGGCTGACTGGCCTCTGTCTGTATATCTTTCAATTTCTCATAAAATTATGGAAAGATTTTTTGAAGTCAAGAAAGTTTTATTAATATTAACCTTGCAGTCCTAGAGCTGATTGTCTCTGACAGATTTGGTGTCTTTGCCTCAGTCTGAGCTATATTTATCTTGTTTTCAATGCAGATAAAGCCACAAATCCTTTAAACCGGGAGCTGGAATGGAACGATATTCAAGCATTCTGTGATCAGCTGAACAAGGAATTGGAAGGGTAGGTACCAGATGAAACCAGTAATGCAAACTGCAGTGAATCAGCTCATGGAGTTTACTATAAAAAGTGTTTGCCATTGGCTGGCACTGGCCTTTGACTTTCATACATCTTTGCTTCGGAGGCTGAAGACCCTTCTGGGTTTGCTGACCTGAATCAGTGGAAAATTACCAGTGTTATATGAATATAAGAACTAGGAGCAGGAGTCGGCCATCTGGCCCTTCGAGCCTGCCCCGCCATTCAATAAGATCGTGGCTGATCTTTTTGTGGACTCAGTTCCACTTACCTGCCCACTCACCATAACCCTTCATTCCTTTACTGTTCAAAAATATATCTATCCTTGCTTTAAAAGGATATCAGGGAGTCCGGTCAACTAAGAGGTTACGTTGAGGGGTGCTGGATATGGCCGAGGCTCAGGCATTGCTTCACATTCACACCGGCAGCACGGTGGCACAGAGGTTAGCACTGCTGCCTCACTACACCAGGGACCCGGGTTCAATTCTGGCCTTGGGTGGCTGTGTGGAGTTTGCATGTGCTCTCCATGTCTGCCTGGGTTTCCTTTGGGTACTCCGGTTTCCTCCAAAGATGTGGGCTTTAGGTGGATTGGCCGTGCTGAATTGCCCCTTAGTGTCACGGGGATTAGCAGGATAAATAACGTAGGGTTAAGGGGATAGGGCCTGGGTGGGATTGTGGTCAGTGCAGACCCAATGGGCCGAATGATCTCCTTCCACACTGTGAGGATTCTGTTCTGTGATTTTTAGGTGAATATGTGGAGTGTGCAAGGTCTCCCCATGTCTGCGTGGGTTTCCTCCCACAGTCCAAAGATGTGCCGGTTAGGTGCATTGGCCATGCTAAATTGCCCCCTGGTGTCTGGGGGAAAATACGTGAGGTTATGGGGATAGGGCAGGCTTGATGGACCGATTGGCCTCTTCTGTACTGTGGGGATTCTATAATTCTATTTGTATAGTTATTATAAGCTAGTCTGCAGTGCATTTGGAACTGGAATTCGTTGCTGTAAGCAATTCCTACTGGACATTGGACTTGGCTTATGGCGCAACCCTTTCCTCGGTGACTGGGTTCAAGAGGTGCAGTGTGGTTACCTGCATCAGATGATGGGTGTTGCTGGCACCAGTGAAACCAAATCTGGAAAGGGATTTGCAAGGGCACCAATGAGGTAAAGTCCATGTCAAGGTGCAGGATTAGATTGGATAAGTGGATGAAGGCAAAGGGGTTGCAAACAAGTGGATGCAATTATTTGTCCATGGGAGGGTAAAAGCTAAGAGTGGTTAGAATTGTAGAATCCCTACAGTGCAGAGAGAGGCCATTTGGCCCATTGAGCCTGCACCAACAACAAATTACTGCGACCCTATTCCTGTATCCTACGTATTTACCCTGCTAATCCCCCTGACACTAGGGTAATTTATGTTGGCCAATCCACTAACCCCACACGTTTTTGGAGCGTGAGAGGAAACCCATGCAGACACAGGGAGAATGTGCAAACTCCACACAGACAGCGACCCAAGCCAGGAATCGATCCCAGGTCCCTGGCGCTTTGAGGCAGCAGTGCTGACCGCTGTGCCACCCCATGTGAATGATATAAACAAATCATGCAATGAGGTACATGTCTGTGTGTAAAAACTGGGCAGGATGGTATTATAATCTGGCTCTCTGGACTGGAATGTGCAGACTCTAACACAGACAGTGACTCAAGGCTGGAATCGAACCCGGGTCACTGACGCTATGAAGCAGCAGTGCTTGTCACAGTGCCATCCTGATTGGACCATATATCCTGTTTCTACTTTGATTACTGGGCGCGAGTGGATGACTTCTTAATTCGCGTCATTTTCGCCACAACGTAAACTTTAATAAAAACAAAATTAAAGCAAAATACTGAGGATGTGGGAAATCTGAAAATTAAACAACAAATGCTGGATAAACTCAGCAGATCTGGCAGCATCTGGAGAAAGAAAGAAGAGTTTACATTTCGAATCCATCAGACCCTCCTACAGAGCTTCTATCTTGTTGTAAAGTTCTGCCTTGCTTGCTGCAGAGTTGATATGCTCTGCTTGTGCTCCTGTGACATATATAATGTACTAATACTGTCTCTCCTCTTTTATCTCTTCAGACCCCAGCTTGCCACAAGATTTCTGGCACACAAGATTCAGTCTCCTCAGGAATGGGAAGCTATTCAAGCCTTGACAGTAAGATCATCTGTATCTCTGTCCCTTTAGAGTATTAAATGACCTTAAAATTACGCAAGTATTGAACTATGTAACCTCTTTTTTTTTAGAAAAAACATGCTTTTGTAGAATTGAGTATTTCAGCATAGAATCACAGGAGCGGTGTCTGTAAAAAAAAACATACACTATGGGGTAATTTATGGGGCACTAAAGGAATCGGGGATTATGGGGAAAAGCAGGAGAATGGGGGTGAGAAAAATATCAGCCATGATTGAATGGCAGAGCAGACTCGATGGGCCGAGTGGCCTAATTCTGCTCCTATGTCTTATGGTATAGAACACAGGAAGTGATGTGTTATAATAGTTTATAGAACAGGAAGTGATGCGTTAAAAACAAACACTAAGGGGTAATTTATCATGGCCAATCCACCTAACCTGGACATCTTTGGATTGCTCCTATTTTGTGTGTTTCATAGAATCGTAGAAACCTACAGTGCAGAAAGAGGCCCTTCAGCCCATCGAGTCTGTACCGAACACAATCCCACCCAGGCCCTACCCCCATTTCCCTACATATTTAACCCATTATTCCCTCTAACCTACGCATCTCAGGACACTAAGAGTCAATTTTTTTTAGCATGGCCAATCAACCTAACCCGCGCATCTTTGGACTGTGGGAGGAAACCGGAGCGCCCGGAGGAAACCCACGCAGACATGAGAAGAATGTGCAAACTCCACACAGTCACCCAAGCTGGGAATCGAACCCAGGTTCCTGGTGCTGTGCAGCAGCAGTGCTCACCACTGTGCGACTGTGCTGTCCTGTACCATTTCCTCTTGTGGGAGAGTCTAGGACCAGGGGACATCATCTCAGAGTAAGGGGTTTTACCCATTTAAGACAGAGATGAGGAGGAATTTATTCTCTTGAGGCTAGTGAATCTGTGGCATTCTTTACCATAGAGGGCTAGGAGGCTGGTTCATTAAGTATGTTCAAGGCTGAGAGAGACAGATTTTTAATCAATAACAGAATCGAGGATTAATTCCAGAGTTGAGGGTTGACTTCTGAGGAGAGTCTGAGTAGACTGGGGCTATACTCATTGGAATTCGGAAGAATGAGGGCGGATCTTCTAGAAACATAAAAGACTATGAAGGGAATAGATAAGATAGAATCAGGGAAGTTGTTTCCATTGGCGGGTGAAACTAGAACTAGGGGGCATGGCCTCAAAATAAAGGGAAGCAGATTTAGGACTGAGTTGAGGAGGAGCTTCTTCATCAAAAGGGTTGCGAATGTGTGGAATTCCCTGCCCAGTGAAGCAGCTGAGGCTACCTCATTGAATGTTTTTAAGGTAAGAATAGATAAATTTTTGAACAGTAAAGGAATTGAAGGTTATGGTGAGCGGGCGGGTAAGTGGAGCTGAGTCCACAAAAAGATCAGCCATGATCTTATTGAATAGCAGAGCAGGCTCGAGGGGCCAGATGGCCAATCCTGCTCCTAGTTCTTATGTTATGGGATAAGATGGGAAAGTTGGGAATTATACCAGGTCATACATGATCTCATTGAAAGGTAGAGCAGACACATAAGAACATAAGCATATAAGAAATAGGAGCAGGGGTAGGCCATCTAGCCCTTTGAGCCTGCCCCGCCATTCAATAAGATCTTGGCTGATCTGAAGTGGATCAGTTCCACTTTCCCGCTTTCTCCCCATAACCCTTAATTCCCTTGTCTGTCAAAAAACTATCTACCCATGACTTAAATATATTTAGCAAAGTAGCTGCCACCACTTCAACGGGCAGAGATTCCAAGGACACAATGGGCTGAATGGCTGTTTTGGCTTCTACATCTTGGCGGCCTGTTGGAGACCCCAACACAATCTGTAAAAACTAATTGGAATCGCTCAGTTGAGATGTTTATTGAGACATTTGCACTGGAAGTCTGTCACCAGCATGGTGTGATAAGCATTTCTTTAGTCTTAAATGTCAATCTTGAAATATCATCAAATCAAAATTTTGACCTACTGTGCACTTGGCTTATCAGATGGAGTTTGTTTTCCTTATGTTTCTGTGACCTTCTGTTCAGGATCCAGTACTAATTGGCACTGAATCGCTCGTGAATTATTCCACCATTATTATGGGAACAGCTCCTTGCAGATGGACAGATATAGAATCCCTATAGTGCAGAAGGAGGTGATTGAGTCTGCGCCAGCATCAATCCCACCCAGACCTTATTTCTGTAACCCCGTGTATTTACCCTAACGAGTCCACCTGACACAAAGGGGCAATTTATCATGGCCAATCAACCTAACACGCACATCTTTTGGAGTGTGGGAGGAAACCAGAGCACCAGGAGGAAACCCACACAGGCATGGGGAGAATGGGTCACTGCCTGCGTGGAGTTTGCACAAAGTTGGAATCAAACCTGGGTCTCTGTTGTTGTGAGGCAGCAGTGCTAGTCAGTGTGCCTCTGTGCTAGCCCGTTAGATCATTGGCTGAGTGCCAGAGAACATTCCGGAAGATTAGGGATAAAGAGAAGTGTTTCAACCTTTATCTTCAGCAAGAACCCGCGACCCACCATCTTCTAAGGTTTCCTCTGCTTTGCTGTTGAAATTGACGGCAGGTGAGAGGGAGATCTCCCACAGAACCTCAGCAGAAAAGTTCATTTATTAGTGTTACAAGTAGGCTTACATTAACACTGCAATGTAGTTCCTGTGAAAATCCCGTAGTCGCCACAAGCTGTCGCCTGTTCGGGTACACTGAGGGAGAATTTAGCATGGTCAGTGCATCCTAACCAGCACGCCTTTTGGACTGAAAGGAATTGGAGCACCCGGAGGAAACCCACACAGACACGGGGAGAATGTGGAAACTACATACTGACCTAACCCAGAAATTGAACCTGGGGCGATGGGGCAGCAGTGCTAACCACTGTGCCACAGTGCCATCCTGAAGTTACTGAAAATCCCCCAGTTGCCACACTCCGATGCCTGTTCGGGTTACACTGAAGGAGAACTTAGCACGGCCAATGCACCCCTAACCAGCACGCTGTTTGGACTGTGGGAGGAAGCCGGACCACCTGGAGGAAACCCATGCAGACTCTGTCCAGGCAGTCATCCAAGGGAAAAGGCTCAATGTGTTGAAGTAAAAAAAAATGCTGTAAAAAGTAGATAAAAATAAATGTGGTTTGTTTTGTTAAAAAAAAAGTAATTTCATTCAGCGTCAGTAAAATTAAATCCTCTCCCTTTGACTTGTTCAGGTCCTGGAGACGTGTATGAAAAACTGCGGAAAGCGGTTTCACAATGAAGTAGGAAAGTTCAGGTTTTTGAATGAGTTAATCAAAGTGGTATCGCCTAAGGTAAGCCTGATACACGGCGGTGGAGGGGTCTATAATCTTGTACTTGTAAGGTGATGGAAAGTAGATGAATGAGTCGTCAACAATTGACTCATCTGCCACCTGATTCTCCCAGAGAAGTAGAAAACTCTAGAACAATGGATGCAATAATGATGTGTATTATTGGGCAGAGATGCCCTCATTGCTTGAGATAGCGGCACTCGGTGTGGGAGCGGGAGGAGGACCTCCTCTTGAACTTGCTCCTGGGCCAGGCCAAGGGAGTTGTAAACTGGTTCAAGCAATGGGCAACCGAGGGGGTCATCCAACCCGACCATCTGCCCCGCTACGTTCGCGGCCAAGTGTCCCTGGAGAGGGAGCATACGAAGTTCGAGGGCACTGTCAAGGTCTGCCGTGCTCGCTGGGCACCGCAGGGACTGGGGTGTACTATCCACCCCCTTAATCACATTTTGATTTGATATTTTAAGTTTCCTTTTTGCTTTGCTTTTTTTTTTGTTGCGGGCAGTTTCCTCCTTTTGGTGGGCTGCCCTTCTCGTTTTGTCCCTTATTTCATTTCATTTAGTTCAGTTGATTTGCCCAAAAGAACGTTGCGTGTCTTAGTTGATGACCAGCGCTAAGAGCTCTGGAAGTATTTGCATGCTGGCCACAAGGATCCCAACAAAGTATTGAAGTTAGGGAGCCACTCAAATGTGCTAGGGGCACCAGTCTGGTCACGCAATACCTTTTTGGGCTTGGCAAAGAATCATAGAATCCTACAGTGCAGAAGAACGCCATTCGGCCCATCGAGTCTGCACCAAACACAATTCCACCCAGGCCCTATTCCCGTAACACCATGCATTTACCCTAGCTAGTCCCCCTGAAACTAGGGTCAGTTTAGCATGGTCAGTCCACCTAATCTGCATGTCTTTGGTGTGTGGGAGGAAACCAGAGCACCCGGAGGAAACCCCTGCAGATACGGGGAGAACGTGCAGTCTCCACACAGACCCAAGCAGGGAATCGAACCCGGGTCCCTGGTGCTTTGAAGCATTTGGAAAACCCAAAAGAGGACACGGTGCCCAATCCCAGTTTTTATAAGTGTTTATTTATTAACGTCACAAGTAGGCTTACATTAACACTGCAATGGAGTTACTGTGAAACTCCCCTAGTTTCCACACTCGGGCATCTGTTTGGGTGCACTGAGGAGGAATTTAGCACGGCCAATGCACCAAACCAGTACATCATTAGGGAGGAAACTGGAGCACCTGGAGGAAACCCATGCAGACACAGGAAGAACGTGCAAACTTAACAGTCACCCGATGCCAGAATCAAACCTGGGTCCCTGTAGCTGTGAGGCAGCAGTGCTAACCACTGTGCCCTCCATGCATTGTTCCACACATTGCTTCCCGGATGCTGGGACCAAGGCTCAGCACTGGACAGATGGCCAGTAGCCCTTTGCTGGACGTGTCACGGGTAATGTGCCCCAGAAGATGATTCGACTAGCTTGGCACTTACCGAATGAGGCCACCAGCTGCGGTGGGATTGGAAAATTGACTCTGATAAATCCGATGACTGTGAAAACCTACTTGGAGCTAACCTTTAAACAAATTGCTGAAACAGGAATTCTTGTTTTTGGCCTTGGAGGGAGTGCAGAGGAGGTTTACTAGGCTGATGCCGGAGTTGAGGGGGTTGAGCTATGAGGAGAGGCTGAATAAACTAGGCTTGTACTCGTTAGAGTTTAGAAGAATGAGGGGAGATCTCATTGAGACGTATAAGATGATGAATGGGATGGATAGGATAGAGGTGGAGAGACTCTTCCTGCTCAGGACAGTAGGACTAGGGGGCACAGCCTCAAGACAAAGGGGAGGCAGTTTAGAACGGAGTTGAGGAAGAACTTCTTCACTCAAAGGGTGGTGAATCTCTGGAATTCTCTGCCCGTTGAAGTGGTGGAGGCTACCTCGCTAAATATTTTTAAGACGCGGGTTGATGGGTTTTTGATAAGAGAGGGGATTAAGGGTTATGGGGAGAGGGCGGGAATGTGGAACTGAGCCACGACAGATCAGCCATGATCTTACTGAATGGCGGGGCAGGCTCGAAGGGCCAGATGGCCTACTCCTCCTATTTCTTATGTTCTTATTAAGCTTACTTTGTTTAACCTTTTTTAATGTTTTCCTCATCAGTATCTGGGAACACGAGCTTCTGAGAAAGTAAAAACTAAAGTTTTAGAACTAATGTTCAGCTGGACAGTGGGACTTCCAGATGAGCTGAAGATCACAGAGGCCTATCACATGCTTAAAAAACAAGGTTAGTTCATTCTGTTCCAATTGTGTGTGGTTCACCAATGAGTATTTAACTTTAAACTGCTGCTGCATCTGACAAAACATCCTGATCCTGAACTGTGCAACTCTGAAGTACTAATTTTCAGTATTATTTGACAAGACACTATATCGGTACATGCCCTGTACCCATACTGCACTAAAGTTTTGAAGTTTATTTATTAGTGTCACGAGTACGCTTACATTACAAAGATGGCACAGTGGCTGTGGTTAGCCCTGTTACCTCACAGCTCCCGGGACCCGAGTTCGATTCCTGGCTTTGGTCACTGTCTGTGCGGAGTTTGCAAAATTCTCCCCGTGTCTTGTGTGGGTTTCCTCCCACAGTCTGCTGGTTAGGGTGCACTGGCCTTGCTAAATTCTCCCCCAGTGTACCTGAACAGGCGCCGGAGTGTGGCGACTGGGGGATTTTCGCAGTAACTTCATTGCAGTGTCAACATCAACCTACTTCTGACCCTAATAAACGTTAAATTAACACTGCAATGAAGCTACTGGGAAAATCCCCTTGCCGCCATGCTCTGATGCCTGTTTGGGTACACTGAGGAAAAATTTAGCGTAGCCAAGACACCAAACCAATATGTGTTTTGGACTGTGGGGAAAAAACAGGAGCACCCGGAGGAAACCCATGCAGACACGGAGAGAATGTGCAGACTCCACACAGACAGTGACCCAAGCCAGGAATCGAACCTGGGCCCCGGCGCTGTGAGGCAGCACTGCTAACTCACTGTGCCACCCCAAAAAGCACAATGCAGAATTTAACAAAAAGAATGCACCTGTTTGCAAGGATAATACCAAAACTCAGAAGTTTATATCTCTTCAGCAAAGATTGAACAGGCTGGGGCTCTTTGTTCGAGAACAAAGAAGGCTGGAGGGTGACCCGTTGTAGCTCTGAAAGATTATTGAACGACTTCTACAGGCGTGAGAGACCGAAGTCTAGGGACCATAAATAGGAGGTAGTCACTAAATCAACAAGAAATTCAGGAGAAACAGCTTAACCCTAAGAGTGGTTAGAACGTGGAACTCGCTACCTCAAGGAGAAGTTGTGGCGAATTCCCTCTAAGGGGAAGCTGGGTAACATGAAGGAGAAAAGGATGGAAGGGTGTCATGGTGGCACAGTGGTTAGCACTGCTGCCTCGCAAAGCCAGGGACCTTGATTTGATTCTGGCCTTGGGTCACTGTGCCTGTGTGGAGATTGCACTTTCTCCCTGTGTCTGCTTGGGTTTCCTCCGGGTGCTCCAGTTTCCTCCCGTAGTCCATGTGCAGGCTAGGTGGGTTAGCCATGCTAAATTGCCCCTTAGTTTATTTAAAGTTTATTTCATAGGTGTCACAAGTAGGCTTACATTAACACTGCAAAGAAGCCACCATGAAAATCCCCAAATCGCCGCACTCCGGCACTTGTTCAGGTACGTTGAGGGAGAATTTACCATGGCTAATCCGTATAACCAGGACATCTTTCAGACTGTGGGAGGAAACTGGAACACCCAGAGGAAACTCGGGCAGACACGGAGAGAATGTGCAGACTCCCACATGGACAGCGACCCAAGCCGGGAATTGAGCCCAGTCCCTGGTGCCAACCACTGTCACCATGCTGTCCAAAGATGTGTGGATTGGCCTTGCGAAATTGCCCCTTATTTTCCTCAAGGTGTGTTGGGTTAGATGAATGAAACATGGGTAAGACGGGATGGTGGGCCTGGATAAGTTGTTCTGTCAGAGAGTTGGTGCAGACTCAATGGGCCGAATGGCCGCCTCCTGCACCGAAGGGATTCTCTGACAGATCATGAAGCAGAGGTGAAGCAAAGATGTAGGTTATGGATTTGGAGGTCGGGACAGAAATGGTGCTGATATTATTGTGTTAATATTATGAGCTAGTTCATGAGTGTCTGCTCATTGTTCTGCCTATCCAGAGCTGCTCGTGCCCCTAGACTCTTCAGTAAAGCTGCGTTTCTCGCGTGGAACTGTGTGAAAAGTGGTCTGCTGTTGGCAGTGATTTTTCTGTGTTAATATTTTGACCTCCCCACAGGAATTATAAAACAAGATCCCGTGCTGCCTGACGATGAACCGCTCCCTCCACCCCCACCACGTTCGAAGAATGCTATGTTTGAAGATGAAGAAAAGTCTAAGGTATCTTGTCGCTGTCCCGTAGTGCTCTTCACCAAGAGGAGAGGTGCTCTGCACTGTTCCCTCAAAGCTGTCTGTATTTGTTTGAGGGATATGGGCGTCGCTGACTATGCCAGCGTTCATTGCCCATCCCTTGAGACATATTCAGATGAGCACCTTGAAGGCCAAAGTGGAGAAGGGTCCCATGTGAACAGCAGTTGAACATGGGTCAGTCGGTCCTAAGAGATTGTCCTCAAGACACAAAGGTAAAGCACGTGTGATCCTGCAAAGATCGTTTGTATTTGAAGAAATCGCCTGCATGCTCCAGTGAAGCAATAGTGAAAACTTTGGACTTAACGTGAAGTCAGGTTTATTTTTTGATTTGATTGATTTATTATAAATTTAAAGTTTATTTATTAGTGTCACAAGTAGGCTTACATTAACACTGCAATAAAGTTACTGAGAAGCAAATCCCCTAGCAGCCCCACACCTGCTCGAGTATACTGAGGGAGAATTTAGCACAGACAGAGCATCTAACCTGCACATCTTTGGGACTGTGGGAGGAAACCAGAGCACCCAGAGGAAACCCATACAAACATGGGGAGAATGTGCAGACTCCACACGGTCACCCAAGCCAGGAATCAAACCAGGGTCCCTGCCACTGAGAAGCAGCAATGCTAACCACTATGCCACCGTGCTGCCCTGTGTGTAGTCACATGTTGGGATACAGTGTATTGTTTCTTACGTGCTTTCAAGTCCTACAATGCAGAAAGAGGCCATTCAGCTCATCGAGTCTGCACTGAACACAATCTCATCCATACCCTATCCCCATAACCCCATGCATTTTCTCTAGCTAGTCCCCCTGGCACTAAAGGGCAATTTTAGCATGGTCAATCCAGCTAACCCACACATCTTGGGATATGGAAGGAAACCGGAGCACTCTGAAACCCACACAGACACAGGCAGAATGTGCAAACTCCACATAGACAGTGACCAAAGCCAGGAATCTGGAGGTGTGAGGCAGGAGTGTTAACCCACTGTGCCACAGGCAAACCATACTGTTCATAGAATACACAAGGTAGAGGGTGCAGGATGTAGTGTTATAGTCACAGCTTGGGTGAGAGAAAGATCAGCTTAATATGAGATAGGTCCATTCCAAAAGTCTGGCAGCAGGGAAGAAGCTGTTCTTGAGTTGGTTGGTGCCTGACCTCAGACTTTTGTATCTTTTTCCTGACTGAAGAAGAGTGTGTGTTCGGGGTGCCTGGGGCCCTTGGTTATGCTGGCTGCTTTTCCAAGGCAGCAGGAAGTGTAGACTGAGTCGATGGATGGGAGGCTGGTTTGCGCGATGGACTAGGCTACGTTCACAAACCTTTGTAGTTTCTTGTGGTCTTAGTCAGAACAGGAGCCATTCCAAGCTGTGATACAACCAGAAAGGATGCTTTCTGTGGTGCACCTGTAACAAAAAAAAATAGTGAGAGTCGTAGCAGACATGCCTGATTTAGAGGAGATGAGTTTAGGTGTTGTGTGTACGTAATTTAACCTTCATTTTAAAGCGCTGATCTCAAACTTTTTAAACTTTATATAAAATGTATTTTATTCTACTTGGGGTTTCCTCCGGGTACTCCTGTTTCCTCCCACAGTCCAAAGATGTGCGAGTTAGGTGGATTGGCCATGCTAAATTGTCCCTTAGTCCCCCTGACACTAGCTAGGATAAATACGTGAGGTTACAGAGATGAGAGCTGGGTGGGATTTTGGTCAGTGCAGACTCGATGGGCCGAACAGCCGCCTCCTGCACTGTAGGGTTCTATGATTAGTGTCACAATATGGTTAGATAGCAGAGGAATCGAGTTGGTTGGGGCATTGGAATTTCACTACCGTTTGCGGGAAAGTTTGATGCAAATTTGTGACAAAAGCTGTGAACAGACGTAAGTTTTTTTTGATAGGTAGGCTAGTTCTCGTCACTGTGGTATTCCGTCAGAAACTGAAATTTTGGATCACTGGTGCCCGAATGAGTCACACTTAATTTCTATTACGTGTCATATTTAGTTTCCATTGTATGCGGTTTTGGAATTTTTATTGATGTTTTGGAGATAAAGCAACCCCTCGTCGCATTTTTTTAACTAATCCAAATCAATAGCCTTGGAATCATTGTGGATCAACCCACAGCACGTGGACTGCAGTGATTCAAGAAGGCAGCTCACCACCGCCTTCTCAAGAGGCAACTAGGGATGGGCAATAAATGCTGGCCCAGCCAGCGACGCCCATGAACGAATAAAAGTTCCCATGTATCAGCAGCCCATTTTATATTCACGATGTGAGTGTTAGATGAACAGATACGTTCCGCGTACTTTTCCAGCTGGTGTTCAGAGCGGAAAGATTTGCATTTGCGTAGCACCTTTCGCAACCACGGGACGTTCCAAAGTGCTTCACAGCCAGTGAAGTACTTCAGAAATGTCATATCTATTGCAACGTAGCAACTTTCACTATTATGGCCTACATCTTGCAGTTAATGTAGTGTCCATTCCCATCACTAGATGGTATTGTATCATTACACATTGTACTACCTTGAAGCTAGTGGGAGAGTTTGAGGACAGTAACTAGCGGGAGAGTTTGAGTGCAGTAGCTGGTGTTTAAGTTAAAATTTATTTATTAGTGTCACAAGTGGGCTTACATTAACACTGCAATGAAGTTACTGTGAAAATCCCCTAGTCGCCACATTCTGGCGCCTGTTCGGGTGCACCGAGGGAGAATTTAGCACGGTCAGTGAGCCTAACCAGCATGTCTTTTGGATCATGGGAGGAAACCAGAGCACCCGGAGGAAACCCACACAGACACATAGGGAGAACATGCAGGCTCCACACAGACAGTGACCCAAGGCTGGAATCAAACCCTGGCGTTGAGGCAGCAGTGCTTGCCACCCTAGTGAGAGTTTGAGTGCTGTAACTAGTGCAAAACCATGCAATGTTTAAACATTGTTTTGTTATCTGGTGGGGAAATACAGAGAGGCCTCTGTGCCGGTTTGACCTTGCAATCTCTGTGCAATTATCTCTTTAGCTATTGGCCAGACTACTGAAGAGCACACATCCAGAGGACCTTCGAGCTGCGAATAAACTCATCAAGGAGATGGTCCAAGAGGTGGGTCTTTTCCTCGCATTCTTAAAGATTATGGATTGCCAAGTGTAAAATGGACCATAAGGTCTGTTTTTATTTTGGCCTAACCTATTTTTTTTACGTTCATTCGAGTCTCGTGATGTGGAGGTGTTTATGCTGGGGAACGGAGTACTTGCAATTGCAGAGGTATGGTGGCTGCACCGTGTACCATCTGCAAAATGTGCTGCAGCAACTCACCAGGGCTTCCTCGACAGCACAAGCTGTCGCGACATGTAGTGCACAGGAGGGCAAGGGCAGCAGAGGAGTGGGAGTGCCACCACCTCCACGTTTCCTTCTCAAATTACATGTCATTCTGACTCAAATAATGTCAGTGTTTGGGCAGCTAGGGACGGACAGTAAATGCTGGCCTTGTCCAGATCCGTCAATGAATGAATAAAGAAAACTCCTGATATGCAAAGTAACCTTACTGTAGATCCATACCATCCTGACAGGAGACCATTCAGCCCATCAACCCTGCAATGACAACAATCCCACCCCGTAAAGTTTAAAGTTTATTTACTTATACTCACAAATAAGGCTTTCATTAACACTGCAATGAAGTTACTGTGAAATTCCCCTAGTTGCCACAGTCCAGCGCCTGTTTGGGTCAATGCACTAACCAGCACATCTTTAACATTGTGGAAGGAAACTGGAGCACCCGGAGGAAACCCATGCAGACACGGGGAGAATGTGAAAACTCCACACAGTGACCCAAGCTGGGAATTGAACCCGGGTCCCTAGCACTGTGAGGCAGCAGTGCTAACCACTGTGCCACCGTGCCACCCCACAACCCCCATGTCTTTACCCTGCTAATCCTCCTGACGCTAAGGTCCGATTTGGCATGGCCAATCCACCTAACCTGCACATCGTTGGAGGAAACCCACACAGACACGGGGAGAATGTGCAAAATCCGCACAGACAGTCACCAAGGCCGGGATTGAACCTGGGTCCCTGGTGCTGTGTGGCAGCAGTACTAACACTCTGCCACCGTGCCGTCCATACTGTGTTACCAACCTCAGTGCACTGCCCTTACCTGCAGTTCTGTGACACTCTGCTGTGCTCTGTCCTTTAGCCCTGTGCGTGAGATTATCAGTCAGTGCCAGTGTGGGGTCAGTGTGAGGGTACATGCATTGAAAACTGTCCAAACCCGCTCTCTGCAATACAGCTTCGGCTGAAGGAGGCTTCAGATCCATCCCAGATTGGCAGTGTTAAATTTGATCTCCACGGTGACCTATTGGCCCAGCCACACCCTTGCCTTGCCTTGCCGCTGCCCCCCCCACCCTGACAAACACTCACATACACTCTCTCTCTCACTCACACACACACACACACACACACACACTCACACACAGATTCTGTTCCTCTTTTCTCACATCGTTAACAATTCAGTAATGACGTGACACCCATAAAGAGGGCTGTGCCGAGAACCCAAATCTCATCTTTAAACCCTTAGGACCAGAAAAGAATGGAGAAGATTTCCAAACGGGTGAATGCCATTGAAGAGGTGAACAACAACGTGAGACTTCTGAGTGAAATGCTGGAGAACTACAGCAAAGACGAAACCTCCGAGAGTAATGAAGAAATAATGAAGGTAAAGGTTGGGGGGGGGAGGAATGTGTGTTCTTGTGTGTGCAAGGCTGTGATCACCTTGTGTGCATGTGTTTGTCAAAGTGAGGGGTATCGCGGCTGGAATTCTCCAGCCGTTCACACTGCACGCGCACCCCGACCTGCAGGTCTCCCGCCAGCATCAGGTGATGTCTGTGGGAATTCTCCTTGACTGCGGTGGGCCCAGGGAATCCCGTCGCTAGCAAACAGCACACAGCCACCTGCGTGCGGGAAAGGCACGGCTGGGAGGCCGGAGAATCTTGGCGCCACGTCTGGAGAATGAATCATAGAATCCCTACCGCACAGAAGGAGGCCGTTCGGCCCATCAAGCCTGCACTGACCACAATCCCACCCTATCCCCATATACTTACCTTGCTAATCGTCCCTAAACTAGGGGCAATTTAGCATGGCCAATTAATCTAACCAGTACATCTTTGGAGTGTGGGTGGAAACCAGAGCACCTGGAGATAAAACTTCCCACGCAGACGGGGAAAACGCCATGTGCAGCATCACTCGCAATAGAGACATATCATAGAATTCCTGCAGTGCAGAAGGAGGCCGTTCGGCCCATCAAGTCTACACCGTCCACAATCCCACCCAGGCCCTAACCCCACAGCCCCATGCATTTACCCTAACTAGTCCCCCTGACACTGAGGGGCAATTTAGCAAGGCCAATCCACCCAACCAGCACATGTTTGGTCTATAGGAGGAAACCGGAGCATTCGGAGGAAACCCATGCAGACACAGGAAGAAGGTGCAAACTCCACGCAGACAGTGACCCACGCCAGGAATTGAACCTGGGTCCCTGGTGCTGTGAGGCAGCAATGCTAACCACTGTGCCACCCAGACTTACGTCCGAAATAATTTTTGACCCATTTGAGATTGTCTCTCCTGAATTAGATTTCCTCATCAGCTTCTGTTAACCTGTAGTGTTGTGGTTTTGTGTGATAGACACAAGTATGAAAGGTAGAAAGGCGGAGGGGTTTAGGGAGGGAATTCCAGAACCCAGGTCTAAAGCAGCTGAAAGCATGACCACCTTTGGCACAGCAGAGGAAATCAAGAATGCTTTTCACTGCAACAGGATTGTTTTAATTTTGTTTCAGTTGACGGCAGCGCAGTGGTTAGCACAGCTGCCTCACAGTGCCAGGGACCCGGGTTCAATTCCCACTTGGGTCACTCTCTGCGTGGAGTCTGCATGTTCTCTCCTTGTCTGCATGGGTTTCCTTCTGGTGCTCCGGTTTCCTCCTCAGTCCAAAGATATGTAGGTTAGGCTGATTAGCCACACTAAATTGACTCTTAGTGCCTGGGGGATTAACAGGGTAAATATGTGTGGGGTTACTGGAATAGGGCTTTGGTGGAATTGTGGTTGATGCAGACTAAATGGGCCAACTGGCCTCTTCCTGAACTGTAGGGATTTTATGACCTTCTGTTTCCTGTAGCCATAAGGGTCTTGGATATAATCTCTTGGAGGCATCTATCAATACAGCTCCTCCCAGGTGTAATGAAACTTGCCCACAGTTGTATGGCCCCATTGAAAGAGACATAATGCAATGTGGGGTTCCCTGTTATTGTTAGGGTTGTATTGTAGAAACCACAGTGTAAAAAGAGGCCATTCAGTCCATCACATCTGCACCAACCCTTTTGCAAGAGCATCTTACCCAGGCCTAGCCACCCAGCCATATCCTGGTAACCCCAAGCATTTTGCCATGGCCAATCCACCTAACCTACACATCTTTGGACTGTGGGAGGAAACCGGAGCACCCGGAGGAAACCCATGCAGACATGGGGAGAATGTGCAGACTCCACACAGACAGTGACCCAAGCGGGGAATCGAACCCGGGTCCCTGGCACTGTGAGGCAGTGGTGCTAATCATTGTGCCGCCATGCCACTCTCTGAAATAAAAAAAATGACCTTGTTGATAGGGTGTGTTTACTGTAAGAATGACAGGTGGAGGGATTAGAAGTAGTATCCTTCGCCTAGAGTGTGCATAAAAATATAAAAGCACGCACAATACTTTGTATCATTACTCAATGTGCTGGGCTAACATTGAACTTCATGTCATGCTCCCAACAGGGATGCGAGGGCTCCTTAATCCAGGTAGAGAAATCTCAGAAATGACAAATGTAATCATGAGAACTATATCCAGAGAACCCGTACAGTGCAGAAGGAGGCCATTCGACCCATCGAATCTGTACCAACCACAATCCCACCCGGCCCTATTTCCATAACCTCACGTATTTACCTCACTAATCCCCTGGCATGAGGGTCAACTTTGCATGGCTAATCAACCTAACCCGCACATCTTTGGGCTGTTGGAGGAAACCCGAGCACCCAGAGGAAACCCACGCAGACATGGGGTTTGAGAACTGATTTTCAGTTGTGTTCACTGAGCGCTTGAACTGAAAAATACTGCATTGGGAAAAAAATGATTGCCTCGATACTCCCCAAACTTGTAATCACTTTAGGATTGTTGTTGGTGAGAGGCGTTCTTCATCGCGTCTACCTAAACTGGGACAGACTGGGAAGGATAACCTGCTCCTCATGTCTCAGGCACAGGAGCTCCCGTACGTGCCAGACAGAATCGCGTCCTGGTTCCACATGCTTAATCGCTGCAATGCACTGAGGTACTTGGAGGGTATTTGATCTTTTTCCTTAACTGAGTTCTTCTTTTCCCCACACAGGAGTTGTACCAGCGATGTGAGAAGATGAGACCCACTCTATTCAGACTAGCCAGTGACACTGAGGATAACGATGAAGCTTTGGGTAAATTAATCAAACGAACTTATTGAAATTGCTGCTTTGCACAAGCAGTCCTGCAGATTTCAAGTTAACTGAACATCCAGTTATACAAAGCTGTCATAATTAGCCTACTGTTGCAGCACGTAGATATGATACATATGGGGGAAGTAAGCTGGCTAAACACATCGGGGCAGATTGGTTATACTGTTTACATACGTGGGACACTTTTTTTATAAAGAAAGGACAGGCAGCATAAAATTGGCTTCAAATTGGCCACACTTCATCCCAGTTAGCTTGAGTGATTATAAAAGGAGGCGATGACCTAGTGGTATTATTGCTAGATTATTAATCCAGAAACTCCAGCTAATGTTCTGGGGACCCAGGTTCGAATCCTGCCACGGCAGATAGATGGAATTTAAATTCAATTTTAAAAAATCTGAAATTAAGAATCTACTGATGACTGTGAAACCATTGTTGGAAAAACCAATCTGGTTCACTAATGCCCTTTAGGGAAGGAAATCTGCTGTCCTTACCAGGTCTGGCTTACTTATGATTCCAGACCCTGGTTGACTCTGAAATATCCTCTGAAGGGCAACTAGGGATGGATAATAAATGCTGGCCAGCCAGTGATACCCATGCCCCACAAATGAATAGAAAAAAGGTTATGATAAATTTGATTCCTGTTAGTTTTGTAAGATGTTGTGCATTGCAAGCAAAGCACGCAGCGTATGTGTAAAGAAGTGCCAAGAGTATTACTCAGAGTACAAGTGCTGGAATTACACAGCAGCAACATTTTAACATTTAAAATGTTCGGCAAGCCTTGACCAATTCTTTTGATTGGATGTTGACATTTGCAGAATTTTCTGTTTTCTCCTTTTTACTGGACTTAACTGGACATCAATTTCCAGCTGGGTTTCTGGACCTTGTTGATGATGTGTTATGATCTGATCTGCAGCAAGTTAAGTAGCAGCGTGCGCCGTGAGTAAGCAGGTTTGATTAAATGTATAAACTTTAGTTTGCAAGCTCACTTCTGTCTTTTTGTTTTTTTTTGTTGTTGCCCCAGCTGAAATCCTTCAAGCAAATGATAATTTAACGCAGGTCATTAACATGTACAAGAAGATAGTGAAGGGGGAAGAAGTTAATGGGGTGACAGACCTGCCAAACATTAAAGGTGTGTGATGTTGTCTTGTATGTTTTCCGCCGCAATGCGGTGGGCAGTTGCAACACTTCCTACGTGTCCTGTAGGTGTTGGGCAGTATCTCATTCAAACTTTACTGTGGGCGTGCGTGGGTGAAAACTCTTTCTCGGCTTCTGGTGTGCAGCTCACAGTTTTTAATGAGCACCTTCTGTCGCTTCTCAAAGCGCACCTCACCAGACATGAACTTTGAGCTCCAAATTGCCCACATTTCAGCTCATTGTGCACCATCTACAAGATGCACTGCAGCAACTCACCAAGGCTCCTTAGGCAGCACCTCCCGAACTTGTTTCCTACCATCTAAAAGGACAAGGACAGCAGGTCCCTTGAAACACCACCACCCTTGAAATTGCACACCATCCTGACTTGGAAATATATTGGCCGTTCCTTCACCGTTGCCAAGTCAAAATCCTGGAATCCCCTCCCTAACAGCACTGTGGGTGGTGTATTATCGTTAGACTATTAATTCAGAAACTCAGCTAATGCTTTGGGGGCCCAAGTTCGAATCCCACCACGACATATGGTGGAAACTTAAACTCAGTAAAAAAAAATCTGGAATTAAGAATCTGTTGATTACGATGAAACCATTGTTGGAAAAACCCATCTGGGTCACTAATGTCCTGGTCTGGCCTATATGTGACTCCAGAGCCGCAGCAATGTGCTTGACTCTCAACTGTCCTCCAAGGGATAGGCAATAAGTGCTAGCCAGCCAGCAATGCCCATGTCTCATGAATTAAGAGAAACTCACGCCTCGGGCTGCAATGGTTCAGGGTAGCTCATCACAGGATAAAAGCGAAATACTGTGGATGCTGGAACCTGAAACCAAAAGGGAAAATGCTGGAAAATCTCAGCAGGTCTGGCAGCATTTTTAAGGAGAGAAAAGTGCTGATGTTTCGAGTCCAGACGACTCTTTGTCAAGCCAGGGTCATCCGGACAGGGCCTTTGACAAAGGGTCGTCTGGACTCAAAACATCAGCTGTTTTCTCTCCTTACAAATGCTGCCGGACCTGCTGAGATTTTGCAGCATTTTCACTTTTGGAGGCCGCGTGTCACCACTACCTCAAGGGAGTGCACTGGCTTAGATAGCGACACCCATGTCCCATAAACGAACTTCTTAAAACGAAAATGACTCCTTGCATTTATGTAGCCTTAACAATTGAGAACCACTGTTTAGCTAAACTACTCGCTGCAACTTCCAGCATTTGGGATGAGGTTTCCTTAAATTGCACAAGCATGGAACGTAGACAGCCTAGAATTAACCGCGGCCCAATTAATGGACACCACCCAACTCAACAAACGAGAGTGAATCCATTCAGGCAAATTTGCCAATATATGTTGCATTTGGGCTGTTCCCCTTCCTTTTGGGGAGCTGCCACTTTTTACTTTGTCCTGATTTAACTTGAGTTTGTTTATTTGGTTTGACCTTTAAAAGAGGCCAGGGAGTAGATGAAACAACACAAGAGGGAATCAGTGCAGGCCTAGCTAGTGACACCCACACAACCCCCTGAAACAATCTTAATAAGCCCAATTTCCACCTCATGCTCGCTGTCTGCAGAGCTCCCACTGCAAGTGCAGCAATACTGAAATGATCCATCTGCTACATAAAGGGCTTATTTAATATTTGCCATGCATCTCTGCCAGCAGTTAAACTGGAGGAAGCATAATTTATCTTGTTGATTGAATCAATTTAAACCAATTAATAAATAAATTGTCATTGTGATTTGAGGGTAATGATTTTTAATAACACTCGAAGTTTGCATGCCTTGTGATTTACATGCTATTATTATCTTCTTTGTTATTTAGCCAGCAGTTCTGCTCTACTAGACCTGACTGGGTTGGACACTAGCTCAAATACTCCTTCCTACCCTGCTGCCCCTGCCAATCAGACCTGGAATCCTGATCTAACACAGGATCTCAGCAGCTCTGTATCATTGCTAGATGATGAATTAATGTCATTAGGTGAGAATTCTTTTCACGTTTGCTTCTCTCCAGACTTGACATTTCATTTTTACACCTGCCCCCAACCTCTACCGTGGCATAGAATTTTGTTGATAGCATCTCTGCAGTGCAGAAAGAGGCCATTTGGCCCATCAGGTCTGCACCAACAACAATCCCACCCAGGCCTTATCCCCTACCAAAGTCCCAAGATGTGCAGGTTAGCTGGATTGGCCATCCTAAATTGCCATTTAGTATCAGCAGGGCTAGCTAGGGTAAACTGCATGAGGTTATGGGGATCAGGTCTGGGTGGGACTGTTGTCGGAGTAGACTTGATGGGCCGAATGGCCACCTCCTGCACTGTAATGGTTAGATGATTCTACCCTGCTAATCTCCGTGACACAAGGGAGCAACTTAGCATGACCATTCAACCTAAACCCTTACATCTTTGGGAAGAAGCCGGAGGAAACCCACATGGACTCAGGGAGAATGTGCAAACTCCACACACACGGTGACCCGAGGCTGGAATCAAACCTGGGTCTCTGGCACTGTGAGGGCAGCAGTGCTAACCACTGTGCCACCCACAAAACAAGACCACCAAAGGTGGGGCTCGAACCCATGACCCTGAAATTAAGAGTCCTGTGCTCTACTGATTGAGTTAGCTGGGCCTTTTCAGCTCATCGGCTGCAGAAACCAGAGTCTGTGTCTTTGTTACCTCTGGACTTGACTATTACAGTGTCCTTTAGTTCATCGAAACCTTCACTGAGCCCCTGTACCCATCATCCCCCTCTGATCACTGGCTTACTGAACTCCGGCTCAGTAACAAATCAGTTTTCAAATTCTCTTCCTTATTTTTGAATTCCTCTATATCCTCACCCCGCTGCTCTCCCTGACCTCGTTTAGCCCTGCAAACCTGAGAGCTCTGCAATCGTAAAATCCCTACAGTCCAGAAGGAGGTCGTTTGGCTCATCAAGTCTATACCAATCACAATCCCTGCAGCACGATAGCACAGTGGTTAGTACTGCTGCTTTGCAGCGCCAGGGATCTGGGTTCGATTCCCAGCTTGGGTCACTGCCTGTGTGGAGTTTGCACGTTCTCTCCATGTCTGCGTGGGTTTCCTCCGGGTGCTCTGGTTTTCTCCCACATTCTGAAAGACATGCTGGTTAGGTGCATTGACCTAAACAGGCCCTGGAGTGTGGCGACTAGGGGATTTTCACAGTAACTTCATTGCACTGTTAATGTAAATGTTGTGACTAATAAATAATTATTTTAAAACTCCAATCCAGTCCCTATTTCCCATAATCTCTCATATTTACCCTGCTAATCCCCCGATACTAGAGTCAATTTAGCATGGCCAAACCACTTAACCTACACATCTTTGGACTATGGGAGGGAACTGGAGCACCCGGAGGAAATGCACACAGACACGGAGAAAGTGCAAACTCCACACAGATAGTGACCCAAGGCCAGAATTAATCCCGAGTCCCTGGTGCTGTAAGACAGCAGTGCTAACCGCTGTGCCACCCAGCTCTTCCTCCAGCACTGGCCTGAGCCCTGATGTTAGTTGTTCTGCTGTTGGTGGGCAACTTTTCAACTGCCTAGATCCTAAGTTATGAACAACAAGGGACTTGAGAGAAGGAGTAAACTCTTCCCCGTTTTGAATCTGCTCCATCATTCGATTAAGACCATGGCTAATCTGATTGTGGGCTCAGCTTCTGCCTTCCCGCCTCTTAATCCTGGACTCCCTTGTCAGTCAAAAATCATTCTTACTCATCCCCGAATATGTTCGGTGAGCCAGCTTCCACTGCTATGAACTGTCCTGATATCTCCTTGTGTGGCTTGGTGTTGGATATTATTTGATTCAGTGCTCGTAGAATGCCTTTTACTCTCTGTAGGTGCTTTCTGAATGCAAGTTGTTTTTGCTTGTGCAGTGATTTAGCTCTGGCTGAATTTGAGACATTACGCAGTGCAAGATATCATGCATTGGTGCCCAAATAAATTGCGACTACTAATACAACTGAATCCATTTTTAAGTTGAAATATGGCTGGCATGGTGGCACAGTCGTTAGCACTGCTGCCTCACAGCGTCAGGGACCCAGGTTTGATTCCTAGCATCGGGTCACTGTCTGTGTGGAGTCTGCACGTTAGAATAGAAACCCCACAATTCAGAAGGAGGCCATTCGGCCCATCAAATCTGTACTGACCATAATCCCACTCGGGCCCTATTCGCATTTACTCTGCTAGGGTCAATTTAGCATGGCCAATAAATCTAACCCGCACATCTTTGGAGTGTAGGGGGAAATCCATGCAGACACAGGAGAACGTGCATACCCCACACAGGCAGTGACCCAAGCTGGGAATCGAACCCAGGTCCCTGACGCTGTGAGGCAGCAGTGCTAACCACTGTGCAACCCCAATAGACCAGTGAGTTTCCAGTTTTTATATTAGTGTCACAAGTGGTCTTACATTAACACTGCAATGAAGTTCCTGTGAAAATCCCCTAGTCGCCACACTCCGGCGCCTGTTCGGGTACACTAAGGGAGAATTTAGCATGGCTGAAGCACCCTAACCAGCACGTCTTTCAGACTGTGAGAGGAAACCCAGACAGACACAGGGAGAGTATGCAGACTCTGCACAGTCAGTGACCGAGCTGGAAATCGAACCCTGGTCTCTGGCGCTGTGAGGTAGCAGTGCCAACCACTGTGCAATAGTGCTGCCCATGTGAGATTGGACATTGCTGTAAACGGGTGTTATTAGATACAGTTCTATGACTCGATGTAGTCTTTTAAAGTCCAGTTGATAGACTCAGTTTATCCTAGAAAATATGTGCGGTGGTAAATCACAGCATTGTTATACTGTTGGGTGGTCTGCTAGATTGGTAGGAATAGCTTGCAGTTGTCGGGGAGATCGATGTGAATGATAAATCTGCAAGTTGCATTTCATCCCTAACATGCTCATGTGCACGAATCTTCTGTTCCAACTCTTTCCCCTCTTACTCTCCCTACAGGGCTGAATGATCTAGTTCCTAATGCAGTACCTTCATCGCAGTCTCTGGAATCAAGTAACTGGAACACATTTCAGGTAAGAAAATACATAACATGGAATTTTTTTATTCATTTGTGGGACATGGGCGTCGCTGGCTGGGCCAGCATTTATTGCCCATCCCTCGTTGCCCGAGGGCAGCTGAGAGTCTAACCACATTGCTGTGGCTCTGAAGTCACGTGTAGGCCAGACCAGATAAGGATGGCAGATTTCCTTCCCTAGAGTACATTAGTGAACCCGTTATTATTATTCTGTTGAGCTTATGTAAGAGTTTGTGTTTCCCATTGAACAAAGAACAGAAGAAAATGACAACACAAGAACAGGCCCTTCGGCCCTCCAAACCTGTACCGACCGTGCTTCCCGACTGAACTAAAACCCTTCCGGGGACCGTATCCCTCTATTTCCATCCTATTCGTGTGACTTATTTTATATTAAGAAAGGAAGTGCCTGTGGAAGGAAGAAGAAAAGTTCTCAGAATGAATTAATATTCACTCCGATCGTTTATTGACTGCTCCAGACTGATTCCGGGGACGGCAGGACCGATGTATGAGGAGAGGTTGACCTGGTTAGGATTATTTTCTCTGGAGTTCAGACAAATGAAACGGGGGCGAGGTGGGGTTTATAAAATTCTAACAGGACTAGACAGGGTAGATGCAGGAAGAATGTTCCTGATGGTGGGGGCGTCCCAGAATCAGGGGTCACAGTCTGCGGATACAGGGTAGACCATTTAGGACGGAGATGAGGAGACATTTCTTCACCCAAAGAGTGGTGAGCCTGTGGAATTCATTACCACAGGAAGTAGCTGGTGCCAAAACATTGAATGTATTCAAGAGGCAGCTGGATATAGCACTTGGGGCAAATGGGATCAAAGGTTATGGGGAGAAAACAGGATTAGGCTATTGAGTTGGATGATCAGCCATGATTGTAATGAATGGCAGAGCAGGCTTGAAGGGCCAAATGGCCTCCCCCCTTCACCTATCTTCTATGTTTCTATGCTATGTTGAGCCAAAGTCTGTAGGCCAGAGACTGGAAAGTGAACTGTACCTGCCATGTCAATATGGTGACTGGGAGAGCAAGTGTTTATCCTCTACACAAGTTTCCTCCCACCTTACGTCAGCTCATTTATCAGTTTAACCTTTCACTTGCTTCTCACTTACGCACTTGGTTTCCTCTGAAATGTGTCAATCATTATCTGAGTTGCCCTTTCAGGATAAGGAAGTTTCTCTTCAATTGCTGATTGGATTTATGAATGATTCATTAATATTTATGGCCCCTAATTTTTGGCTCTCCCTCAAATAACAAGATTTATTTAATCAAATTCCTTCTTGAGTTTTATGGCCTCTATTCGGTCACTCCATAGAATAGAATCATAGAATTCCTACGGTGCTGAATTAGGCCATTTGGCCCATCAAATCTGCACCAGCCACAATCCCTATCCTTGTAAGGATAGCCCAGGCCCTATCCTTGTAATCCCTTTTCTTTTATTAATTCATGGGACGTGGGCGTCCCTGGCTGGCCCAGGTTTAATTCCCAGCCTCAGGTGACTGTGTGGAGTTTGCTTCATGTCTGCATGGGTTTGCTCCGGGTGCCCTGGTTTCCGCCCACACTTCTAAGATGTGTGGGGTTAGATGGATTGGCCAAGCTAAATTGCTCTTTGCTGTTCCCCCGACACTAATGTTCCGGCATCCCTGACTTCCCGAAATAGCATCTTACCTAGGCTCACTCACATCTCTATAACCCCATATATTCACCCTGCTAATCCACCTAACCTACACGTTTTTGGACACTAAGAAGCAATTTAGCATTGCAAATCTCCCTAATCTACACATCTTTGGTAGCACTGCTGCCTCACAGCATCAGGGACATGGGTTCGATTCCAGCCTTGGGTGACTCTGTATGGAGTTTGCATGTTCTCCCTGTGTCGGGTGCTCTGGTTTCCTCCCACACTCTAAAGATGTGCTGGTTGGATGGATTAGCCATGCTAAATTGCTTCTTAGTGTCAAAAGATGTGAAGGTTTGCTGGATTAGTTGGGTAAATACATGGGGTTACACCAATAGGACTGTAAGTGGGTCTAGGTAGAATCCTGTTTCCAAGAGTCAGGGTTGCTGGAACATTGTTGTTCCCATGACACTGAAGGGAATTTAGCTTGGCCAATCCATCTAACCTCCATATCTTAGGAGTGTGGGAGGAAACCGGAGGAAACCCATGCAGACGTGAGACGAACTCCACAAAGTCACCTGAGGCCGGGAATTGAACCTGGGTCCCTGGTGCTGTAAAGCAGCCATGCAAACCACTGTGCTGCCCCCTCCTTGGGCTTCTCTTTTCTAGAGAAGGGAGCCCCAGGTTTTCCACTTTATTCCTGGCCATCCTGACACCTCAGTTCTGCCCTGTAATTCTTGTCAGCCGTTTTGAATCACCTTCCATGCCTCCTTTATCCATTCTTTATTATGTATGATAGATGTGCACAATTTCCATATAAGAGCAGCTGTTGTTTTATTTTCCCTAGTCCTCGGAGTCTGACGATACAAGCGGTCCTGTGGCCTCCGCCGAGTCTTCTGAGATGTTGAAACCAGCGGCTTCAAGCACCGGTCAGCAGAACCCTGCGTCTGCTGGGAAAAAAGCCTTGGATGACTTGGATATCTTGGGGAAAACCCTCCTTCAGCAGTCGTTGCCTCCAGGATCTCAGCAAGTCAAATGGTGAGAGACAGACAGAGGTGGAATCAGAATGGCATTTTGAGCCAGCGTTGTCGCTCTGTCCTATCTGGTTGTGGGGAATGTAGTCCCATCCATTTATTTCCATCAGTAACAATTCTGCACCATTGGGTTGCCAGCAATACTTTGCTGGGATTGTGTGCAGTGATGATACATTGACCATGTTACAAATGTTGAAGCAATTTTGGCTTTTGGTAGGATGAAATTCAGTTCTCTGGTGCGTGCAGTTTTGGCCTCCACGTTTAGTTTAGTTAATTATTATTGTCACGAGTAAGGCTTACATTAACACTGCAATGAAGTTACTGTGAAAATCCCCTACGCGCCACACTCTGGTGCCTGAGGGGGAATTTAGCATGGCCAATGTACCCAACGAGCATGTCCTTTTCAGATTGTGGGAGGAAACCGGAGCACCTGGAGGAAACCCATGCAAACACGGGGAGAATGTGCAGAGTCTGCACAGACAGTGAACCCAAGCGGGAATGAAACCTGGGTCCCTGGCACTGTGGGGCAGCAGTGCTAACCACTGTGCCGCTGTGCTGCCCATTTGCAATGGTGGTTCACCAGACTAATCCCTGGGATGGTCTTAATGATAGAAACTGGGCCTGAATTCTCTACAGTTTCAAAGAATGAGAACTGATCTCATTGTATTCTTACAGGGTGTGGTGGAATAGACGTGGATAGGATGTTTTCCTTGCCTGCTGAGTCTTGAACCAGTGGGCACAGTGTCAGAACAAATGAGTAGGCAATTTAAGACCGAGATGATGGCATAGTAGTTAGCACTATTGCCTCTCAGCACCAGGAACGTGGGTTCAATCCTGGCCTCGGGTCACTGTCTGTGTGGAGCTTGCACATCCTCCCCATGTCTGCGTGGGTTTCCTCCGGGTGCTCCGGTTTCCTCCCACACTCCAAAGATGCAGAAATCAGGTGGATTGGCATGCTCAATTGCCCCTTAGTGTCCAAAGATGTAGAGGTTAAGTGGAATAGTGGGGTAAATACATGGGGTTATGCCAATTAGGGTTGGGAGTAGACCTAGGTAAGATGTTGTTTCAGGGAGTTGGGGTAGATTCAGTGGGCTGAATGGCCTCCTTCTGCACTGTAGGGATTCTTTGTGGAGGAATCTCTTCACTCTAGAGTGGAGAATCTTTGGAATTCTGTACCCCAGAGGGCTGTGGAAACTCAGTCATTAAGTGTGATCAAGATAGAAATAGATGGATTCGAGAATACTAATAGTCTTGAGGGATTGTGGGGGAGAGTTAGATAGATGATCATCTATGATCCACTTGGATGGCAGATCAGGCTCAATGGGCTGAATGGCCTCTGCTCCTATTTCTTGTGTTTCTACATGAAGTTCTCTCAGTCAAGAGAAGATTGGAAGAAACCTAAAGTTAAGCATCATTTGGCCTGGGAAGGGAGAAGGTGTCCAGCCTTGATGTTTTCTCTTACCATGTATTTTTCTTGCAGGTCAGCCCCACAGCAAAGACAAACACTTCGCGATCTCCAGAATAAATCCAGCACAAACACTGCAGTTGCCTTGGGCACGTCGCCACTTTATCCTGCTTCAAACAAGAACATCTCGCCGATCCTCGGCGCAGCCCTTTCTTCAGGCCTTACCCTTCAACCCGATCAGCCAGCCACATTTGCGTGCAGTTCTTCCGTCCCCCCGGCTTCTGCTGCCTCGTGCGTAGGGCAAGCTGGGACTCAGCACAGTGCACAAGGAGGGCCCAGAATCTCACCGATGCCTCCTCAGGAAATCTCCCTAACTAATGTTTTAGTACCTCTAGAATCGATTAAACCAAGTGAGTATCAGGTTGTTCTTCACTTACATGGAGAGCGCCAGGGACCCGGGTTCGATTCCCGCCTCGGATCACTGTCTGAGTGGATTCTCCCTGAGTCTGCATGGGTTTCCTCTGGGTACTCCGGTTTCTTCTTTGTCCAAAGATGTGAAAGGTAGATGGGTTGGCCATGCTAAATTGCCCCTTAGTTTCCAAAGATGTACAGGTTAAGTGGATTAGTCATGCTAAATGTCTGGGGTTTTGAGGTAGGGTAGGCCTGGGTAAGATGCTCTTTTGGAGAGTTAGTGCAGATTCGATGGGCAGAATGGCCCCCTCTTACACGGTAGGATTCTGTGTTTGCCGGCCTGGGCCAGCACTTGTAGCCTGTCCCTAATTGCCTTTGAGAATGTGCTGGATTGGAGGATGGCACCGGTTCTGGGGTGGGAATTAGTGTTTTTTTAAATTCATTCATGAGACACAGGCATCGATGGCTGGCCAGTTGCCCATGTTCAGAGGGCAGTCAACACATTGCTGTGTTGTCACATGTAGGCCAGACCAAGTGAGGACAGCAGATTTCCTTCCCTAAAGGGCATTAGTGAACCAGATGGGTTTCTCTGACAATCGGCAATGGTTTCTTGGCCATCAGGTAGATTTTTAATTCCAGATTTTTTTTTTTAAATTCAGATTCCACCGTCTGCCGTGACGGGACTCGATCCCAGGTCCCCAGAACATTAGCTGAGTTTCTGGATTAATAGTCTAGTGGTAATACCACTGGGCCATCGCCTCCCCTTATCCTGACCCAGGATAGATGGTGTGT
Organism: Carcharhinus amblyrhynchos; assembly: GCF_965287045.1. Taxonomy (NCBI): domain Eukaryota; kingdom Metazoa; phylum Chordata; class Chondrichthyes; order Carcharhiniformes; family Carcharhinidae; genus Carcharhinus; species Carcharhinus amblyrhynchos. Next base: position 9,453,264 of record NC_137358.1, on the reverse strand, counting down.
GTTTAGCATGTACAACATTGGATAGATGAATGGTATACATATGGTGTTGGATGTGGTGTGATAGTGGCTGGGTGGGTGGTACACGTGAGTGTGTACCATGTGTAATGATCAGTGCATTTCAAGTGACTTTTCTATCTCTCTGTCTTCCTCCACCCTTCCTCCCTCCGCCACACAGGTAGCATCTTGCCAGTCACGGTCTATGATAAGAATAGTTTCCGGGTACTGTTCCATTTTGCGAAGGATCCTCCCCCAGGACAGGTGGATGTTTTGGTCGTTGTTACCTCCATGATCAGTACAGCACCACAACCAGTGAAAAATATAAGGTTCCAAGCTGCTGTTCCCAAGGTACGAAGGATAGCGATATCCTCTTGTCATTGCATGTTGTTGAGTTGTTTTTAAATACAAACATAATTGTCCCTCGCTTTGAATGGCTCTGTTTAATTCCATGGTGCTCAATACTGTGGACGGTTCTGGTCACCCTATTATAGAAAGGATATTATTAAACTAGAAAGAGTGCAGAAATGATTTACTAGGATGCTACCGGGACTTGATGTTTTGAGTTATGTTTTGAGGCTGGATAGACTGGGACTTTTATCTCTGGAACTTAGGAGGCTGAGGGGTGATCTTACAGAGGTCTATAAAATAATGAGGGGCATAGATCAGCTAGATAGTCAATATCTCTTCCCAAAGGTAGGGGAGTCTAAAACTAGAAGGTGTAGGTTTAAGGTGAGAGAGGAGAGATACAAAAGAGTCCAGAGGGGCAATTTTTCACACAAAGGGTGGTGAGTGTCTGGAATGAGCTGGCAGAGGTGGGTACAATTTTGTCTTTTAAAAAGCGTTTAGATGGTTACATGGGTAAGATGGGTATGGAGGGGTATGGGCCAAACTCAAACAATTGGGACTAGCTTAGGGGTTTAAAAGGGGTGGCATGGACAAATGGGTCTGAAGGGCCTGTTTCCATGCTGTAAACCAGCTGTATGACTCTATGATACCCCTCCCAGTGCCTTGTGTCTTATCCCTGCGCAGTTATTCTACTGTTGTTGAGCATGGCAGCCATCTTTACCCAATCCTCATTTTCAAAACCAAAAGAGAAAATGCTGGAAAATCTCAGCAGGTCTGGCAGCATCTGTAAAGAGAGAAAAGAGCTGACGTTTCGAGTCCAGGCGACCCTTTGTCAAAGCTAAAAGGCACAGAAAGTGGGAGATGTTTATACTGCAGGGTGAGAGAATGAAGAATGAGTCATAGCCACAGAAATTGGGGGAAAGGCTGCTAATGGCAGCCCATTGAGAGTCACTAAGAAATGGAAAGTAGGGAAGGTGGATAGAGGGGAGAGACATGGGATTTCCTTATCGGAGAGAAGAGCAGTATTTCAGGGTAGGCATTCCTGGAAGAGAAGTGGCAGTGAGTTAAACACTGGATAAAAGCAAATTACAGCGGATGCTGGAATCTGAAACCAAAAGAGAAAATGTTGGAAAATCTCATCCTGCAGGAAGGGTTTTTACAACAATCACTTCACAGTCTGGATTCTAGATTTGTCTTGTTGAACATTTTTCAAATTTCACCATCTGTCGTGGCGGGATTTGAGTTCAGGTTCCCAGAGCAATGTTACAATTCTCTGGATTACTAGTCCAGTGATACTGCCACTACGCCACCGTCTCCCACTCGGGAAGCCTGCTGGCGTTTCCCCACACACACACACACACACACACACACACACACACACACCCCCCCACCCCCCCCCCACCCACCCACGGTCTCTAAAGCTCGCTGCAGTTCACCAACTGACACTTAGCTGACAGCGCAATCTGGATTAGAAACTAGAAGCAGGAGCAGGCCATTCTGCCCTTTTGATTCAGTTCCACCATTCAGTTGAGGCCCTTAAGAGGCCGAGAAGCCTTGGCTGCACACAATTAACTGTCTGATTGGATTGTAAAATTCACTCGTGGCTTCCAGAACTGGTGTGCCTAAAACCCCAACTTCTATTTCTGTGTTCGTGCTAATACTGCTGGCAGCAAGATGCACGGTGGCAGTGGTTAGCACTGCTGCCTCATAGCGCCAGGGACTCGGGTTCAATTCTATTTGTGTGGAGTCTGCATGTTCACCCTGTGTCTGTGTGGGTTTCCTCCCACACTCCAAAGATGTGCAGGTTAGGGTTAAATGGAGTGACCATGCTAAATTGCCCCTTGGTGTCCAAAGATGTCAGGTTAGGGGCATTAGCCATGCTAAATTGTCCCTAACTCAGATGAAGAATATAGACCGAAGCCTGAAGTGTACAATAGAACAAGTGTCCAAAGATGTGCAGGTTAGAACTGGCTCTGACAAAGTGCCATCTAGACTCGAAACGTTGGCTCTATTCTCTCTCCACAGATGCTGTCAGAGCAGCTGCGGTTTTCCAGCCTTTTCTGTTTGATTCCGGATTCCGCAGTATTTTGCCTTTATCTAATTTTAACGTTTTATCCCCTTCTGCCGGGCTGCCCTTCTAGAGGAATTTGTTTGTCTCTCTCTCTACCCTCCCAACTCCTTGCAGAAATCTTTAATCAGCTTCCTTTTGCAGGTTATGAAGGTCAAGTTGCAGCCTCCATCAGGCACTGAGCTGCCAGCTTTTAATCCTATTCTCCCACCTTCTGCAATCACGCAGGTCCTGCTACTAGCAAACCCACAGAAGGTGAGTGTGCCTCTACCGTGTACCCACTAATTAACCAACAGCCCAGGCAGGCGATTTGGCACAGCAAGCCCCTTCCCTTATTCCCCATCGGTGTTTTTCGTCAAGCCCGCAAAGTGATTTGCGATGTTTTATTTTGTGAAAGGTGTTATAAATGAAAAGGCTGAATTTTATATGTTCCCTCGGGACGTGTTTGACACGGTGGGAGGGGAGGGGGATCACCCTACCACCTTCCTGCTCCCACTCACCCCCATAATACAGGGGATAAATCAGCGCCGTATCCAGCTGCCCATATTAAAATGACCAATTAAGGGTTGACTAGGCTTGCCACCAGGCTGATTGAACCCCAATAATACGCTGCCCATGCCGTAATATGTTTGGTGTGGGCTGCGTAACGGCATCAGGAAGCCTGTGTTTTTCAAACTCCAAATGGTTTGGGGGGGGGGGTGTGCAAGCTTTTAAGTGGTTGCCCTTTGATTGACCCGCTCCAAGTTTCTAACCAACCTTCTTTCCAGCCCCTACCTTCGCTCACTGCCCCTCTCCCCAAACCCTCCCTCCCTCCCTCCTGGCTCAAGGCCCCAGTCTCGCAAGGATGTTACTGGGTCTGGAAGGTTTGAATAATAACGGATAGGTTGGGACTTTTCCCTGGTGTGGAGATGCCAGCTTTGGACTGGGGTAAACATACTAAGAAGTCTCACAACACCAGGTTAAAGTCCAACAGGTTTATTTGGTAGTAAACGCCACTCGCTTTCAGAATGCTGTTCCTTCGTCAGGTGAGTGGAGAGTCGTGATCAGAACTCTCCACTCGTCTAACGAAGGAACAGCATTCTGAAAGCTAGTGGCGTTTACTACCGAGTAAACCTGTTGGACTTTAACCTGGTGTCATGAGACTTCTTACTGACTTTTCCCTGGAACATAAGAGGATGAAGTTTAAAGTTTATTTATCAGTGTTACAGGAGGCTTACTTTAGCACTGCAGTGAAGTTTCTGTGAAAATCCCCCAGTTGCCACACTCCAGCGCCAGTTCGGGTACACTGAAGGAGAACTTAGCATGGCCAATGCACCTGTGCCAGTGGTGAGCACTGCTGCCGGTTCGATTCCTGGCTTGGGTTACTGTCTGTATGGACTTTGTACATTCTCTCCTTGTCTGCATGGGTTTCCTCCCATGGTCTGAAAGACGTGCTGGTCAGATGCATTGAGCTGAACAGGCGCCAGACTGTGGTGACTAGGGCAATTTCACAGTAACTCCACTGCCATGTTAATGTAAGCCTTACTTGTGACTAATAAAATTAACTTTAACCTAGCCAGCCTGTAGGAGGAAACCAGAGCACCCAGAGGAAATCCACACAGACACGGGGAGAACGTGCAAACTCCACACAGTGACCTGAGCCGGGAATCGAACCCAGGTCCCTGGCGCTGTGAGGCAGCAGTGCTAACCACTGTGCCAACCGTGCTGTCCATAAGGGGTGACCATATAGAGGTTTATAAAATCATGAGGGGTATAGCTAAGGTGAATAGCCTCTCCAGGGTATGGGAGCCCAAAACTAGAGGGTCGAGGTTTAAGGTGAGAGGAAAATGATTTAAAAGGGACCTGAAGGGGAACTATTTCACACACAGGGTGGTGTGTGTATGGAATGAGTTGCCAGAGGAGGTGGTCGAGGCGGGCACAATTACAACATTTAAATGATATTTATACCTTTATGTACATGGATGGGAAAAGTTTAGAGGGAGGTGGGCCAAATGTAGGCAAATGGGACTAGTTCCGTTTAGGAAACCTAATCGCTGTGGATGAGTTGGGCCGAAGGGCCTGTTTCCGTGCTGTATATCTCGATGACTTGCATGTTTCGGGTATACTGGTACAATGAACAATCTGATTTGATGTGTATGTATATAATCACGGCAACAGGGTGGTATCACTCATCGCTGAAGCTAAATATGCAGCAACGTCGTTTCCGATGTTTAAAAGGTGGAACGGAATACCCTTTGAATGCACCTAATCAATTTAAGGGTGGCACAGTGGTGGGCACTGCCACCTCACAGCTTCCAGGGTTCGATTCCTGGCTTGGGTCGCTGTCTGTGTGGAGACTGCACGTTCTCCCTGTGTCTGCGTGGGTTTCCTCCATATGCTCCAGTTTCCTCCCACAGTCTGAAGATGTATAGGTTCGATGGATTGGCCGTGGTAAAAATGTGGTGTTGCAAAGATAGGGTGGGGAGCGTGTCTGGTTAAGATACTCTGTCAGAGAGCAGATGCAGGCCTGGTGGGCCAAATAGCCTCCTTCAGCACTGTAGATACTCCATGATTTGAGAAGGTTTGTTTATCCCAGATATTTGATTTGGCATCTCTTGATCCATTGCTATTAATATTTTTGTCAAATTATTTTGTTTGGCTTCATAATCAAGGACTTGCCCAGCTGTGTGAGGGAATTGAATTAGCAAGCACAACTGAACATTTAAGTTCATACAGATCTGTTTTTTGCAAGGTTTTATGTCCTTTCTCCTCTTCCTTTCTGGGCTGCCAACACGTCACCCACAATTCCTGAGAGAAGATAGTTACCAATAAATCCTAAGGAGCAATTTAGCATGGCCAATCCACCTCACCTGCGCATCTTTAGACACTAGGGGACAATTTAGCATGGCCAATCCACCTCACCTGCGCATCTTTAGACACTAGGGGACAATTTAGCATGGCCAATCCACCTAATCTACACATCTTTGGACCCTAAGGGACAATTTAGCATGGCCAATCCCAATAACTTGACTGTGGGAAGAAACCCACATAGACATGGGGAGAATGTGCAGACTCCACACAGACAGTGATCCAAGTTGGGAATTGAACACGAGTCTCTGGCGCTATGAGGCAGCAGTGTTAACCACTACGCCACCAATTAATGATGTTAGAGGCAATTCATTTCTGTTGGTGGGTGGGGTCGAGGGAAGTTCTTGTTTCTAAGCTGTGTAAGCGAAAGACTAAAGTGCAGCCTCGTTCCTTGCAGGAGAAAGTCCGGTTACGGTACAAGCTCACGTTCACACTGGGCGACCAGACCTTCAACGAGATGGGAGACGTGGACCAGTTCCCACCTCCAGAATCATGGGGCAAACTCTAACAGGGACACAACAGAGACACTACACAACACTGCTGCTCTTATTGTCTGGAGACCATCAACGTTGTGCGAATGAGGTGAACAACGGGGGGGGCTACAGTAATTAAGATAAAATCCTGAAGCAGCCAATTCCTGATTTCTAAGGCAGATCTGATGGTGCGGCAGACTGGTCTGGAGCATGGCCTCCCGTTGGGTAGGATGCTGTTATTAACCCCCTCCCCTCCCATTAGCTGGCAATGTCAGAATAGTTCCACCTCCCTCTGTGTGTGCACTGGACTGATGTCATAAAGACTCCATTAGCATTATTCAACGTGTGATAAAAATTATTCCCAAAAAAAAACACTTGTTATTCTGCCTGGTTTTGAAAGTCTCCTTTTTCCGAGATGACGAGATTTAACTCTGTTCCCCTCTCCCCAAATTGAACCGATGTACGTCCTCTCGGTTGATGAGACCAGCGTGCGGCCAAGCCACGCGGACCAGAAGGTTCCACTCCTGCCCTCTGCAAAGTTGGCCACTTATCGGCTAGCGTAGCGACACTACAGTTAGCCCACGGCGACTCGGGGCTCACAAGAATCACATCGGACGGTGCTTCCATTCGTAAGTTTTTTTTTTAAACAGGCGATTCCTCCTGAGAAGTGTTCCTCTGGGCTGTTGGCTTTTGACATTCCCTGCTTTCCTTGGCTTGTTTATGAAGGTTGACCACTTGAGACAAGATGGGGAAGCTGAGTTGTAGGAACTGTACGCTTGTGCTGAAGGAGAAGGTTGCGTTTGCTGCCAGCACCATGCAGACGCAGTTGGTACTGTTTTACCCCATGACGTCCTTGCGAGTGAACAAGTATAAACAGCCCTATGTTGGCACAAAACCTACTGAATACATATGCGTCTTACCAAACTGAAAACTCTGCATTGTCACTTACCGATAGAGATATCCCATAGGGCAGCATAGGTGCTGCCTCACAGCGCCAGGGACTCGGGTTCGATTCCCGGCTTGGGTCTCTGTTTGTGTGGAGTTTGCACATTCTCCCCATGTCTGCGTGGGTTTCCTCCGGGTACTCCGGTTTCGTCCCACAGTCTAAAGATGTGCGGATTAGGTTGATTGGCCGTGTTAAATTACCTCTTAATGTCAGGGGGACTAGCTAGGGTAAATGTATGGGGTTATGGGAATAGGACTGGGTGGGATTGTGGTCAGTGCAGACTCGATAGGCCGAATGGCCTCCTTCTGCACTGTAGGGATTCTATGACTCTAAATACCCGGCATTGATAGCATAGGGGTGGGATGGAAATACATTTCTAAACTTGAAACCATTAACTTTCAGTCCCAGTAGAGTGCAGAACCAATGATTCCTTTGAAATAGATGAACCATTTTAAAGTAAAATGAAGTTTATTTATTAGTGTCAGAAGTAAGGTTTACATTAACACTACAATTAAGTTATTCTGAAATTCCACTGGTCACCACACTCTGGTGCCTGTTTGGGTACACTGAGGGAGAATTTGGCACGACCAATCCATCTAATCAGCAAGTCTTTCAGACTGTAGGAAGAAACTGGAGGAACCCACGCAGACACAAGAGGAGAACGAGCATACTGCGCACAGACAGTGACCCAAGCCAGGAATCGAACCCAGATCCCTGGCGCTGTGAGGCAACAGTGTTAATTTAACAGAACTGTTAGAAGATTGCAAGCCCCCGGCATGTGAAGTAAGAGAAGAAAGTTGCATTTTAAAGATTGCCGGAGTAGAGATCACAGTCTGGTTCTTGCTGGCACTGTCGCCTGCAAATGATACCATCGGTTTCTCTGCGTGGACAGGCAAGTGTGCCCGCACACACTGGTGTCGGCAACTATCTTGCGTTTTAAACAGTATAACCCACGTAGTGAGATGTTGTTCTCTGATCTCTTACAGACGCAGGGTCAGGGTTAGGCCTCGAGGCATTATTTGCATTGAGGAAAAACTTGCTTGCAAAGTTTGGATGTATGGATCCAGCCTGGTGAGCAGTAAGATACGCCGCATAAGGAGTCCAAGGATTTATAGCCCAGCGTCTCTGTCCGATGCTCCCCGAGTGCATGGCTTCCTCACTGGGAGTGTAACATAGTAGGTTTAACCACCTGATATCCAGCAATTTAACCTGATCCCCAGCTCTCGTGGGTGCTAGATGAGCTTGTTCTTGTGTAGCTTCTGCCCCTGAGCTGTGGGTGCCTTGGCTTTTGACTGTGACATTCCCTGCTGTCCTTGGCTTGCTTATGAAGGTTGACCACTTGGGACAAAGTGGGGAACCTAACTTGTAGGTACTATACCGTTGTGCTGAAGAAGGAAAAGGTAGCGCATCAGACCTGGAGGGAGGAGGAGGGCCTGTAAGGGAGGGAGTGAGGATATCCACAGGAGAGACCAGTAAGGGCAGTTTAATGTGAACCCAGAATTAGGACTCTTGCCCTTCCAGGCTCTTCTTTAAGGCAAGTAAAATTTCCAGAAACATCAAGGTGATCGGGAAGAGTCAACATGGTTTTGTGAAAGGAAAACCATGTTTAACCAACTTGCTGCAGTTCTTTGAAGGAGTAACATGTGCTGTGGGTAATGAGGTGCCGATGGACAGATGTCTTTTAGATTTTTAAAAGACATTTGACAGGGTCCCATATCAAGAGTTACTGTGCAGAGTCGGAGCTCCTGGCGTAGGGGGTAACTTAGCGTGGTTAGAAGATTGGCTGGCTGATAGAAAATAGAGAGTATGCATAAATGGGTCCTTTTCTGATTTACCAGATATGATGAGTAGAATCCTGCTGCAGTCTGTGCTGGGACCTCCACTTTCTACAGTTTGTGTTAATGACTTGCATGAGGAGAATGAAGGCATGGTAGCTAAGTATGCTGTGAAGAGGACATAAGGAGGTTGCAATAAGTTGAGTCAGTGTACAAAATATCTGGCAGATGGGATGCAGTGTGGGAAAATATAAAGTTGTTTGCTTTGGCAGGAAGGTTGAAAAAGCAGAATATAACTTAAATGGCAGAAGGGCTGCAAAATTCTGAGGTGCAGAGGAATCTGGGTGTTCCAGTGTATGAGTGGAAAAAAGATGAGAATGCAGGTACAGCACGCACTTAAGTCTAATGATACGCTACCATCTATTACGAGAAGAATTGAACATTTAAAAGTAAGAATGTAATGCTTAAGTGATACAGGATAATGCTGAGACATCTCAAATACTGTGTGCAGATTTGGTTGCCTTACTTAAGGGAGAATGGAAGTGTGAAGGAGACAGTTCACTAGACCGTTTCCTGGATTGATACCTGGAATGAGTGGGTTGTCTAATGAGGAAAAGTTGAACAAACTGGGCTTGTTTCTACTGGAGTTAAAAAGAGAGGGGACATCTTGAGTGAAGCTTATAAGGATCCTGAATGGTCTTGCCAAAGTGGATATGGAAAAGATGCATCCTTTTGTGGACAAATCCAGAACGATTTTAAAATTAGAGATCATCCTTTTAGGCCAAAGATGTGGAGAATTTTTTTGTCTGAGTCGTGTAACTTTGAAACACTCTCTGCTTCAGAAGGTGGCGGAGCCAGGGTCACTGAATAGTTTTAAGATTTAAAGTTTATTTATTAGTCACAAGTAAGGCTTACATTAATGAAGTTACTGTGAAACTCCCCCTGTCGTCACAGTCTGGGCCTGTTTGGGTCAATGCACCTAATCAGAATGTCTTTCAAACTCACGCAGACACGGAGAGAACATGCAAATTCCACATAGACAGTGACCCAAGTCAGGAATCGAACCCAGATCCCTGGTGCTGTGAAGCAGCAGTGCTAACCACTGTGCCATTGTGAGGTGCTGGCGTTGGACTGGGGTGGGCACAGCAAGAAGTCTCTCAGCACCAGGTTAAAGTCCCAACAGGTTTATTTGGAATCACGAGCTTTCAGAGCGCTGCCCCTTCATCAGTTGAGTGATACCTGATGAAGGAGCAACGCTGTGAAAACTGGTGATTCCAAATAAACCAGCTGGACTTTAACCTGGTGTTGTGAGACAATTTACTGAATATTTTTAAGGTGGAGGTAGATTCTCGTTAGATAAAGGAATCCGAGATTATTGGGGGTAGATAAGAGTGTGGGATTAGAAACACAAACAGAACGGCCATGATCTTATTGAATGGTGAAGCAGGCTTGAGGGGCTGAATGGCCTATTTGTGTCGTGAGTTGCCTCCCCAGCGGCACCCTACTAAGAAACTATAGAGAAAATGCCATTCTGCACCTGCCTTGCAGATGAAGGGACTGAAGTCTGTTTTAGGTGCCCACCTTCGAACAGAGGAACCCTAACCCATGTGACATGCACGTGCAGTTTCCAACACACAATGAGCATGTTGACTGTACCTTGAATCCTTGGATATCCATTTGATACAATCCAATTCCGAGGCCATTGAATCACTTGCGAGTGACCAGCCTGTGATATTTGTGAACTAGTTACAACAGCAGCACAGTGCCTCGTGAGATAACTCTTGGATTATATTTGGTTTACTGTTGCCATTGTTCCTTTGATTCTAGGACCCTGACTATACCATGGTCTTTGTGTGTCTATTCAACGTGCCCCTAGCTGTACCTCGCTGGGCAAAACCAGTGGAGGTGCGCTTTAATAATCTGCGTGGAAGTGTTAGTCAGATGGACGTGGTGACTGAATGAATGGTTTAAAAAAAAAATTGTAGCTCAGTGATTTAACAGACCTCCTACCAGCAAATAAAACTGATGCTTGTTGGCATGGACGAACCTGTCAACCACCATTTTTTTTTCAGAGACTTTTTTTTCATTGTTGCCCCTTGCACAGTGATGGTGAGGTGGGAAGCTGGCAGTGCTATTTCCTGCTAAATCTTCTTTGGTTGTATCTCTGGTATTTTTTGGTGGGTGGGAGGAGGCGTTTGTTGCCGCAGACCTGAAATGATGGAAGGTCCATTGCCCTATTCCTTCTCTGCCGCTGCCCCCACCCACCCCATAGCTATCCGAACCCAAAAATAGTGTAGGAGTACAAACAGTCCCTCAAGAAAGTCTTTGCAATGAGCGTCAGCAGTGGAAGTATCGCATTGTCGAGTGAAACTGTTCATTTTGGGTGGGTTGGGGGGGCTCTGCCCATATTGGTGGGCGTGGGGAGGGGGGGGCGGGGGGACTCTGTCCGCCATATTGGGGAGGGGGTGGTGGCTTGGCCACATTGTTTGATCTGCCTCAGAAAGTGGAAATGTGTCTAGCCTGAGAACGGGTGCACTACTTCCTTACTCTTAACACTGCTTACTTATTTGTTCCACTAAATATTCTTTGTCTCCCCTGCTGGGGATCTGTAGAAGCGACTTGTGTATATATTTATATGGCCTTTCAGAATTATGTACATTAGAGCAAAGATTTATTTATGGGAATTAAAGTTTTCTTTTCCTGGGATTGTGCGAGTCGCGTCATGTGCACTAGGGTCTCCTTTTCTTGTGTGTATATCTTTTTCCAATAAATCGTTCAAGGTCAGCCTTTCTTTTATTTGGCATTAGATTTAAAGGGGATCTTTTACCGAAAGTAAACAGTGGAAGAGGCTTCTATCCCGAGTGTCTGGGGTAGATTTGAGCTTAGAGTTCTGGAAAGAAAACATGTACAAGAAGGAGCACCTTCTGCACTCCTCCCCTCTCCATCTTGAGGCAAGTGTAGAAGGTGCTTCCTCTGCAACTCCATCTCCAGCTCTGAAGTGTTTTTCTACGTCGCCAGTGGCTCAGGTCGCACCCACTGATTCACGAGACACGAAGAGAAGGAACTGGTGAAGGATGGAGCCCGTGCTTTGCTCTGCTACACCAATAAGTCTGAGCACACAACAAGTTGAATTCTGGATGCGGCTTTGTTGTGAAGCTTTACTGCACATGGACCCTAAAGAGCAAGAGACAGTCGCGCACTTTGTCTTTTAAAAGATGGGAGAAGCGTTGATTAGCTAATGTACCACAGCTAGTCCCATTGCACTGTCAACATGAATTAGGCAAACTACTGCCAGGTGCAATAGAAAGAGCTCTCACTCATCAGAATAGATTTCAGTTCATTTTAATAGAATCCTTACAGTGCAGAGAGCGGCCGTTCAGCCCATTGAGCCTGAACTGATCACAATCCCACCCAGGCATTATCTCCATAACCCCACATATTTACGCTGCTAATCCCCCTGAAGGACAATTTACAATTGCCAATCCATCTACTCTGCATTCTTTGGACTGTGGGAGGAAACCAGAGCACCCAGAGGAAACCCACGCAGACACGGGGGAGAACGTGCAGACTCCGCACAGACAGTGACACGAGTTGGGAATCGAACCCAGGTCCCTGGCGCTGTGAGGCAGCAGTGCTAACTATTGTGCCACTGTGCTGTCCAAGATTGCAATATCTATGGAGATTTTTAGAAACAGCAGAACAAAATGGTTGATGTCAATTTTTTCTGCAAAATATAAAATTTATTACTCTATTTACAGCAACATAACTAAAGTTCATTTTCCACAAAACGCTTTTAACAGATAAGAATATAAACGTGACCACAGCGAGTATAAACATGACCTTCACGAGAAATGTAGCTACCAAAATGAGGCATAAGTTGAATTTCTCCTTCTATCAAACTCTTAGCTGTTCCCTTTAAGTGTCAGAAAGACAATAGTTAGGAAATAATTACATTTCTCTGAAGCCGACTCAGTTTCACTAACCTAACAGTGTCAAAGGCGTCACTGCTATAACGTACATAATCCTAAAATTATGGCCTGTTTATTTTCAGTATGTTTGCACAAACAGCCATGAGCTAAATGCTAAGATGCGTTACTTGTGATAGTTCAGGCATAAATGTTGGCCAAGCCTGGTTGTTTTCAGGTATATATCTTATTCATTTGTGGGACATGGGTATCGCTGGCTGGGCCAGCATTTATTGCCCATCCCTAGTTGCTCCCTGAGAAAGTGTTGGTGAGCTGTCTTCTTGAATCGCTGCAGTCCACACACTGTAGATTGACCCACAATGCCGTTTGGGGGGGGGGGGGAGTTCCAGTATTTTGACCCAGTGAAGGAACGGCTGATGTATTTCCAAGTCAGGATGGTGAGTGGTTTGGGGGAGAACTTGCAGGTGGTGGTGTTCCTGTGTATCTGCCACCCTTGTCCTTCTAGATGGAAGTGCTCATATTACCAAGGCATCTTTTACTTCCACCTGTACTTAAAATAATGCGCAAAGTGTCAGCCTGGATGGCCATTTGGCCCATTGAGTCTACACACACTCTGAGAGTATCTTACCGAAGCTGTCTCCCCTGCTCTATCCATGGCCAATCCACCTAACCTACATACCTTGGCACACTAAGGGATAATTTAGCATAGCCAATCCATCTAACCTACACGTCTTGGGACACTAAAGGGGCAATTTAGAGTGGCTAGTTCCCCCTAAACTGCACGTCTTTGGAGTGTGGGAGGAAACCGGAGCACCAGGAGGAAACCCGTGCAGACACGGGGAGAACATGCAGACTTTACCCTGTCACCTATATTGGGAATGGTGCCATAATCTATCCAAGGGGTACAAAAGCTATCCACTGAGCCACAGCTGAACATAGAGTAGAAAGACTAAGATAGTGAAAGATCAAATGTCTATTAAACTCACCAGAGTGCTAATCGGAATATCTTATCGTGCTTGGGAAGGGACTCAATGAGACCCCATAATCCAGTGATTGTTGCCTTGGTGAGCCCTGTATGGATATGAGTGCTTGTGTTGACTATAGGGGGTGCGACTATGGGCTTGGACTCAGTTGCCTCCTTCCACCGCCTTTCCCCACTAAACCCACTGTCGGAATAGCTTGCCAACGTTCCTTGTGCAGGCAGAAGAATTGGGAAGTTGTCACGTGTTGAAATGTAGCCCAACAATAGTGAACTTCTAGGGGAATTGAAAACCAGGGAGCAAGGTAACTACCTTCTCACGCTTGAGGCTTTGGTATCATGGTGTACTGGACATAAACCATTCAAAGCAATGCAACGTGCATAGTGTAAAACAAGTAGCCCTCTATTTTGAACCTAGATTTATTAATAAGTGTGTATTTTATATAAAAACTCACCATATACCCATACGTATGTCTATCTTTTAAAAACACATTCAGATATTCAAAGGTATATTTAATGAGATGAAAAGATGCTTTGTCAGAGAGTTGATGCAGATTTGATGAGCCGAAAGGCTCCCTTCTGCACCGTAGGAATTTTACGATTATAAAGTACGTTTTTAACCACCGTTCCATCAATCAGTTTGTCAACCATTTTAATTCAGGATTACATAGCTTTTTTTTTCTTGAATCTCTGGAATTAAGAATCTGCTGACGGCCATGATGTCATTGTCGACCGTTGGAAAACCCCATCTGATTCACTAGTATCTTTTAGGGAAGGAAATCTGCTGGTCTGGCCCACACGTGACACCAGAGCCACAGCAATGTGGTTGACTCTCAACTGCCCTCCAAGGGCATTCAGGGATGGGCAATAAATGCCGGCCAGCCAGCGACGCCCATGTCCCACAAATGAATAACAAAAATAGATGTCCTAACAATAGCTCTCTGATACTGAAAAACTGCCACACCTCAAAAGCCAAGTCATCTTAATCAGTCCAAATATATTGGCTGTCGACTGGGTCATTTTGAAATATTATGAGTATGTATGAACACTAAGGAATTGAAGGAGGAGACCATTTGTCCTTTTGAACCCTAGATCACGATTGATTTTCTATCCCTTAATTCGCTGATCTCTATAGATCTGTGTCTTGATTATACTCAACATATGAACGTCCAGATCCCTCGGGTAAAGAATTACAAAGATTTGAGCCCCTTTAAGTGAAACAATCTTTCCTCAACTCAGTCAAAATGGGCCGATCCCTCACTTTTGATTTTATTCATTCGTGGGACATCGCTGGCTGCGCCAGCATTTATTTCCCATCCCTGGTTGCCCCTTGAGAAGGCGGTGGTGGGCTGTCTCCTTGAATCGCTGCAGTCCACGTGCTGTGGGTTGACCCTCAATGCCGTTAAGGAGGGAATTCCAGGATTTGGACCTGGCGACTGCAAAGGAACGGCCAATATATTTTCAGGTCAGCCCCTGAGACTGGGAGCTAATTCTGGACCTTGCAGCCAAGGCAAACAGCCTCCTAGCACCGATCTACAAAGACCCTTAAGAATTGCAAAAGTGTCAGTGCAATTACCCCTCACTCTAGTGAGGACAGGCCCAATCTATGCAACCTCTTCTGAACATCTGCTGATTCATTCCAGGATTCAGCCTTGTGAACCTTCACTGCAGTCTTAAGGCAAGTACATCCTTCCTTTAGATAAGGAGGTTAAAAGTATGCACAGTACTCCAGGTGTGGCCTCACCAAAGTCTGATGTGTTTTAGCTGGATACCAATGAGGATAAGCACCACGCTGGTCACCGACAAAGTTCTAGCTGAACGCGAGGCAAAGAATTCAACCATTATCCCAGGATTCTGCATGGGATGTCTTGAGAAAAACCAATCGATGTTAATGGAGCCCAACAATTCCGATAAGAAGTTGGACCACGGAACCATATGCAAAGTGGTGGAGTGCAGGACGAGGGATTATTATCAAACCTTGATGGCTCCCATCTGATCCATCGATGTGCAGAGAAAGAGTTCTGATAACTGAAGGAGCGACAAGAGCGCGAAGGTGTGCGCAAATCCCAATTCGGAATAAAGGAACCCCCCCCCCACCCCAGCTGAGCATCCCGATATCTGGGATACCAGGAGGAATGTTCTGGGAATTGTCCATGCACCAGCCAGTGGAATACGTAGAGTCGCCACCTGCGTCAGTTCACTGTCTTGTTTATCTATCTGTTCGAGAGGGAAAGAATGAAGTAAAATCCTTTTCAATTCGATTTGTTGACGGTTAACTTTTTCTTTCTTGCTGCCACCATGTCATAGAAAGGATCTCGGGTGATGCTGGCTCTGAAATGTAGTAAAAACATGTTAAACCTTTGCAATCAATTTAATTTTAAAAAATAACGTTTCACTACACGTTCTAGCACTCAAAACACTCCTCAAACACCAAGGCCACAATCTGAAAAATTGGGGGTTGGGGGGAATGGCATAGTGGTATTGTTGCTGCACCAGTAACCCATAACCCCATGACACCCAGGTGAATCCCACCACGACAGATGGTGAAATTTGCATTCAATAAAAATCCGGAATTAAATTCTAATGATGGCCTTGAAATGTTTGTCGGGGCAGGTTAGCATTGCTGCCTCACAGCACCAGGGACCCAGGTTCGATTCCCGACTTGGGTCACTGTCTGCGTGGAGTCTGCATGTTCTCCCCGTGCCTGCGTGGGTTTCCTCCGGGTGCTCCGGTTTCTTCCCGCAGTCCAAAAATGTGTGGGTTAGGTGCATTGGCCATGCTAAATTGCCACTTAGCATGAAGGGGACAAGCAGGGTAAATGCATGGGATTATGGCGATAGGGCCTGGATGGGATTGTGGTTGATGCAGACTTGATGGGTCGAGTGGCCTCCTCCTGAACTGTAGGATTCTATGATTCTAAGAAAAACCCATCTGGTTCACTTACGCTCCTTTAGGAAATTGGGCACAGTGGTTAGCACTGCTGTCTCACAGCACCAGGGACCCGAGTTCGATTCCTGGTTTGAGTCGCTGCCTGTGCAGAGTTTGCACATTCTCCCCATGTCTGCCTGGGTTTCCTCCAGGTGCTCTGATTTCCTCCCACAGTCCAAAAGACATGCTGATTAGGTGCATTGGGGCCATGCTAAATTCTCCCTCGGTGTGCCTGAACAGGAGTGTGGCGATTTGGTGATTTTCACAACTTCATTGCATTGTTAATGTAAGCCTACTTGTGACAATAACAAATAAACTTTAAACTTTAGAAAACTCCATCCCGACCTGGTCTGGCCGACATGTGACTCCAGAACCATAGCAATGTGGTTGACTCTTAAATGCCATGGGAAGTGGTCAAGCAAACCACTCAGTTCTTAACCAGTCTTTGGGCTAAATCCTGCAGTTTGGTACGGCTCCTGCTCTGACAAAGCCGCAAGAAACCACGAAGTGTTGTGAACGTAGCCCAGTCCATCACGCAAACCAGCCTCCCATCCATTGACTGTCTACACCCCCCACTGCCTCGGCAAAGCAGCCAGCATAATTAAGGTCCCATCGCAGCCTGGACATTCACTCTTCCACCTTCTTCCATCGGGAAAAAGATACCAAAGTCTGAGGTCACGTACCAACTGACTCAAGAACAGCTTCTTCCCTGCTGCCATCAGACTTTTGAATGGACCTACCTCGCATTGCTATGACTGTAACACTACATTCTGCACTCTCTTTCTGACTAGTATGGTCATAGGTGCATTTGATGAATGGATGGCTGTTGGGGAAAAGTTCTCAAACAGAACTATTGCTAAGACCTGGAGCTTTAACGTACAGATCAGGTTTACCTGATTGATTTGATCCATTCATCTCTCTCTTCTCTGGAAGGGGCAGATATCCTGTAAAAGCTGTGATTCCCCTCCACCACTCTGCCGTCAGTATCCGTTTTGCAGGCTTTAATGGTGTGACCTTTACTGTTAGGACTGTACAAGTCAAAGCAATTCTGCAAAATCAAAGCAAGTTGGTCCTCGGTAAACCTGTTAGCTCTCCACAAATGTAACATGCTTCTCGCATCGCTTTCCGATCGTCTTCAACATCTCAAAGTTACCATCGACCGGGAACTTATCCAACCACGTAAATACTGTTCTAACGTTTATTTATTAGTGTCATTCCCCATCCAGGCCCTATCCCACTGTGCCACCCTTGATGTACAGGTTAGGTGGATTGGCCATGGTAAGTTGTTCCTTAGCGTCCAAAGATGTGCGGGTTATGTGGATTGGCCACGCTAAATTGCCCCTTAGTGTCCGAAGAAGTGTAGGTTAGGTGGATTGGCCATGCCCAGTGAAGCAGTTGAGGCTACCTCATTGAATGTTTTTAAGGCAAGGATAGATAATTTTTTGGACAGTAAAGAAGTTAAGGGTTATGGTGAGCGGGCAGATAAGTGGAGCTGAATCCACGAAAAGGTCAGCCATGATCTTATTGAATGGCGGGGCAGGCTTGAGGGGCCAGATGGCCTACTCCTGCTCCTAATTCTTATGTTCAGTCTGGCAGCGTCCTCGGAGAGACAATCAAAAGTGAACCTCCAAGACCCCAGTGAGACTCTCCCACAGGACAGAAGGAGAGTTCCATTTTCCCAAATGTTCTCCGTTACAAGGAAGTCATACAGATTTGAAATGGTAACTCAGGGTGGGATTTTCCAGGCCTGCCCTTCCTCCCGTATTTTCCAGCAGCAGAGGCAGCTCACCATTGGCCATATCTTCCAGTCAGTAGAGTCACGGGGCAGAATTTTATGGCCTCACTCATCCCAAAACCAGAATATCCTGCCTGAGGTCAACGGACCTTCCCATTGTTCGCCCCTCGCCCGCTCCGATCCCTGCGGTGGGACGGGATGGTTAAAACTCTCCCCATGGAGCCATACCGAGCAGAAAAGGTGCTTCGGCCCATCAAGTCTGCATTGACAATAACTACCACTAAAGGAGCACTAATCCCATTTTCCTGTACTTGTCCCGTATCCTGGAATGTTATATTTCAAGTGCTCATTCAGGTATTTTACAGAAATTATAGAAACCCTACAGTGCAGAAAGAGGCCATTCAGCTCATTGAGTCTGCACTGACCACAATCCCACCCAGGCCCTACCCCCATATCCCAACATATTTACCCACGAATCCCTCTAACCTACACATCTCAGGACACTAAGGGGCAATTTAAGCATGGCCAATCAACCTAACCCGCACACCTTTGGACTGTGGGAGGAAACCCATGCCGACATGGGGAGAATGTGCAAACTCCACACAGGCAGCAACCAAGCTGGGAATCGAACCCAGGTCTCTGGAGCTGTGAAGCACCAGTGCCAACCACTGTGCCACCATGCTGCCTTTGTTAAAGGTTGTAAGTCTCCACTACCTTCCCAGGCAGCGCATTCCAGATTCCCACCACCCTCTGAGTGAAAAAGATTTTTCTCAAATCCCCTCTGAATCTCCTGCCCCTCTCCCCATAACTCTGCCCCCTCGTGATTGATTCCCTCAACCAAGGGGGTACAGCGGCTCCCGACTCGCCCTGTCCATACCCCTCATAATCTTATACACCTCAACCATGTCCCTCTTCAGCCTCCCCTGCTCTAGAGAAAACAATCCCAGCCTATCCGGTCTCTCCTTGTAGCTCAGATGCTCCATCCCAGGGAACATCCCGGTGAATCTCCTCTGTACCCCCTCCAATGCAATCACATTCTTCCTATAGTGAGGTGACCAGAAACTGCACACAGTACTCCAGCTGTGGCCCCACCAACACTCTGTACAACTCCAGCATAACCTCCTTGCTCTTGTAGTCTATGCCACAGTGGATCAAAGCATAGTGTCCCATTTGCCTTCTTAACTATCCTATTCACCTGCCCTGCTGACTTCCAGGATCTGTGAATAATTACCCCAGCATCCCTCTGTTAATCAGAGTTTCCCAGTGTCCTGCCATTCATTAAATACTCCCATGTCTTGTTCCTTCTCCCTCGCACTTGTCAGGGTTAAGTATCATCTGACCAACCCTGTCCCAGTGGAATCTACACCATTTTGTGTGGCTTGTCCTTTCCTTCACTGCCATGGGGAGAGGGGAGGGGTTCATCTTTGGCAGGACTGGAAGATCCCACTGGCCAGAGGGGCTGGACAATCCCTCCCAGTGTCTCTCTCTTTCTCCACAGATGCTGTCAGACCCATGGAGATTTTCCAGCATTTTCTGTTTTTATCTCAGATTTCCAATAGCCACAATATTTTGCTCTGAAGGGTAGTTCGGTGCTGCCAGGTTTATGCCAAAATAATTCACCCTCTACCATCAACATCCTTCAACACCTCGGTTTTTAACATTATTTTTAACCACGTACCAATTTTCTGGAGTCTTCTGCTACTTTCACGCACAAGTTCTCCAATGGGATAATACCTCGGGGTTCCTTGTCCTGAGAAAACAAAATCACATCCTTATTGTAACCATGTGTTCTGGGATCTTTATATTTCGCTTAAGAAGTGTACTTGTAATGTAGTCAGGTACTGCCTGAGGTGACGACGGGGCGGCCCTGTGGTTAGCACTGTTGCTTCACACTGCCAAGGACCCGGGTTCAATTCCAGCCTTGGGTGACTGTCTGTGCAGAGTTTACACATTCTCCCCGTGTCTGCGTGGGTTTCCTCCGGGCTGTCCGGTTTCCACCCACAGACCAAAGATGTGCAGGTTGGGTGGATTGGCCATGCTAAATTGTCCCTTAGTATCCAAAGAGGTGTAGGTTAGGGGGATTGGCCATGCTTAATTGCCCCTTAGTGTTCAAAGATGTGCAGATTAGGTGGATTGGCCATGCTAAATTGTCCCTCAGTGTCCAAAGATGTGCAGGTCAGGTGGATTGACCATGTTAAATTGTCCCTTAGTATCAAAAGGGGTATAGGTTAGGGGGATTGGCCATGCTTAATTGCCCCTTAGTGTCCAAAGATGTGCAGATTAAGTGGATTGACCATGTTAAATTGTCCCTTAGTATCCAAAGAGGTGTAGGTTAGGGGGATTGGCCATCCTTAATTGCCCCTTAGTGTCCAAAAAATGTCTTTACCCAGGTGAGAAGATGGAACCAGCTCTCAGAGTGGCTGAAGCAAAGGGCTTGGGCATAAGTAAGGGGATTCTAGACAGACACACGAGAGAGAAGGGAATCGGGGTTATGATGGTAGATTTAGTTGAGGAAAGACAGAGGGAGATTTGAATGGAGAGCATGGATTGTTTGGGCCCAATGGCCTATTTCCTTGCCCAGATCCTCCCTAATCACAGGTCACGTGAAGGAAAAGCCACTTACTGTTGTGTACTCAAAGTAATAAAGACAGTTGTCAGTCAAAATAAACCATCGGCGCTTCCACGTCCTCACCCGACCTCCTGTAAAGATAGTTAGAGACGTGTCACATGGGGTGGCACCTTGGAATGGAGTCACACCGCGGATTCTGCCCTCTGATTGGCTGCAATAGGATTCCCAGCGCGAGGGTGAATCCAGTGGTTGAGGCCTGATTGATTACGATTAACCCCGCACCCCTCCTCCCCCACCCCAGCATCTCAATCACGATGAAAGTGTGGACTTGCTACATAAAAACATCTCAATTTGGATCTGCAGTAGAGGCCATTCAGCCCATCAGTAATTGCTGGGGACGGGAGGTAGTCCGTAATTGGTCATTAGTCGACCACTTAAAGGCCTCAATTGGCCCAAGGGTGGCGGGGGGGGGACAACCACACCCTCCCCCATATGTAAAACTGTGGTTTGGGATCACGCATGTATCTATGTGTGAGTGGGTGTGTGCGTGAGTGTTGTGTGATTGTGAGAGTGTGTGTGCGAGTGAGTGTGTGCGTGAGAGTGTGAGTGTGAGCATGTGTGTGTGACTGTGTGTGCACGCATGTGAGTGTGTGTGTGTGAGAGTGTGTGTGGGCGTGTGTGAGAGTGTGTGTGTGTGTGTGAAGGTGGGCGTGTGTGAGAGTGTGTGTGTGTGAAGGTGGGCGTGTGCATGAATGTGTGCGTGTGTGTGTGTGTGTGTGTATGAGTTGCTTTGTTGTGATTAGTCTGTTGCCTCCACCTCTAAGAACTCTCACAACCCCAGGTTAAAGTCCAACAAACCACTTTTGCTACCAAATAAACCTGTTGGACTTTAACCTGGTGTTGTGAGACTTCTTACTGTGTTTACCCCAGTCCAACACCGGCATCTCCACATCATGACCTCCGCCTCTCCCAGAAGGCCGCAGTAATCGGGGATCTCTTACCGAGTTTGGAAAGCCAGCCTTCCCGCTCTGGGTTGAAAAACGTGTGCGTCAGGTCATTCCCATCATCCTCCGGGATTTTAAACGGCTCGTTCCGGATGCTCTCGTACAAATTCTATTGCAGAGGAATCGGAATGGAGAGAGAGGCTGTGTGAGATTCCCAACAGTTCAATCCGAATGAATCTGAAGCCAGAAGTTCCGCCTTCACCCCCCAGTCCCTGCGTCCCACCGGAAGGAGATATTAGCCTTGGAGAGCGTGTGATGCAGTCTCGTCAGACACTGGGGTTAAATAGGGCGGAATCTTCCTGCCCCTAGGGAGCACATCTTTGAGTTGTGGGAGGAAATCGGAGTACCTGGAGGAAACCCACGCAGACACGAGGAGAATGTGCAAACTCCCACAGACAGTGACCTGAGCCAAAAGTCGGACTGGGGCTGTGCAGCTAGAGTGCTAATCACTGAGCTATCGTGCTGCCCGTAACACGGTCCAACGCTGTACACCCACACGGACAAGGAGCACAAAGTGGCAACAGAAATGCACACCCGCGCAATGCCGAGGATCGGTGCGGACGCCGAAGACATCGCACCAACCAGGAGGCCAGGCAGAAGCCACGTGGGTGGAGGAGTTACCGGCAGCACCCCAACTCCAAGGGCAGAGACACCCCTTGACGTTATGTGCGACACAACGGCGAAGCCTTTCCAACAGCCCAGGCATTGCGTGCACGGCGTCCGGAATCCACAGGAACCGTAACGGGCAGGACAGGGACTGTGCAGAGGTCCGTTAACCTGGGATTTCCCAGTTTGCGGGCGAGCCTGGTTGGAAAATCCTGCCCATCGGGTCGTACAGCACAGAAAAGGCCCTTTGGCCTATCGAGTCCGCACCAACAACATCTCCCACTAAAAGCGCGCTAATCCCATTTTCCTGCACTTGAATGTTATGGTATTTCAGTTGCTCATCCAGATAGTTAAGGTTGTAAGGTTTCCGGCCTCCTCTGTCTTCCCATTCCAGATTCCATCATACTCTGAGTGAATTTTTTCCTCAAATCCTCTCTGTACCTCCTGCTCCTCACCCTAAAACAATGCCCCCCTCGTGACTGACCCCTCAACCAAATGGGTTAAATTATATGGGGACTGGTTACATCTCCAAGGCTTATACTCCCTTGATTGTAAGATATTAAGGAGCAATCTAATTGATAGTTTAAGATAATTAAAGGATTGGATATTGCCAATAAGTGGTTAGCACTGCTGCCTCACAGTGCCAGGGACCTGGGTTCAATTCTCGGCCTCGGGTCACTGTCCGTGTGGAGTTTGCATGTTCTCCCCATGTCTGAGTGGGTTTCCTTCAGGTGCTCTGGTTTCCCCTAACAGTCCAAAGATGTGCAGGTTAAATGGATTGGCCCTGCTCCTTTGTGTCAGGGGGATTAGCAGGGTAAATATGTGGGGTTATGGGAATAGGGCCTGGGTGGGATTATGGTTGGTACAGACTCGATGGGCTGAATGGCCTCCTTCTGCACTGTAGGGATTTTATGAGAACCACAAAACCATTGTCAGAAAAACCCATCTGGGTCACTAATGTCCCTTTAGGGAAGGAAATCTGCCGTCTTTACCTGGTCTGGCCTACATGTGACTCCAAAACCACAGCAATGTGGTTGACTCTCAACTGCCCTCTGAAATGGCCCAGCAAGATATTAAGTTGCATCAAAGGCTACAAAGCCTCAACGAAAAGCCCTAACGGCATTGTGGAGTGCTTCAAGAGGCAGCTCACCACCACCTTCTCAAGGGCAAGTAGGGATGGACAATAAATTGGCAGTGGCACAGTGGGTTAGCACTGCTGCCTCACAGCACCAGGGACCCGGGTTCGATTCCTGGCTTGGATCACTGTCTGTGTGGAGTCTGCACATCCTCCCCGTGTCTGCAAGGGTTTTCTCCAGGTGCTCCGGTTTCCTCCCAGTGTCTGAAAGATGTGCTGGTTAGGTGTATTGGCCGTACTAAATTCTCCCTCAGTGTACCCGAACAGGAGTGTGGCGACTAGGGGGATTTTCACAGTAACTTCATTGCGGTGTTAATGTAATGTAAAAAATAACTTATAAATGCTGGCCAGCCATCGATTCCCATGGATGAATATAAAAAGCAGGCTCGAGGGGCTGAATGGCCTCCTCCTGTTCCAGTTTTCGTTATCTCAGGTTATATCCCGATGAGCCTAGGAAGAGGCAGCGAATTCTTGACGGGCACACCTACCCTGAGGAGCTCATGCGGAAGATCGCCTCCATTGTTGATCCCACGATTCATTGACACGAATCGTTCCAGCACAGGTTTCTCCTTCACGTTGGGATTGTGGAGGCTGGTGTTCAGCATGATCACTGCAAAGGACAACACGTAGCAGGTATCTGCAAGGAAGGGTAAGCCGTTAGCCCTTGAGGTATGCTCGCGATGACACACTCTGTTCAAGGTAATCAGCGATGGCTCCCAGGCACTGGCTTGTTATAAATCATCGAATCTCTACAGTGCAGGAGGAAGCCATTCAGCCCATCGAACCTGCACTCACTCCCCAAAATAGCATCCCACCCAGGCCCCAACCCCATATTGACCCTGCTAGTCCCTCTAATCTACATAATTTGGGACAATAAGGGGCAATTTCACTTGGCCAATCCACCCAACAATCACCTCTCGGAACACTAAGAGGCAATTTAGCATGGCCAATCGACCTAACCTGCAAATCTTTGGACACTAAGGGGCAATTTAGCATGGCCAATCCACGTAACCTGCACACCTTTGGACACTAATGGTCAATTTAGTATGTCCAATCCACCTAACCTGCATGTCTTTGGACACTAAGGGGCAATTTAGCATGGCCAATCCACCTAACCTGCATGTCTTTGGACACTAAGGGGCAATTTAGCATGGCCAATCCACCTAACCCGCACGTCTTTGGACACTAAGGGGCAATTTAGCATGGCCAATCCACCTAAGCTACACATCTTTGGACACTAAGGGTCAATTTAGCATGGCCAATCCACCTAACCTGCACGTCTTTGGACACTAAGGGGCAATTTAGCATGGCCAATCCACCTAACCTGCATGTCTTTGGACACTAAGGGGCAATTTAGCATGGTCAATCCACCTACATGCATATCTTTGGAGTGTGGGAGGAAACCGGAGCACCCGGAGGAAACCCACACAGACACGGGGAGAATGCGCAAACTCCACACAGACAGTCACCCAAGCCGGGAATCGAACCCGGGTCCCTGGTGCTGTGGGGCCACAGTGCTAACCCACTGTGCCACTGTGGTGCCCTAATCCTGGGGTTAGCAGATATCTTTCGTACACTCTGTCCATGATTCATTGGCCAATGGTGCAAGACAAAAATGGCAGCATCTGAAGAGTTAGCCTGAGTGGACGACAGTCACTGGCCAATCATAGAAAGATATTGAAGAAAATCAGAGTGAGGGACTGGCATTTCTCATTCCTTAGTATGAGACGGATGAGGGGGAATGAGGGAATGGCAGGGGCCTTGATGTTCTGGGGGGGGAGGTTGGGCAATGCCATGGAATAGCATTCCAGCTGAAGCTCTGGAGGTACGGGTTCAGATCCCACCATAGTAACCGGTGGAATTAAAATTCAATTAGTAAATTGGCTCGCTAATGGTGACCATGACAACTGTCCACAGGGGCCAGCGCCGCGGCACAGTGGTTAGCACCGCTGCCTCACAGCATTCCTTACCAGTTGATTGGAAGACATCTGGGTTGCATTGGCAATACCGCGTGGCAAAAGCTTCCATCATTCTGTCGATCTTCTGCGCTTCGCCTGGCAGCCGAAAGCTCCACAGAAACTGCCTGTAAGTTAGAGAAAACACGTTTGATTTATTGTGATTTATTACTGTCACATATACCAGCATACAGTGAAAAGTATTATTTCTTGCGCTCTGTACAGACAGACCATACTGTTCATAGAGAAGGAAAGGAGAGGGTGCAGAATGTAGTGTTACAGTCATAGCTAGGGTGTAGAGAAAGATTAACATAGTGTGAGGTGGGTCCATTCAAAAGTCTGATGGCAGCAGGGAAGAAGCTGTTCTTGAGTCGGTTGGTGCGTTACCTCAGACTTTTGTATCTTTTTCCCGACGGAAGAGGTGGAAGAGAGAATGTCCGGGGTGCGTGGGGTCCTTAATTATGCTGCCTGCTTTCCCGAGGCAGCAGGAAGTGTAGACAGAGTCAACGGATGGGAGGCAGGTTTGCCTGATGGACTGAGAATGAAGTAGAAACGGTCGAGAGCTTTTTAGGTGCCCAGATCACCAACAACCTGTCCTGGTTCCCCCCTTTTGCCGACAATATATTTAAGAAACCCAAGCCTCTACTTTCTCATAAGATGGAGGAAATTTAGCATGTCATCTACGACTCTCACCAACTTTTACAGATGCACCATAGAAAGCATTCTTTCTGGTTGTATCACAGCTCGGTATGACTCCCGCTCTGCCCAAGACCACAAGGAATTACAAACGGTCATGAATGTAGCCCAGTCCATCGTGCAAACCAGCCTTCCATCCATTGATTCTGTCTACGCTTCCCGATGTAGACAGGGGCATGTTCTCCACTAGGATTCCTGAACTCGATGACAATCTCCTTTGTTTTGTTGACATTGAGAGAGAGATTATTGTCACCGCACCAGTTCACCAGATTCCCTACCTCATTCCTGTACTCTGTCTTGTACTTTGGGGTATGAGAGAGAAATACGCATGAGGGTGGGGCAGGAAAAGGATATATCATAAAATCATAGAGTCCCTACAGTGCAGAAGGAGGCCATTCGGCCCATCGAGTCTGCATCAATGACAATCACAATCAGGCCCTATCCCCATAACACCGTGCATTTACCCTAGCTAGTTCCCCCTGACGCTAAGGGGCAATTTTAGCACAGCCAATCCGCTTAACCCGCACATCTTTGGAGGGAAACCTGAGCACCCGGAGGAAACCTGCACAGACACGGGGAGAATGTGCAATCACCACACAGACAGTGACCCGAGCCAGGAATTGAACCTGGGTCCCTGGTGCTGTGAAGCAGCAGTGCTAACCCACTGTGCCACCTATAATCCACCTGATAAAATAGACCTCGGAGGAAGGTAAGCATGTTAGTGATTTTGCAGAAGAATCTTGATTATTTGATATAATCTCGCAGCCACACAGAGATGACACTGGCTTCAATGTGCGTAAGAAGTCTCACAACACCAGGTTAAAGTCCAACCGGTTTATTTGATAGTAAACGCCACTAGCTTTCGGAACGCTGTCCCTTTGTTGGGTGAGTGGAGAGTCTGATCAGAAGCAGGGCATATAAAGGTACACAGTAAACTGAAAACTGTGTGTGCCTTCATATACCCTGTTTCTGATCAGAACCCTCCACTCATCCGACAAAGGAACAGCGTTCCGAAAGCTTGTGGCATTTACTATCAAATAAACCTGTTGGACTTTAACCTGGTGTTGTGAGACTTCTTACTGTGTTTACCCCAGTCCAACACCGGCATCTCCACATCTCAACAGGTTTTGAATACACTGCTTTACAATACCTACTCTGGCTTCCACCTCTTTCTACAATCTCTTTTTACTTTTCCCCAAGCCCACACCCAGACGTAAGTCAAGTGCAGTGAGAATCTCTTGTCATTAGAAAGTTTGTCTGTCCGTGTCACGTGTAGGCCTACATTAACTCTGCAATGAAGTGACTGTGAAAATCCCCCTAGCCGCCACACTCCGGCGCCTGTTCGGAGACACTGTTCGGGTTCCCAACTCCAGCATGACACATTCCTGGAGCTCCCCCTTGTGACATGACCTCTCACCGCCGATGAATCACTCCTCCCTCCGCCCTTCTGTCATTGGTCTCCCGACATGCCCACACCTTTGCCGAGGGAGAGTTTTGAAAGTAGTTGAGGCCAAAGCATTGTGTGATTTCAAGAAAAAAGATTAGATAGAGCTCTTGGGGCTAAAGGGAACCTTCTGGTTCACCAGTGTCCCTCTAGGGAAGGAAATCTGCTGTCCTTACCCGGTCTGGCCTACATGTGACTCCAGAGCCTCAGCAATGTGGTTGACTCTCAACTGCCCCCTGTACAAGGGCAACTAGAGATGGGCAATAAATGCTGGCCCAGCCCAGCGACGCCCATGTTACCACGAACAAACAAAATAAAAGAGGATTATGGAGGGAAGGGGGAGGGGTGGGGGCATCAGGATATTGGATTTGATGATCAGCCATGATCAAAATGAATGGGGGAGCAGGCTCGAAGGGCCAAATGGCCTCCCGCTGCTTCTATTCTCTATGTTTCTATGTTTTGTACTTTGGTAGAAGTGATGGGGGGGGGTGTGGAATGGTTGGATCAGGAAACAGGGCAGAAGGGAGGGTCAGAAACTGAAGGGAAAGAATAAAAATGGGCCAGGAGGGAAGAGAAAATGTCTGAATGGTGCCTTGCACGACCTGAAGGACTGACAACCCCCTCGGCGATTCTCACCTCAGCGCCTGCACGAGGTTGAGGTCGGCGAACTCGTGCAGTTCGACGAAGCACTGTAGGATCTTGAGGTACAGTGGTTCTCTGCGGAGAAAGGGAGCAAAAAAAGAGAACGAGTTCAGCATTCCCGAACTAACTCCGCCCGGAGAGCGGCCAACTCCGACATGACACATTCCTGGACCTCTCCCTTGTCACATGACCTCTCACCACCAATGAGTCACCTCTACCCTCTGCCCTTCCGTCATTGGTCTCCTGACGTGCCCACACCTTTCCTGAGCCAATCGGGAAGCTAGCTCCCTCTTGGCCACCGAGAGAGGTGCCAGGGGTCGCGTGATTGGCCCAGTCATCCCGAGACCCTGAGGAATGATCCGGAAACATGGGGAGATATTTCATGGGCTCGCTCATCCCGAAACTGTAAAATCCTGCCCCCGCGGTCAATGCATCTTTCCATAGTCCGCCCCTCGCCAGCTCCGAGTCCCGTGGTGGGAGGAACGGTCAGGTTCCAGCCATACGTTCCAATCCCACCACAGCCGATAGGGAATTTAAATTCAATTAATTACAAATAAAACTGGAATAAAAACGCCACCCTGATTAGTAAAGACTGGGAAAATACCGGATGGTTGTTTAAAAAAAAAGCCATCTCATAGAATCCTTACAGAGCAGAAGATGCTCTGCTGCCTCACAGCACCAGGGACCCGGGTTCGATTCCCGGCTCGGGTCACTGTCTGTGCGGACTTTACACAGTCTCCCCATGTCTGCGTGGGTTTCCTCCAAGTGCTCCGGTTTCCTCCAAAGATGTGCGGGTTAGGTGCATTGGCCGTGCTAAATTGTCCCCTAGTGTCAAGGGGACTAGCCAGGGTAAATAATGGTGTTGGGGGGAATAGGGTCTAGGTGGGATTGTTGCCAGTGTAGGTCTGATAGACCGAATGGCTGCATCCTGCATTGATTCTATGATATCGGGTAGGCTCGAAGGGCCAAATGGTCTACTGCTCCTATTCTAGTATCATAGAATCCATCATAGAATCCCTACAGTGCAGAAGGAGGCCATTTGGCCCATCGAGTCTGCACTGACCACAATACCACTCAGGCCCTATCCCCGTAACCCCACACATTTACCCTGCTAATCCCCCTGACACTCAGGGTCAATTTAGCACGGTCAATCAACCTAACCTGCACATCTTTGGACTGTGGGAGGAAACCGGAGCACCCGGAGGAAACCCACGCAGACATGGAGAGAATGTGTAGTCTCGGCACAGACAGTGACCCGAGTCCAGAATTGAACCTGGGTTTTTCTCTGTCTTTGGGCTTTTTGTGGTCTGAACATTTTCTATGTTTCTGTGTAATTTTTAAGTTTCTGTGTTTAATTGCACGTCCCATTTCTTACATTACAACTCAACTACATTTTTTAGAATACTTAATTTGCTTAAAGACTTGAACTGATGAGAGGTGCTTTACGAATACAAGTTCTTTCTAATTCCCCCGCAGCTTTGAGAGGGTTTGTGTTGGGTTGCAGGCTGTAGGTTGAATAGTGATCTCACCTCAGTCCCAGATAGTCTCCGATGGCTGTTTTATGCAGACCTTCCCCCTTGT
This sequence comes from Carcharhinus amblyrhynchos, assembly GCF_965287045.1. Taxonomy (NCBI): domain Eukaryota; kingdom Metazoa; phylum Chordata; class Chondrichthyes; order Carcharhiniformes; family Carcharhinidae; genus Carcharhinus; species Carcharhinus amblyrhynchos. Next base: position 9,423,613 of record NC_137358.1, on the reverse strand, counting down.
ACAGGAACTTGGCAATATCTTCCTCTTTCGGAGACAACAATTTGTTCTGTATCAGATACTCTATGCCCTGGGGCAATGATAAGAACAGTCATTAGCAGAGCTACAAGTTTATAGCGGTCTAAACCTTGTGCACTTTCACCAGAGGAATGGCACGGTGGTTAGCACTGCTGCCTCACAGCGCCAGGAACCCGGTTCGATTCCCGGTTTGGGTCACTATCTGTATGGAGCCTGCACCTTCTCCCTGTGCCTGCGTGGGTTTCCTCCGGGTGCTCTGGTTTCCTCCCACATGGAGGACACTGGTTAGGTGCATTGGCCATGCTAAATTCTCTCTCAATGTACCCGAACAGGTGCCAGAGTGTGGTGACTAGGGGATTTTCATGGTAACTTCATTGCAGTGTTAATGTAAGCCTACTTGTGACAATAATAAATAAACTTTAAACTTAACACCCTTCCAAGTCAACCAGTGAAGGTCCAATGCCAATTCCCTTCCCACATCTAGTAATCATGATGTGGGTATGCCGGCGTTGGACTGGCGTAAACACAGTAAAAAGTCTGACAACAGACTAAAACCTGGTGTTGTCAGACTTTTTACCACATCTAGTAATGCAGAAAGGTGCACTTTTGTCTGTTTCCGTAGCTAGTAATTCCTGGAACAGGTTGTTAGTCTGTTGCCAAAGGCTTATAGCTTGAGGGGCGTTACTCCACACCAAGCTTGGCTAACCAGGAGTCTCTCCCACTCTTACCTCCAGCCGTTGGAAGGATTTACATGAAGAAGGATAGAAAGAGCAGAAAATGGAACAACTGCAAGAGTGATACAGAGAGACCGACCCTCCGTGCATCAAGCCGGTGGGAGTTGTAGCTGACGTGCCAAATTTCCTTAGCCTCCTGAGAAAGTAGAGGCGTTGGTGGGCTTTCTTCACCATGGCGTGGAGAGACCAGGACAGGTTGTTGGTGATCTGGACACCTAGAAACTTCAAGCTATCGACCATTCCAACTCCATCCCCGTCGATGTAGACAGGGACATATCCTCCACTACCCTTCCTGAAGTTGATGACTATCTCCTTCATTTTGCTGACATTGAGGGAGAGATTATTGCACCAGATTCTCTCTCTCTTTCCTGCATTCCATCTCGTTCATTTCAGGTGGTTCGGTGAGAGATTTTTTTCCCTGTTTTCTTTTCCCCACTTTTTTTTCCATTTCTATTTTCTTTTGGATCAGTGACCCTTGGCGGGTGCGGTGGACGGCCGTGGGCGGGTGGGGATGTGGGGAGGTGCGAAGCTACAGGGCAGTGGTTAACACTGTTGCCTCACAACGCCAGGGAAATGTCTGGTCGTGAATCCCCAGACACCACGTACGTACTGGAACGGACCTAACGGGCCAGCGAGTCTTTCCCTACTCATCATTCTCCTGTGCATGTTTTGTGAAAAGTAAGAGTGCTCAATTGCGTCGACAAAGGAATTTTTTTTTAGTCGCTAAGATCTTAGCAGTATTGGTGCAAGGTATCGGTTCATCAGCCTTTTTGAGTTGAGAATAGGTTTTGGCATTTCTTACGAGCTTGTTTGTTTCCTGTGGCTTTTCAGTGTTACTGCCCACACAATGAAGCTGCACTAAATAAATGTGCTTCGATTGTGTGACTCACCTTGCTCGCTTTCCACTTAATGATTATCTGCGTTTCTACAAGCAATGCAGCGCCTGCAAACTGAGAAACCCCCAAGAGGTTGGACGGCCCCATCACGCATTCTCGTAATTAGTTACGGACCACCACGTTTTGTCCTTTCCCAGAATGTTGACGGTGACGGGCGAGGCCATTCGGCCCACGAGCTCGGTACTAACTCTCCGAGAGGGCGTTCATCCCACCTTGTCCTACTCTGGCACAGTGGGTTAGCACTACTGCCTCGCAGCCCCAGGGACCCGGGTTCGATTCCTCCCCCCCCCCACCCCGGTTTGGGTTGTGCGGAGTTTGCTGGTTCTACCTGGTGCCCGCGGGGGGTTTCCTCCCAAAGGCGTGCTGGCTAGGGCGCATTGGCCGTGCTAAATTCTCCCTCAGTGTACCCGAACAGGCGCCGGAGTGTGAAAATTGGGAGGTTTGTGTGTCGCGGTGCTGCCCAATTAAAGCATAGAATAAAAGATAGAATTAGAGAGTAGTGTGGGGACACTCGCAAGAAGGCGCCTCACTCCGGTCCATCTTAACTCATCCGTTGGCCATTAGTGAACCAATGAGTTTTTATTGTTAATGAGCATCAGACCGTAGGTGCAGAAGTAGGCCATTCGGCCCATCGAGTCTGTTCCGCCATTCAACAAGATCATGACTTATCTGATGAGATCCACAACTCCACTTTCCTGCCTCATCTCCATATCCCTCTATTCCCTTACCGATTAAAAATCTGTCTATCCCAACCTTGAATATACTCAATGATCCAGCCTCTCCAGCCCTCTGTGTAAAGAACTTCACAGATTCATCACCATCCAAGAGAAGAAATTCCTCATCTCTTAAATTAGACTTTTAATACCGCATTTAAAGAAAAAAATCAAATTCAAATTTCACCATTTCACTACAAAGGGTTGTGAACGAAACCCAATCCATCCCACAAGGCAGCCTCCCATCCATTGACTCCGTCTACACTTCCCGCTGCCTCGGGAAAAGAACCCCATGCACCCCCGGCATTCTCTCTTCCACCTTCTTCCATTGGGAAAAAGATACAAAAGTCTGAGGTCACGTACCTATGGAGTTTGCACATTCTGCCCATGCCTGCGTGGGTTTCCTCCGGGTGCTCCGGTTTCCTCCCACAGTCCAAAATGGTGGATTGGCCATGATAAATTGCCCCTGGGTGTCAGGGGGGAACTAGCTGGGGTAAGTGCATGGGGTTACGGGGATAGGGCCTGGGTGGGATTGTGGTCGGTGTAGACTTGATGAGCCTCCTTCTGCACTGTAGGGATTCTATGAACCAACTCAGGAACAGCCTCTTCCCTGCTGCTGTCAGACTTTTGAATGGACCTACCTCATATTAAGCTGATCTTTCTCTACACCCCAGCTATGACTGTAACACCACATTCTGCAACATCTCCTTTCCTTCTCTATGAGTGGTAAAAAGTAAAGTTTATTCATTAGTCACAAGTAGACTTACATTAACACTGCAATGAAGTAACTGTGAAAATCCCCTAATCGCCACACTTCTGCTCAGGTACACTGAGGGAGAATTTAGCACGGCCAATCCACCTAAACAGCACGCCTTTTGGACTGTTGGAGGAAACCAGAGCACCCAGAGGAAACTCATGTAGACACACGGAGAACATGCAAACTTCACACAGTGACCCAAGCTGGGAATTGAACTGGGTTCCTGGTGCTAACCACTGTGCCAACCGTACTGCCCTGTGCTTTGTCTGTATAGCGCGCAAGAAACAATACTTTTCACCATATACTAATACATGTGACAATAATAAGTCAAAGCAAATCCAATTAAATTTGTGGGCGGCACAGTAGCACAGTGGTTAGCACCGCTGCTTCACAGCTCCAGGGTCCTGGGTTCGATTCCCGGCTTGGGTCACTGTCTGTGTGGAGTTTGCACATACTCCTCGTGTCCGCATGGGTTTCCCCCCAGTGCTCTGGTTTCCTCCCACAGTCCGAAGATGTGCGGGTTAGGTTGATTGGCCGTGCTAAGAAATTGCTCCTTAGTGTCCAGGGATGTGTAGGTTAGAGGGATTAGTGGGTATAATATGTTGGGATATGGGGGTAGGGCGTGGGTGGGATTATGTTCGGTGCAGACTCGATGGGCTGAAGGGCCTCTTTCTGCACTGTAGGGTTCCACGATTCTACGAAACCTATCATGTTGGGATTCGAACCCAGTTCCCCAAGAGCATTACCATGGGGTAAAAGCAAATTACTGCTGGAATCTGAAACCAAAAGAGAAAATCTCCGCAGGTCTGGCAGCATCTGGAAGGAGAGAAAAGAGCTGACATTTCGAGTCCAGGTGACCCTTTATCAAAGCAGGTTATCTATTGTGGGTGATCTGGATTGCTAGTCCACGACGCCACTACTTCCAGATGGGGCAAAGGGGGGATGAGCAATGGAAAGCCAGAGTGAATAAAGCTTACCTTTTTGGGATCCATGTTGAATTTCTTTTTCCCCGCAGCCATCAGTTTGTTCCTCTCAGCCATGTTGCTGAAATGGAAAGAGAGGGTGAGGCCATTAAGAGGAAAACATCAAACGTTTAACAAACCCAGGATCTCGTTTCAAGGGAACCAGCCTTGGAGCAGATCAGGTTGTCTCACTGTCGCCTCACGCAATTCCAAAAAATGAGAAAGGGAGTGGTTTTCTTAATCACGTAATCACCACCAAGGGGCATTAAGGGATGGGGAGCAAATGCTGGACCTAGCCAGCAACACCCACATCCAGTAAAATTAACAATAAAAGCAGATCATTTTGGAACTATGGTTCCCAACGCTCTCCACCCCTGGCTTTCCTCAACTCTTTAGAAATAGTAAGAAGCCTCACAACACCAGGTTAAAGTCCAACAGGTTTATTTGGAATCATAAGCTTTCAGAGTGCTGCCCTTTCATCAGGTGATTTGACTCATGGAGGGGTTTATTTCAAAGCAAAGAGGCCCGTTGCCATGGGAAGCGGGCCTAGTTGCTCAGGCTTCGCTCAGAGCTGGGGTTCTCCCAACTCTCTGAAAGCTTGTGATTCCAAATAAACCTGTTAGACTTTAATCTGATGTTGTGAGACTTCTCACTGTGCCCACCCCAGTCCAATGCCGGCATCTCCACATCATCTTTAGAAATACACCGAATTAATGAGAACACAGGTCATGAGGCCCATCACCTCCATCCTGGTGTTCATCTTCCCACCTTATATCATTTCACCCTACTCTTCCATTCTCTGTCATGTGTTCATCCAGCTCCCCTTCAAAGGAACCTACGCAATTCACCTCCACCATTCCATGAGGTAGCAAGTTCCACATTCTAACTGGTCATTCATTCGTTCAATCTTAAACCAGACACCTGAAGAATTGCCCCACAAATTGCACTGATAGATTGATTGGGTAGTGGGGTGGCACGGGTACCAGAGTGTTTAGCACTGTTGCCTCACAGTGTCATCAACCCCGGTTTGATTCCGGCCTTGAGTGACTTTCCATGTGGAGTTTGCACATTCTCCTTGTGTCTGTGTGGGTTTCCTCCAGGTGCTCCGATTTCCTCCCTCATTCCAAAAATGTGTGGGTTAGATGGATTGGCCATTTGTTATAGGCCTCTTAGTGTTCAAAGATGTGTAGGTTAGGTGGATTTGGCCATGCTAAATTGCCCCTTAGTGTCCAAAGATGTGTAGGTTAGATGGATTTGGCCATTTGAATTGAGTGATTTATCTATTGCTTTATGCCTTAAACTAACTATAGCCCCATATCCGATTGCAGACAGACTGATGGAGATTGATCACTGTGTGTTAGCCAACAATTCCATTGTCATTATATTGTGTGACTACATATCAAAGGTGAATCTGTTGGAACCTGTTTAATGTATTCACTGAGAAAGTATTACTGTTCTAAATCGTCAATATCAGATAGACCACTGGGGGTCCTATCACAGCAAGAATCGCCAGGAGCTGGAACAGATTATTTAAGGATGGTCAATAATCGTTCACTCCTCACCTCTCGTCTGAGTAATTAAAGTTCTCCAGCTCAGCAATAACCTCCGCAATTTCCATCTTCAACCTCTGCAAAAGACAGCTCAGAGTCAGGAGAAACAGAATATAAATACACCTGAAGAGAGTTGCTTTAGTGACAGGATGTGAAACTTAGGCAAGTAGATAGGGTTGAGGGGCAGAATGTAACTAAATGGCATGGTGACACAATGGTTAGCACTGTTGCCTCACAGCGCCAGGGGCCCAGGTTTGATTCCCGGCTTAGTCACTGTCTGTGTGGAGTCTGCACATTCTCCCCCATGTTCACGTAGGTTTCTCCCACAGTCCAAAGATGTGTGGGTTAGGTGGATTGGCCATGCTAAATTGCCCCTTAGTGTCCAGTGATGTGTGGGTTAAGGGGATTGGCCGTGCTAAATTGCCCCTTAGTGTCCAGTGATGTGTGGGTTAAGGGGATTGGCCATGCTAAATTGCCCCTTAGTGTCCAAAGATGAGTAGGTTAGGTGAATTGGCCATGCTAAACTGCCCCTTAATGTGCAAGGATGTATAGGTAGGTGGATTGGCCATGCTAAATTGCCCCTTAGTATCCAAAGATGTACAGGTTAGGGTGGATTGGCCACAGTAGACGTGCAGAGTTGCAGGGATAGGGTGGGGGTAAGGGACAGGGTGAGATATTCTGCCAGAGAGTCAGAGCAGACTTGATGGACTGAATGGCCTTTTCTGCACTGTAGGCATTCTCTAACTGTAATGTAATGAACTTTTACAAAGTGTACATACTGGAAAAACTCCAAGTAGGAAACTGAAGGGTGTTAAAGTTGGCAAATACGTGCATCAGTCAGAGGTGTGGAATGTGGATTGTAGCACGGTGCCTCAGTAAGATCACATTTATTCATCCTACCTGAATGTCTTTCTGAAGCTCTTCCCTGTGCTCGCGGACACTCTGGACCTCTTTTTGTTCCTCTGGAGTGAGGTCGGAGAGTTCTGAGGGAGGACAGCAAGGTGGGACAGTTAGAGGAAATCTATCTTTAATTACGTGCTTTACACTTCTCGTTGAGCTAGCATTTACCATCCATTCCTAATTATCCTCAAACCTTCTTGAACCCGCTGTGGCGTAGGTACACGCACTGTGCTGTTAGGGTGGGACGACCGATATATTTCCAAGTTAGGATGGCGAGTGGTTAGGAGGGGAACTTGACCATGTAGAGGCAAAAGGTCTTCAGGTGAGAAAGGCACCATGTGTCGACACAGGCTTGGTGTGCTGAAGTGCCTGTTCCTGTACTGTGGCGGTGCTCCCACCACAAAGAATAAAGAACAGTACAAAGAATGTGGTAGGCGGCATGGTGGCACAGTGGTTAGCACTTCTGCCTCCCAGCGTCAAGGACCCTGGTTCAGTTCCGGCCTTGGGTCACTGCCTGTGTGGAGTCTGCATGTTCTCCCCCGCGTCTGTGTGGGTTTCCTCCGGATGCTCCAGTTTCTTCCCACGGTCTGAAGATGTGCGGCTTAGGTGCATTGGCCGTGCTAAATTGCCCCTTCGTGTTAGCGCGATTGGCAGGGTAAATATGCGAGGTTGTGGGAACAGGACCCGGGTGGGATTGTGGTCAGTGCAGACTCGATGGGCCGAATGGCCTCCTTCTGCACTGTTTGGATTTTATGGATTCCCATGTGTCCGTTGCCCTTGTCCTTCTGGTGCTTGTGGGTTTGGAAGATGGAGCCTTGGTGACTATGTATAAACATACAAACAAGAGAAGTAGGAGCTGGAGAAGGCCATTTGGCCCATCAGGCCTGCTCATGGCTGATCTGACTCTGGCCTTAACATCACAATCCTGCCTTTGACACCTTTATTAGTCATAGAACATAGAACATTACAGCGCAGTACAGGCCCTTCGGCCCTCGATGTTGCGCCGACCTGTGGAACCAATCTAATGACCTGCTAACCTAAACTATTCCAATGTTATCCATATGCCTATCCACTGACCATTTGAACGCCCTTAAAGTTGGCGAGTCCACAACTGCTGCAGGCAGGGCATTCCACACCCTTACTACCCTCTGAGTAAAGAACCTACCTCTGACACCCATCCTATAATTACCGCCCCTTAATTAAAGCTATGTCCCCTCACAATCCAGAATCTAATGATGCCATCTTAAAAATATTAATTGCTTCCATTGTTCTTTCGGGAAGAGATTTCTCTGTCTAACGAGAGCAAAGATTTCTTTTTCTCTCCATCCTAAATTCTTATTGTTAAACCGTGTGTTAAATGGGAGACACATTCAAACTGTGTCCCCATAAATCTGGTCTCCCCCACAAGGAGAAATGTTGTCTCAGCATCTAGCCTAGCAAATCCCCTCAGGATCTTATATCTTTCAATGAGATTACCTCTCATTCTTCTAAACTCTAAAGTATACAGGGGCATGTCTGTGTAACCATTCCTCATCAGAGAATTCCCCATCCCAGGTATCAGTCAATCTTCTCTGAACTGCCCCCCAGTGCAAGTTTCTTGAATGAGGGGACCAAAACTACGCACATCTCACTGATACCATGTACATCCTTGCTTTTATCTTCCATTCCCCTTGAGATAAACGCCCACACTCCATTGGCCTTCCTACTCACTTGCTGCACCTCTATGCTAACGTCTTCTGGCATGGACAAGTTGGGCCGAATGGCCTCCTTCTGTCCTGTGCCGGGACATCCAGATTCCTCTGTAACTCGATCTGCAATCTCTCTCCATTTAAATAATATGTTTCTTTTCTAATCTTCCTGTCCGGGTGGCGCAGTGGTTAGCACTGCTGCCTCACAGCACAAGGGATCCGGGTTTGATGCCCGGTTCGGGTCACTGTCTGTGCGGAGACTGCACGTTCTCCCCATGTCTGCGTGGGTTTCCTCCGGGTGCTCCGGTTTCCTCCCACGGTCCAAAGATATGCAGGTTATGTGCATTGATTGTGAAAAATTGCCCCTTAGTGTCAGGGGGACTAGCTAGGGTAAGTGCATGGGGTTACGAGGATAGGACCTGGGTGGGATTGTGGTCGATGCAGACTCGATGGGCTGAATAGCCTCCTTCTGCACTGTAGGGATTTTATGAGAAGTCTCACAACACCAGATTAAAGTCCAACAAGTTTATTTGGTAGTACAAGCCACTAGCTTTCGGAGCGCTGCTCCTTCATCAGGTAAGTGGGAGTTGTTCATAAACAGAGCTCCCACTCACCTGATGAAGAAGCAGCGCTCCGAAAGCTAGTGGCTTGTGCTACCAAATAAACTGGTTGGTCTTTAACCTGGTGTTGTGAGACTTCTTACTATGTTTACCCCAGTCCAACGCCGGCATCTCCACATCGGGATTCTATGAAACAGGACAAGTTTATATTTTTCCACATTATTCTAAATCAGTCAATTTTTTCTGCACCCTCACTCATTCTATCTATGTTCCTCTGCAGATTCCTTCTACCCTCTTCATCACCTACTCCCCTATCTTTGTATCATTAGCACATTTAGCAACCATATATTCAATCCCTTTGGGGTGGCACGGTGGTACAGTGGAGTCTGCACATTCTCTCCGTGTCTGCATGGGTTTCCTCCGGGTGCCCCGGTTTCCTCCCGTGGTCTGAAAGACGTGCTGGTTAGGCTGCATTGGCCATGCTAAATTCTCCCTCAGTGTACCCAAACAGGCACCAGAGTGTGGCGACTAGAGCATTTTCACAGTAACTTCATTGCAGTGTTAATATAAGCTTACTTGGGACACTAAAAAGTAAATGAACTTCATACAAATCATCGAGATATACAACACAGAATAGGTCCTATTTCACAGCATGGGAGGAAACCGGAGCACGCATCGGAAACCCATGCAGACATGGGGAGAACGTGCAAACTCCACACAGACAGTGACCTAAGGTCGGAATTGAACCTGGGTCTCAGATGCTGTGAGGCCACAGTGCTAACCACTGTGCCACTTGATAAGAACTTGAATAAGTTAGTCAAACCTGGCTTACTTTTGCCAAAACCATGGGAAACTCATTCCCAGTTACCCTCAATCGCAGATGCCTTTCACAAACGCACTGGAAAACCAGTTACATTTAAATATTAAACTCAGCAATTTCTGGGTTTGCAACTAAATCCATTTAGTAAAATAAGTCTTCTCCTGCAGCACGGTGACACAGTGATTGGCACTGCCGCCTCACAGTGCCAAGGACCCAGGTTCGATTCCCGGCTTGGGTCACTGTCTGTTCTCCCTGTGTCTGCGTGGGTTTCCTCCTGGTGCTCTGGTTTCCTCCCGCAGCCCAAAGATGTGAGGGTTAGATGGATTGACCATGCTAAATTGCCCCTTAGTGTCCAACGATGTGCGGGTTAGGTGGATTGGCCATGCTAAATTGTCCCTTAGTGTCCAAAGATGTGTAGGTTAGGTGGATTGGCCATGCTAAATTGCCCCTTAGTGTCCAAAGATGTGCAGGTTAGGTGGATTGGCCATGCTAAATTGCCCCTTAGTGTCAGAGGGATTAACAGGATAATTACATAGGATTACTGGGGTAGGGCCTTAATGGGATTGTGGTCGGTGCAAACTTTATGGGCCGAATGGCCTCCTTCCGCAGTGTTGGGATTCTGTGGATCCAAATCTGCCTTTTTTTTTACAACTTGTATTTGAAGGGCAGAAAGAAAGATTTGAATTTATCCGTACATTCTAAAACACATTCCAACCATAAAGAGTACTGTTTGGATTGTGGACACTGTTGCTAGGCAAAAAACACAGCAGCCCATTCACGCACAGCAAGATCCCACAGACAGCAACTGTGATAACGACCGGATCATCTGTTATTTACTGGTGTTGATTGAGGGCTCGATATTGGCCCGGACACCGGGGAGAAATCTCTTTTCCTTTTCCGTCAAAGTAGTGGCCACAGGATCTTTTGGCCGGAATTCTCCGAACCTGCGGTGGCTGGGATTCTCCAGTCCCGCTGCAGGGAATGGATTTTCGGCTGAGTGCCAAATTCTCCTTTCCTGCTGGCAGCGGTGGGACAAGATCAGAGAATTCCGACCTTTATGTCCACTAAGAAGGAAGGGTGGGGTGGAATGGGGTGGGGGTGGGGTGGGGGGCGCGGGGGAGTGGGTGGAGGAGGAACAAGGAGGCAGATCCCAACTCTACCTACGCTGGAACCAGTCTGGAACACTTTTATTTTATTTATTAGGGTCACAAGTAGGCTTATCTTAACACTGCAATGAAGTTACTGTGAAAATCCCCTAGTGGCCACGGTCCGGCGCCTGTTCGGGTACACTGAGGGAGAATTTAGCACGGCCAATGCACCTATAACCTGCACGTCTTTCGGACTGTGGGAGGAAACCGGGGGCACCCGGAGGAAACCCACACAGACACAGGGAGAACGCGCAAACTCTGCACAGTCAGTGACCCAAGCCGGGAACCGAACCTGGCTCCCTGGCGCCGTGAGGCAGCAGTGCTAACCCACGTGCCACCCATACCCCTGATCTAGCACCCAATGAGAATGGACAAGTCTCCTCCGCTCACTGCAGCGGGACCAGGGAATCCCAGCCACGGGCAGGGTCGGAGAATCCTGGCCCCGGAATCGAACCGCCGCGAAGTGATCCAGCTCCCCAGCTGCACCGATCAGTCCCAGTAAGGGGAGTGTGCCTGCGGGGAGCTGTCTGTCATTTGGAGCCGGGGTCCCTCGTTTAGACTTGCGGTTACGCGCTAACAGAGCTCCAGGGAGCTGCACTCACCCTTACAGCATTTACTAACGTCAGTCTACAGCGGAGAATTTATTAACAGGAGTGGATTACACGCCCGAAAGACTCTGCGACGCAGGGTTTTAACTGAGTGGCACTATCTCTGTCCACTTTCTCTGTCAGTAAAAAGTCTGACAACACCAGGTTGTCAGGGTTTTTACTGTGTTTATGCCTGTCCAACGCCGGCATACCCACATCATAACTTTCTCTGTCACCATACTGGCCCCAGGAACTGAGTGAAAACTCCGCTACTTGGCAAAAAAAGGAACTGCGAGGGGACACACCAACATTTCGCTCCCGAGAGAAAGTGACCCAAAGAGGGAAGAACCAGGTCCTTATCTTCATCAGTTTAAAAGCGTTTCAAAAATCTCAATGCACGCTCGTGCCTCGGCACAGAACGGTCATGATTGACTGGTGGCGGGTGGGGGGGAACTTACTCACTATGTCCCACTGTCCAAGGTGCCGTTCAGGAAAGGGTCCGACCACATGTATAATCCAGCTTGCCGCCAACAAGTTCGGACCGGGGACCGTCAGCGCGAGATGCGTCCCACCCAACACCAAATCAATCACTCACTGAACAGTAGGCACTGCCAGGGAGCGACTCCTCAATGTGAAATAGCAACCAGTTCAGAAACCCGCCCTCTCTCACCACCATCCCCCCCCCCCCCCCCCCAAACTCCACACCCCACTCTTACAACCACACTCGCAGTCAGTTCCTGGAACTCAGCCTTTCTTTTTTTGGATTCAGAAGTGACGGAGAACATTTGACTTTTCCTTTACAATGTGGCGAGGTGAGATTACTTACTAGTGTCACGAGTAGGCTTACATTAACAGTCACTGAGTTTACCGTGAAAATCCCCTAGTCGCCACACTCCGACACCTGTTCGGGTACACCGAGGGAGGATTTAGCACATCTTTTGGACTGTGGGAGGAAACCCACGCAGACACAGGGAGGATGTACAAACTCCGCGCAGACAGTGACCCAAGCTCCCTGGCGCTGTGAGGCAGCAGTGCTAACCACTGTGCCATCATGCCCCCTCGCCCAGAATGCCATCTGTCAAATTTTCTGCCCACTCACTTACCCTACCTATGCCCCCCCTGCAGACTCCTTATACCCTTGTCACGGCCCACTTTCCTATCTCTGTGTCATCAGCATACTTAGCAATCAGGTGTTCAAAGAAAGTTCAGGTTAGTCCCAAGTAAGGCTTACATTAACACTGCAATGAAGTTACTGTGAAAATCCCCCAGTCGCCACACTCCTGTTCGGGTAACACTGAGGGAGAATTTAGCACGGCCAATGCACCTTAACCAGCACGTCCTTGGGACTGTGGGAGGAAACGGGAGCACCCGGAGGAAACCCACGCGGACACGGGGAGAATGTGCAGACTCCGCACAGACAGTGACCCAAGCCGGGAATCAAACCCGGGTCGGCCAACTTGTCCATGCTGACACCCCCTCTCCGAGGTTCATGTTGTTGAACGACAGCGCTGTTGATACCAAGCTTGCTGTCACCCAATCAACACTCCTCGATTTGCTTGTCTAAGCTCGGTGCTGTGCGTGGGGGCATGCCGAAAGGGGGTGTGGGGCAGGTAGTGTTTGAAGAGTTGGGTAAACAGGAGCAATATCTCTGCAAATATGTTTACAATTCATAAAAAAATTCAAATAAAAAAACTTTTGTAATATATTTTGTACATAGTTTTCATAAAAGATTAATTTATTTGTTTTTTGGAGGTTTCGTGCCCTCCCTCCGATGCACCGCTACACCATTTCTGACCAAATCTCTCAGCGCATTCAATTCCTTGGTGAGTAAATCGGCTCCACGTTGCTCAGTCACGGGTCATTGGTCAGCGGTCATGTTTGACCTCCTCGGGGATGATTCCAGGGCATCGATGATCCAGGCCTTCCCCATTGAACTAGGTCCAATATTCCCGTCCTCTCTCTTCCTACCATCCCCTCACCCAACACCACTTTCAGAGAGTCATAGAATCCCTACAGTGCAGAAGGAGGCCATTCAGCCCGTCGAGTCTTTGCCAACTCTCCGACAGACAGAGTTACCCTATCGCCAAAATCCCACATATTTACCCCGCTAACCTGCGCATCTTTGGAGTGTGGGAGGAAACTGGAGCACCTGGAGGAAACCCACTCAGACACAGGGAGAATGTGCAAACTCCACACAGACGGTGACCCCCAAATGGAGAATCGAACCCAGGTCCTTGGCACTGTGAGGCAGCAGTGCTAACCACTGTGCTGCCACTGACATCTACTGAGCACTTGAATGAGTAACTTATTGACTTGCTGGCTGGGGTGGCACAGTAGCACAGTGGGTTAGCACTGCTGCCTCACAATGCCAGGGACCCAAGTTCGATACCCGGTTTGGGTCACTGTCTGTATGGAGTTTGCACATTCTCCCCGTGTCTGCGTGGGTTTCCTCCGGGTGCTCCGGTTTCCTCCCACAGTCCGAAAGGCGTGCTGGTTAGGGTGCATTGGCCGTGCTAAATTCTCCCTCAGCGTACCCGAACAGGTGCCAGAGTGTGGCGACTAGGGGGTTTTCACTGAAACTTCATTGCAGCGTTAACGTAAGCCAACTTGTGACATTATTAAATAAACTAAAAAATTTCCGGGTGCTCCGGCTTCCTCCCACAGTCCAAAGGTGTGCAGGTTAGGGGGGGATTAGCAGATGCGTGGGGTTACTGGAGTCGAGCAGGGATGGGCCTGTGTAAGATGCTCTGTTAGAGAGTCAGTGTCAGACTTGATGGGCCGAGTGGCCTCCTTCTGCACTGTTCGCACTCTATAATTCTCTGTTAAGAGTTGTTCTTTGTGTATATTTGGCACAAGTGTCATTGCCTATCTCTGTACTGTCATCTTTCCCCTCTCTTGCTTTATTAAGAAGGCTTCCTGTTATGCAAATGAGTCAGGGAATTAGGGAATTTTAGCAATCGCTCTCTTGCAGCGAGTTCCTCTTGATGATGCCAGGAGAGCAGCTGTTTCCTCTTTTTACTTGGACTCAGCTGGACTGAGTCAGAGCGGTAACAGCGGCTTATCACAGGGCTCAGCAGTTCCTAGTGTCCGATAATAGTGGTCATCAAATACTGGCGATTTCCTTCCTCTGTGAAGAACGAAGCTGCATTCAAACGGCGCCCCTCACATCCTCCAGACTTCCCAGAATGCCTTGCAGCCAGTGAGGTCGGTGGCAGCCACTTTGAACGCAGCAAGATTCCGCCCCTACAAAGGTCAACGAAGGAAGTGACCAGAGGGTGGAGGAGGTCATGTTTGTTGAGGGGTGAGTGTTGGCCAAGACATTGTTATGTTTTCAGAAAGGTAGAAGCAGGAGTAGGCCTTAGCGTGGTCAATCCACCTGACAGGCACATCTTTGGACACTGAGGGGCAATTTAGCATGGCCAATCCACCTAACCTACACATCTTTGGACACTAAGGGAAAATTTAGCATGACCAATCCACCTAACCTGCACACCTTTGAACCCTAAGAGGCAATTTAGCATGGCCAATCCACCCTAACCTACACATCTTTGGACACTAAGGGGCAACTTAGCATGGCCAATCCACCTAACCTACACATCTTTGGACACGAAGGGGCAATTTAGCATGGCCAATCCACCTAACCTGCACATCTTTGGACTGTGGGAGGAAACCGGAGCACCCGGAGGAAACTCACGCAGACACAGAAAGAATGTGCAATCTCCACACAGACACTGACCCAAGGCTGTAATTGAACCCGGGTCCCTGGCACTGTGAGGCAGCCGTGCTAACCACCATTCAACTGATGATAGAGATTGCAAGTCTGGAAGATGCTGTCATGATGGGGCTGACTGACTGATTATTTTAACACACTGGATTAATTTCAACATGTTTTTTTAATCGAGTTAGACTTGTTGTGATCTTGTGTTTATTTTTATTGCCATTACTGTTGTGTAATTTTTTTAAGTGAACGATCATTGTAGCTGAAATTAATTCCCACGTGGACAACAAAATGAGCTTGAATTGAATTATGCTACTATACTCCTTATACACCAATGACTCTGTGGCCAAATCCCCCTCCACTTTGATTTTCAAGTTTGCGGACGACACCACTCTCAAACAATGACGAGACAGAGTACAGGAATGAGATAGAGAATCTGGTGAACTGACAACAATAACCTCTCCCTCAATGTCAACAAAACAAAGGAGATTGTCATCGACTTGAAGAAGCATCAAGGAGAACATGCCTCTGTCTATATCAACGGGGATAAAGTAAAAAGGATCAAGAGCTTCAAGTTTTTAGGTGTCCAACAACCTGTCCTAGTCCCCCAGTGCTGACACAGTAGTTAAGAAATGCCTCTACTTTCTCAGAAGGCTAAGGAAATTTGACACGTCCGCTACGACTCTCACCAACTTTTACAGATGCACTATAGAAAGCATTCTTTCTGGTTGTATCACAGTTTGCTATGGGCTCCTGCTCTGCCCAAGACCGCAAGGAACTACAAAATGTCATGAATGTAGCCCAATCCATCATGCAAACCAGCTTCCCATCCACTGACTCTGTCTACACTTCCTACTGCCTTGGCAAAGCAGCCAGCACAATTAAGGAACCCACGCACTCCAGATATTCTCTGTTCCACCTTCTCTCTGACCTTCGGGTAAGCATTCTCCAAGGCGGCCTTCACGACACACGACAGCGCAGAGTCGCTGAGCAGAGACTGATAGCCAAGTTCCGCACACATGAGGACGGTCTCAACCAGGAACTCGGGTTCATGTCGCACTATCTGTAACCCCCATGACTTGCCTGGGTTTGCAAAACCTCACTTACTGTACTGTCTGGAGACAATACACATCTCTTCAACCTGTGCTTAATGCTCTTTCCACTCACATTGTCGGCCTCTTTAAGACTTGAATAGCAGGTTAGTTGTAAAGACTCGCATTCTAATCAGTAATCTGTAAACTGTGCTGTTATATGCTCATATGTTATATGAGGCCAGAACTCTCCATTCACCTGACAAAGGGAGAAACCCCAAAAGCCTGTGAGTTTACTATCAAATAAATCGGTTGGACTTAACCTGGTGTCCTCAGATTTCTTACTGGGAAAAAGATACAGAAGTCTGAGGTCACCTACCAACCGACTCAAGAGCAGCTTCTTCCCTGCTGCTGTTAGACTTTTGAATGGACCTACCTCGCATTAAGTTGATCTTTCTCTACACCCTAGCTAGGACTGTAACACTGCATTCTGCACTCTCTCCTTCTCTATGAATGGTATGCTTTGTCTCTATAGCGCACAAGAAACAATACTTTTCACTGTATGTTAATACATGTGACAATAATAAATCAAATCAAATTAACAATCCATTCATTGGTACAGAATTCTTATCTGTAAGTTCATTAAAGACGCTTTGCGGCAGTTATGGATGGAGATATGCTCGATGTCACAGTTAACACGAACACAGGCCAACAAATCTTACAAAAATTTGTAAAATATTCTAGAAGGATGAGGGGGTGTCCTTATAGAGAATTGTAAAATCATGAGGGGCATAGATAAGGTGAATAGCCAAGGTCTTTTCCCCAGGGTAGGGGAGCCCAAAGCTAGAGGGCAGAGGTTTAAAGTGAGAGGAGAAAGATCTGAAAGGGACCCGAGGGGCAACTTTTTCACACAGAGGGAGGGTGCGTGTATGGAATGAGCTGCCAGAGGAGGTGGTAGAGGCGGGTACAATTACAGCATTTAAAAGACATTTGGACAGGATACATGGATGGGAAATGTTTAGAGGGATAGGGGAAAGGAGAACTAGTTCAGCTTAGGAATAAAAGCACAACTTGGTGCAGATGCTGGAATCTGAAACCAAAAGAGAAAACGCTGGAAAATCTCAGCAGGCCTGGCAGCATCTGTAAGGAGAGAAAAGATTTCAAGTCCAGATGACTCGCATTGACGAAGGGTCAACTGGACTCGAAACGTCAGCTCTTTCCTCTCCTTACAGATGCTGCCAGACCTGCTGAGATTTTCCAGCACTTTCTCTTTTGATTTCAGTTTAGGAAACTGGGTCAGAATGGACAAGTTGGGCCAAAGGGCCTGTTTCCCATGCTGTATATCTCAGTGACTCTATAACTGTCTTTTGAATGTAACCCACAATGTTCTTTAAACCCAAAATGTTGCGTAGGAAATGTCCTATAAATTCTCCCTCTATTTTTACCAGTGAGACCACCTGCCGCCCCTATGGTTTAAAATATCGCAAACACTTCCTCATACACTAACCACAAGCATTCATCAGTTCACTTTTCCTTCTTTGTTAAGAAGCTCAGAGACGGGGGGGGAAACGGGGCCAATTTCCCTCCTCGTTTTGGCAAGCTAAAGCGACTTGGCCACATTGCAAACTGACGTTGGACTTTATTTTAAGAAATGGCTTATTTCCTTCTTTTCTGGTTCTCTGCAGAGGAGAACTCTGACCCACGGTGTCACGGCCTCCACCACGGAGGGGGGGGGTGAGGTGACGGGCCTCCCTATCTCTCGATTCCTCAGCTCTCCCGCCATGTTCTCCCGAACCGCGGGGAAACCACTCGAAACAACAGAGGGAAACGCACTCATAACAACGTGAGGGAAACCCAGACAGGGGTCCCCGATGTCGATCCCCAAATGGAAACGGTCCGTGAGAGGCAGGGAACCGGACTGGGGAAAAGAACAAGAGGACTGGTCAGCGATGGGTGAGATTAACTGACAAAATGTAGGGTGATGTGAGACAAAACATTGGAATGGAGAAAGGGCATGAACTCAGGCTCTATCTCAAGGAGGTCCAAAGATGTGCAGGTTAGATGGATTGGCCGTGCTAAATTGCTCCTTAGTGTCCAAAGATGTGCAGGTTAGATGGATTGGCCATGCTAATTGTCCCTTAGTGTCCAAAGATGAGCGAATTAGGAGCATTGGCCATGCTAAATTGCCCCTTAGTGTCTAAAGATGTGCAGGTTAGATGGATTGGCCATGCTAAGTTGCTCCTTAGTGTCCAACGATGTGTAGGTTAGGTGGATTGGCCATGCTAAATTACCCTTTAATGTCCAAAGATGTGCAGGTTAGGTGGATTGGCCATGCTAAATGTCCCTTAGTGTCCAAAGATGTGCAGGTTAGATAGATTAGCCATGGTAAATGTGCAGGGTTGTAGGGATAGGGCAGGGGGAGAAGGCTTGGGTAAAATACTCTCGCTGTCAGAGAGTTGGTGCAGACTCGATGGGCCAAATGGCCTTGTCTGGGATTCCGTGATTTTAGATGTAAATGTGGAAAACAGAATCATCACCACAATAGAAACTGGACGCAAAATTCATGACCTGAAATTGATGAACTCAAACAGATTGGATTTGATGTTGGCAAATTTGAAATTCTACACTTCCCTCTTCACAGTTTACAATGCTCCTGAGTTTCGTGTCATCTGCAACCTGTGAGACTGTCCCCTGCACACCAAGATTGAGATCATTAACATATGTCAGGAAAATATATATGAAGTTCTACACTTTGATTGGTATATGCTGATTACTTGTAATCGAATTTGAAACTATAATTGCTTGTGTACTACTGAGCTTGGCACACTGATTAGTTTTAAAGGTTGGATCAGAGTCCTGTAGCTCTACAGTTGTTAATATGACAACTTGACTCCACTCCGTGACTTTGTCTGGCTACTTGAGGGGAACGATAGCTTTAATTGCAACACTAAGAGAAACAGCTGCCCCTCTGCTGAACCCTGTACGAAACACTAGTTAGACCTCAGCTGGAATATTGTGCACAGTTCTGGGCACCATGCTACAGGCGAGATGTGAACACATTGGAGAGAGCACAGAAGAGACTTACAAGAATGGTTCCAGGGATCAGAAGTTTCAGTTATTGAGGATAGATTGGAGACATTGGGGACTGTTCTCCTTGGAGACAACAAGGCTAAGAGGGCATTTGATAGAGATGTTCCAAATCACAAGGGGGGGAGCGAGCAGGGTAGATAGGGAGAAACTGTTCCCACTCCTAAAAGGATCGACAACGGGAGGGAGCATAATTTGTAAAATGTGATGCAAGAGAAGAATTTTCCACCCAGCGAGTGGTTGGAGTCTGGAATGGGTTGCCTGGAAGTGTGGTGGAGGCTGGTTCAATCAAGGCATTCAAGAGGGCATTGGGTGATTATTTGGATGTGAAGGAGTGCGGGGAAAAGGCAGGGGAATGGGCACCAAGCCCAGCATGTTCGTTTGGAGAGCCTGAGTGGATAGGATGGGCCGAACGGCCTCCTTCGGCTCAGTAACAACTCGGTGATCGTGTGAAGGGAGGGGTGGAGAAATCACTGGCATTGGAATTTGATGAAATGGAACTGTCAAAAGCCCAGAGGGAGCATCTTCAGAGGAGAGGAGTTCTGCTAACATTTGCACTGCCCTCATTAACTGGTCTGGCAGAGAGTGTGGTTAAAAAGTTCAGCATCGCAGAGCTTCCATTGTCAGTGGCCACATCCTGCCCAGAACGTCAAACCTGTCAATAAGTGACTCAGTGTAGCAAAGGGAAGCTCTTATCAGCCTCAGTACAATATCTCTTGGACTGGGTCTATTCTTTGCCACAGTGAGATGGCTGGTTGCAAAAAAACCCCATCTGTTTTGAAGTGGGTAGCCTGAATATGTAAAGAAGTAAATAAACAGAGGAAACAGGTTTCTCAGCCCAAAACTAGCTCTCATTTTTATTCACCCTCAATGTTTGAGGTTGCGAGTCATTGCCCATCCTTTATTGCCCTTTGGGAAGGTGGTGGCGAGCTGCCTTCTTCAACCCACTGCAGTCCCTGGGGTGTAGGTACACCCACTGTGCTATTAGGGAGGAAATTCCCTGCCTTTTCCCCACACCCCTTCACATTCAAATAATCACCCAATGCCCTCTTGAGTGCCTCGATTGATCCTGCCTCCACCACACTTCCAGGCAACCCATTCCAGAATCCAACCACTCGCTGGGTGGAAAAGTCTTTTCTCACGTCACATTTTGCAAATCACTTTCAAATTTTGCTCCCTCTCGCTCTCGATCCTTTTACAAATGGGAACAGTTTCTCCCTATCTACTCTGTCCAGCGACCCCCCTCTCGTGATTTTGACCCAACGATAGTGAAGAATCTGCCGATATGTTTCTAAGTCGGAACGGTGAGTGACTTGGAGGGGAACTTGCAGCTGGTGGTGTTTCCCATGTATCTGCTGTCCTTAGCCTTCCTCTCCACATATTTACCCGAGCTTGTAAATATGTTAGGGTATATTTACTAAGGGGAGATTTAGCGTGGCCAATGCATCTAACCCGCACGTCTTTCTCTGGCGAAAACCCACACAGACACAGGGAACATAAGAACTAGGAGCAGGAGTTGGCCATCTGGCTCTTCGAGCCTGCTCCGCCATTCAATAAGATCACAGCTGATCTTTTCATGGACTCAGCTCCACTTACCCGTCCGTTCACCATAACCCTTAATTCCTTTACTGTTCAAAAATCTATCTATCCTTGCCTTAAAAACATTCAATGAGGTAGCCTCAACTGCTTCACTGGGCAGGGAATTCCACACATTCGCAACCCTTTGGGTGAAGAAGTTCCTCCCCAACTCAGTCCTAAATCTGCTTCCCCTTATTTTGAGGCCATGCCTCCTAGTTTTACTTGGCAGTGGAAACATCTTCTCTGTTTCTATCTTATCTATTCCCTTCATAATCTTATATGTTTCTATAAGATCTCCCCTCATTCTTCTGAATTCCAATGAGTATAGCACCAGTCTACTATTTGTGTCCTCATAAGCCAACCCTCTCAACTCCAGAATCAACCTAGTGAATCTCCTCTGCACCCCCTCCAGTGCCAGTATATCCTTTCTCAAGTAAGGAGACCAAAACTGTACACATTACTCCAGATGTGGCCTCACCCCAGCACCTTATACAGCTGCAACATAACCTCGCTGTTTTTAAACTCCATCCCTGTAACAATGAAGGACAAAATTCCATTTGCTTTCTTAATTACCCGCTGTGCCTGCAAACCAACTCTTTGTGATTCTTGCACAAGGACACCCAGATCCCTCTACATAGCAGCATGCTGCAATTTTTTACCATTTTTTTACCGTGCAGAGTCTGCACAGACAGTGACCTGAAGTCGGAAACGAACCCAGTTTCGGGCAGCAGTGTTAATCACCGTGCCACCCTTAATGAGCTGATGAAAAGGAAGGTTTGACAGAGCTGCGGATGGATGGCGAAGTGGGGGAAGAGGTGTGACTCATTAGATTGCTCTTGGAAAGGGGTGGCGGGTAAACGATGGGCTGAATGGCCTCATTCTGCACTGCATCATTCCAGGCTGTCAGCAGATGTGACTGGCGGAGAGGGGAAAAGCACTTTTGCACGAGTCCTCCTCTGAGGGAAGTAAGAACTGCAAGATGATGCTGAGGTACCGTGCAGGCAAAGTACAAAAACAAAGGAGATTGTCATTGACTTCAGGAAGCGTAAAGGGGAACATGCCCCTGTCTACATCAAAGGGGACAAAGTAGAAAGGGTTGAAAACTTCAAGTTTTTAGGTGTCCAGATCACCAACAACCTGTCCTGGTCCCTCCATACTGATGCTATAGTTAAGAAAGACCCACCAACGCCTCTACTTTCTCAGAAGACTAAGGAAATTTAACATGTCAGCTACAACTCTCACCAACTTTTACAGATGCGCCAGAGAAAGCATTCTGTCTGGTTGTACCACAGCTTGGTATGGGTTCCTCCTCTGCCTAAGACCGCAAGGAACTACAAAAGGTTGTGAATGTAGCCCAGTCCATCACACAAACCAGCCTCCCATCCATTGACTCTGTCCACACTTCCCGCTGCTTTGGGAAAAGCAGCCAGCATAATTAAGGACCCCACGCACCCCGGACATTCTCTCTTCCACCTTCTTCCATCAAGGCAAAAGGTACAAAACTCTGAGGTCACGTACCAACCGACTCAAGAACAGCTTCTTCCCTGCTGCTGTCAGACTTTTGCATGTACCTGCCTCGCATTAAGTTGATCTTTCTCTTACACCCTAGCTATGACTGTAACACTACGCTCTGCACCCTCTCCTTCCCTTCTCTATGAACGGTATGCTTTGTCTGCATAGCGCGCAAGAAACAATACTTTTCAATGTATGATAATACACGTGACAATAATAAACCAAATCAAATCAAATCGAGTGTGAAAACATTCCATTTTGTTAAGTCGGGAACTCTGGAGAGATCAAAGCCAGGTGACATAACACAGGTCTCCTCAGATGCTGGTTGGCAGCCTGCGCTTGTAAGGATTCAAAGCCTCGTTCCAGCACAGCGCGACGTCACCACTTGTCCTATGTTTTCCCCGCAGCCCAGAGAGCAAAAGCCTTTCGGATAAATGTGAATCAACCGCACCCCCCGCTCCTCACTTTTCGAGGTCAAACTGGTGGGTGAAATAAATTTGATATTTCCCATCCTGTGTATCTATGTGTCCCAGATTCGAAACCAAATTCTTGGAACTGGAATGCGCTGAGCGGGGCGGGGGCAGGAGCTGGGGGAGCCGGGGTTGGGGGGGGGGGGAGGGAGATCCAATCCTGGCTTCTCAAAGAGAAGTGGGTAAACCCTCACCTCCCCTGAAAAGAGGGGGGAAAAAAACACAGTTGGGTTCGGGGGAATTGGTATTAGGGAGTGGGAGCCAGCTCTCGCAAAGAGCTGACAGGAACACGATGGGCCGAACAGCCTCCTCCAGTGGCTACTGTACAATTCTGTGGCTGGATGTGATGTAGGGGCCGGTATGTACAGTTGGGGGGGGGGATGATTACCCCGTTTTGCTGGGGGAGGTGGAGGTGGGGGGGTAGGGGGGGATGTGGGGGGTGGGGATGGGGAAACATCCCCACCCTCCCTTGGGCACAGGATGACTGAAGAGACAGGGACCACCCTAACCGAGCCAGTAGACTGGCCACAGGATGTGCTTGGCTGACTTACCGGGTGGCATGGACATTCTACAGTGGCAGAAAGAGGCCATTAATCTGCTGCTCAAAGGGTCACAATTGGCCCAAGGGTGGCCGGGGAGCTGGTAGCGTAGTGGTATCGTCACTGGACTTGTAACCCAGGGAGCCTGGGTAATGCTCTGGGGATCTGGTTTCGAATCCCACCACGGCAGATGACGGCTGGGTGCCACAGTGGTTAGCACTGCTGCCTCACTGCGCCAGGGACCCGGGTTCGATTCCAGTCTCGGGTCACTGTCCGTGTGGAGACTGCACGTTCAAATGAGAAAAATATCAGCCACGATTGAATGGCAGAATCGGCTCGATGGGCCGAGTGGCCTAATTATGTTTCACCCCGTGTCTGCGTGGGTTTCCTCCTGGTGTTCCGGTTTCCTCACACAGTCTGAAAGACGTGTAGGTGAGGGTGCATTGAGCCAAACAGGTGCCAGAGTGTGGTGACTAGGGGATTTTCAGCATAACTTCATTGCAGTGTTAATGTAAGCCTTACTTGTGACTAATGAATAAACTTTAAAAGATGGTGAAATTTGAATTCAGTAGGCAGTCTGGAATTAAAATGATGACCATGACTCATCACAGTGGCACAGTGGTTAGCACTGCTGCCTCACAGCGCCAGGGACCCGGGTTCGATTCCCAGCTCAGGTCACTGTCTGTGCAGAGTCTGCACATTCTCCCCGTGTCTGCGTGGGTTTCCTCCGGGTGCTCCAGTTTCCTCCTACAGTCCAACGGTGTGCAGGTTAGGTTGATTGGCCATGCTATATTGACCCTGAGTGTCAGGGGGATTAGTAGGGTAAGTACGTGGGGTTAAGGGGGTAGGGCCTGGGTGGGATTGTCGTTGGTGCAGATTCGATGGGCTGAATGGCCTCCTTCTGCTCTGTAGGGATTCTATTTTAAACCACTGTGATTAAAACAAAACCCATCTGGTTCCCTGATTGTCCTTTAGGGAAGGAAATCTGCCATCCTTGTCTGGTCTGGCCTATCTGTGACTCCAGAGCTGCAGCAATGAGGTTGACTCTTAACTGCCCTCTGGAATGGCTGAGCGAGACGCTCGGTTCAGGGGGCAATTAGGGATGGGCAAAAAAATGTAGAGTCAGCAACACCCTTAACCAGTGAATGAGTATCGGACGCTAGTAAAATGCTGGCGGACGTGAGTGTTGCTTCTGTAATGCCACCCAATTTTAACCCCCTCATCATCAGTTGGGGACACCCAGCCCACTCCTTGGGATGGGTGGTGGGGGCCTAAGATTTGGGTCCATGATCTTAATTCTTGCTGCTCTGATCAAACAATGGGATTGAACCCGGAGGGGGGACGGATTGGTGGTTTCATCCTCTCGAATGATGAGGTGGTTGGATACAGGGGCGAACCTTGGGATCAGAGGTTTTGGGGGAGAAGCAGGGTTAGACTCTTGAGTTGGACAATCAGCCATGATCGTGATGAGCAGTGGAGCAGGCTCGTGGGGCTGAATGGCCTCTTCCTGATCCTATCTTCTATGTCTCTAAGAATAAACACAGAAAGCGATGTGTGGGCAGGGAGAGATGCTAAGATTATGGGAGGTTTTGAAACCGAGAAGACATTTTCACTTACAAGAAGACCACTACAAGGGGCCATAAATAGATTGCGCCTCATCAGAGAATTTAGGACCAGCCTTTTCGCTTGGAGTGTGGTGAGAACACGGAGCTCGAGACCACGATACGTGACTGAGGCGGGGAGAACAGATGTCTTTAAGAGGAAGCTGAATAATACGCAAGGGAGTTCATCAAATCACCATACAATCCCTACAGTGCAGAGGGAGGCCATTTGGCCCCTTGGGTCTGCACCAACTCTCCAACGGAAAACCCTAATGCCACATATTTGCCCTATTAATTAGCCTAATTTACATATCTTGGGACAAGAAGAGGCAATTTACCCTGCTAGTCCACCTAACCTGCACATCTTTGGACTCTAAGGGGCAATTTACCATAGCCAATCCACCTAATCCAGAGATCTTTGGACTCAAGGGGGCAATTTAGCATGGCCAATCTAGCTAACCTACACATCTTTGGACACTAAGGGGCGATTAACCATGGCCAATCCACCTAACCTATAGATCTTTGAACACTAGGGGGCAATTTAGCATGGCCAATCCACCTAACTTACACATCTTTAGACACCAAAGGGCAATTTAGCATGGCCAATCCACCTAACATGCACATCTTTGGACACTATGGGGCAATTTAGCATGGCAATACTATTCTATACAGTAAATGGCAGAACCTTTAAGCGTATTGATAGGTAAAGGGATCTGGGTGTACAGGTACACAGGTCAACGCAGGTGAAGAAGGTAATCAAGAAGGCGTACGGCATGCTTGCCTTCATTGGCCGGGGCATTGAGTTTAAAAATTGGCAAGTCATGTTGGAGTTTTATAGAACCTTAATTAGGCCGTACTTGGAATATAGTGTTCAAGTCCGGTCACCACACAACCAGAAGGATGTGGAGGCTTTGGAGAGGATACAGGAAAGATTTACCAGAATGTTGCCTGGTATGGAGGGCATTAGCTATGAGGAGAAGTTGAAGAAACTTAGTTTGTTCTGACTGGAATGACGGAGGTTGAGGGGCGACCTGATAGAAGTCTACAAGATTATGAGGGGCACGGACAGAGTGGATAGTCAGAAGCTTTTTCCTAGGGTGGAATAGTCAATTACTGGGGAGGGGGGCACAGGTTTAAGGTGTGAGGGGCAAGGCTTAAAGGAGATGTATGAGGCAGATTTTTTACCCAGAGGGTAGTGGGTGCCTGGAACTCATTGCTGGGGGAGGTAGTGGAAGCGGATATGGTAGTGGCTTTTAAGGGGCATCTTGACAAATACATGAATAGGATGGAAATAGAGGGATATGGTTCCCGGGAGGGTTGAGGGTTTTAGTTCAGTCGGGCAGCATGGTCGGTGCAGGCTTGGTGGGCCGAAGGGCCTGTTCCTGTGCTGTACTTTTCTTTGTTCTTTGTTCTTTGTTCTTTTCCTTGTTCTTTGTTCAATTTAGCTTGGCCAATCGTGGACGTGCAGTCATTCTGTAAGTGATCTGGGGTTCCAGCTGGATTCTTGACGAGAGATAGTTGGACAATTTTCATCCTGTTGGTTGGCCCCACTCCCGCTGGGAGTCTCGAAGCCAACGGGAGCAAAATTAGGCCGTTCGGTCCATCGAGTCTCCTCCTTCTTACGCGTCCACTCGGATGTCCGTGCGTCCCTTCTCAAAGAGACCGTTTTGCATGCAAGTTGCAACACAGGTGTCAAAAGAGGAGTGACAACTGCACCCAACCCTCCCACACCCCATCCCTCCCCCACACTCCCCTCCCTCCCCGACTGGCCAAGAGTCTCTTTGACGGATGTGACACCCACCTCCTCCAGCTAAATTTATTAGTTATGCTAATGTGACTTCCTCAACTGCACAGGAATAAGAGCTCTGATGATGTTAAGAGATAACATCTGGTCAACAGAACCGCGTCGAATATCAAACAATCGCTCAGAGCTCAGCAGAACGGGAGGCTGAGAGATGTCAGTCTGTGGGTGGGTGGGTGGGCGGTTTCGATGTGTAATGCGACAGAAGAGGTGGAAACTTGTTCCAACTTGGTTCCCGACAACAGATAGCCCCCGGGTGCTCTCGTTTAGGAATCCCTGACCCCTCTACACCCCCCAGCCCACCCAGCAAAAAGAACAGCTCTCCCCAAACAACCGGGCCCAGAGGAGAGGAAAAAATCTGGGGGATCGCTGAGTTGAATTCATAGAATCCCTGCAGTGCCGAGGAGACCATTCAGCCCATCGAGTCTGCACCGACCACAATCCTATCTAGGCCCTATCACCATAACTCCATGTATTTACCATGGCTAATCCACCTAATTTAAATATTTTCGGACACTAAGGGTCAATCTAGCACGGCCAATCCATCCAACCTGAACATCTTTGGATTGTGGGTGGAAACAGGAGCACCCGGAGGAAACCCACGCAGACACGGGGAGAACGTGCAGACACCACACAGACAGTGACCCAAGCCGGGATTCGAACCCTCAGACTTTTGTATCTTTTTCCCAACAGAAGAAGGTGGAGGAGAGAATGTCTGGGGTGTGTGGGGTTCTTAATTGTGCTGGCTGCTTTGCCGAGGGAAGTGTATGGATGGAAATGGCGTCTTCTGCACTGCGGGGCTCTACGACTTGCTATTGGTCCAGAGTCCAGAGAGGCTGGTTGGGAGGAGGGTCCTCAGGTGGGCAGAGTTGCAGTTCAGCCGTCGGGAGAAAGGTACAAAAGCCTGAGGTCACGTGCCAACTGACTCAAGATCAGCTTCTTCCCCGCTGCTGTCAGAATGGACCTACCTCGCATTAAGTTGATCTTTCTCTACACCCTAGCTATGACTGTAACACTGCATTCTGCACCATCTCCTTTCCTCCTCTGTGAACAGTATGCTTTCTATGTGTAGCGCACAAGAAACATTACTTTTCACTGTATGCTAATACATGTGACAATAATAAATCAAATCAAATCAAATCAAGGGAGACTTCTGGCACATTGCCCACAAGGGGTGTGGCAAAGACCAGTGTTTCCCTGCGAGAGGGACATAGAGCCCAGCAAGACTTTCCCCTTGAGTATACAGGATGAGCATAGACACCTGAAGCAAACAGACACAACAAAAAGAGAGCAGCCGACCTTAAAGTACAACCAAACTTCCCTTAAGAAATGTGCACCAACGGAAGCACAGTGGTTAACACTGCTGCTTCACAGCTCCAGGGACCTGGGTTCGATTCCCGGCTTGAGTCACTGTCTGTGTGGAGTTTGCACATTCTCCTCGTGTCTGCGCGGGTTTCCTCCCACAGTCCAAAGGTGCTCGGGTTAGGTTGATTGGCCATGCCAAAAATGCCCCTGAGATCCGCAGGTTAGAAGGATTAGTGGGTAATATATATAGGGGGTAGGGCCTGGGTGGGATTGTGGTCGGTGCAGACTCGATGGGCCGAATGGCCTTTTTGTGTACTGTAGGGTTTCTATGATTTCCATGAATAGCGTTTCCAGAGTAAAATCAGTAATTCTTAATGTTACGTTCCCCGCCACTGTGTTTAGGTGCAGCAGGGATGTTGGGCGCACCTAACATCAGGGAAAAAGCACCTAAAAAACCAGGGGAAAGGCTGCTAATGACAGTCCATAGAGAGAATGGAAGGTGTGAACGGCCAAATGGCAGAGAAGCTGAAACCAATTAGACCTCTTAGCCCTTCCCCTGGTTTCTGTGGCTATGACTCATCTATCATTCCCTCACCCTGCAGTATGAATATCTCCCAATTTCTATGCCGTTTAGCTTTGACAAAGGGTCATCTGGACTCAAAACGTCAGCTCTTTTCTCTCCTTACAGATGCTGCCGAGATCTTCTCCTTTGGTTTACTCAGTAATAACTTGCTCTTGGACACCCAGTTTGGGTTCTGCCAGTGTCCCTAAACCCGTGACCTCAATACAGCCTTGGTTCAAAGATAGACAGAAGAGCTGAACTCCAGGTGTGCGATGAGAGTGACTCACCCCCGATATCGAGGCAGCATTTGACCGAGCGTGGCATCAAGGAGCCCGAGCAAAACTGGAATCACTGAGAATCAGAGGAAAACTCTCCAATGGTTGGAGCCATACCTGGCGCAAAGGAAGATGGTTGAGGCCAGTCATAGAATCCCTACAGTGCAGAAGGAACCATTGAGTCTGCGCTGACCATTATCCCATCCAGACCCTATTCCTGAAACCCTATTTATTTACCCTGACACTAAGGGACAATTTACCACAGCCAATCCACCTAACCTGCACATCTTTGGACACTAAGGGGCAATTTAGCATGGCCAATCCACCTAACCCGCACATCTTTGGACACTAAGAGGCAATTTAGCATGGCCAATCCAACTAACCTGCACATCTTTGGACACTAAGAGGCAATTTAGCATGGCCAATCCACCTAACCCGCACATCTTTGGACACTAAGAGGCAATTTAGCATGGCCAATCCAACTAACCTGCACATCTTTGGACACTAAGAGGCAATTTAGCATGACCAATCCACCTAACCCGCACATCGTTGGACACTAAGGGGCAACTTAGCATGGCCAATCCACCTAACCTACACATCTTTGGACGCTAAGGGGCAATTTAACATGGTCAATCCAACTAATCCTCATATCTTTGGACTGTGGGAGGAAACTGGAGCGCCTGGAGGAAACCCACGCAGAAAAGGGGAGAATGTGCAAACTCCGCACAGACGGTGACCCGAGACAGGAATTGAACCCGGATCCCTGGCGCTGTGAGGCAGCCATGCTATCCACTGTGCCGCCGTGCTGTGCTGTTTAAGGATCTTTGGTGAATTGCTGCAGTGCATCTTGTAGATAGTACACACTGCTGCTACTGAGCGTCGGTGATGAATTGGACACACTAAGTGGTCTAACCACGATCTGATAGAGCTTTAGCATAATGACCCCACTTTTCAACTCTATCCATCGAGATCTGAGTGCTTATTTTACTTTGTGTGTTTCCTTGCTGCAACTTCTCGTAAACTGGTTTCTCCAGGTTTGAAAAAGGCCGGTGGGATATTCTGCGACCTCGAATTTTAATGTACAGCAGTTTGATGCTCAACTATTTCTGGTCACAAAGTCAGAGGTGGTGGCGCAGTGTAATTGTCATTGGACTAGTCATACCGGAGACCCAGGGTGATGCTCTGGGGATCGGGGATCGAATCCCAACACGGCAGATGATGAAACTTGAATTCAATAAAAAAAATCTGGAATCATCTGGATGATGAAACCATTGTCAGAAAAACCCATCTGGTTCACTGATGTTCCTTTAGGGAAGGAAATCTGCCATCCTTACCCGGTCTGGCCTACATGGAGCAAATATGTAAGGAAACTACAGATAGCTCCAAGAAAAATAGAGTGATAATAGTTGGAGATTTCAACTTTCCCAACATTGACTGGGACAGCCATAGTATTAGAGGGTTGGATGGAGAGAAAATCGTTGAGTGTATTCAGGAGGAATTTCTCGTTCGGTATGTGGATGGCCTGACTAGAGCGGGGGCAAAACTTGACCTCCTCTTGGGAAATAAGGAAGGATAGGTGACAGAAGTGTTAGTGAGGGATCATTTTGGGACCATTGACCAGAATTCTATTGGTTTTAAGGTAGCTACGGAGAATGATAGGTCTGGCCCAAAAGTTAAAATTCTAAACTGGGGCAAGGCCAATCTTGATGATATCAGGCAGGAACTTACAAAAGTTAATTGGGGGAGTCTGTGGGAAGGCAAAGGGAAGTCTGGTAAGTGGCACGCTTTCAAATGTGTGTTAACCAGAGTTCAGGGTAAACACATTCTTCTTAGAGTAAAGGGCAAGTCTGGCAGAAGAATGGAGCACTGGATGACTCGGGATATTGAGGCCCTGGTCAAGAAGAAGAAAAAGGGACATGACATGCATAGGCAGCTGGGATCAAGTGAATCCCTTGAAGAGTATAAGGTGTGAGGAGTAGAATTAAGAGAGAAATCAGCGGGGCAAAAAGGGGACACGAGATTACTTTGGCAGATAAGGCAAAGGAGAATCCAAAGATCTACAAATACACAAAGGGCAAAAGAGTAACAAGGGAGAGAGTAGGGCCTTTTAAGGATCAACAAGAGATGGGTGATTTTCTAAATGAATATTTCTCATCCATATTTACTGTTGAGAGAAACATGGATGTTAGGGAACTTGGGGAAATAAATAGTGATGTCTTGAGGAGTGTACATATTACAGAGAAGGAGGTGCTGGAAGTTTTAAAGTGCATCAAGATAGATAAATCCCCGGAATCAGATGAAGTGTATCCCAGGACATTGTGGGAAGCTGGGAGGAAATTGCGGGTCCTCTAGCTGAGATATTTGAATCATCAATAGTCACGAGTGAAGATTGGAGAGTGACAAATGCAGTACTTTTGTTTAAAAAGGCTTGTAGAGAAAAGCCTGGGAACTACAGGCCAGTGAGCCTCAAATCTGTGGTGGGTAAGTTGTTGGAAGGTATTTTGAGAGACAGGATCTATAGGTATTTAGAGACGCAAGTACTGATTAGGGACAGTCAGCATAGCTTTGTGAGTGGAAAATCATGTCTCACAAATTTGATTGAGTTTTTTGAAGGGGTAACCAAGAAGGTAGATGAGGGCAGTTTAGTTGATGTTGTCTACATGGACTTTAGCAAGATAGGTTGTTGCATAATATTAAATCTCATGGGATCCAGGGTGAGTATTTAAATGGATACAAAATTAGCTTCTTGACAGAAGCCAGAGAGTAGTTTGGAGAGCGTTGTTTTTCAGACTGGAGACCTGTGATCTGCGGAGTGCCTCAGGGATCAGTGCTGGTCCCACTGTTATTTGTCATTTAAATTAATGATTTGGGTGCGAATATAGGAGGTATGGTTAGTAAATTTGCAGATAACACTAAGATTGGTGGCATAGTGGATAGTGAAGAAAGTTGTCTCAAATTGCAACAGGATCTTGATCAATTGGGCCAGTGGGCTGACGAATGGCAGATGGAGTTTAATTTAGACAAATGCAAGGTGATATATTTTGGTAGATTGAACCAGGGCAGAACTTACTCAGTTAATGATAGGGCATTGGGGAGAGTTACAGAACAAAGAGATCTAGGGGTACACGTTCATAACTTCTTGAAAGTGAAGTCACAGGTGGACAGAGTGGTGAAGAAGGTATTCGACATGCTTGGTTTCATTGGTCAGAACATTGAATACAAGAGTTGGAATGTCTTGTTGAAGATGTACAAGACATTGGTAAGGCCACACTTGGAACACTGTGTGCAATTCTGGTCACCCTATTATAAAAAAGATATTATTAAACTAGAACAAGTGCAGGAAAGGTTTTCTAAGATGCTACCGGGACTTGATGGATTGAGTTATAAGGAGAGGCTGGATGGTCTGGGACTTTTTTCTCTGGCCCGTAGGAGGCTGAGGGGTGAAGTTACAGACGTCTATAAAATAATGAGGGGCACAGATCTGCTAGATAGTTAGTATCTTTTCCCAAAGGTAGAGGAGTAAAAAACTAGAGGGCATAGGTTTAAGGTGAGAGGGGAGAGAGACAAAAGTGTCCAGAGGGACAATTTTTTTCACACAGAGGGTGGTGAGTGTCTAGAACGAGCTGCCAGAGGTAGTAGTAGAAAGGGGTGCAATTTTGTCTTTTAAAAAGCATTTAGATAGTTACATCAGTAAGATGGGTATAGAGGGATATGGGCCAAATGCGGGCAATTAGGATTAGCTTAGGGGTTTTAAAAAAGGGTAGCATGGACAGGTTGGGCCAAAGGGCCTGTTTCCATGCTGTAAACCTCTATGATTCTATGTGACTCCAGAGCCACAGCAATGTGGTTGTCTCTTAACTGCCCTCTGAAACGGCCTTGCAAGTTACTCAGCTCAAGGGCAATTAGGGGTGGGCAACAAATGCTGGCCCAGGCAGCGACGCCTACATCCCAAGAACTTTGGTGATGCTACTTGAAGGGTGAGAAAACTCTTTTGGGGGTGGCACGGTGGCACAGTTGTTAGCACTGCCACCTTACAGCGCCAGGGACCTGGGCTCAATCCCTGGCTTGGATCGCTGTCTGTGTGGAGTTTGCACATTCTCCTCATATCTCCATGGATTTTCTCCAGCTGCTACGGTTTCCTCCCATGTGCGGGTTAGGTGGATTGGCCATGCTAAATTGCCCCTAAATGTCAGGGGGACTAGCTGGGGTAAATGCACGGGGTTATGAAGATAGGGCCTGGGTGGGATTGTGGTCGGTGCAGACTTGATGGGCTGAATGGCCTCGTTCTACACTGTAGGGATGCTATGAAAGAGAGCCAAACGAGAGACTTTAGGTTCACATAATTGACATCGGAGGACTAACCTCAGAGCCTGAAGCGCAGACAATAAGGTTTCTCAGATTTGAAAGGAGAGCTCCCTGAAACACTGGAACCTAAATGGAGAATGGTCGGTGGGACTGTCTTTGCTACTTAATGACAGCAGGAGATGGGGTGAGTGGTTAAAGGCAACAAAAGGAAATGGACCCTGACAATATTCCAGCAATGGAAGATTTGTGCTGCAGTACTAGCCATGACCCTAGCCAAGCTGTTGCAGGGCAGATACAACACTGGCATCCCACCAGCAATGAGGAAACTCACCCAGCTAAACCCTGTACACAAAAAGCAGGACAAATCCAACTCTGCCAATTACTGCTCAAGTCGGCTTACATTAACACTGCAATGAAGTTACTGTGAAAATCTCCTAGTCACCACACTCTGGTGCCTGTTCGGGTACACTGAGGGAGAATTTAGCACAGCCAATGCACCCTAACCAGCATTGGCCGTGCTATACTGTCAATATCTACAAAGTTTACCAACAGCACATATACTCATTATAAACTTGTTCTTGGATGCACAGTTTGAGTTCCTCCAGGGGCACTCAACTCGTGACCTCAATACAGCCTTGGTCCAAACAGGGTGAGGAGAGAGTGACTGCCCCTGACACCAAGGTTGCATTTGACCGAGTGCAGCATCAAGGAGCCCGAGCAAAACTGGAGTCAACGAGAATCAAAGGGAAAACTCTCCACTGGTTGGAGTTACACCTGGCGCAAAGAAAGATAGTTATGGTGGTTGGAGATCACTCATCTCAGCTCCAGGACATCACTACAGGATTCCTCAGGGTAGGGTTCGAGACCCCAGCCATCTTCAGCTGCTTCATCAATGACCTCCCCTCCACCATAAGATCAGAATTTTGATTTGATTTATTATTGTCACATGTATTAATATGTAGTAAGAAGTACTGTTTCTTGCGCTCTATACAGACAAAGCATACCGTTCGCAGAGAAGGGAAGGAGAGGGTGCAGAATGTAGTGTTACAGTCATAGCTAGGGTGTAAAGAAAGATCAGCTTAATGCAAGGTAGGTCCATTCAAAAGCCTGACAGCAGCAGGGAAGAAGCTGTTCTTGAGTCGGTTGGTATGCAACCTCAGGAAGCCAAAATCTAAAATGGTTTAAGAATTGGATGACCAACGGGAAGTTTTGGATTGGTGAGCTACGACTGGCCAACTGGCCAACCTCTATTTCCATCTCTAAGAGCCTGAGATCAAACTGCGACTAAATGTAATTCTCACTCTTCCAATCTCGCCACTCCTCTGGTCCCTGTCTATCCACAAACTGTCCACAGCTTAATTTGTGTGAGAGTCCCTCCATCCCTCCCCCTTCCTAAGCAGCACAGTGCCACAGTAGTTAGCGTTGCTGCTTCACAGCGCCAGGGACCCGGGTTCGATTCCTGGCTTGGGTCACTGTCAGTAGAGCCTGCACGTTCTCCCTGTGCCTGCGTGGGTTTCCTCCAGATGCTTCAGTTTCCTCCCACAGTCCGGGAGATGTGCTGGTTGAGTGCATTGGCCATGTGAAATTCTCCCTCAGTGTACCCGAACAGGCGCTGGATTCTGGCGACTAGAGGATTTTCACAGTAACTTCATTGCAGTGTTAATGCAAGCCTACTTGTGACACTAGTAAATAAAATAAACTAAAAAAAAACCCTCAAGCCAACTGTGCAGAATTGTTAGCTTCCTGCATGACGTGACTTGGGTTAAGTTTTTTTTGTACCGTCTATTTTTATTTTGATGCTAAAGTAACAGCAATTCTCCGAGAAGTGACAGAGCATCGTGAATAGATGCGTGACAAAATACTTTTGCTCTTGAGATGAGATTGAAGTGTTTTGGATTGACACGGGTTGATTTTATCGTACATCGCCAAGACAACGACATCTGCCCCGGCTCAGACACATCCGTCGGCTGGATGAAGAAATTGGCCACTGGGTCATGACCTCTTGGACATCCCAAACCTCCACAGTCAGGACACCCGGAAGTGAGACATGGAGCTGATGGTCATTGATACACCCACGGGAGGTGATGACTCAGTGGTAACATCGCCAGACTATTTATCCAGAAACTCAGCTAAAGTTCGGGGACCAGCGTTCAAATCCGGCAGATAACAGAATTTGAATTCAATAAAAAATATCTGAAATTAAGAATCTGCTGATGACCATGAAACCATTGTCAATTGTCAGAAAAACCCATCTGGTTCACGAACACTCTTTAGGGGAGGAAATCTGCCGTCGTTACCCGGTCTGGCTTACATGTTACTCCAGAGCCAATGTGATTGATTCTCAACTGCTGCACAGAGGGAATGCTGCACTGAGGGAGTGCCGCACTGAGAGAGTGCCACACTGAGGGAGTGCCGCACTGAGAGAGTGTCGCACTGAGGGAGCGCTGCACTGAGAGAGTGCCACACTGAGGGAGTGCCGCACTGAGGGAGCGCCGCACTGAGAGAGTGCCACACTGAGGGAGTGCCGCACTGAGGGAGTGCCGCACTGAGAGAGTGCCACACTGAGGGAGTGCCGCACTGAGAGAGTGTCGCACTGAGGGAGCGCTGCACTGAGAGAGTGCCACACTGAGGGAGTGCCGCACTGAGAGAGTGTCGCACTGAGGGAGCGCTGCACTGAGGGAATGCTACACCGAGGGAATGCCGCACTGAGGGAGCGCCGCACTGAGAGAGTGCCACACTGAGGGAGTGCTGCACTGAGGGAGAACCACACTGAGGGAGTGCCGCACTGAGAGAGTGTGGCACTGAGAGAGTGTCGCAC
This sequence comes from Carcharhinus amblyrhynchos, assembly GCF_965287045.1. Classification (NCBI taxonomy): domain Eukaryota; kingdom Metazoa; phylum Chordata; class Chondrichthyes; order Carcharhiniformes; family Carcharhinidae; genus Carcharhinus; species Carcharhinus amblyrhynchos. Next base: position 9,387,681 of record NC_137358.1, on the reverse strand, counting down.
TGAGGGAGCGCCGCACTGAGGGAGCACTGAACTGAGGAAGTGCCGCACTGAGTGAGCGCCGCACTGATGGAGCGCCACACTGAGAGAGCATCGCATTGAGAGAGTGTCGCACTGAGGGAGCGCCGCACCGATGGAGCGCCACACTGAGGGAGTGCCGTACTGATGGAGCGCCACACTGAGGGAGTGCCGTACTGATGGAGCGTCACACTGAGAGAGTGTCGCACTGAGGGAGCGCCGCACTGATGGAGTGCCACACTGAGAGAGTGTCGCACTGAGGGAGCGCTGAACTGAGGAAGTGCCGCACTGAGGGAGCGCCGCACTGAGGGAGCACCACAGTGAAGGAGCACCACACTGAGGGAGCACCACACTGAGAGAGCATTGCATTGAGAGAGCACTGAACTGAGGGAGCGCTGCACTGAGGGAGTACTGAACTGAGGAAGTGCCGCACTGAGGGAGCACCACAGTGAGGGAGCGCCACACTGAGGGAGCGCCGCGCTGAGGGAGAGCCACACTGAGGGAGCACCACAGTGAAGGAGCACCACACTGAGGGAGCACCGCACTGAGAGAGCATTGCATTGAGAGAGCACTGAACTGAGGAAGCGCTGCACTGAGGGAGTACCACGGTGAGGGAGCACCGCAGTGAGGGAGCGCCACACTGAGGGAGCGCCGCGCTGAGGGAGAGCCACACTGAGGGAGCGCCGTCCTGAGGGAGCGCCGCACTGAGGGAATGCTGCACTGAGGGAGCGCCGCACTGAGGGAGCACCACACTAGGGAGTGCCGCACTGGGGGAACGCTGCACTGGGGGAGCGCCGCAGTGAGGCAGTACTGTACTGTGGGAGTGCCACGCTAAGAGAATACCACACTGAGAGAATACCACACTGAGAGAATACCACACTGAGAGAATACCACATTGAGAGGGTGTCACACTGAGGGAGCGCTGCGCTGGGGGATTGTCTCACTGAGGGAGTGCCATACTGAGAGAATGCCACACTGAGAGAATACCACACTGAGAGAATGCCACACTGAGAGAATACCGCACTGACAGAGTGTCGCACTGAGGGAAAGCTGCACTGGGGGACTGTCTCACTGAGGGAGTGCCGCACTGGGGGAGTGCTGCACTGTCAGAGGTGCAGACTGATGTTAAATTAAGGTCCTGTCTGAACTGATAACCCAGCATGTGTTCACTGTAATTTATCAATCAGATCTGCCCAAAGCTGATTAAATCTCAATTGATCTGAACCTTGTTTGGAGGACAATGCTGTATTCAGAATAGCTGCTGCCTTTCATCAAGTGAATCAACAGCTAGATACAAGCAGTTTCTGGGTGCTCTGATGAGCTCTGAATCGGTGCAAGAAATTCTTTATTGTGTCTGCTGATGTTCTGAGCATTTTGCATCCAACCAAACAGGTGTAACTCTGCAAGGAATAACTCACCTCCTGACTCCCTCAAGCCTGTCCACCATCTACAAGGCACAAGTCAGGAGTGTGATGGGATACTCCCCACTTTCCTGGATGGGGGCAGCTCCAACAACACTCAAGAAACTCAACACCGTCCAGGATCAAGCAGCCCCGCTCGATTGGCACCACATCCACAAACACCCACCCCCTCCACCCCCGACGCTCAGTAGCAGCAGTGTGTACCATCTACAAGATACACTGCAGCAATTCACAAAAGATCCTTAGACAGCACCTTCCAAACCCACAATCACTTCCATCTAGAAGGACAAGGGCAGCAGATACATGGGGAACACCCACCACCTGCAAGTTCCCCTCTAAGCCACTCACCATCCTGAATTGGAAATATATCACCTTCGCTGCGTCAAAATCCCCCCCCTAACAGCACTGTGGGTGTACCTACAGCTGGATCAGCTGGTGGGGGTATTCACAGACATCTTCAACCTCTCTTTACAGCAATCTGAGCTCCCTATCTGCTTCAAGAAGACAGCCATCATCCCAGTACCTAAGAACAACCAGGCAGTGTGCCTTAGTGACTATCGGCCAGTGGCTCTGACATCCATCATTGTGAAGTGCTTCGAAAGGTTAGTCATGGCACGAATCAATTCCAGTCTCCCGGACAACCTGGATCCACTACAGTTTACCTACTGCTGCAACAGGTCCACAGCAGGCGCCATCTCCCTGGCCCTGCACTCAACCCTGGAGCATCTAGATAACAAGGACACCGATGTCAGACTCCTATTTATTGACTACAGCTCAGCCTTCAACACCATTATTTCCACGAAACTCATCTCCAAACTCCATGGCCTGGGGCTCGGTTCCTCCCTCTGTGACTGGATCCTGAACTTCCTAACTCACAGACCTCAATCAGTAAGAAAAGGTAACAACACCTCCTCCACAATCATCCTCAACACCAGTGCCCCACAAGGCTGTGTTCTCCACCCTCTACTATACTCCTTATACACCTATGACTGTGCGGCCAAATTCCCCATCAATTCGATTTTCAAGCTTGCTGATGACACCGCTGCAGTGAGTCGGATCTCAAACTAGACAGAGTACAGGAATGAGATAGAGAATCTGGTGAACAGGTGCAGCGACAATAATCTCTCCCTCAATGTCACCAAAACAAAGGAGATTGCCGTCGATTTCAGAAAGCGTAAAGGAGAAAATGCCCCTGTCTTCATCAACGGAGACAAAGTAGAAAGGGTCGAGAGTTTCAGGTTTTTAGCTGTCCAGATCACCAACAACCTGTCCTGGTCCCCCCCATGCCGACACCATAGTTAAGAAAGCCCCACCAATGCCTCTACTTTCTCAGAGGACTAAGGAAATTTGGCATGTCAGCTACAACTCTCACCAACTTTTACAGATGCACCAGAGAAAGCATTCTTTCTGGTTGTATCACAGCTTGGTATGGGCTCCTGCTCTGCCCAAGACTGTGAGAAACTACAAAGGGTTGTGAATGTAGCCCAATCCATCACACAAACCAGCCTCCCATCAACTGACTCTGTCTACACTTCCCACTGCCTCGGCAAAGCAGCCAGCATAATTAAGGACCCCACGCACCCCGGACATTCTCTCTTCCAACTTCTTCCTTTGGGAAAAAGATACAAAAGTCCGAGGTAATATACCAACGGACTCAAGAACAGTTTGATCCCTGCTGACTTTTGAATGGACCTACCTCGCATTGAGTTGATCTTTCTCTGCACCCTAGCTATGACTGTAACCCTACATTCTGCACCCTCTCCTTCTGTTTTCTATGAATAGTATGCTTTGTTTGTATAATGTGCAAGAAACAATACTTCTCACTGTATGTTAATACATGTGACAATAAGAAATCAAATCAAATCAAAGTCAAATCAAACCTACACCTCAGGGGCAGCACCTCATGTTCCTCACCAATGTAGCCTCAAAATAAGGGGAAGCAGATTTAGGGCTGAGTTGAGGAGGAACTTCTTAATACAAAGGGTTGTGAATCTGTGGAATTCCCTGCCCAGTGAAGCAGTTGAGGCTACCTCATTGAATGTTTTTAAGGCAAGGATAGATAGATTTTTGAACAGTAAAGGAATTAAGGGTTATAATGAGCGGGCGGGTAAGTGGAGCTGAGTCCACGAAAAGATCAACCATGATCTTTTTGAATGGCGGGGCAGGCTCGAGGGGCCAGATGGTCTACTCCTGCTCCTACTCAGTTCTGGTCCCCACATTACAGGAAGGATGTGGAGGCTTTGGAGAGGGTGCAGAGGAGGTTTACCAGGATGTTGCCTGGTATGGTGGGGAGGTCCTATGAGGAGAGACTGAGGGATCTAGGGTTGTTTTCGCTGGAAAGAAGGCGGCTAAGAGGGGATCTTATTGAAACATATAAGATGATTAGAGGTTTAGATAGGGTGGACAGTGATAGCCTTTTTCCTCGGATGGAGGAAGCTAGCACGAGGGGCCATAGCTTTAAATTAAGGGGTGGTAGTTATAGGACGGATGTCAGGGGTAGGTTCTTTACCCAGAGGGTGGTGAGGGATTGGAATGCCCTGCCTGCTGCAGTTGTAAATGCGCCTAGTTTGGGGGCGTTTAAGAGATCCGTGGGTAGGTTTATGGGCGAAAAGGGATTGGTTTAGGTTAGTGGGTCATTGTTTTTTAACTGGTCGGCACAACATCGTGGGCCAAAGGGCCTGTTCTGCACTGTAATGTTCTATGTTCTATGTTCTACTTATGTTCACAAGGGGCAATTAGGGATGGGCAATAAATGTTGGGCTGGCCAGTGACGCCCACATCCCTTGTTTATTATTTATTTACTAGTGTGACAAATAGACTTACATTAACACTGCAATGAAGTCACTGTGAAAATCCCCTTGTCGTCACACTCTGGCGCCTGTTTGGGCACACTGAGGGAGAATTTAGCATGGCCAATGCACCCTAACAGGCACGGCATTTGGACAATGAATGAATAAAAGAGAATTGCCAATGTAAACTCTCTGGAAAGTCAGCGAAGCTTCTTGCAGCTCAGACCCTGACCCACTGCATTCAGAGGTGTTGTGCAGGATGCCGACATAACGCCTCCCTACTTGCTAACCTTCTTCACAGAACCCCGCTTACACAACACCCGCCCCCACACTCCCCAAAAGCGGAAAGAGAATCCTGGAGCAGCTGGCGGGGAGGGAATGGGGTGGGGGGTGCAGGGGTGGTGGTGGGGGGAGAGAGGTGGGGGCTAACACTCTCCGCATTCAGAACCGGGCGTACCGCTGACCCTCTGAGCTCTGCCCAACATTCTCCCCGCTCCCCTGATGTACATTGGACCCTCAACTCTTTCCACGCGCATTTGTTAGCGCTGCTGTCTCACAGTGCCAGGGACCCGGGTTCGAATCCCGGCCTTGGGTCACTGTCTGTGTGGAGTTTGCACGTTCTCCCCGTGTCTGCGTGGGTTTCCTCCAGGTGCTCCGGTTTCCTCCCACAGTCCAAAGATGTGCGGGTTAGGTGGATTGGCCGTGCTAAGTTGCCCCTTAGTGTCGGAGGGGTGGTTTAGCAGGAAAGATATGTGGGGTTACGGCGATAGGGCCTGGGTGGGGTTGTGGTTGGTACAGGCTTGATGGGCCGAATGGCCTCATTCTGTACTGTAGGGATTCTACTCCATGATTCTTCATCTGCAGGCTCAGACGGCAGTGGTAGTACATGGTGCATTGCGCCTGGTGCTCACCAGGCAGGATTTTACAGTCCCGCTCGACCTGAGACTGGAAAATCCTGCCTGAAGTCAAAGGGCCTTCCCATTGCCTGCCCCTCACCCTGCTCCGATTCCTGTGGTGAGCGGGAAGGTAGAATTCCGGTGTGCCCGTTTCCCACCTGACATTCCCTGCAACCAACCCTCCCTGCTGAGCTCAGTTGTGCCTGCTATTTGAGGGGGTGTTGAGCATTAGAACATAAGAACTAGGAGCAGGAGTTGGCTCCTCGAGCCTGCTCTGCCATTCAATTAGATCGTGGCTGATCTTTTCATGGACTCAGCTCCACTTACCCGCTTGACTTAAAAACATTCAATGAGGTAGCCTCAACTGGGCAGGGAATTCCACACATTCACAACCCTTTGTGTGAAGAATTCCTTCTCAACTCAGTCCTAAATCTTATTTTGAGGCCATGCCCCCTAGTTCTAGTTTCACCTGCCAGTGGAAACAACCTCCCTGCTTCTATCGTATCTATTTCCTTCATAATCTTTTTAAGATCTCCCCTCATTCTTCTGAATTTCAACGAGTATAGCTCCAGTCTCCTCTCAATCCAACTCTCTCAGTCCGGAATCAACCTAGTGAATCTCCTCTGCAACCCCTCCAGTGCCAGTGTATCCTTTCTCAAGTAAGGAGGCCAAAAGTACTCCAGGTGTGGCCTGGCCTTGGGCTTGGGATCTTACTGTCTCGGGCACAGCCTGAGGGGGGGCAGGACACCTCACCTGGCCCGACCAACGATAGAAGCAGCAGGTCAGCGACAAGAAAAGCTTTACTTACTGTCTTGGCCACCCTCCATTCTTTGCAAAGTTGTTCAGTTTGCAGTTCCGTGCCAATGTGCGATAACCGGGCAGCAATGGTGACTGGGCCAAGTGTGACACCGTTCCCGAGAGAGAGAGAGAGAGAGAGAATGTCCCCTTCATGTGCTGCAAGGTTTGACTTGCACTGGTCCTCAAACACTCCGTTCACATCTACTTCCTCTTGAGGCTGTTAAAGCTCAGGCCTATTTCTCAACGATTACCATAAACCTCTGAACTGAGCTAAATGCAGATTGCCATAGCGTCAGCCACTGAAGAGGGAACTGTGCAAACAGAAAAGAGAACCACGGATGTGTTAAAAAAGTGCCTGGGCTGAATTTAATTGAAAGTGCAGAGCGGTTTTACCAGGCCAGCTAAAATGGGCTGGAGAAGTTCTCCTTTCTTTTTAAAACAGAATCCAAATTATTCACAGGATGTGGTTCCCATAATTTGCCCTTGAACTGAGTGAGATGGTCATTTAAGACTCACATGCAGACCAAGCAAGAATATAGATGATCTTGAAGGACCCTTACAATAAGGTATGGTTTGAATGAATGTAGCCCAATCCAAACCAGCCTCCCATCCATTGACTCTGTCTACACTTCCCGCTGCCTTGGAAAAGCAGCCAGTATAATCAAGGACCCCACGCACCCCGGACATTCTCTCTCCCACCTTCTTCCGTCGGGAAAAAGATACAAAAGTTTGAGGTCACGTTCCAACCGACTCAAGAACAGCTTCTTCCCTGCTGCTGTCAGACTTTTGAATGGACCCACCTTGCATGAAGTTGATCTTTCTCTACACCCTAGCTATGACTGTAACATTACATTCTGCACTCTCTCCTTTCCTTCTTTATGAACGCTATGCTTTGTCTGCATTGTGTGCAAGCAACAATACTTTTCACTGTATGTTAATACATGTGACAAAAATAAACCAAATCAAATAAACTACTTGTAAATGAAGCCCAATCCATCAGGCAAACCAGCCTCCCATCCATTGACTCCATCTACACTTCCCACTGCCTCAGAAAAGTAGCCAGCGTAATCAAGGACCCCACGCACCCCAGACATTCTCTCTTCCACCTTCTTCCGTTGGGAAAAAGGTACAGAAGTTTGAGGTCATAGACACAAGGGTTCAAATGTAAGAAAACTAGAAATAGGAAAATGAAGAAACTTGAGTTCTGCTGATTTCCCCGTGTCAACACCAACAGGGGTGAAGTGGAAATGGTTGAGAGCTTCGATCATCAACAACCTGTCCTGGCCCCTCCATGCCAATGCTATAGTTAGGAAAGCCCACCAACGCCTCTACTTTCTCAGGAGGCTAAGGAAATTTGCCATGTCCGCTGCGACTCTCACCAACATCTAAAGGTGCATCATAGAACGCATCCTTTCCAGTTGTATCACAGCTTAATATGGCTCCTGCTCTGCCCAAGACCACAAGAAACTACAAAGGATTGTGGTCATAGCCCAGTCCATTATGCAAACCAGCTTCCCATCCATTGACTCTGTCTCCACTTCAGAAAAGCAGCCAGCATAACTAAGGACCCCACGCACCCCAGACATCTCCCTTCCACATTCTTCCATTGGGAAAAAGATACAAAAGTCTGAGGTCACGTACCAACCAACTCAAGAACAGCTTCTTCCCTGCTGCCATCAGACTTTTGAATGGATCTACCACATATTAAGCTGATCTTTCTCTACACCCTAGCTATGACTGTAATACTATTCTGCACTCTCTCCTTTCTTTCTCCCCTATGTACTCTATGAATGGTATGCTTTGTCTGTAAAGTGTGCGAGAAACAATACTTTTCACTACATCCCAATACATGTGACAGGAACAAATCAAGTCAAATAATGAACCAGACGGGGTTCTGGTCATAATTAGATTTTCAATTCTCTTTTTCGGGAATTCAAATTTCGCCATCTGCTGTTAGTGGGATTTGAGCCCATTTTCCCCAGAGAATGATGGGTCCCTGGGTTACTAACACGGAAACAATCCCACTATGCCAGTGCCTCCCCTGGCAGCAAAGCGGATCGTGGGGAGATCTGATCGCGATCTACAAGATTAACACAGATTTCATTAAGGTCGGTAAGGAACGGCTGATCCAAACTGGGTCAGAATTTGTTGAATTTGGTGTTGAGTCTGGGAGGCTGTAGAGCGCCCAGTCGAAACAGGAAATAGTTCTAAGTATCCACAGCATAGAATCATAGACTTCCTACAGTGTAGAAGAGGCCATTTGGCCCATCAAGCTTGCACCAACTCTTCAACAGCGTATCTTACCCAGGCCTTTTCCCCTTTCCTATCCCCATAACACACACACGTTTACCATGGTCAATCCACCTACCCTGTCCATCTTTGGACATTGTAGGTTAGGTGGATTGGCCATGCTAAATTGCCCCTTAGTGTCCAAAGATGTGCTGGATAGGTGGATTGGCCATGCTAAATTGCCCCTTAGTGTCCCAAGATGTGCAGGTTACATGGATTGGCCATGCTAAATTGCCCCTTAGTGTCCAAAGACATGCAGGTTAGGTGGATTGGCCATGCTAAATTGCCCCTTAGTGTCCCAAGATGTGCAGGTTAGGTGGATTGGCCATGCTGAATTGCACCTTAGTGTCCAAAGACATGCAGGTTAGGTGGATTGGCCATGCTAAATTGCCCCTTAGTGTCCCAAGATGTGCAGGTTAGGTGGATTGGCCATGCTGAATTGCCCCTTAGTGACCCAAGATGTGCTGGTTAGGTGGATTGGGATAGGGTGTGAGTATGATGCTCTATCAGAGAGATGGTGCAGACTCGATGGGCCAAGTGTCCTCCTCTGCACTGTAGGGATTCTATGATACTATGAACTGCGATCCCAGCACTTAGTCTCAGGCCCCGCATCGCAGTACCTCTACCGGCCACTGTAGCGCTGTGCCTGGAAGGTCTGGACCTGACTGGCCAACAGATCTCCAAGGAGGGGCTTCCATCCAAGGACTCCCGCCTTCTGCCAATCGATGTTGTGTGAAATGGAGGTGGGCTTGTCGGAGTTGGCGGGGTTTGTGTTCCCCGCTGTGTCGCCAGACGATATCCTTCGAGTGCACTCCATCCTGAAAATTCTGGCCAAAGTTTTTTTTATCACTCGGGGTTAAATTAGTCCTTTTCACTGCCTGACAGAAGTCTACATTATGAGTGACGTGGACAGTGTGGATAGTCAGAAGCCTTTTCCCAGGTGGAAGAGTCAATTACTGGGGGGGAGGGGGGGCACAGGTTTAAGGGTGAGGGGCAAAATTTAAAGGAGATGTACGAGGCAAGTTTTTTTACCCAGTGGGTGGTGGGTGCCTGGAACTTGCTGCTGGGGGAGGGAGTGGAAGCAGATACAATGGTGAGTTTTGTCTGGCCAAATACATGAACAGGATGGGAATAGAGGGATATGGTGCCCGGAAGGGTAGGGGGTATTAGATTGGTGCAGGCTTGGAGGGGTGAAGGGCCTGTTCCATTGAATTTTCCATACTGCGAAAGGAGGCCATTCAGCCCATTGAGTCTGCACTGACCACAATCCCATCCAGGCCCTATCCCCATAACCCTACCTATTCACCTTATTAACTCCCTAACACCAAGGAACAATTTAGCACGGCCAATCAAGCTAACCTGCACATCTTTGGACTGTGGGAGGAAACCGGAGCACCTGGAGGAAACCCACGCAGACACGGGGAGAATGTGCAAACTCCACACAGACAGTGACCCAAGCCAGGAATCGAACCCGGGTTGCTGGAGCTATGAGGCAGCAGTGCTAACCATTGAGGCACCGTGCCGCCATGTTCCTGCGCTGTTATTTTCTTTGATCTTTATTATAAATAGATGAAGTAACTGGAAGATTATAATGGGTAACAAAAGATTAAACAGAACCTTCCAAGTACAGATTCTCCATTGCATCTTAAACTCTTGGTAATCTTTACTTCTCATCTAAGATCCTTACGCCCACACATTGTACCATCAGGCAATGGGGAAACCCCAATTTAACTAATTATTCAAAGCCAGGCCCAATTAACCTAATTAATCTGCTGCGTTTGCATCTCCAACAATAGATCTTATCTTTATTCTTTCAAGGGATGCGGACGACGCTGGCTGGGGCCAATATTTAAACCCATCCCTGATCACCCCTTGGGAAAATGGTGTCGAACTGCCACTTTGAACCCCTGCTGTCCCCGAGGTGTAGGCGGACTCACAGTGCTGTTACGGATGGAGTTTGACCCAGCGACAGTGAAGGAGCGACTGATAATGCTGGTTAGGGTGCATTGGCCGTGCTAAACTCTCCCTCGGTGCACCCGAACAGGCGCCGGAGCGTGGCAATGACTAGGGGATTTTCACAGTAACTTCATGGCAGTGTTAATGTAAGCCTACCTGTGACAGGGTGGTGTGTGGCTTGGGGGGGGAACTTGCAGGTGCTTCCCGTATGTCTGCTAAACTTGCTCATCAAGCTGGTAAAAGTCACTGGCTACAGTATAAAATAATGAAGTACATCTACAGTATCCGTCTCCTTACTAAAGGAAGGATGTAAATATATTAGAAACAGTTCTCAGAAGGCTTGCTAGACTAATACGAGGAACAGATGAGTTGTCTAATGAGGTAATCACAGAAAGCACCCTTTCTGGTTCTATCACAGATTGGTATGGGCTCCTGCTCTGCCCCAGGCTGCAAGAAACTACAAAGGGTCGTGAACAAAGCCCATCCATCGCGCAAACCAGCCTCCCATCCATTGACTCTGTCCACACTTCCCGCTGCCTCGGGAAAAGCAGCCGGCATAATCAAGCACGCTGGACATCCTCGGGAAAAAGATACAAAAGTCTGAGGTCACGTACCAATCAACTCAAGAACAGCTCCTTCCCTGCTGCTGTCAGGTATTTGAATGGACCTACCATATACGAAGCTGATCTTTCTCCACACCCTAGCTATGACTGTAACACCATATTCTGCACCCTCTCAAAGATCAAAGAAAATCACAGCACAGGAAGAGGCCCTTCGGCCCTCAAAGCCTGCGCCGACCATGCTGCCTGGCTTAACTAAAATCTCCTACCCTTCCGGTGACCATATCCCTCTATCCCCATCTCATTCACGCACTTGTCAAGATGTCCCTTAAAAGTCACTACCGCATCTGCTTCCACTACCTCCCCTAGCAATGAGTTCCAGGTACCCACCTCTCCTTTCCTCCCCCCCCAATGTACTCTATGAAGAGTATGCTTTGTCTGCGTACGTGTAAGAAACAATACTTTTCACCGTATCCCAATACATGTGACAATAATAAATCAAATCAAGAAAGGACAGGTTAGGTTTGTATCTGCTGGAGTTTAGAAGAGTAAGCGGTTACTTGATCAAAATCTTTAAGATCCCAAGGGATATTGACAGGGTGGGTGTGGAAAGAATGTTTCCTCTTATAGAGTCAAAGAATCATAGAGGTTTACAGCATGAAAACAGGCCCTTCGGCCCAACTCGTCCATGCCGACCCTTTACTAACCCCCAATCTAATCCCAATTGCCCGCATTTGGCCCATATCCCACTATACCCACCTTACCCATGTTATTGTCTAAACACTTTTTAAAAGACAAAATTGTACCCGCCTCTACTACTACCTCTGGCAGCTTGTTCCAGGAACTCACCACCCTCTGTGTGAAAAAGTTGCCCCTCTGGACACTTTTGCATCTCTCTCCTTAAACCTATACCTTCTAGTTTTAGTATCCCTTATCTTTGGGTAAAGATGTTGACTATCTAGCTGATCTGTGCCCCTCATTATTTTATAGACCTCTATAAGGTCACCCCTCAACCTCCTACGCTCCAGAGAAAAAAGCCCCAGTCTATCCAGTCTCTCCTTACAACTCAATCCATCAAGCCCCGGGAGCATCCTAGTAAATCTTTTCTGCACTCTTTCTAGTTTAATAATATCTTTTCTATAATAGGGTGACCAGAACTGCACACAGTTGAAGAATCTAGAACTAGGGGCTACTGTTTAAAAATAAGGGGTCCTTTACTTGAGAAAGGTTATACAGGCACTGGAGAGGGTGCAGAGGAGATTCACTAGGTTGATTCTGGAGTTGAGAGAGTTGGCTTGTGAGGAGAGGTTGAGGCTATACTCATTGGAATCTGGAAGAACAAGGGGAGATCTTATAGAAACATAAAGGACTATGAAGGGGATAGACAAGATAGAAGCAAGGAAGTTGTTTCCACTGGCGGGTGAAACCAGAACTAGGGGGCATGGCCTCAAAATAAGGGGGAGCAGATTTGGCACTGAGTTGAGGAGGAACCTCTTCACAAAGGGTTGTGAATGTGTGGAATTCCCTGCCCAGTGAAGCAGTCGAGGCTACCTCATTGAATGTTTTTAAGGCAAGGATAGATAAATTTTTGAACAGTAAAGGAATTAAGGGTTATGGTGAGCGGGTGGGTAAGTGGAGCTGAGTCTGCAAAAAGATCAGCCATGATCTTACTGAGTGGCAGAGCAGGCTCGAGGGGCCAGATGGCCTACTCCTGCTCCTAGTTCTTATGTTCTTACGAGGAGAATTTTTGTTCTCTCAGAGGGTGGTGAGTCTCTGGAACTCTCTCCCTGTAAAGGCAGTGGAGGCAGAGTCTTTGAATATTTTTAAGGCAGAGGTAGGTAGATTCTTGATTAACAAGGGGAGGGTGAAAGGTTATCGGGGTGGAGTTGGCAGGAATGTGGGGTTGAGTTTACAATCAGATCAGCCATGATCTCATTGAATGGCGGAGCAGGCTTGAGGAGCCGAGTGGCCTACTCCTGAACCCAGCTCGGATGTCTGTATGCAACAGCAGTACGCAAATGCAAATCATTTCTTTCCTCCGTAATGCTGTGCGAACTACATTTTAAAATATGATTCAGCCGTGACTCAGTGATAGCCTTCTCACCTCTGAGTTGAAAGATTGTGGTTTCAAACCTCATTCCAGGCACTTCAGTAAGTGGCACAGCGCCAGAGACCTGGGTTCGATTCCCAGCTTGGGTCACTATCTGCGCAGAGTCTGCACATTCTCCCCGTGTCTGCGTGGGTTTCCTTGGGGCACTCTGGTTTCCAGTCACAGCCCAAAAGATGTGCATGTTAAGTGCATTGGCCATGCTAAATTGCCCCTTAGTGCCCAAAGATGTGCAGGTTAGGTGGATTGGCCATGCTAAATTGCCCCTTAGTGTCCAAGGATGTGCAGGTTAGGTGGATTGGCCATGCTAAATTGCTCTTTAGTGTCCAAAGCTCTACACTCTCTTAGTGTACTTGAATAAGTGCTGGAGTGTGGCGACTAGGGGATTTTCACAGTAACTTCATTGTAATGCTAATATGAGCCTGCTTGTGAGTAATAAATAAGCTTTACTTTTTAATCACCACACTCCAACGCCTATTCAGGTACACTGAGGGAGAATTTAGCACAGCCAATGCACCCAAACAGCACGCCTTTTGGACTGTGGGAGGAAACCGGGGCACCCGGAAGGAGACCCACACAGACATGGGGAGAATGTGCAAACTCCACATGGACAGTGACCCCCAAGCCACAAACTGAACCCAGGTACCGTTCTAAGCACTGTGCCACCATGCTGCCCAAAGAGACAGAGCCAATACAGACTCGATCCAAAAGGTTGTACAGGATTCAACACAACTGAACTAACAAAACATATAATTAATTCCAATATGTGCGGATTCTTATCTGTGATATGAAGTTGACAAGTACAAGCAGTCGGAATAATATCTGTAACGCTCACAAAACAATCTGCAGCTGTGACCGTGAGAGCTGGCTTATGAAAAGGACCACTTCTGTTAACATTGCGTTTTCAAATAAGGAAGCCAATTTTCTGGGCTGGACCCAGAACTCCAAGCTGAGTTTTAAACTGTGGCCAAGTGAGCGTAGGTTAGCTTTAAAGCAGAACATTGGGCAGAAATACCTTAGGATGAAGCATAGAGGATCCCACAGGCCCCGTCTATCCACGCGAGCAACTTTGGGCCACGCTCACCCTTCAGTGGCATCTGAAAAAGACCGGTGAAAAGACCATTTATGTCGATGCGGCCTGTGGGATCTTGCTGTGCACAAAATGGCCGCCCTGTCCGCTGCATCACCGGAGTGGCTGCACTTGGAAATTATTTCATTGGCTGTGAGCAGCTTCGAAACACCCTGAAGGTGCTATATAAATGAAATGTGTTTTTTGTTTAATTTCCTTCTGAGGGAGAAAGAACGTTTTTGCTTCCGGGCTCCCTGAGGGGCCATCAGCGGGAACTCAGGTGGGCGGGGGTCACTTTGAGCCAGCCCACCCCGTTCTTGCTGCTGACACCTGTCCTCCCACAGCCCCCACACACCATCACTCATTTCTGTCTGCGTTCCCCCCCCCACTCTTCGGTTCTGGGCCTGAGGGGGGGGGGGGTGCAGTACTGACAATAGCCACATCCCTCCCGATGGTGCTGCTGAGCAAAGAGGAGCTGCTGGCCTCTGATTGGGCCCACTCCACCTCCCCGCCAGCCCAACACACCCTCTTCCCCCCCATTTAATCGCCCCCCAACTCTCCGTCATTCCCAAATACAAGACCACTCCCTTCAATGAGATTGCTTCTCATTCTTCTAAACTCCAAGGAATGTCTGCCTATTCTGCTCCAGCAATCTTTATTGGACAACCTCTCATCCAAGGAATCAAGTTGTGACCCTTCATTGCACCAGGCACCCGGGTCCAGCTTTAGTGACTGTGCGGAGTCTGCATGTTCTCCCTGTTTCTATGTGGGTTTCCTCCCAACTCCAAAGACGTGTAGGTTAGGTGGATTGGCCATGCTTAATTGCCCCTTAGTGTCCAAAGAGAAGTTGACATCTGGCATGAGGCTTCCTCCCCCCCCTGCCCTCAACCCCCTGCCCTCCTGCCCCGCCTCACCACATCACCCCAACCTCCCTCCCTCCACCCCTGCCCTCTGCCCTTTACAGAGATTTCAGTCAACGGATGACAGGGGAGACAGCCAGAAGCCCCACCAGCTCAGGGTTAGAGGACCCTGAATCAGGCACTGAAATGTGTGCATTTATTCGAAGAATTACGGTAGCCCGAACCTGACTGAAGGAAAGGGGAAGTTGACATGATTTCAGGAACCGAGTGAGAAAGAAAACCGGTCCAAATGATTTTCTCTCTGCAACTGAAACGGTTTGATGCAACCTGAGATTTTCCCAAGGTCCCCCTTCCCTTCGGCAGGGAATTATTTCTTTTCTTTATCCTTTGACGGGATGTTGGCACCTGCACATCTTTGGACACTCGGAGGGGGGGGTGGTTTCCTCCGGGTGCTCCAGTTTCCTACCACACTCCGAAGATATGCAGGTTTGTGCATTAGCCGTGCTACATTGCCCCTTAGTGTCCTGGGATGCTTCGTTTAGAGGGATTCACGGGGCAAATTTGTGGGGTTACTGGGATAGAACCTGGGTGGGATTGTGCAGCCTTGATGGGCCGAATGGCCTCTTTCTGCACTGTAGGGATTCCATGATTCTATGAGCTGTATCTAATTTCCTGTGGCAAATCACACAACGTTTTGGCCTCAACTACTTTCTGTGGGAGCGAATTCCACACATTCACCACCCTCTGGGTGAAGAGATTTCTCCTCACCTCAATTCTAAAAGGTTTACCCCCCCTTATCCTCAAACTCTGACCCCTAGTTCTGGACACCACCCCCACCATCGGGAACATTCTTTCTGAATCTACCCTCTCTAACCCTGTTAGAATTTAGTAAGTTTCTCTGAGGTCCCCTCTCACTCTTCTGAACTCCAGTGAACATAATCCTGACCGAGTCAATCTTTCTTCAGCCCTGCCATCCAAGGACTCAAACTGGCGAACCTCCGCTGCGCTCACTTGACAGCAAGAATGTTTCAGACTTTAGCGTACAAGTACACAGGTCCCCAAAGGCAGCAGACAAGGTTATAAAGGAGGCATATGGAATGCGCGCCTTTATTGGCAGAGATGTAGAATACAGAAGTAAGGATATAATGTTGGCATTGTATGAAACATCGATGAGGCCACAAATGGAGTCGTGTATGCAGTTCTGGTCACCATGTTACAGGAAGGACGTAATGGCTCTGGAGAGAGTGCAGAGGAGGTTTACAAAAATGTTGCCAAGGGCAGGAAAAGTGTAGCTGTGAGGAGAGATTGTGGATAGGTTGGGATTATTTCCCTCGGAACAACGGAGGCTGAGGGGTGACTTGATAGAGATGTACAAAATTATGAGGGGCAGAGACAGAGTGGACAGAATAAAATTGACGGAGAATTCTAGGGAGGTTACAGCACAGAATGAGGCCATTCGTCCCATCTTTTCCATGCCAGCCTGGGTGCCCTTTCTAATCCCTGCACCGGGTCCACAGCCCTGTAGCCGACAGCATTTAGGCTGCAGATCCAGATACCTTTGAAAAAAGAGTTTTGGGTCTCTGCCTCTACCTTCCGCCCTCAGGTAAGGAGACCAAATCTACACACAGTATTCCAGGTGTGGCCTCACCAAGGCCCTGTAGAATTGCAGCAAGACATCCCTCCCCCTGTACTTCAATCTTCTCACTAAGAAGACTAACGTGCCATTCTAACAGGCAAATGTTAGGGTGACACAGTGGTTAGCACTGCTGCCTCACAGCGCCAGGGATCCGGGTTCAACTCCCAGCTTGGGTCACTGTCTGCGTAGAGTTTGCACATTCTCCCCGTGTCTGCTTGAGTTTCCACCGGGTTCTCCAGTTCCCTCCCACAGTCCAAATGATGTGGGGGTTAGGGACATTGGCCATGCTAAGTTGCCCCTTAGTGTCAGGAGGACTCGGTAGGGTAAATCGGGTTATGGGGAAAGAGCTTGGGTGGGACTGTGTTGGATGCAGATTCAATGGGCCGAATGGCCTCCTTGTGCACTCTGTGATTTGCCTTCTTTGCCCCCGGCTGCACCTGCATTCTTACCTTCAGCGACTGATGTACAAAGGCATTCCCTTCCCCCAGTCTAATGTCATTCAAATAATAACCAACCTTCCTAACCTCACACTTATCCACATCGTGCTGCGGCAGCTAATCATCTATCCACTTACCCAACTTGTCCAGATCGCACTGAAGCATCTCTACAGCCTCCTCACAGCTCACATCTGCAAATTGGATGACATTACGTTTAGGGCAGAGTTTGCCCACCCCTCCCGCCATGGGAATCGTAGCGGGTGGGGGGCATGGGCGATGCAAAGGTCTGTTGCCCTCCGGTGAGATTGTCCAATCTTGGGCGAGCGCAGCCAGAAAATCTCGACCTTCGTATCTTCGGGCCAATCCACATCCAACAATCTGCTGTGAAAACTCTGCTCACATTTTGGCAGATCTGACAAATTCAACTGCTACAGCTGAGATGGTCCATAGCATTCTAGAACAATCCATCCTAAAAAAAATGTCAACTCACCCTATCTCCCAATGCAAAAGGACAGATCCTACCAAAAACTCAAGGTTCCAGATTTGTATCTTGGCCACAAACTAATCATTTCTCCCTTGGGCCAAACTTTATCTGTGTACAAGGTTTCATCAAAATCTGTCTAGTAGTTTTCGAGATGATCTTATCAGCCATTCATGCTACGCTCTTGCTGCAGCGATGACGGAGAATTTGGCACCCAGGCAAATCTCCGTTCACCGCGGCGGGATGGGAAAATCTCACCGGCGTGAATGGTGGTAAGATTCCAACTGTAACATTTACAGACAAATAGACTCACAGGGGCGAAAGACCTTCAGTGGTGGAGGTAAAAAGAGCAGCACTCTTTAGGGTGGGATTTTCCAGCCCTTTCCGCTGGCAGGATTTTCCAGTCCTGCTGACGTCAACGCCACCCCCTCCCTACCACCCAACCTCCCCCCACCCGTGGTGGGTTCCCTAACAGCAGAAGGGGTGTGTCAGACAAAATGCCGTACGCATTGGCAGGATTGGAAGACCCACCACCGTAAAATGCACCCCAGCGGAACTGGAAAATCTCACTCTTGGTATTGATGTTCCACACTCAGAGCTGTGGAAAATCAACTCATATAGAAACAGGCAATGATAATGAGAATAAAGTTGACAAGAAATTGTGTCAGAGACATGAAGCAGGAAGTAAGATTCTGCAGACAAGAAATAGATGAAATCATGATATATTTAAATATGTTTCTAAAACCATGGTTACATCAGCTGGAAGATATGCAAAATACTCTCTCAGAGAAACACTTTTTTTCACTCATTTATGGTTCGCTATTGTCAAGTCGTTAACACTGCTGCCTCACAGTGCCAGGGACCAGGGTTCAATTCGAGCCTTGGGTCACTGTCTGTGTGGAGTTGCACATTTTCCCCATGTCGGCATGGGTTTCCTCCGGGTGCTCCAGTTTCCTCCCACAGTCCAAAGGTGTGTGGGTTAAGTGGATTGGCCATGCTAAATTGTCCCTTACTGTCCAACGATGTACAGGTTAAGTAGATTGGCCATGCAAAATTGCCTCTTAGTGTCCAACAGTGTGTAGGTTTGATGGATTGGCCATGCTAAATTGCCCCTTAATGTCCAAAGATGAGTAGTTTAGGTAGAATGACCATGCTAAATTGTCCCTTAGTGTCCAATAATGTGTAGGTTAGGTGGTTGACCATGCTAAATTGTCCCTTACTGTCCAACAATGGGTAGGTTAGTTGGATTGGCTGTGCTAAATTGTCCCTTAGTGTCCAAAGATGTGCAGGTTAGGTGGATTGGCTGTGCTAAATTGCCTCTTAGTGTCCAACAATGCGTAGGTTAGATGGATTGGCCATGCTAAATTGCCCCTTAGTGTCCAAAAATGTTAGTTTAGGTGGATTGGCCATGCCAAATTGCCCCTTAGTGTCCAAAGATGTGTAGGTTAGGTGGATTGGCCATGCTAAAATGCTCCTTGGAGTCCCAAAGATGTGTCGGTTAGGGTGGATTAGCCATGTTAAATTGCCCCTTAGAATCCCAAAGATGTGTAGGTTCGATGGATTAGCCATTGAGAATGTTAGGGGTTGTGGGGCTGGGTGTCAGGGAGAGGAGACCTGGGTAAGTTACTCTGTCAGTGAGTCAATACAGACCCGATGGGCTGAATGGCCTCTTCTGCGCTGTGGGGTGGTTCTATGATCACTCCTCCTAAACACTCTAACATAATTGGGAGTTCCAATTGGTATTGGGTGGTGGGAGTGAATACAAAAAGGTCTAACGTGAGCCATTAAAATTTGTTGGTGTGATGTGTTGGCCAAGGGCAGGTTATTTCATCTGAATGGGCAAAGGGTCCCTCTTGGGCCCTTCACTTATTCTGCCTGCGTATTTAATAGTGACAACACCATAACAGGGGATGTGGAGGGTGTCATTGCATTCAATCAATATTTGCTACCCATCCCTAATTTTCCTTGAACTGAGCGACTCGGCACAAAATTTCAGACAGCAGTTGAGAGTCAACCACATTGCTGTGGCTCTTGAGTCACACGTAGGCCAGACCAGATAAGGACCGTAGATTTCCTTCCCTAAAGGACGTTAATGAGCCAGATGGGGTTTTCCCACAAACAATTAATGGTCATCATTATTGATAATAGCTTTTCAATTCCACCTTGCTCATTGAGGCCCTTCGGCCCATCGAGTCTGCACCGACAACCATCCCACCCAGGCCCTATCCCTGTAACCCCACATATTTATCCTGCCAATTCCCCGACACTAAGGGGCAATTTAGCATGGCTAATCCACACTAACCTACACATCATGGCAAATCCACCCTAACCTGCACATCTTTGGACATTTAGCATGGCTAATCCACCCCAGCCTGCGCATCTTTGGACACTAAGGGGCAATTTAGCATGGCCAATCCACCTAACCTGCACATCTTTGGACACTAAGGGGCAATTTAGCACAGCCAATCCACCTAACCTGCACATCTTTGGACACTAAGGGACAATTTAGCATGGCCAATCCACCTAACCTGCACATCTTTGGACACTAAGGGACAATTTAGCACGGCCAATCCACCTAACCTGCACATCTTTGGACACTAAGGGACAATTTAGCATGGCCAATCCACCTAACCTGCACATCTTTGGACACTAAGGGACAATTTAGCATGGCCAATCCACCTAACCCGCACATCTTTGGACACTAAGGGGCAATTTAGCATGGCTAATCCACCTAACCTGCATATCTTTGGATACTAAGGGGCAATTTAGCATGACCAATACACCTAATCTACACACTTTTGGACACAAAGGGGAAATTTAACGTGGCCAATGCACCTAACCAACATGTCTTTCAGACTGTGGGAGGAAACAGGAGCACCTGGAGGAAACCCATACAGACACGGGGGACAACGCACAGATTCCGCACAGACAGTCACCCAAGACCAGGAACTGAACCTGGGTCCCTGGCGCTGTCAGGTAGCAGTGCTAACCACCGTGTCACTGTGCCGCCCACAGTTGTGGGATTGCCTACAGTGGATTCCCCCGGGAGTGAGATGTGAAGGGGTTACTGTGCCAGAAAGTCAGCAGTGGGGGAGATTTTTAGTCAGAAGATGACAGTGACAGCGCACTTCCCCCCCCCCCCCCCCCAGCTCCATTTCAAGAGTATAGCTCATCCTCTCTGACCTCATTAACCACACGTCTGACAACTTTGCAAAATTATTGGACGCAGCTGCAAGGCAGGCCTCAAAGTCAAGTTCTATTTTCAAGGTTTTTTTGTTAAGAGGAAATGGCACCTCATCTTCAATATTCTTGCTCAAGCACTTCTCAAAGTCTTGATTCTGGTGTCTGGAATTCCTCCAATTTCAACTTTAGGATTCTCCTGTGCCGTAGGCTTAGGAAATTTGTCAGAATCGTGGCTTATAGGTGCAACAGGATTTGATAGAATTCCCACAGTGCAGAAGGTTTGGTCCATTGAGTCTACACCAACTGTTTGACAGAGTATCTTACCCAGGCTACCCAGGGCTCGCCCCTCCTTCCTCCTCCCTCCCCCGCTTCACTGCGCCACCCTGGGCACTATGTGAATGCATCACTTGATGTCGCTATACACCCTTCAGTTTGATGAGCACAGACAGATCCCAATGGTTAGAATCATTGGAACCCTACAGCGCACAATGGGCAGCACGATGGCACAGTGGTTAGCACTGCTGCCTCACAGCGCCAGAGACCTGGATTTGATTCCTGGCTTGGGTCACTGTCTGTGCAGAGTCTGCACGTTCTCCCCGTGTCTGCGTGGGTTTCCTCCAGGTACTCTGGTTGCCTTCCATAGTCCAAAGGTGTGTAGGTTAGGTGGATTGGCCATGCTAAGTTGTTCCTTAGTGTCAAAGTTATGTAGGTTAGGTGGATTGGCCATGCTAAGTTCTCCCTTAGTGTCCAAAGATGCGCAGGTTAGGTGAATCGGCCATGCTAAATTGCTCCTTAGTGTCCAAAGGTGTGCAGGTTAGGTGGATTGGCCATGCTAAATTGCTCCTTAGTGTCCAAAGGTGTGTAGGTTAGGTGGATTGGCCATGCTAAATTGCCCCTTAGTGTCCAAAGATGTGTAGGTTAGGTGGATCGGCCATGCTAAATTGCCCCTTAGTGTCCCAAGATATGTAAGTTAGGGGGATTAGCCATAGTAAATGTGTGAGGTTATGAGAATAGGGCCTGGTTGTCAGTGAGAGCTTGATGGCCTCCTTCTGCGCTGTAGGGATTTAACACTCCAATTCTTCTTGATACTGCCTGAACTGTATTGGATGAGAAAGTTTGCTTTCAGTGCCACCTACTGCTGGTGCAGTGAATACATGGGCAAATGGTGGCCTGGGTAAAATGCTGCAATTTTGGTGGATAATGCACTCTCCTTTGATTTATTCTAGGGATGTGGCATTCACCAGCAGCGTACTGCCCTTGAGAATGTTGTATTCTGAATCACCTTCAGTCCATGTCGTGAAGGTGCACCCACGGCGCTGTTAGGGAGCTGCAGGATTTTGACCTGGAAATGGTGATGGAACGGTGGATGGTATCCATGACTCAAAGGGGAAACTTGGAGGCGGTGACATTCCCCTGCACTCGGTTCCTTTGCCCTTCCAGGTCAGGGGTTAGGGAGGGACTGTCCGAGAGATCTTAGTGAGTTACTGCCATGCGTCCTATTTTTAACGACCACTGCAATTGTTAACTGCTGTGCAAACCACATTCCAGAGGGAAAGACGGATTACTCATTTCTTTTGTATTCTGAAGAAAGGGATTGATCTAAGCAGTAACACATTTCGGATTTTAATATTAAAAGTGAAAGAGTTATTAACAAGAAGAAAAGAAAACTCAAACACACAAGATTACAGTTACACAGTTAAAAATAATCCTACAAAATTCCTTCCAGAAGATTCCTGACTTGCTCGGACTCACAATAAACACCTTATCAGCAACCCTCCCTTATCGATGTTTAACTATAAAAATTCAGTTATTGTTAATTTATTAGTGTCACAAGTAGTTAATTGTATACTGTATTAATTACTGCACTAATTAATTAATACTTTAATGAAGTTACTGTGGAAACCCCTGAGTCATCACACTCCAATGCCTGTTGGGTACATTGAGAGAGAATTTAGCACGGCCAATGTACCTAACCAGCATGTCTTTCAGACTGTGGGAGGAAACAGGAGCACCCGGAGGAAACCCACGCAGACGCAGGTAGAATGTGCAGAGTCCACACAGACAGTGACCTAAGCTGGGAATACCCCAAGCTGGGATTCAAACCCGGGTACCTGGCGCTGTGAGATAGCAGTGCTGATCACTGTGTCACCAAGTCTCCCGGTTTCTGTGGCTGTACGGGAATGACCCATGCAAATTGTGTCTCTATTTTCCCCATTTGGCTCTTAACACCATCACACAATTAGTAATAAGGAGATCCTTGGAATAATTAACGTAACCGGGGTCTGTAAACAAGCTTGCCTTAATACCCCCACTCAAATTGAGGTTTTAGTGGATGATTCCTCATTTTCAGGTAGAGACACTTTGTGTTGAGTTTTCACTGGTGAAGGAGGTCAAAGGTCAATCAGCAATGACATCACGGTTGAGTTGTCAATCAGAGGAACCTCTCGCCTGACATTCTGATTGGCCCCAAATCCGACCCTGAACTGATTGGATTCCAATTGGACAATGCAACCGTTCAATTAAAACTTGCCACAAACAGGTCCAGTCCGCGAGCGACCGAGGGGCCATCCGTCCCGACTATCTGCCCCTCTACCAGGGCTATATTCGTGGCTGAGTGTCCCTGGAGAGGGTGCATGTCAGATCAGAGGGCACTGTTGGTGCCTTCCATGTCGGCAGGGACTGGGGTGCATTATTGACCCCTTCAATCACATTTTGATTTGATGGTTTAAGTTTTCTTTGTCTCTTGTTTTGGGTGATTTCCCTCCTTTTGGGAGCTGCCCCTTTTAATTCGTCCCTGAGTTAATTAGATTTAGTTCACTTCGTTGGTCAAAAAGATTGGCAGCTGTTCGATTGGTCCCCAAGAATGGTTGGCCATTGCTGATGATGTCATTTCCTGTTTAGAACTCTAGTGTTGGTGGGGGGCCTGGGGTATAAATGTGAGTCCTTTGCCAGTGAAGTTTTAGGTCATTTGTGTTCATCCTAAATTTGTAATACAGGAGTTTTCTTGAGTAAATTTGTGAAGGAAAAAAATGGCCTCCCAGATTTCTCAAAACTATCACCAGGATTGTGAAGCTGGTGTCAACAAGCAGATTCACCTGGAACTCACCGCCTCCTATCTCTATCTTTCTCTGGTGAGTCTTGTCTCTGGGTTTAAAGTAAAATGCATTATTCTAAAGTAAATTCTTCCCATGAGTCTAACTTGACTTCATGACTGTGTTTTGTTGCTCTAACAGAAGATGTCATTCTGCCCTAATGACAGTTGCAATCTCATTGCAATTAGTGACTATTGACTATCAAGTGGTTGGTTCATTCTATGTTCCTAGAATGAAATAGAAGTGTCTTCCCAAATTTGAAGTTTGAATGTTCACTTTGACTGGGACTGGAGTATTATAGAATCTACAGGGCAGGAGGAGGACACTTGGTGCATTGAGTCTACACAACAACAACAATCCTGCCCATGCCCTATCCCCATGCATTTACCCTAGCCAGTCAGAGGGTCAGTACTGAGGGAGTGCTGCATTGTTGGAGGTTCAGTACTGAGGGAGTGCTGTAGTGTCAGAGGGTCAGTACTGGAGGAGCACTGCAGTACTGTGTACTACAGCATTCCCACAGTGCTGACCCTGTACTCTGTCTAGAGAAGTATGACTAGGTTAAATTGCCCCTTAAGCAACCTAACCTGCACATCTTTAGATATTTACTGTCCAATCCTAAGTTCCCTCAAATGAGCAGTTTTTGAGAATCATAAAATCCTACAGTGCAGAAGGAGGCCATTTGGCCCATCAATCCCACCCAGGCCTGAACCCTGCCAGCCTCCCTGATAGCCCAAGGGTAAATTACCTTTGGTATGTCAGGAGGTATGAGTTGAGTCTATTGGTGTGAGAATGGAGTCACCTGTAGGCCAGACTTGAGTAGAAGTAGCATTTTTTATTCATGATTAAGTTGTGTTTTTAAACTTTCATGGTCATTTTTGATACATGTCTAAAAAAAAAAGCTGGTTGAATGCATTGGCCAATGCTAATCTCTCCCTCAGTGTACCTGAACAGTGCTGGAGTGTGGGGATTTTCAGTAACTTCATTGCAATGTAAATGTAAGCCTAGTTGTGACACACTTTTAATTTTTTCCCTTTATTTGAAGGACTTGAACATTTCTTGGGTAACTCGTCCAATGCAAATCAGACCCCAATCTGATGAATGTCTTGTGCTTGGTTTCCCTGTCGGTAACACTGAATAAATTGTTACAATTCCCTTCCTGTCATTATGGTTAGTTGGAAGCTATTGAGAATAGAGTGCAAAAGGCTTAAACTTTGTATTGAATACACAGCAATGTCTCTGGCCAGGCAGTGTTAACACAAGTTACAATTTCTATCACATGCTATTGGATGGGTTTGGCTAACCTTTTGCAATTGGAAAGACTGGGTTAAATACAATTTTATACATTGAGGAAGTGAAAGGATTTTTAATGCGATCTCATATCCTTGATTTAGAAAAGAGGCCTTGGTGTAATGTTCAGCTTGGTGGGGCCTCCATGTTGTGGTTAATGGAATTGGGATTGTTCTCTTTCAGACGGCTTTCTTTGACCGGGATGATGTTGCCCTGGACAATTTCTCCCACTTCTTCAAACATCAGTCCCAGGAGAAGTGGGAACACGCGGAGAAGCTGATTAAATTCCAGAACAAACGTGGAGGCCGCATCCTTCTCCAGGATGTGAAGGTGGGAATTTGGGTGGAGGAGAATGGTTCTGTTAATATGGCTTCAACTATTACACTGTCCTGATGTTCACCCTCTGAAGGGAGAGGGGAAATTTCCTTTGTTTAGTTTCACTTGTCTGGTCAATACACAGCAAGATGGAGACATTTAGCTCACAATCTGTAATAATTCCTGGCTTGGATCACTGACTATGTCTGTACATTCTCCCCATGTCAGTGTTGGTTTCCTCTGGGTGCTCCCATTTTCTCCCACTGTCCAAAAGACCTGCTGGTTAGGGTGCATTGGCCATGATAATTCTCCCTCAGTGTACCCAAACAGGTGCCAGTGTGTGGCAACTAGAGGATTTTCAGTAACTTCATTGAATGTTTTTATTTAAAAATAAATTGCAGGGTTGTTGATTGTTTTGTGAAATTTAACATTCTTTGTCCATTGTAGAAGCCAGAGAAGGATGAGTGGGGTAATGGTCTCCAGGCAATGCAAGTAGCCCTGGATCTGGAGAAGAATGTGAACCAGAGTCTCCTGGATCTCCTCCAACTCGCCACCACCCAGACCGACCCTCATGTAAGCTTCACTTCATCAGAACTCTGATCTGTCTCTTAAATAAATCTATTCTCCAGTTGGAGACACCATTGTAGAATCACCATGTTCCAGCATAGCTCAAACTCATTCAAGTCAGCAATGTGACACTGATCAATAGGTTTAAATTGGAATCAAATAAGAACTGGGATTTCCACTTGATTTGAACAGTGGTCACACTCTCTTGATCAGGGTGTGGATTCAGTGCTGCCCTCCCTTGGTATTGTGCTGAACTGTCAGGGGTGCCCTCATTAAAACACCAGCCCCATTTCCTGTTGCCAGTGGATGCCCCCAAGAGCAGGGAGTTGTCCCTGTGTTCCAGACAATATTCAAGCAATCTCCCAAAGACCCATTCTAGACACGAGCTGTGTTTTATTTATCCATTCATGGGACATTGGTGTTACTGGCCAGCATTTATTGCCCATCCCTAGTTGGCCTTGGAGGGCAATTGAGAGTGAACCACATTGCTGTGGCTCTGGGGTCACATGTAGGCCAGACCAGGTAAGAACAGCAGATTTCCTTTTTCTAAAGGATATTAGTGAACCAGATGAGTTTTTTCCAACAATGGCTTCATGGTGATCAGTTGATGCCTAATTCCAGATATTTTGTGTAATTCAAATGACACCATCTGCCATGGTGGGATTTGAACCCAGGTCCTCAATGAGGTTCTGGACTAATCATCTAGTGATACCTGTAGGCCATCACCTCCCCATCTGTTTAACAAACAGATGCCAGACTCCTGGGTTTACCACAGATTTCAGCAAAAGCAAACCAGAGACCTCACTAGAAGCAATAGTGAAGTGAATTGACTTGAACTGATGTTTTTCTATCATTTCTTCCCCTTCCAGCTGTGTGACTTTCTGGAGACTCACTTTCTGGATGAGCAGGTCAAGACCATCAAGCAACTTGGGCACCACATCACCAACTTGAAGCATCTGGGAGCCCCTGAGAATGGGATGGGAGAGTACATGTTTGACAAGCTCTCACTGGAGGAGAGCACTTAATGGGACATCTAGGATTGGACTGGAGATGGCTTTGCTGCTGAGATGTGTTTCCAATTCCATCTGGACCACTGGGCTTTCTTTCCAGGAAGAAAGATCTTGTTGCATTAAGAAATCATAATAAAAACCTTTCACTGGTTTTTGTCTATTGCCCTTTATTCAGATAATGGATACACTTTTCCTGTACACACTGGGAGCTCATGGTAGCTTGAAGTTACAGAATGATTGACTGGATTATCAAATTACAATAGTGATTAGATCCCTGGGACCTCTCTTCCAATAGGGGGATGGAGCACAGGTATCCAGCCTTCAGCTTTCCTAGCCCTCACACTGGTGAGGATCTATTCAAAGCATCTACAGAATTCCTGTCTTGAGGGAATGTTTTCTTTGCAATGCAAGTATGAGGTACAATAGTTCCTAGTACATTCTCCATCACTATCTTAACCAATTGGCTGATTCTCAGCACTAGTATCTCTTCTCATGCAATATAAATTGATTTGTCACATGTTGGTATACAGTGAAAAGTATTACTACTTGCATGCTCTACAGACAAAGAATTCTCTTCATGGAGAAGGGGAGAGTGCAGAACATTTTGTTAGTCATAGCCAGGGTGTGGCTATGATTAAAGTAGATCCATTCAAAAGTCTGATGGAAGAAGCTATTCTTGAGTTGGTTGGTACATGGTCTCAGACTTTTGCTTCTCCACCCAAAACAGAAGATGGTGAAAGTGCCCAAGATGTATGGGGTCCTTAAT
The DNA here is from genome assembly GCF_965287045.1 of Carcharhinus amblyrhynchos. Taxonomy (NCBI): domain Eukaryota; kingdom Metazoa; phylum Chordata; class Chondrichthyes; order Carcharhiniformes; family Carcharhinidae; genus Carcharhinus; species Carcharhinus amblyrhynchos. The sequence goes on along the minus strand of NC_137358.1, from coordinate 9,360,147 downwards.
TATGCTGGCTGATTTGCCAAGGTAGCAGGAAGTGTAGACCATTGGATGATAGGCTGGGTTGTGTGAACTAGGCTACAGTCTTTGTAGCTTCTGGCCTTGGGCTGAGCAAGAGACATAACAAGCTGTGATACAACCAGGAAATAATGCTTTCTATGGTGCATCTAAATTGGTGAGAGTCAGAGCAGACATGCCAAATTTTCTTCCTCTTTAGAGTAGAGGTGTCAGTGGTCTTTCTTGCTGGATAAAGACAGGTGAAAAGTGTTCATCTTTCTTTCATGTGGGTGGATCTGTACAAATACCAATTGTAAAGGGTTAAATCTATGCAACTGTACTGGCAGCCACCTTGAGCATCTCACTTACACATGCTGTGTTCATGTAAGGGCCTGCCTGTCATTGACTGAAGAAGCATATCCCCCACTGTAGCCTTTTCATGCAAATTTAGGAGATGGCAACTGCCCAATTCCATTCCCAATATCTTAACCCAGTTATCCAGCCTTTTTTGAATTGAAAAAGCTTGGCAGTTGACTGGTCACTGGTGCATTCTCCATGACAACATGTCAACCAGAGTCCACTTTCCACCCAATCTTCTCATGCAGTGTGAACTGGTGTTCCCTTCACAGTTAGTGGTTAATCTGATGTGTGCGTGGCAAAAGTGCTAGCCACTGTGTAGCCCTAGAGGAAGGAAGTACAGTACGAGAGGAAAGCTAGCTAGCAATATAAAAAGTGATGGTGTCTGCAAGTATTTGAATAGAGTAACTAAAGCTAGTGTTGTCCCTCTAGAGATGGAGAAAATTTGTAATGAAATGGCAGAGGCATCAAACTGGAGTTTTGCGTCTGCCTTCAGAGGCGAGAACTCGAACTGCCCCCAAAGATTCTTGAAAGCCAAGAGATGATTGGGGAGGGATGGCCATTACCAGGGGAAAAGGTGCTGGGAAAGCTATTCGACCTCAATCCTCCTGAGAAACTGCCCCAGACGAGGGGGTGCGCTGAAGTTCTTGCCAACGGGGCTGACTGATATTTTCTTCCCCCTTTCTCAGAGTCAGTACTATGCAGAAGAGGCCATTGGGCCCATCAAGTCTGCACAGACTATCCCACCTAGGCTTTTACCCCCATCCCTGTAACCCCATTCATTTACCATGGCCAATCCATTAAATCTGCACACCTCAGGACATTAAGAGAAAATTTAGCGTAGCCAATCCACCTAACCTGCAAATTCATCTACACTTCCTGCTGCCTTGGGAAAGCAGCCAGTATAATCATGGACCCTGCATATCCTAGACATTCTCTCTTCCACCTCCTGTCAGGAAAAAGATACTGAAAACATACACCAGCCAATTCAAGAACAGCTTCTTCCCTGCTGCTGTTAGACTTTTAGAAAGAAATTCATAGAATCCCTACAGTGCAGAAGGAGGCCATTTGGCCCATCACGTCTGCAACGACCACCATCCCACCCAGATCCTATCCCCATAACCCCACGCATTTACCCTGCTGGTCCCCTTGACGCCAAGGAGCAATTTAGCATAGCCGATCCACCTAACCCGCACATCATTGGACTGTGGGAGGAAACCAGAGCACCTGAAAGCAATCCTTGGAGACACGGGGAGAATGTGCAAACTCCACACAGACAGTCACCCAAGCTGGGAATCGAACCCAGGTCCCTGCCACTGTGAGGCAGCAGTGCTAACCACTGTGCCACCGGGAGAATTTAGCACAGCCAATGCACCTAACCAGCACATCTTTCAGAAATAAGGGCCTGTTTTAATCAGCTGCTGAATTTTGAAGGTGGGGGAAAAGGCTTTCACAAGTACAGAAGGGAAACTGCATCCCTCGGGTAATTAGAATTGGAGGCTCGAGGGCTCCCAGGTAACTGAAATACTTCGCACAGAGGGCAAAGCATCGCAAACTGCAATCCCGGTGATGCTCAAAGTGGTCGCAGAAGGTTCAGAACGGGTCCATTACATCTCATCCTCTGTCAAACTATTATCAGATGCCAATATTGGATGGCCCACAAGCACATTGTTTAAAACGTATTTATGATTGTCACAAGCAGGCTTACATTAACACCACCACCCGCAAGTTCCTCTCCAAGCCACTCACCATCCTGATTTGGAAATATATCGGCCGTTCCTTCGCAGTCGCTGGGTCAAACTCCTGGAATTCCCTCCCTAACGGCATTGAGGGTCAACCCACAGCACGGGGACTGCAGCGATTCAAGAAGGCAGCTCACCCCCCACCTTCTCAAGGGGCAACTAGGGATGGGCAATAAATGCTGGCCCAGCCAGCAACACCCATGACCCACGAATAAATTTTAAAAATCTTAATACCGCAATGAAATTACTCTGAAAATCCCCTAGTTGCCACTCTCCAGCGCCTGTTTGGGTACACTGAGGGAGAATTTAGTACGGCCAATGCACCCTAACCAGCACGTCTTTTGGACTGTGGGAGAAAACCCACATAGGCATGGCGAGAACATGCAGAGCCTGACAAAGAATAACTCAAGCTGGGATTCAAACCCGGGTACCTGGAGCTGTGAGATAGCAGTACTAATCACTGTGTCACCAAGTCTCCCGGTTTCTGTGGCTGTACGGGAATGACCCATGCAAATTGTGTCTCTATTTTCCCCAGTTGGCTCTTAACACCATCACACAATTAGAATAAGGAGATCCTCGGAATAATTAACGTAACCGGGGTCTGTAAACAAGCTTGTCTTAATATCCCCACTCAAAATGAGGTTTTAGTGGACGATTCCTCATTTTCAGGTAGAGACACTTTGTGTTGAGTTTTCACTGGTGAAGGAGGTCAAAGGTCAATCAGCAATGACATCACGGTTGAGTTGTCAATCAGAGGAACCTCTCACCTGACATTCTGATTGGCCCCAAATCTGACCCTGAACTGATTGGATTCCAATTGGACAATGCAACCATTTGATTAAAACTCGCCACAAACAGGTCCAGTCCGCGAGTGACCGAGGGGCCATCTGCCCCGACTATCTGCCCCTCTACTAGGGCTATATTCATGGCTGAGTGTCCCTAGAGAAAGTGCATGTCAGATCAGAGGGCACTGTTGGTGCCTTCCGTGTCAGCAGGGACTGGGGTGCATTATTGACCCCTTTAATCACATTTTGATTTGATGGTTTAAGTTTCCTTTGTCTCTTGTTTCGGGTGATTTCCCTCCTTTTGGGAGCTGCCCCTTTTAATTCGTCCCTGAGTTAATTAGATTTAATTCACTTCGTTGGTCAAAAAGATTGGCAGCTGTTCGATTGGTCCCCAAGAATGGTTGGCCATTGTTGATGATGTCATTTCCTGTTTAGGACTCTAGTGTTGGTGGGGGGCCTGGGGTATAAATGTGAGTCCTTTGCCAGTGAAGTTTTAGGTCATTTGTGTTCATCCTAAATTTGTAATACAGGAGTTTTCTTGAGTAAATTTGTGAAGAAAAAAAAAAAATGGCCTCCCAGATTTCTCAAAACTATCACCAGGATTGTGAAGCTGGTGTCAACAAGCAGATTCACCTGGAACTCACCGCCTCCTATCTCTATCTGTCTCTGGTGAGTCTTGTCTCTGGGTTTGAAGTAAAATGTATTATTCTGAAGTAAATTCTTCCCATGAGTCTAACTTGACTTCCTGATTGAGTTTTGTTGCTCCCCTAACTGAAGATGTCATTCAGCCCTAATTATAGTTGTAATCTCATTGCAATTAGTGAGATGTGATGGTGATATTGAATATCAAGTGGTTGGATCATTGGCTGTTCCTAGAATGATATAGAAGCATCTTCCCAAACTGGATTGAAGTTTTAATGTTTGTTCTGACTGGGACTGGAGTATTATAGAATCTACAGTGCAGAAGGAAGAGATTTAGCCCACTGAGTCAGCACCAACAACAATCCTGCCCATTCCCTATCCCCATGCATTTACCCTCTAGTGAGAGGGTCAGTACGAAGGGAATGCTGCACTCTAAAAGGTCAGTACAGGTGGAGTGCTGCATTGTTGGAGGGTTGGTACTGAGGGAATGCTGCACTATTAGAGGTTCAGTGCTAAGGGAGTGCTGCACTGTCAGTACTAGGAAGCACTGTAGTACTGTGTTCCCACAGTATTGACCCTGTACTGTGTCTAGAGACAGTGGCTAGGCTAAATTGCCCCTTAATCAACCTCCCCTGCACTTCTTTGGACACTTACTGTCCAATCCTGACCTCCCACAAATGAGCAGATTACTAGAATCATAGGATCCCTACAGTGCAGAAGGAGGCCATTTGGCCCATCAAACCCACACTGACAACAATCCCACCCAGGCCTGAACCCTGCTAGCTCCCTGATGCTAAGGCTAATTTACCCTTAGGCTATGGCAGAAGGTATGAGTTGAATCTATTGGTGTGAGAATGGAGTCACCTGTGGGCCAGACTTGAGTAGAAGTAGCATTTTTATTCATGATTTAAGTTGTGTTTTTAAACTTTCATGGTCACTTTTGATACATATCTAAAAGATGTGCTGGTTGAATGCATTGGCCAATGCTAAACTTGCTCTCCCTCAGTGTACCTGAACAGGTGCTGGAGTGTGGTGACTAGGGGATTTTCAGTAACTTCATTGCAGTGTAAATGTAAGCCTAGTTGTGACACTAATTTTATTTTCAATTTTTTTCCTTATTTGAAAGACTTGAACATGCATTTCTTGGGTAACTCGTGCAATACAAATCAGACCCCAATCTGATGAATGTCTTGTGCTTGGTTCCCCTGTCGGTAACACTGAATAAATTGTTACAATTCCCTTCCTGTCATTATTGTTAGTTGGAAGCTATTGAGAATAGAGTGCAAAACTTTATATTGAATACACAGCAATGTCTCTGGCCAGGCAGTATTCACACTAAAGTTACTATTTCTATCACATGTTGTTGGATGGGTTTGGCTAACCTTTGTAATTGGCAACATCAAATAGTTCTATATATTTGGGGAAGTGAAAGGATTTTTAATGTGATCTCATAACCTTGATTTAGAAAAGAGGCCTTGGTGTAATGTTCAGCTTGGTGGGGCCTCCGCATTGTGGTTAATGGAATTGGGATTGTTCTCTTTCAGACGGCTTTCTTTGACCGGGATGATGTGGCCCTGGACAATTTCTCCCACTTCTTCAAACATCAGTCCCGGGAGAAGTGGGAACACGCGGAGAAGCTGATTAAATTCCAGAATAAACGTGGAGGCCGCATCCTTCTCCAGGATGTGAAGGTGGGAACTGGGGGTGGGGATGGAGGAGAATGGCTTCAATTATTACTGTCCAAATCTTCACCCTCTGAAGGGAGAGGGAAATGTTCCTTTGTTTAGTTTCACTTGTCTGATCATGAGCTCAATATCTCCATCTTGCTGTGTTACTGGAGTTCTATGAGGATGTGTCTAGGGCGGTGGATAGAGGAGAGCCGGTGGATGTGGTCTTTCTAGATTTTCAGAAGGCGTTTGACAAAGTGCCTCACAAGAGGTTATTGCAGAAGGTCGAGGGACATGGAGTTGGGGGTAGGGTGTTAGCGTGGATAGAGGATTGGTTGTCAAATAGGAGGCAGAGAGTGGGGGTCAACGGGTGCTATTCGGATTGGCGGATGGTGACTAGTGGAGTGCCCCAGGGGTCGGTGCTGGGGCCTCAGCTTTTTACCATTTATATAGATGATCTGGAGGAGGGATACTTATGTTCTTATGTTCTTATTATTGACCAAATTGTAATAATTCCTAGCTTGTCACTGGACATTCTCCCTGTATCTGTGTTGGTTTCCTCCAGTTGCTCCTGTTTCCTTCCACATTACAAAAGATGCCCTGGTTAGGGTGCACTGGCCATGCTATATCCTCCCTCAGTGTACCCAAACAGGTGCTGGAATGTGGAGGCTAGGGGACTTCATTGTAGTGTTAATGTAAACCTACTTGTGACACTAATAAATAAACTTGTTCATGCACTTCAGTGGAATATGTTTTGCCTTTAAAAAAGGCATTGCAGGGTTGCTGATTGTTTAATTTCACAAGAGAACATTCTTTGTCCATTGTAGAAGCCAGAGAGGGATGAGTGGGGCAACAGTCTCCAGGCAATGCAAGTAGCCCTGGATCTGGAGAAGAATGTGAACCAGAGTCTCCTGGATCTCCACCTCGCCACCACCCAGACTGACCCTCATGTAAGCTTCACTTCATCATAACTCTGATCTGTTTCTTAAATAAAACTATTCTCCAGTTGGAGACACCATTGTAGAATCACCATGTTCCAGCGTAGCTCAAACTCATTCAAGTCAGCAATGTGACACTGACCAATAGGTTTAAATTGGGATCAAATAAGAACTGGGATTTCCACTTGATTTGAACAGTGGTCACACTCACTCAAGAGAAGGGTGTGGATTCAGTGCTGCCCTCCCTTGGTATTGTGCTGAACTCAGTAAAAAGTCTGACAACACCAGGTTTTAGTCCAACCTATTTATTTGATAATATACTCGCAAGCTTTTGGGTTAGCCCCTTCGTCAGGTGATTACACCAGTCCAACACTGGCATACCCACATTGTGCTGAACTGTCAGGGGTGCCCTCTTGTTAAAACACCAGCCCCATTTCCTGTTGCCAGCAGATGGCCACAAGAGTAGGGAGTTATCCCTATGTGTTCCAGACAATATTTAAACCCTCAAGCAATCTCCAAAGACCCATTCTAGACACGAGCTGTGTTTTATTTATCCATTCATGGGACATTGGTGTTGCTGGCCAGCATTTATTGCCCATCCCTAGTTGGCCTTGGAGGGCAATTGAGAGTCAGCCACATTGTTGTGGCTCTGGGGTCACATGTAGGCCAGACCAGGTAAGAACAGCAGATTCCTGCTTCCTAAAGGATATTAGTGAACCAGATGGGTTTTTTAACAATGGCTTCATGGTGATCAGTTGATGCCTAATTCCAGATGTTTTTGTGTAATTCAAATGACACCATCTGCCATGGTGGGATTTGAACCCAGGTCCTCAGAATATTGAGTTTCTGGACTAATCATCTAATGTGATACCTGTAGGCCATCACCTCCCATGTGTTTAACAAACATAGATACCAGACTCCTGGGTTTACCACAGATTTCAGCAACAGCAAACCAGAGACCTCACTACAAGAAATAGTAAAGTGAATTGACTTGAACTGATGTTTTTCTATCATTTCTTCCCCTTCCAGCTGTGTGACTTTCTGGAGACTCACTTTCTGGATGAGCAGGTCAAGACCATCAAGCAACTTGGGGACCACATCACCAACTTGAAGCATCTGGGAGCCCCTGAGAATGGGATGGGAGAGTACCTGTTTGACAAGCTCTCACTGGAGGAGAGCACTTAATGGGACTTCTAGGATTGGACTGGAGATGGCTTTGCTGCTGAGATGTTTCCAATTCCATCTGGACCACTGGGCTTTCTCCAGGAAGATGACTTGTTGTGAAGTGATTAAATTGTGTGAATAGAAATAAAAAATCTTTCACTGATCACGTCTGTCTTATTTTAAACACTTGTCTTTCTAATTTGACACATGTGCTTTCAGCCAGTTGAATGGTTGTAGGGACAGTGCTGACTGACTTATCAAATGGAACTAGTGATTAGACTATGGGTCCTGCACTGGATTCTCTCAGAGCCAGAGCGACTAGAGAACAGCTTCTAATCACCTCCTGATCTGTCTCACTGACCTGGAAACTGAGGTCAGCCAGACAAGTCAGAAGTTGAGGTAACTGCAGTCAGGAAGGTACAAATATGTGGAGTTATCACAGCGATGTCTAATCACACCAAGATAAAAATGCTTCTGAAGGCTACAACTGCAGTTGCTGTTCTATACAAAGCAGTTCCCTGCCTGTGGTGGTGTTTGGAATGAGCTGCCAGAGAAAGTGGTTGTGGCAGGTTCAATAGCAATGCTGGAAAAGCATTTGGATGGGAACAGATTAAAGGGACAATGGTCCTAGTTGAAAGGACACAATGGCCAACCTGGACCCGTTGAGCCAAAGTGGGGGGAAAAAAAGCCCTGTATTGGTCAATGACTCTGGCCAACTGTGGATGTTTAACAGAGAATTAGAAAAAGAGTAAGAACACCCATCTAGCTTGGTTCTGGAAATAAGCACCCCCCCCCCCCCCCCCACCCCACTCCATGTTCCTCTTGAGCTGTTTCCCAACAAGAGGGCTGGGAGATGAGGGAGGGATTTCTATAACATTGATGGATGTTTATGATAAAATATCCCAGATATTTAAATACAATATCCCAGTCTGACTTCAATCTCCCAATTTATCCTCAGTTGCCCATATTGCCATTTTCTCCCAGTGTTCCTGGGTCAGAAATATTCTGTTCTGCTGGGTTTATTTATATGCTGTTGCCTAACTCGTCAATTTGACAGCTGCCCTACGTCTCAATCCAGCTTAGGGGGGGAAACTATCCTGCCAGTGTAGGCGGGGGCCACGCACGCCCTGGATGTTCTCTCTCCCACCACCACCTGTTGGGGTAGAAGATACAATCGTTGATGTCCTGTACCAACTGACTCAAGAACAGAGTGATACAATGATTAGCGCAGCTACCTCACAGCACCAGGGTCCTGGGTTTGATTCCCAGCTTGAGTCACTGTCTGTGTGGGTTTCCTCCCACATTCTGAAAGACGTGCTGGTTTGACCCAAACAGACACTGGGCTATGACAACAAGAGGAACTTCACAGTGACTTCATGTATTAATGTAAGCCTTACTTGTGACTAATACATTTTAAGAACAGCTGCTTATCTGCTACTATCAGACTTTTGACTGGTCCTACCATATAAGTTGATCTTTCTCTACACCCTAGCTATGATTGTAACATTACATTCTGCACCCCCTCCTTTCCTTCTTCCCCCATGTACTCTATGAACGGTATGCTTTGTCTGTATAGTGCATAAGAAATAATGTTTACTGCATCCCAATACTCATGACAAATGAGTCAAACCAAGACTTGTTTTGGGAGTCTTGTGTGAGGCGTGACACCCTGACAGAACACTGAAGGGTAAGCTGGTTGGTATCTTGCTGTAGAGATGCTAGTGTTGGACTGGGGTAAACACAGTAAGAAGTCTCACATCACCAGGTTAGAGTCCAACCAGTTTATTTGATAGTAATCTCACAAGCTTTCGGGAAACAGTTCCACACACCTGACGAAGGAACACCGTTTCTGAAAGCTTGTGAGATTACTATCAAATAAACTGGTTGGACTCTAACCTGGTGATGTGAGACTTCTTACTGTGGTAGCCTGCTCACAGCACTCAGGTTTTTTAACACACGCAATGTGTACAGCTACAGTAAAGAGTTGGAAAGGCAAATGGTATGTTAACCTTTATTTCAAAGGGGTTGGAGTATGAGTAAAGAAGTGTTCTTGCAATGGTGTGGGACTGTGGGGAGACCATGCCTGGGATAGTGTGCACAAATTTTCTCTCCATTTCCTCAGGAAGGATCCCTATATATGTTACAATAAGTGGAATCAGTAGGCATACCCTGGGGGAGCTGTTCCCACATGGCTTCTTGCTAGTTTACTGTTCCACCCACCCAAACTGCAAACCAACATCAAGGTTTCAGATTAACCAGTTCCAGGGTCTGAGCTTGAAAAATTATCCATCGATTTGACACCGTCCTGAATGACATGGTGTTAGGGTTTACCCCCGATGCCACCTGCTGTTGGTGCAGGGAAAATAGGGGCCTGAAAATGAAGTTGCAATAATACTGGGCAAATAACTGAATTTCATCTTGAGATGGGGACGCGCTGGCAAAGGCAGCATTCGTTGTCCATTCCCAATCGTCCCGTGAGAGGTGGCACTGAGCTGCCGTCTTGAGTTGGTGGAGTTCACGTGTTGAAGGGTCTTCCGTGAGTCAGAGAGCTCCCTGAGGTTGACCCAGTGACGATGAGGGAATGAAATTTTGTCTCCAAGTCAGGATGGCGAGGATCTCTGAGGGGAAAGTCGGAGGTGGCGATGTTCCTAAGCACCTAATGTTGTTGTTCTTCTAGGAGGTGGGGATGATGGGTTGGGAAAGAGAATGGCAGTGGTGCAATGTTTCTTGTCGATAGTACACATTGGCGGAGGAAATACACTTGGTCTATTGTTTTATTCTCTCCCTCCACACCATTCCCCAGGTACACCCACTTATTGGAACCAATTCAGGCCATTATTAAATCACCAAATGAAAGTGTTCTTATAATATTCTTATAGTAAAGAGACCCAAAATTGTCCACAGATGGGAACTTGCTGCCACCTGGCATTCCAAACAACTACTGACCAAATAAAACTATTCTTTTCATTCGTGGGACATGAGCGTCACCGGCTGGGCCAGCATTTATTGCCCATCCCTAGTCACCATAGGACAGTAGAGGGCCAACCACATTGCCGTGGCTTTGGAATCACATGTAGGCCAGACCAAGTAAGGATGGCAGATTTCCTTCCCTAAAGGGCAAGTGAACCAAATGTTCTTTTTTCCCCCACCTTTGGCTTCACGGTCATCAGTAGAATCTTAATTCCAGATTTTTTTTATTGAATTCAAATTCCACCACCTGCCGTGGCGGGATTCGAACCCAATCTCCTGAACGTTAGCTGATTTTCTGAATTAATAATCTAGCGATAATATCACTAGGCCATCGCCTCCCCACCACTTCCACCAATCTATCTATCAAGCCTTTGATCCTACACTGTAACTGAATGGTTATTTTCAATTCTCAACCACCAACACTCCCGAGGCTGTTCAACTGAACACCATCAACCGAAGGACGGGAGGAGGCTTGGGTGGAGAATGAATCTTGACATGAACTGAATGGGCCCATGGCCAGTTTCGGTGCTATATGTTCTAGATAATTCTACATAAACAAGACCAGAAAATATCTTAACCTGCACATTCTTGAGAACAGATGGGTTGTTATTGAAACAGTGAATAACCAAATAGAGAAAATGCAATGGCACCCACACAACATGCATCCAGAGAGTGGGATTTGGACAGAGAGGCCTGAGGCCTACCACGTAGCTGAAGCGATCAACACTAGTTTTCAAACTGGGCTTCCTGCGGCCCGAATAGGTCCACAGTGTCATCACCTATCAGTCGATCAACAAATGCTGATATTTATTTATGTCCCAAGTAGGCTTACGTTAACGTTGCAATGAAGTGACTTTGAAAACCCCCTAGTTGCCACACTCCACCTCCTGTTCAGATACACTGAGGGAGAATTTGGCACGGCCAATGCACCCTAGCCTGCACATCTTTCGAATTGTCGGAGGAAACTGGAACACACAAACACCCACGCAGGCATGGGGAGAAGGTGCAGACTCCACACAGACAGTGACCCAAGCTGGGCATTGAACCTGCGTCCCTGGCACTGAGAGGCAGCTGTGTTAATCACTGTGCCACCGTGCCATCTTGTGGGTCTCCACACGAGATTGCTTCTGTTGCTCTACATTAAAAGGAAAATGTTTTTTGTGAACAATGTCTCCCATTTCCAATGAGATTCCCAGCAATGTCTTCCATAAATTAGGGAGGAAAAGATTTCCTCAAAGGAACACATGAGACTAACTCTGTGAGTCTGGATCAAGTTTGTCTTAATATCTCCACTCAAAGGTCAAAATTAGCTTTTTTAAAACATTTTTTTACTCCATCCTTAAAGTTAGAAAGCCAGTGCTCAGAACAGGCCGGGCAAACCCAAATCCCTTCCTTACTTACTCCAAAAACCAAACTCAAATTCCAATTGAATCCTGGTTCATGGTCCCCACAAGAGAGACAAACAGGATCCAAGCTGACAAGGTAAGGAACCTGCACCCCATCCTGGGCTTGATCTGAAGCCGGTGTTGGCATTTGCAAGTTGAGACTGAGGTCAAAGTTCATTCAGTAATTCTCTCACGGTTGAATTCCCAATCGCATGAGCCTCTCTTTGAACATTCTGATTGGTTCCTCGGTGGCCGATCGCACCTTATTGCGATTGGAATCCAATTGGACAAGGCAGCTGTTTGATTGGCTCACAAGAGTGTTTGGCCATTGTTGATGATGTCATTTCCTGCTTGATACAATGACTTTGCAGCTCTGGAGTATAAATCCAAGTCCTTTGGGTGTGTGCTTTTAGCTATGGTTAGTGTTGCTTCTGATTTTGTGTGTTTTGGTGGACATTAGCCAAGGAACAAGCTACAGTGACAACATGGCCTCCCAGATTTCCCAAAACTATCACCGGGATTGTGAAGCTGGTGTCAATAAGCAGCTTAACCTGGAGCTCACTGCCTCCTACCTCTATCTTTCTCTGGTGAGTCTTGTCTTTATAGATTTAAAATATGATCTTATTTGCTGAAATAAACTCTTGCCCTGTTTCAGCCTAACTTGACTTATTCCAAAACAAAATCTCAGCTGGTTGGACAGCATCTGTGGGGAGAGAGAACAGAATTAACATCTCAACTCTAAATGAGGGGAGACCTCTGGGTTCTAAATGTTGGTTCTCACATCTCCATAGATGCTGTTGGACCTGCTGAGGTTTTCCACCATTTTCATGGAATTCCTACAGTGCAGAAGGAGGCCATTGAGCCTGCACTGACAGCAATCCCACTTGGGACCTGATCCACACATTTACCCTACTAACCTCCCTGATATTCCCCTAATGCTAAGGAGCAATTTAGCATAGCCAATCAGTCTAACCTGCACATCCTTTGGAATGTAGGAGGAGAGTGGAGCACCCTGGGGAAACCTACAGGCACTGGGAGAATGTGCAGACTCTACACAGTGACCCAAGCTGGGAATTGAACCTGGGGTCCCCAGTGCTGGGAGGCAGCAGTGCTAACCACTGTGCTATCCTGTTATTTCTTATTCCAGAGTCTGTAGTCAGTAAATTTTTAACTTATTGTGTGTTACTGTCCTAAAGTGTCCATTCAACCTTATTACAAGGATGAGATTAGTGATGGCTGGTATACTAGCTGGCTGCCAGGGTGATGTGTGCAGAGCAATAGTGTTCTTGGAGGTAATTGTGGAGCATTTAGTCGTGTGGCATTTGCTGCTCTCCCCTGTCATTGCCACAATTGAATGGAAGTCTTGGTTATTTCAGAAGGGTGTTGTGGTTGTGATGTGGGTGTAGGGATGGAGTCAGCTGGTGGTCATACTGGATATAGACAGCAGCTGGGTGTTTAAAAAGCTGACAGCCAGCTTTGTGGTCACTGATACTTCCAGATATTTTCAGTCTGCCTGAGCCTGGGACATGTCCTGGAACATCAATGCTTCTGTCTATATGAAGATGCTCTGAAATGGGCATAAATTGCAACAAATTATAGGAAGCATTATTAATGTATTAGTGTGCAGTGAGAAGTGTTGTCTTCTGTGCTATACTCTACATGGAGAAGGAGAGGGTGCAGAATATAGCATTAGTCATGGTTGGGGTGTAGAAAAAGATCAGCTTAACGTGAGGTAGGTCCAGTCAAAAGTCTGACAGCAGCAGGGAAGAAGCTGTTCTTGGTACAGTTTCTATGAAGATTCATTTATGGGACAAATGACCTCTCAAGGAAGTATAGTGTTGATAAAGGACTCCCATTTCAGTTGGAGAACATATTGTGCTGCTCCAATGAAATTCAAGCACTTGGCTTCAGCATCAACTCAATCCAACATGGATCAAGTATTGCAAAACAGTCAACCAATTGAATTGGAACAGTATGCACTCAATATTATATACAGGACAAAAATTGGAATTAAAAGTCACTTAAAATGGAAGAGCCTCATTTCTTCCACAAAACGTCAATTCCATTTAGTGTAGTCAGTATGTTTGTCCATCACAAACCAGCCTCCCACCCATTGACTGGATACACTTCCCACTGCCTCAGCAAAGCAGCCAGCATCATAAGGACCCCATGGACTGTGGACATTCTCTTCATGGTTGGAAATTGGTCTGTAATGCAATCAATATGATTGTAGACAAAAGGAATTTAAACTTAAATTTATTTGAATAGTCAGTTTGGTTAGAAAACTGGAAGAGGGTTTACACGTTATTTAGGATTAGAATGGGCCTCCATGTTGTATTTAATGGAATTGGGATTGTTCTCTTTCAGACGGCTTTCTTTGACCGGGATGATGTGGCCCTGGACAATTTCTCCCACTTCTTCAAACATCAGTCCCGGGAGAAGCGGGAACACGTGGAGAAGCTGATTAAATTCCAGAATAAACGAGGGGGCTGCATCCTCTTACAGGATGTGAAGGTGGGAAAATGGCTGCTTTGTGGCTTTAATTCATTGGACTGGCAATTGTTAAATCCTAAAGGCAGTGGGAAATGTAGCTTAGCTTCACCTGTCTTATATCTCAGTCTAACTCAATACAGAACAATGTCTCCATCTTGCTGTGCCCAGACTGACTGAATGCACTCTGATGGACAAGGGATTCAGAATTGTTTCCACACGTTAGCTCCAATGTGGAGATGCCAGCATTGGACAGGGTGTAAACAGTAACAAGTCTCTCAATACCAGGTTAAAGTCCAACAGGTTTAATTACCTGACAAGAGCTGTGCTCTGAAAGCTAATGGTATTTGGTACCAAATAAACCTGTTGGACTTTAGCCTGGTGTTGAGACTTATTACCATGTTAATCCCACCCCCCCCAAAGCACTGCAGAAAACTGGAACAGGATTGACCTGATGCTGAACTCCTTCATTCTCTTGGTCCAAATGGACAAGCTGGAAGCTCCCTGAAATAACTCCTGTTTTTCTTCCATTGTAGAAGCCAGAGAGGGATGAGTGGGGTAACAGTCTCCAGGCAATGCAAGTAGCCCTGGATCTAGAGAAGAATGTGAACCAGAGTCTCCTGGATCTCCACCAACTTGCCACCACCCAGACCGACCCTCATGTAAGCTTCACTTCATCGTAACTCTGATCTCTGGTAGACTTTGTTGATCTTTGAGCGGATCTCCGAGTGTGACCAGTTAGACCCAACAACACATCCCAGTGTGGGCATGGATGTGACATGAGCAACATTGCCAACTGTAATTGGCCTACAGTCTGAAATAAAACTTGCATTGTAACTTGGATGTGTCAACTTGAGTACATGGTCTGGGTTATATTTTAGGGAGGGGATAACTGTCCAATACACAACAAATTTCTTTCAGTTAATTATTGGGATTTTGCTATGCCTATGATTAGGTCTATTCCTAAACTGCAAATGACCCCACTTGTAAACTGTTTGCTTCAGGAAATACACATTTCCTGACTAAAACCCTCAATGATGCACAGTTGTGGTTGTGGTAAAATGCAACTCACTTCCTCTGAGGAATCTCCCTCTGCGAATGGGCCATGGAAAATCTGATCTTCACATTATTTGACTGTCTCCTTCTTCCCCTTCCAGCTGTGTGACTTTCTGGAGACTCACTTTCTGGATGAGCAGGTCAAGACCATCAAGCAACTTGGGGACCACATCACCAACTTGAAGCGTCTGGGAGCCCCTGAGAATGGGATGGGAGAGTACCTGTTTGACAAGCTCTCACTGGAGGAGAGCACTTAATGGGACTTCTAGGATTGGACTGGAGATGGCTTTGCTGCTGTGATGTTTCCAATTCCACCTGGATCACTCAGCTTTCTCCAAGAAAAGAACTTGTCACAAATTAAGTTATCCTGAAATAAAAATCTTTCACTGATCTTGTCTATTGTCATTTCTTCAGCATTTGAATTGGACAAATGTCCACAGCAGTGTATGGAATGATTACTAACTGGCTTATCAAACTACATGTAGAGTAGGCCTCAAACCTGCTCCAACATTCAATAAGATCCTAACTGATCTGATTGGAACCTCAGTCCAACACTCCTTTTTATCCAATTGTTAATCAAGAATCTATTTAGCTCTGCCTTTCAAATATGAAAAATTCTCCTTTTGGTGGAGGAAGAGCTACAGAAACTTGTAACCCTCAATTGTGTGTGGGGGTGGTGAGGTGTAGATATTGTGTCTATCTTAAATGAGCAACTTTCTATATTTAAACAGTGACACTTGCTACTCTGAATCTGAGAGGAAACCTCCTCTCTACAGCCACCTTCTCAGTAACACTTGGTGATGATTAGGCTGGATCTCCTACTGGCCTTTTCCCTCGGATCCATCGGCTCACATCATCCCAACAGGAACTCCAAGGCAGGCTCAGGGAAGGTGGCAATGTTCCAACAAAGATAATTGTTTTATTCTACATCAAATACTTTTTTCCCAGAAGTCTAAAGTTCTCCAGTGTCCCTGCCTGGCCCTGAGCTGAACATTTGCCTGTTTTTTTTTCTCTCTCCATCCCTTACAGGAATATATCTATAAGGTGTTGGGGAAGTAGACATTACACCACCCTCTTGGCCTCAGCTCTCAACCTGTCTCAGTCCCTGGATTCCCTGCTTGTGCCCAAGATTCAACAGCAACAACATTCTGGGAACTGAGCTCCAAATCTTTTCCTTTTAATCGAGACCACGCTGGATTCACATTTTCTTCCAATATCCCCCTGTTGTCAAAGAGGACAGGAAAATGGTGGCTGGGGAAATAACACTGCGATATTAGTGGGTGAAACATTTCTGCAGGGGGGGTGTGAGACTCAGTGGCAAAGTCAGCAGTTATTGTCTTTGAGAAGTTAGTGAGCTCGACTGTCACCTTGAAGCGCTGCAGCCCGGGAGGTGAATGTGTTCCCTCAGCCCCGTTAGACAGAGAGTTCCAGCATTTTGACCCAATGGTGGTGATGAAGGAACAGAAAATTTGTGTCAAGTCAGGATGGTGCGTGACTCCGAGGGGAAAGCTGGGGGTGGGGACATTCCCAATGCATCTGCTTCCTTTGTCCTTCTGGGTGGTGGAGGTGGGGGGTGAGGAAGGGGCTGTTGGAGAAGCCTTGGGTGAGATGCTGCAGGGTGTCCTGTAGATGGCGCCCCCTGCAGCCTTGGTGAAGGGAGTGGGACCTGAAGCCTTGGTGTGTTGGTCTGTTTCCAGGTTAATCCATTCAATCTGAACTCCTTCGTGCATTCACTAAAGTACCAGACAGAGAAATAGGATCTTATTGTGTGATGATGCACAGCATAGGTTTTACATATTGGATCATGGGATGTAAGTGTCAATGGCTGCGCTACATTTATTATCCATCCCCAGTTACAGTTGAGAAGATGGGGAGGAAGCTGCCTTCTTGAACCCCTGCCCTCCATCTGGTGCAGAAACAACCCTAGTGCTGTTAGAGAGGGAGTTCCAGGATCCTGACTGAGTGATGATAGAGTTCCAAGTCATGATGCTGAGAGACTTGAACAGGAGTTTGCAGGCTTAGTTGTTCTTAAACACCTCCTGTCCTTGTGCTCCTGGATAGTGAGGGCCGTGTGTTTGTCGAAGGAGCCTTAGCGAGTTACTGCAGTGAATCTTGTAGCTGGTACGCAGCTGCTAGTATTCCTCAGGGTATTTCTTTATTCATTTGTTGATCATGGGCGTTGCTGGCTGGACCAGCATTTATTGCCCATCCCTAGTTGCCCTTGGAGGGCAGTTGAGAGTCAACCACATTGCTGTGGCTCTGGAGTCACATGTAGGCCAGACTGGTAAGGATGGCAGATCTCCTTCCCTAAAGGTGACCCAGATTGGTTTTTCCAACGATGGTTTCATGGTTATCCGTAGATTCTTAATGCCAGATTTTTATTTTGTTGAATTGAAATTCCACCATTTGCTGTGGCGGGATTCGAACCCAGATCCCCCAGAACATTAGCTGAGTTTCTGGACTAATAGTCTAACAATAATACCACTCAGCCATCGCTTGGTTGTAGGAAATGAATGTTTCACAAATTGGATGGGGCGATTGTAAATGGGTTGGGTTCCCGAAACACTGGAAACAAGATCTTGGAACCCAGAACAGTTTATTCACTCGCTTAGCAGCTGCTTCATGCTGTACCCTGCCCACACTCCCGGGGAGAACTCCCACATTCCCTATAGGTGACCTCTCTTGTGGCCGCGTCATCAGGTGACCACTCGGTCCACAGTGCCGGTCAAGTCAGTTTGTCCGCCCGGGATGGCGGAGAGTTTCTTGAACGTCGCTCTCATCCAGACAAGTGGAGACTATTCCATTGCACTCCTGACCTGTGTCTTGTAGATGGTGGACGGACTCTGAGGAGTCAGGAGCTGAGTTACTTTCTGCTGAACTCAGAGCCTCTGAGCTGCTCACAGTATTTCCATCACTGCTCCAGTTACAACTCTGGAGTAACATCAATCCAATAAACATCGAAACGTTGACCATGGAAGCAGGAGGAGGCCATTCGGCCCTTCGAGCCTACTCCGCCATTCATTTTGATCATGGCTGATCATTAAAATCAACATCCCGATCCCCGTCCCCCCACATAACCATTGATCCTTTTAGCCCCAAGAGATAGATCTAATTTCTTCTTGAAATCACACAATGTTTTGGTCATTACTTTCTGTGGGAGTGAATTCCACACATTCACCACCCCCTGGGTGAAGAAATTTCTCCTCACCTCAGTCCTAAAAGCATTAACCCTTATCCTCAAACTATGACCCCCCCCCCCCCACCCCCCCCCCCCCCCCCACTAGTTCTGGACTCCCCCCATCATCGGGAACATTCTTTCTGAAACCACCCTGTCTAATCCCGTTAGAATCTTATAAGTTTCTATAAGATGGTGTGGTCATAACTGGGCTGAGTGACCAGCTCCCATGATGGAGACTCAATGTAACTCTATCTGAACAGGAGCAGAGAACATCTCCTCAGAAATGATCTTGTGAGTAGCTGGTTGTCCATTGGAACAATAAAACACTGAATATAGAGATGGTGGGCATGTGATTAGTTCCAGCAACTGATTCTGGAGGATATTAGACCTGTGAGGCCTGAGGCCTACTCAGCCTCTGAGGCGCTCGGCAGCACAGTACAGCATTACTTTTCACACTGGGCTTCCTGCAACTCAGGGTCTCCTCAACGTGATCACAGGAGGTACAGAATGGACCCACAAATTCATTATTTTTCAACCTATCATCAGATGCCCATACTGGCCCACGTCACGTTATTTCAGTTGCTGCAAACAAATAAGAAAATGGTTTCTGCAAACAACGTCTCCCTTTTGCAATAGGCCTCCAACACCGTCCTCCAAAAGTTAGAAGAGTCCCTCAGAGGAACCAACTAATGTAACTCTGGGGGTGCTCTGCATCAAACTTGTCTTCATACCCCTGCTCAGGGTCCAAGTGACATCCTGTGGGATATTTTAGTGCTATTTTGAGGTGCAGACATTTTCGGAGTTTGCACTTGTGAAGGGTTAAAGATCTAACAGTATTCCATCGGAATTGAGTTGCCAATCAATGGAGCCTGTCCTTGGACATTCTGATTGGTTCTTGGGTCCCCAATCCCCTTTCTGTGCTGATTGGAATCCAATTGGACAAGGCAGCTCTCTGATTGGTTAACAAGAATGTTTGGCCACTGTTGGTGATGTCATTTCCTGTTTGATACAATTGCTTTGTGCTCCTGGAGTATAAATCCAAGTCCTTTGCCTGGGAGCTTTTAGGTGTTTGTCCTTGATTTGAGAGTAGGAGTTCATACTTACAAAAATGGCCTCCCAGATTTCCCAGAACTACCACCAGGATTGTGAAGCTGGTATCAACAAGCAGATTAACCTGGAACTTACTGCCTCCTATCTCTATCTTTCTCTGGTGAGTCTTGTCTCAAAATCTATTCTGGTCAATCAAACCCTTTCCCTATTTCAATCTAACTTGCCTGTTTGATTGAGTTTTATTACTGTCCTAATTCTATCAGTTTAGCCCAATTTTACTGTGAGATATGGTGATATCCAGTATTAGTTGCTGTGCTCAGTGTTCTTGGAGTTACTGGCTTCTTCTACCTTGGAACCTATGCATGGGATTTGGTACTGAGCAGTGTGTAGATGGATTCTGGTAACTGCTTGACACTTACTACATGTAAAATTAGTGTCACAAGTAGGCTTACATTTATCACTGCAAAAGAATTCCCCCTAGTTATCCCACACTGGCACCTGTTTTGGTACACTGAGGGAGAATTTAGCATGACCAATCCACCTAACCTGCACATCTTTGGACTGAGAAGAAACTGGAGCAGGCAGAAGAAACCCATGCAGACATGGGGAGTTTGCACAAACTCCACACAAGCCAGCAATTGAACCCAGACCCCTAGTACTGTGAGGCAGCAGTGTGAACCACTCACACCCTTAATGTGACTCCCCATTGATTTAGAATGGGCCTCTGTGTTGTGGTTAATGGAATTGGGATTGTTCTCTTTCAGACGGCTTTCTTTGACCGGGATGATGTCACCCTGGACAATTTCTCCCACTTCTTCAAACATCAGTCCCGGGAGAAGCAGGAACTCGCGGAGAAGCTGATTAAATTCCAGAATAAACGTGGAGGCCGCATCCTCCTCCAGGATGTGAAGGTGGGAATTCGAGGGAAATGGCTGCTTTAATGATGTGACTTCAATTTATTACATTGTCAGAGTGAACAGTTTCTTTGTTCAGCTTCTGGTGTCTTGATCTCTCGCTACTGGCTTTGTTGTAGCCAAACAGAATAATGTCTTGGGTTTTTCTGTGGGGGGCCTGAGCTAAACACCTTGTACACTGGCCCTGTTGCCCTGAACAATTCTACTCCTTGTCCTGGTCTAAATGGACAAGTTGGAAGCTCCCTGAAATAATTGTCCTGTCTTCTTCCATTGTAGAAGCCAGCGAGGGATGAGTGGGACAACGGTCTCCAGGCAATGCAAGTAGCCCTGGATCTGGAGAAGAATGTGAACCAGAGTCTCCTGGATCTCCACCAACTCACCACCATCCAGACTGACCCTCACGTAAGCTTCACTTCATCGTAACTCTGATCTCTGGTGGTCTTTCACTCTGAGCTGATCTCCCAATGTGACCAGTTAGACCCAACACTGCATTGTCCTCAATCCCCACATCCCAGTGTGGGCATGGATGTGACGAGAGCAGCATTGCAATCTGTAATTGGATAAAGTAATAGCCTGAGACTAGCAATGGTTCTAATGATAACAATGATTAATATTAGTGGTGGTAAACTGTGGGAGTGGGATCTTGCTGTGCATAAGCTGCTCAATTTCCAACATTGCAGCAATGGCTACACTTCTGAAAGGATTTGATTGGATGCAAGGTGCTGTGGGTCAGACAGCAAATACATCAGTGACATTTCAGCAAGATGTATTGGGTGTGGGGCAGAATGAGGCCAAATCATTTCAACTGAATGCAAGCAGGACTGTAAGAGAATCCTCTGTAGAAGAGCTCATCTTATTTGACCATCTTTTTCTTCCTCTTCCAGCTGTGTGACTTTCTGGAGACTCACTTTCTGGATGAGCAGGTCAAGACCATCAAGCAACTTGGGGACCACATCACCAACTTGAAGTGTCTGGGAGCCCCTGAGAATGGGATGGGAGAGTACCTGTTTGACAAGCTCTCACTGGAGGAGAGCACTTAATGGGACTTCTAGGATTGGACTGGAGATGGCTTTGCTGCTGTGATGTTTCCAATTCCATCTGGATCACTGGGCTTTCTCCAAGAAAAGAACTTGTGACAAGTTAAATTATCCTGAAATAAAAATCTTTCACTGATCTTGTCTATTGTCATTTCTTCAGCATTTGAATTGGACAAATGTCCACAGCAGTGTATGGAATGATTACTAACTGGCTTATCAAACTACATACAGAGTAGCCTCAAACCTGCTCCAACATTCAATAAGATCCTAACTGATCTGATTGGAACCTCAGTCCAACATTCCTTTTTATCCAATTGTTAATCAAGAATCTATTTAGCTCTGCCTTTCAAATATGAAAAATTCTCCTTTTTTGTGGTGGAAGAGCTACAGAAACTTGTAACCCTCAATGGGTGGGGTGGGGGGTGCAGATATTGTGTCTATCTTAAATGAGCAACTTTCTATATTTAAACAGTGACACTTGCTACTCCTGAATCTGAGAGGAAACCTCCTCTCTACAGCCACCCTGTCAGTAACACTTGGTGATGATTAGACTGGATCTCCTACTGGCCTTTCCCTCAGATCCATCAGCTCACATCATTCCCAACAGGAATTCCAAGGCAGGCTGAGGGAAGGTGGCAATGGTTGAACAAAGACTATTGTTTCATTCTACATTAAGTACTTTTTTTTTCAGAAGTCTAAAGTTCTCCAGTGTCCCTGCCACACAGCCCATCAAGTCTGCTCTGAAATTCAATCATGGCTGATATTTTTCTCATCTCCATTCTCCTGCCTTTTCCCCATAACCCCTGATCCACTTATTAATCAGGAACCTATCTATCTCTGTATTAAAGACACTTAGTGACAGCCTTCTGTGGCAAAGAGCTCCACAGATTCACCACTCTCTGGCTGAAGAAATTCCTCCTCTGTTTTAAATGATCATCCCTTTAGCCTGAGGTTGTGCCCTCTGGTTCTAGTTTTTCCCACTAGTAGAAACATCTTCTCCACGTTCACTCTATCCAGGCCTTGCAGTATCCTGTAAGTTTCAATAAGATTCCCCCATCCTTCTAAACTCCAATGAGTACAGACTCAGAGTCCTCAACTGTTCCTCATACGACAAGCTCTTCATTCCAGGGATCATTCTTGTGGGGCTCCAAGGCCAGAACAAAGAACAGTACAGCACAGGAAACAGGCCCTTCGGCCCTCCAAGCCTGTGCTGCGCATTGGTCCAACTAGACCATTCGTTTGTATCTCTCCATTCCCAGGCTGCTCATATGACTATCCAGGTAATTCTTAAACGAAGCCAGCGTTCCTTCCTTAGGTATGGGACCCAAAACTGCTCACAATATTCCAAATGGGGTCTGACTACAGCCTTATACACTCTCAGAAGTACATCCCTGCTCTTGTATTCTAGCCCTCTCGACATGAATGCTAACATTGCATTTGCCTTCCTAACTGCTGACTGAACCTGCACATTAACCTTAAGGGAGTCTTGACTCCCAAATCCCTTTATGTTTCTGCTTTTATAAGCATTTTTCCCATTTAGAAAATAGTCTATGCCTCCATCCTTCTTTCCAAAGTGTATAACCTCACATTTCCCTACATTGTATTCCATCTGCCACTTCTTTGCCCACTCTCTTAACCTGTCCAAGTCCTTCTGCAGCCCCTCTGCTTCCTCAACTCTACCTGTCCCTCTACATACCTCTGTATCATCTGCAACTTAGCAACAGTGCCTTCAGTCCCTTCTTCTGAATCGTTAATGCATATTGTGAAATATACACTTAAGCAGTTTGGTTAACATCAGTAGTTGTCGGCTGGGAGGACATCATGTGGTGATAACTGGGCGGAGTGACCGGCTCCTGCGCTGCACACCCAACGTAATTCTATCTGAACAAGAGCAGGAATTATCTCCTCAGGAACGATCTGGTGGGTAGCTGGGTGTCCACTGGAACAATAAAACACTGAATGTAGAGATGGTGGGCGTGCAATCAGCTTCCAGCAACTGATTCTGGAGGAATCGGAGGCTACTCAGCCTCTGAGGCGCTCCACAGCACCACACAGCATTACTTTTCACGCTGGGCTTCCTGCAACTCAGGGTCTCCTCAACGTGATCACAGGCGGCACTGAATAGATCCACAAATTCATCAATTGTAAACATTCATCAGATCCCCGTGCTGGCCCACGTCACATTATTTCAGTTGCTGCAAACTAATAAGAAAATGGTTTCTGCAAAAGACGTCTCTATTTTGCAATAGGCCTCCAACACCGTCCTCCAAAAGTTAGAAATAAAGAGTCCCTCAGAGGATCCAACTAGTGTAACTCTGGGGGTGCTCCGCATCAAACTGGTCTTCATACCCCTGCTCAGGGTCCAAATAACATCCTGTGGTATATTTTAGTGCTATTTTGAGGTGCAGACATTTTCGGAGTTTGCACTTGTGAGAAGGGTTAAAGATCCAACAATATTACTTTGGAGTTGAGTTGCCAATCAATGGAGCCTGTCCTTGGACATTCTGATTGGTGATCTTTTGCATGCCAAACAAGTAAACAAACTCAAATTAACTTAAGGACAAATGAAAAGGGGCATCCCCCCCTAAAAGGAAGGGGGGACGGCCCGAACAAAAAACAAAGTCGAAATTAAAATGTGATTGTCGGGTTCTATAACGCACCCCAGCCCCTGCGGTGCCCAGCGGGCACGGAAGGCATTAACTGCGCAGCATTCTGATTGGTTCCTGAGTCCCCAATCCCCTTCCTGTGCTGATTGGAATCCAATTGGACAAGGCAGTTGCCTGATTGGTTAATGAGAGTGTTTGGCCATCATTGGTGATGTCATTTCCTGTTTGATACAATTGCTTTGTGCTCTTGGAGTATAAATCCAAGTCCTTTGCCTGGGAGCTTTTATCTGTTTGTCCTCAATTTGAGAGCAAAACTTCACTGTTACACAATGGAGTCTCAGATTTCCCAGAACTATCACCAGGATTGTGAAGCTGGTGTCAACAAGCAGATTAACCTGGAACTCACTGCCTCCTATCTCTATCTTTCTCTGGTGAGTCTTGTCTCAAAATCTATTCTGGTCAATCAAACCCTTTCCCCATTTCCATCTAACTTGCCTGTTTGATTGAGTTTTGTTACTGTCCTTACTCAGTATTAGTTTAACCCAATTTTGGTGGTAACTTTACTATGGACAGCAACAGGTCTCACTCCAAATGTTGTGTTCAATTATCCAGTGTTCCTGGAGTTATTGGGTCTCTTGACCTTGCCATCTTGGCATGGGATTTGGTATTGAACACAGAGTAAATGGATTCTGGGATCTGCTTAACGCTTTGCACATGAACAGCTTAAAGTCACCACACAAAGAGAAAATGCTGGAAAAGCTCAGCAAGAGTCATTCAGACTCAATGTTGACTTGTTTCCTCCACAGTTGCTGTCACACTTGCTAAGATTTTCCAGCATTTCCTGTTTTTATTTCTGATTCCAGCATCTGTAGTATTTTGCTTTTGTTGTTCCTAGCCACCATTCCACCCCTTGAGTCAAACACATGTCCTGATAGTGTACATTGCACACAAACCTGTTCCAAATGTTAGCTCCTGTACAACATCATTAATCTTTGAATATTTATTCTCAGTATGTGACTGACTTTTACTGTCCATCACATCAATTGCCACAACTGAGTAACCTTCCTAAATAATCTGGGGAGATGGTCAGTCACTTGTAGACTGGACAAGGAAGTCACTTTCCTCGTTAGATCAGTCGTGTTTAATTAGATTCAGGTTTTTTACCCTTCCGGATGCTTTCAATGCATGTTCTCTGGGGTTATAAATCTATAACTATAGTACATCAATGTTTTGCTATATTTAAAGATACTCTAATGGAGATTCTTAAAGAAATGATAATTTATTGTTAGTTGTCCTAATAATTCCCACTTTCAGTGTAATATTGCTGATTCACCCCCTTTAGATTTTTCCTAGTGGTCAGTTGTGTGCTAGTTACTGTCCCAATGCTCTCTGCATTTGGAAACACCATCTCATTTTCCAACTGGAAATGGGCATCTTTGTTCATTCAGTTTGCTGAACTTGTGCTAGTGTTCAAGAATCCAGTTTTATTTCCCCTCTTTTATCTGGCTAAGCTTCACAATTAGAAATCAAATATGCAGGCTGTAGGCTTCTCAATATTCCAAAGGGAGGCAATTTTTTTCTTTTAAAAAATGAGATTAGAATGGGCCTCCATGTTGTGGTTAATGGAATTGGGATTGTTCTCTTTCAGACGGCTTTCTTTGACCGGGATGATGTGGCCCTGGACAATTTCTCCCACTTCTTCAAACATCAGTCCTGGGAGAAGCAGGAACACGTGGAGAAGCTGATTAAATTCCAGAATAAACGTGGAGGCCGCATCCTCCTCCAAGATGTGAAGGTGGGAATTGGAGGGTGCGGAATGGCTGCTTTAATGATGCGTTACATTGCCAGAATCTTTAACAAGGGGGTTTGAAGTGTTTCTAACTTTGAATCCCATCAAATGGTAACCACTCTTGATACTCCTTTTGTAGGGGTTGCTGGAGATGCACCCTAGTATACAAGTTTTTAATTGTGCCCTGTAGCCCTGCACAAAACTGGGAAGTTGACCTGATCCTGAACTCCTTCCTTCTGTCCAAATGGACAAGCTGGAAGCTCCCTGAAATAACTGTCCTGTCTTCTTCCATTGTAGAAGCCAGAGAGGGATGAGTGGGACAATGGTCTCCAGGCAATGCAAGTAGCCCTGGATCTAGAGAAGAATGTGAACCAGAGTCTCCTGGATCTCCTCCAACTCGCCACCACCCAGACCGACCCTCATGTGAGCTTCACTTCATTGTAACTCTGACCTCTGGTAGATTTTGTATTGTTTATTGTCTTTGAGCTGATCTCCCAGTGTGACCAGTTAGACCCAACACTGCATTGTCTTCAATCCCCACATCCTAGTGTGGGCATGGATGTGACGAGAGCAGTGTTGCAATTTATTTAGCAACTAGCTAACATTTACAAAACCTTCTTGTGAACCTGGGCCTGGTGAGATGTGCCATCAATAGGTCCAGGCAGCAGGTGATCGATGGCATCATCCATTCTGACTGTCTGCCCCTCTACCATGGCTACATTCACAGCCAGGTCTCCCTGGAGAGGGAGCAGGCAGTGTCCACAAGTGCAATTGATGCCTTTCACACCTGCTGGGCACAGCAGGGGCTGGGGTGTGTTATAGACACAACAATCACATTTTGATGTGTCTTAAGTTTCCTTTTTGTACTTTTGTTGTTTTTTGGGGAGCTGCTCCTTTTACTTTGTCCCAACTTTAATTTGAGTTTGTCTATTTGTTTTGACCTCAACAAAAGAATCTGCATTTCAATTTCCAATAGTGACACTATTGGAATAGTCTGGATTTTATACATTGAATCCAAAAGCCTATCTGATGTAGGGCTTCAGAGTAAACATTAAACTGAGGTCCTGGGCCAAATTTTTCAGCCTTAGTTTTGAAACTCTATAGCAGTGGTTGGTGGTGCTGCTGCCTCAGTGCTAGGGACCCAGGTTTGAATCCAGTCTCAGGTCACTCTGTAGTTTGCACATTCTCCCCATGTCTGAGTGAGTTTTCTCCCACAGTGTGAAAGACATGCATTGACACAAACAGGTGCTGGAATGTGGCAACTAAGAATTTCATTTAACTTCATTGCAGTGTTAATGTAAGCCTTAATTGTGACAGATAAAATCTCACTTGAATTCATGACTTCCATGGTCTGCCCCATATTTTGCTGATTCCTGTGGTGATTGGGGTGGTTAAAATTCCTGTCCCCCTCCCCCACCCCAATTCAAATGGGCATGAATGATGAGGCTGTTATTGAATGTTATCCTGGCCAATAGCTAACCATTGATCAACAAATTGTCTAATTTATCACATTGCCCAGCAAGATCCCACCTGCAGACACATCACCTTTCCTGCCCCCTGCTCAGTATCCCAAACAGACTATTGAAGAATCAGTAAGATTCTTAGTTGTGGACCTACCCTTTTCCATTTCCTACACATGGGGAGAATTGGCTGTGGACTACCTTATTGCATTTTTGACTTTCTTCCAGCTGTGTGACTTTCTGAAGACTCACTTTCTGGATGAGCAGGTCAAGACCATCAAGCAACTTGGTGACCACATCACCAACTTGAAGCATCTGGGAGCCCCTGAGAATGGGATGGGAGAGTACCTGTTTGACAAGCTCTCACTGGAGGAGAGCACTTAAATGGTATCCCAGAAGTCCCATTCTTTCCCTGGGAAGGGGGAGAAAACTGAGGAATTGAAATAAACATCTGTTACTGATCTTGCTGTCTACTGCCCATCATTCAGATACTTGCTGTCATTTACACCCTTGAGCTAATGGTAGCTTACCAGTCACAATATTGATTGGACTGTGATATTTCCCAGGACCCTCCCCTGATGTTATTACATGATGGAGACTTCTGTTAAGAACTATCAAGTAATGGGTTAAGGGATGCTATTCTGGCCTCCAGTGGCAATTTAGTGAGGAAGGAGTGTGGAAGACTTCTCCACTAATCTTCTGTTTGGGTCTTCTAAGAATGCAAGTTCTTTTCCCATTCCAGACTCAAATATATTGTCATTAGCATTGAGTTTTTGATTAAGAATGGAAGATTTAAAACCACCCATCTGCTCATGTTCTGTAAATTAACATCTGTTATGCCATTCTATCTGGGGAACCTTTCTTTTTCACTTGTGGGACACTGGTGTTTCTGGCTGGTCAACACTTATTGACTCAACTGCCCATTCCAGAAGGGCAATCACATTGCAGTGGCTCTTGAGTCACATGTAGGGCAGACCAGGTAAGGATGGCAGATTTCCTTCCCTAAGGGATATTAGTGACTCTGAGGTTTTTCTGACTGGTTATTAGATTAATTCCATCATCTGCTGTGGTGGGGTTTGAACATGAGTCCTCAGAACAATATCTGGGGTCTCTGGATTACCTGTCCAGTGACAGGACCATTGTCACCACAAGCCTTGACTCCTCTCCCTCCATTAGTCCACTGACTAGCATTTGAACCTTGCCTCACTACATGTTCAACTTGTGTCTTGATGGTGGAAGGACTCTGGGGAGTCAGGAGGTAAGTCATTCATGGTGCATCAACAGTCTAACCTGCTGTTGGGACCATTGGTAGTATTTTCTGGCTATGCTCACCCAAGACTAGAAAATCCCACCAGAGGTCAGACCTTTGCAGGGTCCATGTCCCACTTGCTACAATTCCTGTGGTAGGCAGGGTGGGAAAATTCCACCCACTTTGATGAAATTTAAATAGATTCTCTTTATTGTATAATACTTTAAATCCATGTCACTGTAGATATCTCAACTTCACAATGCAGAATGTCATGTCATATCAACACAATGGTGTAAAAGAACAGTCTTGGGCAATCTCCCAACCCACAACAAACTGTGTGCAGAAAGGCCTAGAATCAGGAGAGAGACACAGATCATCCCTGTGTGAAGCAGTTCCACAGTTCATAACGACAGCAACTCTGCCTCAGCACCAGGGACCCAGGTGTCATTCCAGTCTTGGGTAATATGCACATTCTCCCCATGTCTGCATGGGTTTCCTCCCACACTCCAAAGACATGCAGGTTAAGGAAGCTGGCCATGCTAATTGCCCTGGATGTCTAGATTAGATGGATTGGCCACACAAAATGTGCAGAGTTACATTGGTAGAGCAGAATAATGGGCCCTGGTAAGATGTTTGTTTTGGAGAGTCAGGATAGACTTGGGTCAAATAGCCCTCTGCAACGTAGGGATTCTTTGCCTCAGGGTGGAGGTGGGGTCACTGAATATTAAGGCAGAAGTAGATTTTTAAAGCAAGTGAATCGTGTTGGGAATGTAGAACCCAAAACACCAATAGCAAAGCAATGATATTGGTTGAGCAAGCTTGAGGGGCTGAATGGCCTATTTCTGCTCCTATTTATGCTTCTATAAAAGTGAAGTTGTCCTATGGCTACAAGACATTGCTAAGACCTCCTCAGGAGTGCCTGTACAGTTTTGGTCTCACTGAAGGAATGGCATAGTTGCATTGGAAGCAATTCAGAATAGGTGCACTGGGCTAATTCCTGTGATTTAAAAGGGGCTTGCCTTATGGGGAAAGGTTGGGCCTACACAGTGGTTTAGGAGGGGTGATCTTATTTTAAACATGTCCTATAGTTTGTCTCAGTATCCACACCAAAGTTCCAGACTCCCCCATGAGGAAACAAAGGGGTAGAGCTTAAACCTAAAGGGTCTCTAGATACAAAGAGGAGACTGTTTTTTTGAGGGTCTAGTATGTGGAATTCAGTTCCACAGAAGTGGAGGATGGCACATTGAATACATTCAAGGTTCAGTTAGATGTGATTGACAAGGGAGATGAGGATTAAGGGGGAAACAGGTGGAGTCAAGGCCACCTCCAATCAGATCAGCCATGATCCTATCAAACAGCAGGCTCTAAGGGCCAAATGGCCACCTGCTGCTAACCCTTAACACTGAATACTGTCTTCAGTAGGTGGGACAGGACTGAAGAGAATCCTGTTTAAAAACAGGATGAAAAGAGCAGCATAGTGTTTAGCCACTACCTCAAACACCCAGGGCCAGGGTTTGATTCCTACTTGGGTCACTGTCTATGGATTTTGCACATTCTTCCCATGTCTGTCTGGGTGCTCCAAAGATGTGCAGGTTAGGTGAATTGGCTGTTCCAAATTGCTGCTTTGTTGGAGACTAGCTAGGGTAAATGCATGGGGTTGGGGGGGATAGGGCCTAGGTGGGATTGTGATCAGTGCAGACTCACTGGGTTGAATGGCCTCCTCCTGCACTGTAGGATTCTATAAGAGCTGGGTGCGAGGACTAACCAGGTAGCTCAAAAGCTGGTAGACCTAATGGGCTGAATGGCCATGTCCTGTGCTGCAAATAACCCCCTTTTCTAGTTAGATTTCTTCTTTAAAAGCACACTTATCTTACCTGTTTTAGAAGCCTGTACACGATACAATTATAGGCAAAGGATGACTCTCCAAGAGAATGTGATCTTTGGAAACCTCTTTCTCCTGTAGAAGGAGGGGTGGGGTGGCTGGATGATTGGTATGTATGATTTTACATCTCCAGCCCACTCTTCATGCCTTCAGAAGGAGTCAGTGTTTAAGAATCACCACTTAACTTGCTCTCCACAGCTGTTCACATTACTCAGTGCCAATAAACAGTGTGGTGATAACATCTGCTGAATTGTACAAAAGGAATCATTGAACTTTGAAGGAGTTGGGGTAACCAGGACAAGGCCAGTGGATCCAGGTCAGGGGATGGTGTTGGCATAAGTCCAGCTTTCTCCCAGCAAATCCTCAATGTGGTATCTTGTGTAAGATAGCTACAGGTCCAGTTTAGCAGCATTGAGGTGCCATCTTTCATAAAGTTTCTATCCCTATGGTGCAGAAGGTGGCCATTCAGCCCATCAGGCCCACACTGACAACAATTTCACCTGGGCCCTACCTCCAAGTGAAATGTTCATAGAATTCTACAATGCGGAAGGAGGCCATTTGGCCCACTGAGTCTGCACTGACCACAATTCCACCCAGATCGTATCCCCATAACCTCATGCGTTTACCTTAGCTTGTTTCCCCCGATACTAAGGAGTCAATTTAACATAGCCAACCCACCTAACCTCCCACATCTTTGGGCTGAGGAGGTCCTGTCTACCTTGGCAAGTGGGTGTAAAAGATCCCACAGCACTATTTTGAAGAAGGGCAGGTAGGACTCTCCTGGTCAATATTTATCCCTCAATCAGCCTCAAAAAATAACAGAGATGGTCTGTTGGTTATCGCATTCCTGTTAGTGAGAGTTGGCACTGTACAGCCATTTACCCATCATCCCCCATATCAGTCAACACACAAGAGGCACCTGACTCCATTTTCAAATCCTCACACCATTTTTAAATGGCCTCACCTCCCCTGACTGAGCTCCTCTCCTATGAACCCTCTGGCAAGTTGCTCGGATTTAAACTTTTATCTTTCCAACTGTGCCTTGGATTGTCACATCCTCAAGCAATTCTCTCTTCAAACCTCCCTAGCAATCTTCCCCTCTTCTTACCTTTTATATAAAGCTGATCATTCTCTTCACCCTATCCATGACTGCACCACTATGTTCTGCACTCTCTCCTTTCTTTCTCCCCTATGTACTCTCTGAATGGTATGCATTGTCTGTATAATGGGCAAGAAATAACACTTTTCACTGTATCCCAATACATGTGACAATAATAAATCAAATCAAATCAAACCTCTTTGTCTAATTGTGGCGCATTGGTTAGTGGCGCTGCCTCACAGTGCCCGGAATCTGGGTTCAATTCCAGCCTTGTCTGTGTGAAGTTTGCATGTTCTCCCTGTGTCTGTGTGGGTTTCCTCTCGCAGTCCAAAGATGTGCTGGTCAGGGGGATTAGTAGGGTAAATATGTGAGGTTACAGGAAAAGGGCTTGGATGGGATTGTGGTTGGTGTAGACTCGATGGGCTGAATGGCCTCCTTTTGCACTGTAGGGACTCTGTGTCTAAACTCTCAGTAAATTGCCCTTACATGGCTTGGTGCAAAGTCTTGTTTGATCTTGCCTGAAGAGGTATTTGGATTATTGAAACTAGATTCATGCATATTTTATGTATGAAGCACCTCCGGACTATTCCACAATAATCCACGTGGATGTAAATGATTATTGAGGGACTTCCTACAACTCCGACATCACGAAGATAATTCATTGGTCACAAAGCACTGAGGGACACCCTGAGATGAGAGGAAGGCACTATAGAAATGCGTGAGTAATCTCTATTGCTGTTAAACCAGCACCCTGACCTGATCAAGCCTCGCCCCAGACAGTCCGCCACACTAAGTTCATGAGTTGACTCATCAGAACAGAAAAAGGCCCTTCAGCCCATCCAGCCTGTTCCTAGCTTTGATGGCTGGATCAATCAAGATATGGGTTCGTAAACAAGAAGAACGATAATGGTGTACTTTTCTCCCTGATCCTTCCAATGACTGAGGTCGATCGATATGTTGCACTTGTTTCCTTTCCAGTTCAAGGTCCTGCATTTCTGTAGCAACGGAACAAAACGTCCCACAATGCATCACGGGATCTTCCTTCACAAAATCCCAGAGGGGGCGGAGCCCGGGCCCTGTAAAATGTTATTTTTCCTCGGGAGGGGAGGGGGGGGCGTTGCGTTCCGGTGTCGCTACCGCTACAACTCCAGCGTGGTGGTTGAGTTTTGGATTCGGGCCTTCTCCCGGATTACGTGGAAGTAATGGCCGTTGATGTGCCGGAAATCCACGGCGAAGAGTGCGAAGAGGAGGAGGAGGGCCATGGCGGCCACCCACTCGCATATCGACGCTGCCGTTCGCCTGTTCAGACTGTGTAGCGGCACCACTGCCCGAACGGTCAAGGAAACAGAGACAAAGAGCAGAAACTTTCCCACCTCCAATGGCGAGCAGGATACGGATCTCGCAAAGGTCCATTGACCTCCGGATGGGAATTTCAGGCCTGGGGCCCAGAAAATCCCACCCATAGTCAGAGAACATTACAGCACAAATACAGACCCTTCAGCCCATCAAGCACCTATCCATTCTCTTCCCACTTACCGGCACCTTGTGTGCTCATCTAAATGTTGTGAGGGTTCTATTGCCCTTTCAGGCAGTGACTTCCAAATTCCCACCACCTTCTGGGTGAAAAGAAACTTCCTCTGATTCCCTTTAAATCTCCCGCTTTCTGACCTTAATTCCTAGCGACCCCTCCCCACTCCACCACCACCACCGCCGTCTTGGTTATTAATTCCTCTGCTAAGGGGAAAGGTTCATTTCTCTTTCTATCCACCCTCTCTATGCCCCTCATTATTTTGTACACCTCGATCAGTTCCCTCCTCGGCCTTCTCTGCTCTAAGGAAATCAACCCCAGTCTACCCAGCCTCTCTCTTCATAGCTGAATGCTCCAGTCCAGGCTACATTCCTGGTGCACCCCCTCTGCACCCCCCTCCAGTGTGATCACAGCCTTCCCTATAGTGTGGTGACCAGAGCTACACTCAGTGCTGTAGTTACAGCCTTACACAGCTCCATCATAACCTCCCCACTCTTATATTCTAAGACTCAGCTCATAAAGGCAGGTGGTGGTTCTGTTCCTGGCTTTTGTATATGCCCGCTCTCCAAATTATGTCACTGAATTTCCTTATCCCTGGAACCATTCTCCCCGCCCATCTCTCCTTATCCTGGGTCAGATTGGAAGGAGCCTGACCCAGTCACACTCACTGATCACATCAGTTGTGTCTTCTGGTTAAAGGATACACAGGAGCAGGCAGATGGTGCACACAAGGTTACAGATGATCCGGACAGGCCCAATCCATTTGCCGCCGTGCTTGGGCTGTACCTTGTAGGTGAGCCCCACCTGCAGCCAGAAGTAGATATTGCCAATGTAGAATGCGAGGAAGGCCCCCACCAGGTGCACGTGAATCTGGTTGACAGTCTGTTGAGAAAATAAATGGAGGGGTTAACCTTTCTGATAGAGCTTGTGTTTCTGACTCACTTCCCTCTGACTGCGTTGAGTTGAGTAACGTTACGTGACCACCAATAATTAGCTATGTGGTCACTTAGAATTATAGAATCCCTACAGTACTGAAGAAGGCCATTCGGCCCATTGTGTCTGCAATGACCACAATCCGACCCAGGCCCTATTCCCATTACCCCATGCATTTACCCTAGCTACTCCCTTTGACACTAAGGGGCAATTTAGTCCGGCCAATCCACCTAACTCACGCACCTTTGAACTGTGGGAAGAAACCGGAGCACCTGGAGGAAACCCACGCAGACATGGGGAGAATGTGCAAACTCCTCACAGACAGTCACCTGAGGCCAGAATTGAACCTGGGTCTCTGGCGCTGAGAGGCAGCAGTGATAACCACTGTGCCACCATGCTGCCAACAACAATTTATAACTTTGCACCTTCGTGTGGTGAGGTTTTAAACTTATAGAATCCCGACAGTGCAGAAGAGGCCATGAAGTCTGCACCGACTCTCTGACAGAGTGTTTTACCCAGGCCCTCTGCCC
Source organism: Carcharhinus amblyrhynchos (assembly GCF_965287045.1). Taxonomy (NCBI): domain Eukaryota; kingdom Metazoa; phylum Chordata; class Chondrichthyes; order Carcharhiniformes; family Carcharhinidae; genus Carcharhinus; species Carcharhinus amblyrhynchos. Next base: position 9,325,705 of record NC_137358.1, on the reverse strand, counting down.
TGCCCTATCCCTGTAACCCCATGTATTTACCTCCCTAATCCATTTAACTTGCATACCTTTGGATGTTAAGGGGCAATTTAGCACGGCCAATCATGCACGTCTTTGCACACTAAGGGGCACTTTAGCATGGCCAATCCACCTAACCCATACATCTTTGGACTGCAGGAGAAAACCGGAGCACTCACAGGAAACCCACACAGAAACAGGGAGAACGTGCAGACTCCACACAGACAGTGACCAAAGCCGGGAATTGAACCCTGGGTCCCCTGGCGCTGAGAGACAGCAGTGCTAACCACTGTGCCACCGTGCCACCAACAACAATTTATACCTCATTTGTTTTAGCAGTACAGGACTTGTGATTTGCTGGAAAAAAGACACATGCTGTTGAAGTTTTTCGACTTGCACTCATCAGGACGGATGCAAGAATGCCAATTTCTTTTTGAAGTTTATTTATTAGTGTCACAAGTAAGGCTTATATTAACACTGCAATAAAGCTACTATGAAAATCCCCCAGTCACCACACTCCGGCAATTGAGCCTAGGTCCCTGGCGTTGAGGGGCAGCAGTGCTAACCACTGTCCCTCGGTGCCGCCAACAACAACTTACACCGTGGTTACTTTATTCAATCGTGGGACATGGGTATTGCCCATTCTTAGCAATTAACTGATTAGTTAGCAAGTTGATTCTGATTGGTTGGGGTGTTGCCATGGAGAATGTATGGCACTTTTTTTTGAATTAAACAAAAGCTTGGGGGAGACAATAGTTCCCTGACGCATCTCTCATGGCAACGCCTAGACCATTCAGAGCCCACTTGCTCACTGCCTCCCTCTGCCAAATAAGGAGAAAATTCTGTCATTGAAACCGTTACCCAGTAAGACGCAGCTCGTTCAGACAAAAGGATTGCGCTACCAGTCAGCCTCCCCACCTCTGATGCTGAATTAGAGACTAACATAATGGTCGGAAACTTACCACCCCACAGGAATTGGTGTGGACGAGGGCCAGACCATGGAAAGATCTGTTGACCTTGGGCGGGATCTTACGGTTTTGGGATGAGGGCGGCCATAAAATCCCTCCCTATAATTTACCTGAAAGTTCCCCACTAAGGAGCCTCCAACTGCACACAAGCAGCCGGCCACCAGACTGACGATGTTCAGGGTTGACTGGTATCCATAGTCTATTACTTGCTGGTACCTGATGATGCAAACCCAAGTAACTGTGAAGAAGCAGAAAGAGTGTCTTAAAAAAACAAACGTCCTTTCCAAATCCTAGATTATTTGCAATGCTACCTGTTTTAACATCATGAGAGATAAAGCCCCCAAGACAGATGATCCAGCTGTGATCTCACTGCTGTTTGTGGGAGCTTGCTGTGTACAAAATGCTAAATTGCCCCTTAGTGTCCAAAGATATGCAGGTTAGGTGCATTGGCCATGCTAAATTTCCCCTTAGTGTCCAAAGATGTGCAGGTTAGGTGCATTGGCCATGCTAAATTACATAGAAATATAGAAGATAGGAACAGGAGACCATTCAGCCCTTCGAGCCTGCTCCACTGTTCATTATTATCATGGCTGATCATCCAACTCAATAGTCTAATCCTGCTTTATCCCCATAGCCTTTGATCCCATTCACTCCACAGGCTATATCCAGCCACCTCTTCACAGAAACCCTACAGTGCAGGAAGAGGGGATAGGGCCTGAGTGAGATGCTCTTTTGGAGAGTCAGTGCAGACCCGATGGACTGAATGGCCACTTTAAAAAATTGCTTCAAATGAAGCTAAATTGCAACTCAATGACTTCAACCAAGCGCAGCATGTCGACACCACACTTGATCCTAGCCAAAAGGCCAAGGAGCGATGCACCAGTTAAGTCCCTCAGCCACTAGCCGAGCCATTTGCTCTTTATCACTGGGTTACCTGATGCCAACCAGCAATTGATCGCACATTCTTGTGTACTGTGTGTCTCTGCTTCACACCATCTACTCACTGAACCTCACCTTCGTATGGTGTATTTTTAGATTCACAAAATCCTTACAATGCAGAAGAGGCCATTCGGCCCATCACATCTGCACCGACTCTCTGACAGAATGTCTGGCCCAGGCCCTCTCCCCCCATTCTATCCCTGTAACCCATGTATTTACCACACTATTCCATTTAACTTGTCCATCTTTGGACATTAAAGGGCAACTTAGCATGGCCAATCCATCTAATCTGCACATTTTTGGACACTAAAAGGCAATTTAGTATGGCCAATCCACTGAACCTGCACATCTTTGGATGCTAAGGGGCAATTTAGCAGGGTCAATCCACCTAACTTGCAAATCTTTGGACACTAAGCTGCAATTTAGCAGGGCCAATCCACCTAACCAGCACATCTTTGGACTGAGCACCCAGAGAAAACCCACACAGACATGGAGAGAACATGCAAACTCCACACAGATAGTCACCCAAGGCCAGAATGGAACCCAGGTCCCTAGCACCACGCTAACCACTGAACCACCGTGCTACCCACAAAGCCGACTCACTCCAGATGGGACTCAAACCTGAAATCCCGAGCTGAGGAGACCAGTGACTTATCCATGAGGCCGCGAGGGTTGAAATAGCTCCTTCGACAAAACCCAACTGAAGACCGCATCCCGAGGCCTACTCACCCAGAAAAGCCCCGATGTTCATGATTTGGCCGAAAATGCAGCTCTGGGGAGGTTCCGCCCCGCAGACACTGAGGGGGAAGGAATCAGAAGGTCAAAGGTCAAGCATGTTGCACTCAATGAGCCAGCAGTAACCGAGGGAGGGATTTTCCGGCCCTTCCCATTGGCGGGATCTTCCAGTCCCATCAAGGGTGGCCCATCCCCCCTCCGCCGCAGCCAGACAGGCAAGTCAAGATGCCAGGCCCAGAAGGACCTGCTGGCGGCCAATGGCAAGCTGTCTCCACTGGCGACAGGGAGAGGCATAAAATCCCATCCACAAGTTACAGAATTTAAGGCAGAAACAAGGCATTGTACCCAACAGGTCAATGCCAGTGATTATTCCAAAGTATCTCCTTCAACCCCACCTCATCAAATCCTATCAGCGTTTGATTCTATTCCTTTCTCCCCCATGCATTTATTTATCTTTCCCTTAAATGTACCCCTGCTTTTTATCTCCAATACGCTATGTGGCGGTGAGATCCACATTCGACGTTTCTCCTGAAGTGACTTTCTCCATCGAATCATGGAATCCCTAAGTGCAGAAGGAGGCCATTCGGCCCATCGTGCCTGCACTGACTCTCCCAAAAAGCATCTTACCCAGGCCCACTATCCCACCGCTCTGTTCCAGTAACCCCACACATTCACCATGACCAATCCATCTAACCTGCACGTCATGGCTAATCCATCCTAACCTACACATCATGGCTAATCCATCCTAACCTACACATCATGGCTAATCCATCCTAACCTACACATCATGGCTAATCCATCCTAACCTACACATCATGGCTAATCCACCCCAACCTGCACATCTTTGGAAACTAAGGGGCAATTTAGCATGGCAAATCCACCCTAACCTGCACATCTTTGGACATTTAGCATGGCTAATCCACCCCAGCCTGCGCATCTTTGGACACTAAGGGGCAATTTAGCATGGCTAATCCACTTAACCTGCACATCTTTGGACACTACGGCACAATTTAGCATGGCCAATCCACCTAACCTGCACATCTTTGGACACTAAGGGGCAATTTAACATAGCCAATCCACTGAAACCGCACATCTTTGGACTGTGGGAGGAAACCGAAGCACCTGGATGAAACGCACACAGACGCAGGGGAGAACGTGTAGACTCCACACAGACAGTAGCCCGAGGCCAGAATTGAACCTGGGTCCCTGGCGCTGTGAGGCGGCAGCGCTAACCACTGCACCGCCTCAGGAATGGATGGGAGAGAATGGGAGACCAGATGATCCCCTACAGCTTGAAAGCATTAAATTGGAAGACAGTGGGTAGTCCCGGGTGGGGATATAGGGAAGCTACACTGCAGTCATGGTGACACTCACAGTCTGACAACACCCTCTACTTCTACACTATCAGGTGCGGGAAATAACGCAATGTCTTGTATGATTTTTGCAGAGCCCATTGGCCAGTAATCTTGATATTACCTGATGTAGGGGAACTCCACGGTGATATTGACAGCGCCATTCACCACTGCCAGACCGAACCTGCGGGAAATTCACAAAGTAAGTTTGGCGTTAAATGGATTGGTTAGTGTGACCCCGTAAAATGAGACAGAAAATGAACCCGGCGAGATAGGGTTAAACTGCGGAACTGATTTTCGATAGAGTCGCTGACTTTTGAAGGACCAACTGAACATCACAGAATACTACAATGCAGAAGAGGCCCTTCAGCCCATTGAGTCTGCACTGAAGCATGAAAGGACATGCCCTGCCCACCTAGTCCCACTTGCCAGCACTTGGCCCATAGCCCTGAATATTATGGTGTGCCAAGTACTCACCCAAGGGCAGTAAGTAGTCTCACAACACCAAGCTAATGTCCAACAGGTTTATTTGGTAGCACGGGCTTTTGGACTATTGCCCCTTCATCAGTTTGTTAAAGGGTGTGAAACAACCTGCCTCCCCCACCCTCCCAGATAGCACATTCCAGACCGTCACCGCCCTCTGGGTATAAAAGCTTTTCCTCAAATTCCCCCTAAACCTCCCACTTTAACTTGTGTCCCCTTGAAACTGGCCTTTCAACTGAGGGGAACAGCTGCTCCTCTGTTTCCCCATGGAAACATGCTGGTGAAAGACTCACCCAAAGTCCAGTTGTTGACAGCAGTTAAATCCCAGTGAAGAAAATGTTTTGGTAATGGTGGAATAATTGGCATTCTGATGCGGAGGACCAAATAAATGCTGCTTTGAAGGAAAACCCACATTTATATAGAACCTTTCATCACCCTGTGGCATCACAAAGTGTAAACACAGTAAGAATTCTCACAACACCAGGTTAAAGTCCAACCAGTTTATTTGATAGTAAACCCACAAGCTTTGGGAAACGCTGTTCCTTCGTCAGGTGTGTGGAAGGTTATGATCAGAGACCTGACGAAGGAACAGCTTTTCCGAAAGCTTGTGGGTTTACTATCAAATAAACTGGCTGGACTTTAACCTGGTGTTGTGAGACTATCTCTGGGGGTGTCAGAGGAACTGACACTCCCGGTTCAGTACAAGGCCAATTCTCCCTGATTGGCCCATCAATTGGCTCCATAATCAGGGAGTTCATACGCCAATAGGCCAACCTCAGTGGCCTGATTGAAGTCATTACAATTAGTCTCACAAGTAGGCTTACATTAACACTACAGTGAAGTTAGTGTGAAAATCCCATAAACGTCACACTCCAGTGCCTGTTCAGGCACACTGAGGGAGATTTCAGCACAGCCAATATGCCTAACTCGCACGTCTTTCTGACTGTATGCAGAAACCGGAGCACCTGGAGGAAACCCATGCAGACACAGGGAGAATGTGCAGACTCCGCGCAGACCCAAACCGAGAATCGAACCTGAGTCCCTGGTGCTGTGAGGCAACTGTGCTAACCACTGTGCCGCATGCCGCGCCCAAGCTCGGAAATGTGGTCAGCACTGCTGCCTCACAGCACCAGGGACTCAGGTTCGATTCCAGCCTTGGTAGGGAGTCTGCATACTCTCCCCGTGTCTGCGTGGGTTTCCTCCGGGTGTTCCAGTTTCTTCCCAGTTGCCCCTTGGTGTCCCAAGATATATAGGTTAGGAGGATTATCGAGGTAAATACGTGCGGATAGAATCATAGATTGGAATTTTACCGCCTCGCTAAAGGCTCGCAGAACGGAAAGTTCCGTTGGCCTCGGGCAGGATTTTACAAGCCTTGCCCAAGTGAAGTCGTAGCATCCTGCTCCTAGAGGTTTACAGCATGAAAGCAGGCCCTTCGGCCCAACTTGTCCATGCCGCCCAATTTTTACCACTAAGCTAGTCCCAATTACCTGCATTTAGCCCATATCTCTCTATACCAATCTTACCCATGTAACTGTCTAAATGCTTTTTAAAAGACATAATTTGTACCTGCCTCTACTACCATAGTATATATAGGATATAGTACAGTGCAGTATAGGATATACGGGATAAGTCTGGCTATGAGTTGGTGTAGGCTCAATGGGTCTGTAGGAATCCTGTGATTACTCACCTATTTGCAGCAAACCCTACTGGATCATTGTCTCCTTGGATGTCCCGTCATAACCAGGTCTCCACCCATTATGCATGGAATAGAATCATAGAATCCATAGAGAAGGAGGCCATTTGGCCCATTGAGTCTGCACCGACAACAATCCTATCCAGGCCCCTATCCCCATGACCCCATGTATTTACCCTGCTAATCCCCTGATTGTAAGAAGCAACTTAGCAAGGCCAATCCACCTAACATACGCACCTTTCGACTGTGGGAGGAAACCGGAGCACCCGGAGGAAACCCACGCAGATACGGGGAGAATGTGCAAACTCCACACAGACAGTGACCCAAGCCGGGAATCGAACCCGGGTCTCTGGCGCTGTGAGGCAGCAGTGCTAACCACAGGGCCACCCCAGATAGGTAGGGTCTGAACTGGTTAACCCGTGGAAATCTCTTCCACAGCGAATAGTGGAGACTGACTCATTGAACAGATTTTTGACGGTCAACTGGGCCAAGGGTTCATGGGTCCTGGAGCCGCAGACAAGAAAGTGGAGGAAATATGGACCAGCCATGAACTTAGTGAACAGTGGAGCAGACTCGATGGGCCAAATGGACTAGCCTTGCACGTATTTGTGTTGAGTTGCTGTGATAGTGAATGAAAATGTTCCAAGGACAGCATTTATTTGATTCTGTTTCTTGTTTCTGATATGCCATTACCACAACAACCTTTGGCAATCTGGAAGCTGACACGGGTTAAGTGGTATCTCAATTGTGTTCTAGTTGGCGGCTGTTTTGACTTTGATCCTTCAATTGGGTAACGCAAGGCCAGCTAAATGTAGGATCTCATAAAGCCTGAAGCAATATGAACTTCAACACTTTAAATAGCGCTTCATCAGCTTCAATCATTTCCAAATTCTTAGCACAATGAGTCACGTTAAGAGCAAAGTGATGTACGGCACACTAAGACTCAGAACATCCATTCGGCCCATTTCAACTCATCACTCCTATACCTTAGTAAGAAATCTCACAACATCAGGTGCCCATCCCAGCCCAATGCTGGCATCACCACATCATGAGTCCTCTATGCTAGCCCACTCAGTACGGTATCCGCATTCAGTGCTGCACTGAGGGGATGTTGTACTGAGGGAGTGCCACACTGAGGGCTGTTGTACTGAGGGAGTGCTGCGCTGAAGGAGTGCTGCACTGAGGGGTGTTGTACTGAGGGAGTGCTGCACTGAGGGGTGTTGTACTGAGGGAGTGCCGCATTGAGGGAGTGCCGCACTGAGGGGTGTTGTACTGAGGGAGCGCCGCACTGAGGGGTGTTGTGCTGAGGGAGCGCCGTGCTGAGGAGAGCGCTGTGCTGAGGGGAATGCCTCGGTGTTGGGAGCGCCGCGCTGTTGGGAGTGCACAGGGAGCGAACTGGAGAGAGGATAAGACTAGTGAATTGTGGAACCTCATTCTCCCTTCATTCAGTTGGAGTGGAGAGTGAGCTGACTAGATTGCCATAAACACGGCAAGCACTAGTGCCCAACTCATACTTACACGGCCCAGCAGCCCGCTATTGAGGTGACAGCCAGCAGAATGGGAAGGAGACCCCAGGCCCACATCCTGGACTGTCTGGAACAGAGTGCAAACCAATGGTTAGTCACACAACATTACCCACTGCGAGACACCACAGAACATTCCTCAGGCAGTCAGCTGTGTAGCTTCTCACAAGCAGATACCTCTAGCCAGCGAACGCTTGTCAATATGCACTTGACCGATCTTCGAGGTATCTCTAAATTTTAACCCAAAAGAACCCATTGTTTAAAACAAAATCACATGTCCATTGTCCAGTGGCGGACAGATTGAGTTGCTAAGATTTCTGTTGAAACTATTTCAGTAAAAGTGATGTCACAACTCAACCTGTGTTCCTTCCTTTATTCAACACAAGCTGTGGGGAAAGGTACGCTGTGAATGAGCTTGATAAGGCAGGTGCTGAGAACGTGTCTTCTCTGGTCAAGGTTCAAGTCTAAATGGTTACAATCACAACCATCTGGCATTTATTGCTCTCCCTTTCCACAGAATTTCTTTCTATCGCTTGGGCGGGTGCTGTTTATTTAATCTTTTACAGGGTAATGGATGCCACTGTCCAGGCTGGCATGGGTGGCACAGTGGCATAGCGGTCAGCACTGCTGCCTCACAGTGCCAAGGATCCGGGTTTGATTCCTGGTTTGGGTCACTGTCAGTATGGAGTCTGCATGTTCTCCCCATGTCTGCGTGGGTTTCCTCTGAGCGCTCCCGTTTCTTCCCACAGTCTGAAAGACATGCTGGTTAGGGTGCATTGGCCGTGCTAAATTCTCCCCAAACAGGCGCCGGAGTGTGGTGACTAGGGGATTTTCACAGTAACTTCATTGCAATGTTAATGTAAGCCTACTTGTGACACATTAAAAAAGGTTATTGATTGCTTCTCTCTGGTGAAGATACACCCTCAATGCTGTTAGGGACAGACTTCCAGTCTCAAGCAAAGAATTGTGCTATCTGTCATGCCATTTTGGGCACTGATCACTTGGCTTTTCTCTGCCAACCTCTTGTCCTTAACTCCTCCCCTGAAGATATTGCCTCTTAAATTAAGAAACAGTTTTAAAAATTCATTTGTGGGACATGGGTGTCGCTGGCTAGGCCAGCATTTATTGCCAATCCCTAGTTGCCCCTTGAGAGGGTGGTGGTGAGCTGCCTTCTTGAATTGCGGGCCGTGGGTCAACCCACAATGCTGTTAGGGAGGGAATTCCAGGATTTAGACCCAGTGACTGTGAAGGAATGGCCGATTTATTCCCAAATCAGGATGGTGAGTGGCTTGGAGGGGAACTTGCAGCTGGTGGGTGTTCCCATGTATCTGCTGCCCTTGTCCTTCTAGATGGAAGTGATTGTGGGTTTGGAAGGTGCTGTCTAAGGATCTTTGGTGAATTGCTGCAGTGCATCTTGTAGATAGTACACACTGCTGCTACTGAGCATCGGTGGTGGTGGGAGTGAATGTTTGTGGATGTGGTGCCAATCAAGCTTTGTCCTGGATGGTGTCAAGTTTCTTGAGTGTTGTTGGAGCTGCACCCATCCAGGCAAGTGGGGAGAATTCTGTCACACTCCTGATTTGTGCCTTGTAGATAGTGGACAGACTTTGGGGAGTCAGGAGGTGAGTTACTCATCATGGTATTCCTAGCCTCTGACCTACTCTTTTTCAGAGGATTCGTTCAGTAACTTTGCACACTGGTCCATTATTCAAGTCTTTGGAGTTGATGGTGAATCTTGTCTGGTCAGAAAGGCAAGGTTTGGAGTAGACAATGTGGCACTTCAAGGATGCCTCACCACTGATGACTGATTTTCCATCTCAATCCCACTTCCCACACTACCCCTAGTCGTCTCAAAGAAAAGTTTATTGACTTCTGGTTTGAATATACTCAATACTGAACAACCACAGCCTTCTGAGGTAGAGAACTACAACCGTCTGAGTGAAGAGATTTCTCCTCATCCATGTCCAAAATGGCTACCCCACTTGATTCTGACACTGTTGATCCCGAATTTCTGGGTTCCCACCCTGGGAAAAACCTCTTCTCAGCATTTATCTTGCTGAGCTCCTTAAGATTTTCCATTAGATTATCTCTTGTTTACTTAGACTCCAAGTAATATGGGCCTAATCTGCTCGATCTCTCCCCCATGGACAATCACCATAGGCCACAAAACAGCCTAGTGAACCTCCTTACTCCCTTGGGGTAAGGAGACTCTGTGTGAATATTACATCCGCAAGACACTCAATACGGTTGCTACGGTTGGTAACTAACCCTCAAGGGCTGCTCTGATGGTTTAATCAGTAACCACACCGCCTTGTGTATCAAACCAAAAAGAAGGTCAGAGTCTTAACTGGACTCAGTTTTCTAAGTTTATTTGTTAGTGTCACAAGTAGGCTTATACTAACGCTGCAATGAAGTTACAGTGAAAATCCCCCAGTCGCCACACTCCGGCGCCTTTCGGGTACACTGAGGGAGAATTTAGCGCGGCCAATGCACCCTAACCAGCATGTCTTTTGGACTGTGGGAGGAAACCAGAGCACCGGAAGAAACCCACGCAGACACGGGGAGAACGTGCAGACCCAAGCCGGGAATCGAACCCTGGAGATGTGAAGCAGCAGCGCTCATCACGGTGCCACCAACAACAGTTTATATCGCTTTTTCTAATTCATTCCTGGGACATGGGCGTCATTGGCTGGCTAGCTTTTATTGCCCATCCCTAGTGATGATGCTGATTGGTTGGCAAGTTGACTCTGATTGGTTGAGGTGTTGCCGTGGAGAATTTATTGCACTTTTTTTTAAGTTAAATAAAAGCTTGGGGAACAATCGTTCCCTGGGGCGTTCCCCATTGCAACACCCTCACCAGTGGATGCCCACTTGCTTGCTGCGCCTCTCTGCCAGATAGGGAGAAAATTCCACCCCATTGAACCTGTGACCCAGTAAGATACGGGTCTTCAGCCAAGTGCGCTGTGAGGCAGGAGTGCTAACCACTGTGCCATCATGCCGCCATCTTTCTACTGGAAAGTGCCAATGTGATTCACTGACTGAGGTGAGGATGGAGGTCGGGGCGGGGGCTAGAATTGGGCTTGGGCGCCAATGTGATATCCTACCTAGTTGAATAGTCCAACGCTTTCATGTACTGAACAGAATCTGCGCCTTCTTGACAGGAGGTGAGGAAGGAGCAACTCAACTGGACCTCTTAATCTCACAGTCGCCCTTTCTTTCACCAAAGCATTTCAGAAATAAAGTTACATATACATTCCCTGCTCACCAGACCACCAGGTAAATCATGGTTTTCAAGCAGTTAAGTTTGTGTAAGTAATTCATAAATTTTTGTTTTTTTTTATCCTCCGCCTTATCCCAAATAGCTTACTTGTACTCTGTACTCCACCAGCAAGCAGCCAAGAGGATGTCTATGTAGCAGGAGTCCCTACAGGAGTTCATACTCAGGATATTAACTATTTATAATCAGTAAATATTTACTTGACCAGAATTTCTATATTTAATCCTTGGTACAGTTCAGTCAATCTCTGTCCATGGGAACACAGAAGCTTTTTCCTACACGTTCTCTTCTGTTCATGACAGGCTTTAGTCTCTACAAGGGACTGTACTTTGCAGCGGAAAAGTGATTTTTCCTTTAACTGCGGCGCAGTGGCACAGAGGTTAGCATTGCTGCCTCACAGCTCCAGGGACCCGGGTTCAATTCCTGACTTGGGTCACAATCTGGGGCGGCACGGGTGGCATAGTGGTAAGCACTGCTGTCTCACAGCGTCAGGGTCCTGAGTTTGATCCCCGGCTGGGGTCATTATCTGTGCGGAGTCTGCAAATTCTCCCCGTGTCTGTGTGGGATTCCTCCGGGTGCTCCAGTTTCCTCCCATAGTCTGGTTAGTTGCATTGGCTGTGCTAAATCCTCCCTCATGTACCCGAATAGGTGCCAGAGTGTGGCGACTATGGAATTTTCACAGTAACTTCATTGCAGTGTTAATGTGAACCTACTTGTGACACTAATAAATAAACTTTAAACAGCAAGCAGAGATTTTTCCATACACCGAGGCTCCCCCTTATTAGAATTTGACTGTCTAGTTCTGACATATTTTTGTTTTATATTTCTTATTGCAAAACACCGGGGATGCCCACAAAGTACATTTTTCCCATGTTATTCCAGTGAAGCAAAGGAGCACACCACCAGATCAGTGCTCACAGGCTAAGATTACTTCGTCAGATTTATTGACCAGTGTAATATTATACGGAAGCAAAAATATTGTTCATTAATTCTCTCATGGGTGTGGAAGAGCCTCTGGTAAAGTCAGCATTTGTTTCCCCTCCCTAATTACCCTTGAACAGAATGGTTTGCTGAACAATTTCAGTGGATAGTTAGGAGTCAAGCACTTTGCTGTGGGCCTGGAGTCACATTTAGGCCAGACCGGGTAAGGACAGCAGAATCCTTCCCGAAAGAACATTAATCTTGAATCCCTACAGTATAGAAGGAGGCCATTCTGTCCATTGAATCTGCATCGACAGTCTGATGGAGTATTTTACCCAGGCCCATGTCCCCCCAACCTCTCCCCATAACCCCACACATTTTAGCATGGCCAATCCATCTAACCTACACATCTTAGGACACTAAGGGTTAATTTAGCATGGCTAATCCATCTAACCTACACATCTTGGAGCACTAAGGGGCAACTTAGCATGGCCAATCTATCTTACCTACACATACTGGGGCACTAAAAGGCAAAGTGGTTAACTCTTAACAGTCCCCTGAAAGCATAGAATCCCTACAGTGCAGAATGGGGCCATTCAACCCATCAAGTCTGCACTGACTCTCCAACAGAGCACTCACCCCAAGCCCTATTCCTATAACCCCACATATTTACCCCGCTAATTTCCAGTAACACACACATCTTTGGACATTAATGCTAGAGTTTTACTGTCCCGCCCATCATGGGAATCGGAGTGGGCGGAGGGGCGGACAATGTAAAGGTATGTGGACCTCAGGTGGGATTTTATGGTTTCGGGTCAAGTGAGACCATAGAATCACGCCCTTAGGGGCAATTTAGCGTGGTCAATCCACCTACACATCTTCGGACACTAAGTGGCAATTTAGCATGGCTAATCCATCTAACCTACATATCTTTGGACACTAAGGTGCAATTTAGCATGGCCAATCCACCTAACCTACACGTCTCTGAACATAAGAACATAAGAAATGGGAGCAGGAGTAGGCCATCTAGCCCTTCGAGCCTGCCCCGCCATTCAATAAGATCATGGCTGATCTGAAGTGGATCAGTTCCACTTTCCCGCTTTCTCCCCATAACCCTCAATTCCCTTGGCTATCAAAAACCTATCCACCTGTGACATAAATATATTTAGCGAGGCAGCCCCCACCACTTCAACGGGCAGAGAATTCCAGAGATTCACCACCCTTTGAGTGAAGAAGTTCCTCCTCAACTCTGATCTAAACTGTCCCCCGCTTATCTTGAGGCTGTGCCCTCTAGTCCTGCTATCCTTTCTGAGCGGGAAGAATCTCTCTACCTCTACCCTATCCATCCCCTTCATTATCTTATACGTCTCTATAAGATCCCCCCTCATCCTTCTAAACTCCAACGAGTACAGACCTAAATGACTTAGTGAGCCACACAGTTCAAGGAGCAGTTAGGGATGGGCAACAAATGCTGGCCCTACATCCCATGAAAGAATAAAAAGAAATACTTTGGCGGAATTAATTTATATTTTGATGTTGTTTGGCAACAACATTCAGCTTGCAAGGGGTTAACTCCCCAGAATCAAGTTACTAGATGAAGTAACTAATACAATCCATGTATGCCCAAGGGCAGATTGAGATAAGATATGGAATCCTATCTAATTTTTTAAAAAAGGCACGTGCTGGAATTCTCTGGTCTCGCGCGCCCTATCGCCGCTACCAGGGAGAACGGAGACTCTGGCGCTCAGCCAAATCTCCGTTCACTGCAGCGGGACTGGAGAATCCCACGCCAGCAAGCGAGGTGGAAGAATCCCTGGCCCAATACCCCTCCAAATCGATTATTTCACTCACCAGGATTCTGCCCTCTTGCCTGACTGCGCTGACAATTCCTGCGGGGAGGGGTATTCCCACGCCGCACCCAGGTGATCAGAGGTTCACATTATACCCTGGCATGTTCAACTGCGTGGGGCTTCATCGGAAAGACCGATCCGGGGCTCTAGGTGGAATCGGGAGCAGGAATCTCAGCTGAAACTCTTCTTCCTTCTTTGGTATGCCTTCCCTATCCCTGTCCCTGAGGAAGGAAGGTTGTGAGCACTGAGCTCCAGCTCACACTGGTTAATGGAGCATAGACCAGGAACTGAACTTGGGTCTGCCTCTCTTGGCTCAGTGTTGCTCCTGGGCAACTGGCATTTTCCAGCACTGGGGTGACTGAATTTATTTTTGAAAACCAATTTCCTGTTTAATTTGCTGTTTATTGATATTTATAGAGCGGTATATATATATACATTCAAAACGTAGCTCACTCACCTCTTTCCCTGTGTACAAAGTGAAAGTGATGGAACCAGTCCCTTGAGTGTACTTTACCTGCATATGTCTACAGAGAGAGAGTTTCCATTTGGATAGCCTTGAACTTCATTCAGAGGCGGTTACCGTATATACTCAGGTATAAGCTTACACAGAATATAATATCAGCGCAAAAGGAAAAACCATAGTCACCAGTTTAAGCTCAGATTCATGGGTTGAAACATGTCTCTTTCCCCTTCTTTTCCATTAAAATACTACCGTTTGCCATAGAACTATCCAGGCTATCCAATAACAATCCCACCCTATCTCCATAACCCCATATATTTACCCTGTTAGTTCCCCTGACAGTAATTAGTATGGCCAATCCACCTAACCTGCACATTTTTGGACACTAAGGGGCAATCTAACATGGCCAATCCACCTAACCTGCACATTTCTGGGCACTAAGGGGCAATTTAGCATGGCCAATCCACCTAACCTGCACATCTTTGGACACTAAGGGGTAATTTAGCATGGCCAATGCACCTAACCTACACATCTTTGGGCACTAAGAGGCAATCTAATATGGCCAATCAACCTAACCTTCGGACACTAACGGTAGCACGGTAGCACAGTGGTTAGCACTGTTGCTTCACAGCTCCAGGGACCTGGGCTCGATTCCCAGCTCGGGTCGCTGTCTGTGTGGAGTTTGCACATTCTCCTCATGTCTGCGTGGGTTTCCTGTGGGTGCTCCGGTTTTGTCCCACAGTTCAAAGATATGCGGGTTGGGTTGCTTGGCCATGCTAAAATCACCCCTTAGTTACCTGGGATGCTTAGATTAGAGGCATTAGCGGGTAAAATGTGTAGGGATATGGGGGTAGGGCCTGGGTGGGATTGTGGTCAGTGCAGACTCAATGGGCCAAAGGGCCTCTTTCTGCACTGTAGGGTTCTATGATTCTAACGGGCAATTGATCATGGCCAATCCACCTAACCTGCACATCTTTGGACACTAAGAGGCAATTTAGCATGGCCAATCCACCCAACCTACACATCTTTGGACTGAGGGAGAAAAACAGGGCACCCAAAGGAAACCCACGCAGACACGGGGAGAATGTGCAATCTCCCCACAGGCAGTGACCCGAGGCTGGAATTGAACCTGGGTCTCTGGCGCTGTGAGACAGCAGTGCTAACCACTGTGCCACCATGTCGCCCTAAAGTGTTTGAAGAGCACAGAGGTGTAAATGAATAATGCAGCAAATCATTATTTTGAGCAGTCTGTTTGCCTCCTGCAGCGAACTCCGTACTGCCCTCAGTCCTGCAGTGTCAGTGTGGGGGCCTTGCTGGGCAAAGACTTACCCCCGAGCCTCAAGCATCTGAGTCCAGGTCTCACTTCAGGGCTGCAGTGCAGGAATCTGAGCGGCCGCTCCCAGGGGGTGCTGCACAGTCGGGCTGTGTCGTCTCTGGCGCAAGATGTTAAAGCAAAGCCCCATTTGCCTGCCCGGAGGTGGGGGGGGTGGGTGGATTTGGAAGACCCCATGCCAGTTGCAATGCCTTGTGCTCGCCAGAATTCTGAAATAATTGCCCTGTTGGAGACAGAAGTAGGAGATTTTCTAGTGCGTATTTCAGATCTCTCCATGTGCTGGGGACTGATACAGTGTTGCTTAACACATGACTGCAATGCAACAAGGAACGTGGCAGTCTCGATAATACACTCATCATAATTAGTCCCCAGCTCTTTACAAATAATATAACAAGACAGCACTCCACTTTCTTTTAAACGTTTTTAAAATTAACCTTTTTTTATTCATTTGTTGGGCATGGGCATCGCTGGCTGGGCCCACATTTATTGCCCATCCCCAGTTGCCCTTGGAGGGCAGTTGAGAGTCAACCACATTGCTGTGGCTCTGGAGTCACATGTAGGCCAGACCGGGTAAGGACGGCAGATTTCCTTCCCTAAAGGGCATTAGTGAACCGGCAGCACGGTAGCACAGTGGTTAGCACCACTGCCTCACAGCGCCAGGGACCGGGGTTCATATTCCCGCCTCGGGTCACTGTCTGTGTGTAGTCTGCGCATTCTCCTTGTGTCTGCGTGGGTTTCCTCCGGGTGCTCTGGTTTCCACCCACAGTCCAGTGTTGGTTAGGTTGATTGGCCATGCTAAAATGCCCCTTAGTGTCAGAGCATTAGCAGAATAAATATGTGAGGTTGCGGGAATAGGCCTGGGTGAGATTATGATTGGTGCAGTTTTGATGGGCTGAATGGCCTCCTTCTGCACTGTAGGGATTCTATGAATGTATGATACAGATGGGTTTTTCAATCGACAATAGTTTCATGTCATCAATAGACTCTTAATTTGAGATTTTTTTTATTGAATTCAAATTCCACCATCTCCCATGGCGGGATTCGAACCCTGGTCCCTAGGGTTCCTGCATTAGACTAGGTCATTACCTCCCCCCAGGCTCCTTAGTGTCAAAAGATGTGCAGGTTAGGTGGATTAGCCTTGCTAAATTGCCCCTTAGTGTCCAAAGATGTGCAGTCTAGGGAGATTGGTCATGTTAAATTGTTCCTTAGTGTCCAAACATGTGCAGGTTAGGTGGATTGGCCATGCTGAACTGGCCCTTAAGAGAATTAGTCAAGAGAATTAGTGAGGTAATACATGAGGTTACAGGGGTAGGGCCTGGTTGGGAATGTTGTCGGTGATGGGTTGAATGGCCTCCTCCTTCTGCACTGTAGGGATTTTACAATTCTAAATCAATTTAGCTGTTTCAATCATGTGCATTTTATTATATCAGTGCTAAAAATGATGTATGATAAAATTAAACTGAGCACATTAAGAGTCTTTAATATGGAGGGGTCATTTAGGTGCAAAACATTAATTCTCTGTTTCTCTCTCCACAGGTGCTGCCTGACCTGCTGGGTATAGTCAGCACTTTCTGTTTTTATTTGAGATTCCCAGTATCTGCAGTATTTTGCTGTTTTTCAAGTCTTTTATTTATTTTGTTATAAAACATTAATCACGATATCATTTCGGTAGGAATTTTAAAAATTAGTTTATGGAACATGGGCATTGCTGGCTAGGCCAGCGTTCATTGCCCATCCCTAATTTCCCCTTGAGAAGGTGGTGGTGAGCTGCCTTCTTGAATCGATGCAGTCCATGAGGCGTAGGTACACCCACAGTGCTGTCAGGGAGGGAGTTCCAGGATTTTAACCCAGTGTCAGTGAAGGAATGGTCAATATATTTCCAAGTCAGGGTGGTGAGGGGAACTTGCAGATGGTGGTGTTTCCGTGTATCTGCCCTTGAGGCCCTTGTCTTCCTCGACGGAAGTGGTCGTGGATTTGGAAACAGTTGCCTTAATGAGTTCCTGCATCTTGTAGATGGTACACACGGCTGCCACAGTTTGTTGGTGGTGGAGGGAGTGGGTATTTATGGATGGGGTACCAAACAAGTGGGGCTGCTTCGTCCTGTATGGTGTCGAGCTTCTTGAGTGTTGTTGGAGCTGCACCCATCCAGGCAAGTGGAGAAAATCACACTCCTGACTTGTGCTGGGTGAATAGACTTTGGAGTCAGGAGGTGAGTTACTCACCGCAGGATTCCTAGCCTCTGACTGCTCTTGTGGCCACAGTGTTTACATAACTACATTTATGGTCAATGGTAATCCCCAGAATGTTAATTGGTAAGAATTCAATGATGATAATGCCATTGAGTATCGAGGAGCAATGGTTAGATTCTCTCTAGTTGGAGATGGTCACTGTCTGGCATTTGTATGGCGCAAATGTTAATTGTCACTTGTCACTCCAAGCCTGGATATTGTCCAGATCCTGTCGAATTTTGATACGGACTGCTTCAGTGCCTGAGGAGTCACAAATGGTGTTGAATCCATTGTGCAATCATCAGCGAACATCCCCACTTCTGATGGAAGGTCATTGATGAAGCAGCTGAAGATGGTTGAGGTCTAGGATACTTCCCTGTAGAATTCCGGCAGTGATGTCCTGGAGCTGAGATGACTGACCTCCAACCATCACAACCATCTTCCTTTGTGCCAGGAATGAGTCCAACCAGTGGAGTTTTCCCCCTGATTCCACATGCCTTCTTCACCACCCCGTCCACCTGTGATGCTACTTTCAAACGAACTATGAACCTGCACTCCTAGATCTTTCTGTTCATGACCTCTGATTGTGAACAATGCCAGCAATGTCACCGACCATCCAACAGCACAAACAGGCCCTTTGGCCCACAAGTTAACGTCAGTGATGGACAACATCACTGACAGACAGAGCAACATCAACAATCAGCAATAACCTGCTCATGGACACTCAAACTGGAGAACTGTGTGCAGTTTTGGTCTCTTTTTCTGCGGAAGGGTGTTCTTGCTCTCAAGGGAGTTCAGCAAAGGTTTACCAGGCTGATTCCAGGGATGGCGGGACTGATGTATGAGGAGAGATGGACTAGGTTAGGCTTGTTTTCACTAGAGTTCAGACGAATGAGGGGGAATCTCATAGAAACTTATAAAATTCTGACAGGACTAGATAGGGTAGATGCAGGGAGGATGTTCCCAATGGTGGGGGAGTCCAGAACCAGGGGTCACAGTCTGCGGATACAGGGTAGACCATTTAGGACAGAGATGAGGAGACATTTCTTCACCCAAAGAGTGGTGAGCCTGTGGAATTCATTACCACAGGAAGTAGTTGATGTCAAAATATTGAATGTATTCAAGAGGCAGCTGGGTATAGCACTTGGGGGCGAATGGGATCAAAGGTTATGAGGAGAAAGCAGGATTAGGCTATTGAATTGGACGATCATCCATAATCGTGATGAATAGCGGAGCAGGCTTGAAGGGCCAAATGGCCTCCTGTTACACATCTTCTGTGTCGCTAGCAAGTGACACCACAAGTGGAATTTAATCCTGGTGAAGGGTCCACTCACATTGTCTGCACCCGAAAAGACTTGATTACCTGTTAAGATTTGCATTCCAACCATTATTTTGTAATTGAGTCTGTGTCTATATATGCCCTGTTTGTGAACCCAACTCTCACTCACCTGTTAAAAGGGCAGCGCTCTGAAAGCTCATGCTACCAAATAAACCTGTTGAACTTTAACCTGGTGTTGTGAGACTGTGCTTACCCATTCTCCTACTTCTCCTGCAGCCCCCCCACTGCTTCCTCAATACTACCTGACCTTCTACATACCTTTGTATCATCTGCAATCTTAGTAACAGTTCCTTTTTGAGGATTATTATATCAGATCAGTCATGCTGAATGGAGGAGCAGTTTCGGTGGGCTGGATGGCCTACTTCTGCTTCCAATGGTCCTATGTTTGTTTATTTATTTGTGTCACAAGTAGGCTTACATTAACATTGCAATGAAGTTACTGTGAAAATCCCCTAGTCGCCACACTCCAGCGCCTGTTCGGGTACACCGAGGGAGAATTTAGCACGGTTAATGCACCTAACCAAAACAGCTTTTGGACTGAGGGAGAAAACCAGAGTACCAGGAGGAAACCCACGCAGACATGGGGAGAATGTGCAGACTCCGCACAGACAGTGGTCCCTAGACGGGAATCGAACCCGGCTTCCTGGTGCTGTGAGGCAGCAGTGCTAACTACTGTGTCAACCCATGTACTCCATGAACAGTATGCTTTGTTTGCACAGCGCCCAAGAAACAATACATTTCACTGTATCCCAATACATGTGACCATATTAAATCAAATGGAATTAAATCAAAATCAAAAGAATATTCAAACAAATGAGAAACTCTTACCAAATGCCTGAGGAGCTAAATTAATCCTGGAAATGTGTGGATATTCTGTACTCGCTGCACCCCACCCGCACCTATGCTTATCAAGCAATGACTTTAACAGTGAGTTCTCTTAATGTTCAACATGTTCTTGGCATTTAACAGGCTTTGCTTTGGGGCCAGGCAGGATGTTAGTGTTTATTTACAGATGGAAAAGGTGCTGAAAAGCTCTTTTATCATGAGGTTGTTCACTGACTGAAACTTCTTCCAGTCCTGTCAACTGAGCTAATCCCTTCACAACGGATTTCCACAGTGTACACATCAGCCCATTTTTCTTTTAAATATTGACTTATTCCCAGCTTTTCCCCCACCTCATGCCTTTTTGTTCTTCCTTCTAGACTTGAGGTTCAACGCAAAACCAACGTTGACTTGACAAGTTGGCTCCACTCGACACAAAGGTTGGCCTGAGGTCTGGGGAGACTGAGACCAACACTTTCTATCCCACCCTCCCTCCACTCTTTCTGTCTCTGAGCAACATTAGATCAAGAGAAGGCCGTTGACACTCCCCCCACCATACATTAAGATCATCTCCCTCAACGCCACTTTCCCCCACTATCTCCACTTTCCTCAATGCCATTGGTCTCCAGACACCTATCGAATTAGGGGGTGGCATGGTGGCACAGTGGTTAGCACTGCTGCCTCACAGCACCAGCGACCCAGGTTTGATGCTGGCTTCGGGTGACTGGCTGTGTCGAGTCTATGCGTTCACCGTGTCTCCAAATTCCCCATGTCTGTGTGGGTTTCCTCCAGGTGTTCCGGTTTCCTCCCACAATCCAAAGATATGCAGGTTAGGTAGATTGGCCATGCTAAATTGCCCCTTAGTGTCCAAGATGTGTAGGTTAGATGGATTGGTCATACTAAATTGTCCCTTAGTGTCCAAAGATGTGTTATGTTAGGGTGGATTGGCCACGCTAAATTTCTCTCTAGTGTCTAAAGATCTGTAGGTTTGGTGGATTGGCCGTGCTAAATTGTCCCTTAATGTCCAAAGTTGTGTCAGCTAGGTGGATAGACCATGCTAAATTGTCCCTTAGTGTCCAAAAATGTGTAGGTTAGGTGGATTGGCCATGCTAAATTGTCTTTTAGCATCTAAAGTTGCATAGGTTAGGTGGATTGGCCATGCTAAATTATCCCTTAGTGTCCAAAGGTGTGTAGATTAGGTGGACTGGCCATGGTAAATTGCCCCAGTGTCCAAAGATGTGCAGGTTAGGTGGATTGGCCATGCTAAATTATTCCTTAGAGTCAGGGGGACGAGCAGGATAATCCTAGTTACCAGGATTTGGCCCATAGCCAAGTTATGACATGTCAGGTGTTACAGTCATTGCTAGGGTATAGAGAAAGATCAGCTTAATATATAGATGCATATGTTATTAGAGACTTGAAAGAGTTAGAGTTCAGTTTTAAAAGCAACACATACTCCCCATACCCTCCCCCTACACTCCCCCAACACCACACGCTCCCCATATCCATCCCCACACACCCCCAGCAACACACACTCCCCATATTTCCCCCCATCCCCAACCACAGCTCCCAGACTGGCAACACAGCCCCCTCCCCATTCTCCTCCCCTCTCTCAAAAACACACCCAGAATCCATGCAGTAGTAGCCAAAGACATTGCTGCTTAACAAGTTCTGAGGCTGCAGCACAGCCACTTCAGAGACTTTACAGCCCCTAACCCCCACCAGCAACATTGCTTGCTGCTGCCAGCACTAGGACCCTGCAAATGAAGATACTGTGAAAATCCCCTAGTCGCCACACTCCAGCGCCTGTTTGGGTACACTGAGGGAGAATTTAGCATGGCCAATGCACCATAACCACCACATCTTTGGGAGACTGTGGGAGGAAACCCACGCAGACACGGGGAGAGCATGTAGACACTACACAGACAATGACCCAAGCCGGGAATCGAACCCGGGTCTCTGGTGCTGTGAGGCAGCAGAGCTAACCCACTGTGCCACTATGCCTCTATTTACTATTCCAGATGCTGGTCTGATCAGCTGTTTGCTGGTTTTTAAAAATTATTATTGTTGCCGTTCAATTTCCCTGGTGGGCAGATTCAAAAAAAAGCTTTCCCTGTCCCTAAGGACATGACACGCACTCCCAAAGGCCTGTGGGATTAATCTAAAGTACAAAGGAAAGCAGAAATAATTGAGGTTTAAATTGACCTAAACCAGTGACAGGCTACCTGGGCTAGTGAGTGGGTGGCACGAGTGGCCCTCCTCCATCTCAGTCTCCCACAAGATTGAAATCGGGCTTGTTTACTAACCGTGACCCCATGAATAAGATTAACTATATCTATATTTCTATATATCTATCAAATATTTCATATCGAGTTATAAAAGATAGCAGTGCATACCATCTACAAGTTGCATCGCAGAAATTCACCAAAGATCCTCAGGCAGCATCTTACTTGAGAAAGGATGTACTGGCACTGGAGGGGGTGCAGAGGAGATTCAATAGGTTGATTCCGAAGTTGAGAGGGTTGGTTTATGAGGACAGACTGAGTAGACTGGGGCTATACTCATTGGAATTCAGAAGAATGAGGGGAGATCTTATAGAAACATATAAGATTATGAAGGAAATTGACAAGATAGAAGCAGAGAAGTGGTTTCCACTGTCGGGTGAAACTAGAACTAGGGGGCATGGCCTCAAAATAAGGGGAAGCAGATTTAGGGCTGAGTTGAGGAGGAACTTCTTCACACAAAGGGTTGTGAATCTGTGGAATTCCCTGCCCAGTGAAGCAGTTGAGGCTACCTCATTGAATGTTTTTATGGCAAGGATAGATAAAACTTTGAACAGTAAAGGAATTAAGGGTGAGCGGGCGGGTAAATGGAGCTGAGTCCACAAAAAGATCAGCCATGATCTTATTGAATGGCGGAGCAGGCTCAAGGGGCCTATTCCTGCTCCTAGCTCTTATGTTCTTATGTTTTAATGTTCCAACCCATGACCACTTCCATCTAGAAGGATAAGGGCAGCAGATACATGGGAACACCAACAAGTTCCCCTCCAAACACTCGTCATCCTGATTTGGGAACGTATCGGCCGTTCCCTCGCAGTCACTGGGTCAAAATCCTGGAATTCCCTCCCTAACAGCATTGTGGGTTAACCCACAGCACGTGGACTGAAGCGATTCAAGAAGGCAGCTCACCACCACCTTCTCAGGGGGCAACTAGGGATGGTCAATAAATGCTGGCCAACCAGCAACACCCAGGTTTCATGAATGAATAAAACAAAAGAAAATGCTGAATGATTTCTGTATTAATGGAACTGTCATCAATTTCAAAGGGTAAAAACAAAGGAAATATTGACGCTTTGGACACAGAGGGACCGCACGGCTCTCACAGTCAATGTTGTGAGCAATCAGCACCCACCTCACTCCTTGCTTTATGCGCGAATCACTTCAGTCACACCGGCAGGAAGAAAACTACACGGATGGGAATCAGCGGAATGTGAAGACCCTGCACCTGGGCAACAGTCAACAAAATGTCTAATGGGGGCCGCACTCAGAACCCAGATGGGCCACATGTGACCCCCTGAGCCGTGGGTTACCCACCACTGATCTAAACCTATCCCATCATTTATTCGTTTGTGATGCATTATGGATTCTTCTGGCAAAAGATTTATACACAGAGTATTTCTTAATCATAACTTTGTTTTCCAGCAAGAATTGACAATTAATTATTCAGTGTGCTCACACACACTACTGTAAACCAGGTTATACTCAGTTTGTCCATCTTTATGTTGTCTCACCGCTCCCTCTGCTGTCATTTCTATGTATTTCTCTTCAGAAATTATCTTGTTTTATCCCTCTTTTGGTCCAAAACGCAAGACCTCATGCTCGCCTGCACTGAAATCCACACTTTTGACCATTCACTGAATCTATTGATAGTTTTCTGTCATTTTCTGCTTTCATCTAAACTGCTTACTGGTTTTCAAGTTTGCTGATGACACCACCGTGGTGGGTCGAATCTCAAACAATGACGAGATGGAGTGCAGGAAAGAGATAGAGAATTTGGTGAACTGGCGTGAAGACAATAATCCTTCCCTCAATATCAATAAAACAAAGGAGATAATCATCGACTTCAGTGGAGGACATGCCCCTACCTACATCAATGGTTGAGAGCTTCAGGTTGCTAGATGTCAAGATCACCAACAACCTGTCCTGGTCCCCTTTACGCCAATGTTATAATTAAGAAAGCCCATCAACCCCTCTACTTTCTCAGGAGGCTAAGGAAATTTGACATGTCTGTTACAGCTCTCACTACTTTTTACAGATGCACTCTAGAAAGCATCCTTTATGGTTATATCATGCTATAGTTAAACAAGCCCACCAACGCCTCTACTTTCTCAGGAGGCTAAGAAAATTTGGCATGTCTGCTATGACTCTCATCAATTTTTATAGATCACCATAGAAATCATCCTTTCCAGATGTATCACAGCTTGGTATGGCTCCTGCTTTGCCCAAGACTGCAAGAAACTACAAAAGGTTGTGAATGTACCTCGTCCATTAAGCCAACCAGCCTCCCATCCACTGACTCCATCTACACTTCCTGCTGCCTCAGAAAAGCAGCCAGCATAATCAAGGACCCCACACACCCTGGACATTCTCTCTTCCGCCTTCTTGCATTGTGAAAAAGATACAAAAGTCTAAGATCACGTACCAACCGACTCAAGAACAATTTCTTCTCTGCTGCTGTCAAACATGGAATTTTCTAAGCCTCCTGTGAAAGTAAAGGCGTTGGTGGGCTTTCTTAATGATAGTGTCAGCGTGCAGAGACCAGGACAGGTTGTTGGTGATCTGGACACCCAGAAACTTGAAGCTCTCGACCATCTCCATTTCATCACAGTTGATCGTGTGTATAGATGCGGGAAATCATTTTGCGGGGCTGGAAGAAGCTGGATACACTCGGCAGATCAGTCAGTCTATGGAGACAACAGAGAGGTTTATGTTTCAGATCAGACCCTTGAACACAACTGAACCAGGTCTTGAGCACAAAATCTGACACTCTAGTGCAATACTGAGAAGGGGAAATGGGGCCATTTCTCAAGTGAGACATTAAATGGAGGCATCAAAAAAATCCCCTATTTCGAAGAACAACAAGGATGTTCTGGCCAATATTTATCCCTCCACCAGCATCACTGAAACAGGTTATCCTTCTCTTATTCATCAGCTGTGGACATTGCAGACAGGGCCTGCAATTATTGCCCAACCCTAATTGCCTTGAACTCAGCAACGTTTCACGGGGCATTTAAGAGTCAAGCATGTTGCTGTGGGTCTGGAGTCAGATGTAGGCCACGCCGGGTAAGGACGGCAGATTTCCTTCCCTAAAGGCACATTAGTGAACCAGATCTGATTTTACGAAAATTGGCAATGGTCATCACTAGACTTTTAATTCTGGATTTTTATTGGATTTGAGTTTCTGCTCCAGTGGGATTCAAACCCGGGTCCCCAGAGTTCCCCTTCAAGTTCAACTGCAAGTTCCTCTCCAAGCCACTGGCCATCCTGACTTGAAAATATGATAGCCATTCCTTTGCAGTTGCCGAGTCACAATAATGGAATTCCCTCCTCAATGGCATTGAGGGTCAACCCACAGCACATGGACTACAGCGATTCAGATGGCGGCTCACCACCACCTTCTCAAGGGGCAACTCGGGATGGGCAATAAATGCTGGCCCAGCCAGCGACACCCGTGTCCCACAGATGAATAAAAAAAGAGAATTACCCCAGGTCACTGGGTTACTAGTCCAGTGACAATACCACCATGCTTCCAAATTGGCTGCCACACTTTATATAATTTTAATTCTTAATTTTATTTGTTCATGGGACATGGGTGTCATTGGCTGGGCCAGCATTTATTGCCCATCCCTAATTGCCCTTGAGGGGGCAGTTAAGAGTCTACCATTGCTGTGGCTCTGGAGTCACATGTAGGCCAGACTGGGTAAGATTGAAATCTTAGGGCAGATTTCCTTCTCAAAAGGATATTAGTGAATCAGATGGGGTTTTGCAACAATTGACAATGGTTTCATAGTCAACATGTTCTGCACGTTAGCTTGCAGGTTCAAAGCCTCTGGCATTTCAAAAGGTATTTCACAGGATGTGAACTCCAATAACGAGACCAAAGAAATCCATCATCCTAATAGGAAATACAATAGTAGCACCCAGGGAAGATATGTTTATCTTTTAGAGTCGTAGAATCCCTAAATCTACCAATGACCAAACCTTTGGTCAATAGGTCCTAATATCTCCTCATGTGACTCGATATTAAATTTTGTTTTGACGACACAGCTTGTGATGTTTAATTGCGCTAAAGGTGCAACATAGAATCATAGAACCCTACAGTGCAGAAAGAGGCCCTTCGGCCCATTGAGTCTGCATTGAACACAATCCCACCCAGGCCCTTTCCCCATATCCCTACATATTATATCCATTAATCCCTCTAACCTACGCATTCCTGGACACTAAGGGGCAATTTCTTAGCATGGCCAATCGACCTAACCCGCACATATTTGGACTGTGGGAGGAAACCGGAGTACCTGGAGGAAACCCACGCAGACATGAAGGGAATGTGCAAACTCCATGCAGACAGTGACCCGAGCTGGGAATCAAACCCAGGACCCTGGAGATGTGAGCAGCAGTGTCAACTACTGTGCTACCGTGCCGCCCCAAGTATGTGATTGTGGTGGAGGCAGAAGCATTCAAAGATTGAACTAGGCGGTTATCTGAAAAGGAGGAATGTGCGGGTTTACGGGGAGAATGCGGGGAAATGGAACTAGGTCAGCTGCTCAATCAGAGAGCCAGTGCAAACGCGAGGGGCCAAATGGCCTCCATTTGCATTGTAATAATTACGTGATAGAGAGTCATAAAGGTTTACAACATGGAAACGGGCCATTTGGCCCAAGTTGTCCATGCCATCCAGTTTTTACCACTAATCTGGTCCCAATTGCCCACGTTTGGCCCAAATCCCTCCATACCTATCTTACCCATGCAGCTGTCTAAATGCTTTTTCAAAGATAAAATTGTACCCACCTCTACTACTGCCTCTGGCAGCTCGTTCCAGACACTCAACACCCTCTGTGTGAAAAAAACTGCCCCTTTGGACTCTTTTGTATCTCTCCCCTCTCACCTTTCAGAATCCCCTCCCTTTGAGTTGACTATCTATCTTATCTATGTCTCGCATTATTTTATAAACCTCTGTAAGATCACCCCCTCAGCCTCCAGGGGGAAAAAAAAATCCCAGTCCATCCAGCCTCTCCTTTGTCCAACAAGGGGCATACACGCGGTGGGTTGTGCGAGGGCTGCCCTTGGATGCTTCGAGAGTAGCCTAGTGCTTCACGTCGTTAGTGTACGCTTAAACTGGACCAGCTGATGGGCAACACAACAGCTCAGTGACTATCACTGTTTGCTGTGCAGGTACATGGATTTGGGCCAGTGTCTGTGGAAGTTTGCGCATTCTCCCCGTTCTTGCGTGAGTTTTCTCCGGGTGCTCCAGTTTCCTCCCACACCCCAAAGATGTGCTCTTAGGCTAATTCCTGTAACAAATTGTCCCTAAATTAGTCTCCCCTCAATCTGGTTTCCAATGTGGAGTGCCATTAGCGTAGACAAGGGTCATGGGTGGAAGAGGGGATTCACAATGTTGAAATGGCAGCGTGGGCTCGTTGGGCCGAAGGGCCTGTTTCCCGTGCTGTGTTGTTCTTTGTTCTTTATAACTCAAACCATCGAGTCCGGTAGCATCCTACTCAATCTTTTCTGTACTCTTTCTAGTCTAATAATATCCTTTCTATAATAGGGTGGCCAGAACTCTACTTTTCTACTCCAGTCCTTTTGCAATAAATGCCAACATCCTCTGGTAGGGTGAGATAAAGTGTGAAATAGAAGCGGTTTTTGTGCATATCTGGGGGGGGGGGGTCAAGCAGTTGGGAAACTTATTAGGTGCCAATTTTAGAAAATAATTGGGTGGCCAAGTAGGAGTGATAAATTTAACACCAGCAGGAACAAATGGCACAGATCCCAAAACAAACCCCAAGTGAAAAATGTTTATGTAGATCCTTTAGATCACATCAATTCAGCTATGTGGTTAGATTGGTGATGATCGTTCAAGATTGAGAGGATATTTGACAGAGGTATTCAAAACCATGAGATAAGAATCAAAGTAATTAGAAAGAAGCTGTCGCCAATGGCAGAGAGATCAAGACTGGCAAAAGAGAACAGGAGAAAAATCATTTTTTTTAACACAGCGATTGGTTAGGATATGGAACCACCCAAGAGGTGTAAGAGGCAGCTTCAAGAGCAGCTTTCACAAGGAAATTGGAAAACTATCAGAGAATCACTTAATTATTACAGCACAGAAGGAGGCCATTTGGCCCGTGTTTACACGTGTTCTCCAAATGAATGACTGATCTAGTTCCATTTCCCCGCCTTCTTCCCGTAGCCCCGCACATCCCTTCTTTGCAGATAACCATCCAATTCAATTTTTGAATGCTTCATTTGAACCTGCACTCTCAGGCTCTGAGGAGTGCATTCGACTCTTAACCACGCATTGCGTGTGGAAAAAAACATTTTGTCACATCACTTCTACTCATTGACTCAAATCTGCACCCTCTCAATATTTTTATTCATTCATGGGACATGGGTGTCACTGGCTGACCAGCATTTATTGCCCATCCTTAGTTTTCCGATAGCAGTTGAAAGTCAACCACATTTCTGTGGTTCTGGAGTCACATGGAGGCCAGACTGAAGGATGGCAGATTTCCTTCCTTAAAGGATATTAGTGAACCAAATGGGTTTTTCCGACAATCGACAATTGTTTCATGGTCACCAGTAGATTCTTAATTCCAGATATTTCATATTGAATTCAGATTCCACCATCTGTCATGACAGGATTGGAACCTGAGTCCCCAGCGTATTCGCTGAGTTTCTGGATTAATAATGTAGACTATTAATCACTCTTCGCCCTTTGTCATTCAAAGCAGAAGGAAATATTGCAGGTCCATGGGAATGTGACTGGAATTCAGCTGTTTGGGGGACTAGCGGGGACACCACGGGCTAAAAGGCACAGTAGTTAGCACTGCTACCTCACAGCACCAGGGACCCAGGTCCCATTCCCGGTTGTGTCACTGTCCGTGCGAAGTCTGCATGTTCTCCCCGTGTCCGCGTGGGTTTCCTTCAGGTGCTCCGGTTTCCTCCCACAGTTCGAAAGACGTGCTGGTTAAGTGCATTGGCCGTGCTAAATTCTCCCTCAGTGTACCCGAACAGGCTCTGGAGTGTGACATGTTGGGGATTTTCACAGTAACTTCATTGCAGTGTTAACATAAGCCTTACTTGTGACACTGATAAATGAACATTAAACCTTAAAGCCTCCGCGTTGCAGCCATTCTATAATCATTTGCGCTGTGTATCTGCTCACCAGTGACTTCTCTCTTAGCCATTCTACCTGCCACAGGACAATTAAAACTCGAAGTTTCTGGTTTTTGTGCTGACCCCATTTGGCTGATTGAGATGGAGAGGTCATTTGTGAGCAAGGCATAAAGGTAGAGAATTATTTTTAAATAATTCTAAAGATTAATGGCGGCAATTTTTGGGGATTTGAATCAATCTTCGCTCATTCCACTGAGGTGGTGGTGAGGATTTATTTGGTTTTAAACACATAAAGACTGGGGGTGGCTGGGGAGAGGAGGGGGTAGAAAAGTCGCTTAGCAACGCAAGGCAGGCTTCAGCCCGGCCTACACTTCCGGCGCAGCCCAACCTGCTGGGGCCGGAAGCCGGGGCTGATTGACGCGCCGTCTGACCAGTCGAAGGGCAGAGCGGTGAGGCAATGCCGGGGCCTGGGCCAATCGGCGAGCGGAGGGGGCGGGAGCAGGGCCGCCAGCAGGTTTGGGTGGCGTGCAGGAAGGCTCCTCGGGGTTGTCTCAGTGGTTTTTAAAGGTAAGTTTGCGAGCACCAGTTTTTTTAAAAAAATAAATATATATATTCTTTCTTTTTTTTGAAAGGTTGAAATAAATTTGCAAAGTGTAAATCCGGGGGGGGGGAGAGAATATTATAGGAGCTGGAAGCCTAAGCTATTTGCCCTTTGAATACAAATACATTGTAAGTGTTCAGCCCTTTTTACACTGAAAGTCCTCCTTGAGTTATTGCAGCTGCTCACCTTGCTAATATGTTCTTCTCTTTCTACTAGCTTTCTCCCTTGAGGGGGCTGGATCATAGAACCCCTATGGTGCAGAAGAAGGCCATTTGGCCCATCCATTCTGTGCTGTCCACAGTCCCACCCTATCCCCATGTATATACCCTAGCTAAACCGCACCCCCCCCCCCCACCCCGACACTAAGGGGAGAACTTAGCATGGCTAATCCACCTAACCCTTGCAGGAAGAAACCCATGCAGACTTCAACGCGGCAATGAAGTTACTGTGAAAATCCCCCCCTGCAGTTGCCACACCCCTGTTCAGGTACACAGAGAGAATTTAGCACAGCCACTGCACCCTAACCAGCATGTCTTTTGGACTGTGAGAGGAAACTGGAGCATCTGGAGGAAACGCACACAGACATGGGGAGAACGTGCAAACTCCACACAGACAGTGACCCAAGCCGGGAATTGAACCTGAGTTCCCTATGCGGTGGGGCAGCAGTGCTAACCACTGTGCCACCATAAGTGAACCAGATGGGTTTTTCCGACAATGGTTTCATGGTCATCAGTAGATTCTTAATTCCAGATTTTTTGTTATTGAATTCAAATTCCACTATCTGCTGTGGTGGGATTTGAACCCTGGTCCCGCAGAGCATTAGCTAAGATTCTAGATCAACAGCCTAGCAGTGGGCAGCACAGTGGTTTAATACTACTGCCTCACAGCACCCAGGACCTGGGTTTGATTCATTTTATTCACTTATTAGTATCACAAGTGGGCTTACATTAACACTGCAATGAAGTTACTGTGAAAATCCCCTCGTCACCACACTCTGGCGCCTGTTTGGGAGAATTTAGCATGGCCGATCCACCTAACTTGCATGTCTTTTGGACTGCTGGGGAGAAACCGGAGGAAGCCCATGCAGACATTAATGCTGCAATGAAGTTACTGTGAAAATCCTCTAGTCACCACGCTCCAGTGCCTGTTTGGGTACACTAAGGGAGAATTAAGCATAGCCAATCCACCTAACCAGCATGTCTTTTGGACTGCAGGAAGAAACCGGAGCAGCCGGAGGAATCCCACGCAGACATTAACCCTGCAATGAAGTTACTGTGAAAATCCCCTGTCGCCACATTCCGGCGCCTGTTCAGGTACACTGAGAGAGAATTTAGCATGGCTGATCAACCTAACCATGGACTGTGGGAGGAAACCGGAACACCCAGGGGAAACCCACGCAGACACAGGAAAACGTGCAAACTCTGCACTGACAGTGATTCAAGCTGGGAATCAAACCCGGGCCCCTGGCACTGTGAGGCAGCAGTGCTAACTGCTGTGGTGCCCTGTACTGCTCACTATTGGGTGTGGTATGATTAGTGCAGGGCAAACTGCCTCCTTCCCTCCTCACCCGAATTCCTGTTGTACCAGGTGAATGGTCATTTTCCACCTGCCAGCCGATTTTCACTCCTATGGCGCATTTAACAGTGAAAGTATCCTCAGGCACTTTGCAGGAAAAGATCTATGTGATACCGAGCCACATGTTTCAAAATTGTGTGTGATTTGCATCAAATAGCTGGGGTCCAAACTGTTTCCACCTGCAGAAGGGGTAGTGGGAGTTGCGGAGTGGACGGGGGGAGTGGAGGGAGGTTGTGGAGGGCGAGAGCCAGAGGGTGCAGGATTCAGATGACGAGCAAAAGAAGCAACGGCAGAAGGAAAAATGTTTCAACACTGTGTGAGGTCAGGAATATACGTCCTGAGAATGTTTGATTTCATTTATCATTGTCACATGTATTGGGAGACAGTGAAAAATGTTGTTTCTTGCACGCTACACAGACAAAGCATGCTGTAAATAGAGTACATAGGGGAGAAGGAGAGGGTGCACAATGTAGTGTTACAGTCATAGCTAGAGTGTAGTGAAAGATCAGCTTAGTGTACGGTAGGCCCATTCAAAAGTTTGATGGCAGTGGGGAAGCTGTTCTTGAGACAGTTGGTATGTAATCTCAGACTTTTGCATCTTTTTCCTGATGGAAGAAGATGGCAGAGAGAATGTCTGTGGCGTGTGAGTCCTTGATTATGCTGGCTGCTTTGCCAAAGCAGTGGGACATTTAGACGGAGTCGATGGATGGGAGGCTGGTTTGTGTGTTGCATTGGGTTACGTTCACAATCCTTTGTAGTTTCTTGTGGTCTTGTTCGGAGCAGGAGCCATACTAATTTGTATACGTCCAAAAAGGATGCTTTCTGTGTGCGTGTGCAAAAACTGGTGAGAGGTGTAGCTGGCATGACCAATTTCCTTAGCCTCCTGAGAAAATAGTGTTTTTGGTGGGTTTTCTTAACTATAGCGTCAGCGTGGAGGGACCAGGACAGGTTGTTGGTGAATGTATGTGTGGAGAGGCAAATTTAGTTGAGGCTTTTAAAGGAGAATTGGATAATGATCTGGAGAGAACATTTGCAGGGCTCCGGGGAAGAAGAGGTAAGTAGGAATTTAGCAAAGAGTGGGCATCGACATGCCAGCCCAAATGGCCTCCTGTGTTGTAATCATTCTATGATATAATTAGCACACCTGACCAAAAGCTTGGTTAAAGATGGGGGTTTCGAAGGAGGAAAGAGAGAGAGAACATGAGAGATGTTGAAGAAGATAATTCCAGTGCTTGGGATCAGGGACTGATTAAGACTGACAGATAATCGTAACCAGGGTATAAAGGTAGATAGTTATTTTTAAATAAGACTCAGAATTCTCCATGCTAGGGTCGAGAAATCAGTGTCGGAGTGATTAAAATCGGGGATGCCCCGGAGGTCAGCATTACCACAGAGATTTCTGAGGGTTGTGGGAAGTAAGAAGGATTTAAAATCTAGATGCTGACAGGGGAGCTAATACAGGTCAGGTCAGTGCATACCTGGGTGATTGAATTGAAGTTAATACAATTAATAACTAATATTAGAGAGGCATTGCGGACATTTTGTTTTCCTCCAGAACATCATGAGGGTCTTGCTGCTGGAGGCAGTAACCCTCATCGTGTTTTAAAAAGTGTTTGGAGAACCAAATATCATAACAGTCAAGGATATGGGACAAGTGCAGGAAATTGAGATTAGCATGCCTTCAAGTGGTAGTTATTGTCAGTGCAGGATTGATGGCCTGAAGGGCCTTTCCTGAAGGGCTGTGTGACTCTATGGGTGGGATTTTCCAGCTGCACTCACCCCAAGCCTGGGAAGTCCTGCCCAAGGTGCATTGTCCTGTGCCACCCACTATAATTCCTGTGGTGGGCGGGATGGTAAAATTCTGCCCATAATTCTGTGACTCTATAACTCTTAAGCACTTAATATGCCATAACCTACGGGAATATAGGCGAATGCTAGAAGGTTGGGTTAGGCTCAGCAACTTTTTTTCTTTCTGCCAACAGAGATAGGATGGGCCAAATGGTGCTGTAAGTATTTGATTTTTCGGTGGTAGAGTATAGGCAGCAGAAGTTTGGATGAGCTCAAGTTGATGGAGAGTGTAAAGTTGGAGGTTGGCCAGGAGAATATTGCAATAATCGAGTCTGGTTTCAGCAGCAATTTTTTAAAATTGATTTTGTGGGATGTGGGAGTTGCAGGCAAAGCCAGCATGTGCTGCCCATCCCTAAATACCCATGAATTTAAGTTTGTATTGATACAGGAGCAGCGAGATATTTCAAAATAGGGAGTGACTAGGATGGTGATTTGCGATTTATGATTTGATTTATTATTGTCACATGTATTAGTATACGGTGAAAAGTATTGTTTCTTGCATGCTATACAGACAAAGCATACCGTTCGTAGAGAAAAAAAGGAGAGGGTGTATTGTGCTTGTTGCCCTTGGCCTGAGGTGCTATTGAAGAAACCTTGACAGGTTGCTGCAGCGCGTCTTGTTTGTTGCAGCCAATGTACACTGGTAGTGGAGGCAGTGAATGTTTAACATGGCGGATGATGAGCTAATCAAACGGACTGCCTTACCGTGGAGTAAGTATGTTGCTTGTTTTTAGAGCTTCATTCCTCCAGACAACATGACTGTTTCTTCAGTTTCAGTTGGAGACGGAGGGGTTTGAGGAGACGGATTGGAGTGGGCACGGAGGGGTTTGAGGAGACGGATTGGAGTGGGCACGGAGGGGTTTGAGGAGACGGATTGGAGTGGGCACGGAGGGGTTTGAGGAGACGGATTGGAGTGGGCACGGAGGGGTTTGAGGAGACGGATTGGAGTGGGCACGGAGGGGTTTGAGGAGACGGATTGGAGTGGGCACGGAGGGGTTTGAGGAGACGGATTAGGTGGAATAGAGAAGCCTGATGTTCTCTTTCCATTTGAAGATATCCCCAAACCTGTGAGCAGTTTTAACAGAGACCATCCAGAAATGTTGATGAATTGCTGAACTGGTTGTCCACTGTGAGTGGTCAAGTCTGTGTCCCTTAGGAGTTGGGACCCATACCAAGGGTAATGACCAGGGTGATCTTTAACCGTTTAATGTGGAAAAGGCCGCCTTAGATGGACACAAGACTTTGGTAGCTACAGAAATGTCGTGGAGGGTCACTGAATTATAGAATCCTATGGTGCAGAAGGAGCTTATTTGGCCAATCCAGTCTGCACTGATAACAATCCCACCCAGGCCCTATCCCAATAACTCCCATATTTACCTTGCTGGTTCCCCTGACACTAGTATGGCCAATCCACCTAACCTACACATCTTTGGAGTGAGAGGGGAAACTGGAGCACCCAGCTGAAACCCATGCAGATACAGGGAGAATGTGCAAACTCACACAGACAGTCACCCAAGGCTGGAATTAAACCTGGGCCCCTGGCGCCATGAGGCAGCAGTGCTAACCACCGTGCTGCCCTTTTTAGACAAAGCCTAGAGAGTTGGGAATTTGGAAAGGTTGTTGTAAATAGTTTGCAGAAGAGTTTATTCCCACCCCAGGCAGACGCAGCAGGAAGTGTGAGTGTATGTTATATATATGGAGGGCAGTGAACACAGGAGCGAGGGCATGACAATTTGAGATGTAGAAGGCAATCTCCGAGGATGAGAAGTTGCT
This sequence comes from Carcharhinus amblyrhynchos, assembly GCF_965287045.1. Classification (NCBI taxonomy): domain Eukaryota; kingdom Metazoa; phylum Chordata; class Chondrichthyes; order Carcharhiniformes; family Carcharhinidae; genus Carcharhinus; species Carcharhinus amblyrhynchos. The sequence goes on along the minus strand of NC_137358.1, from coordinate 9,290,584 downwards.
CGCTGCACAGGTTGAGAGGGGAAGAGAAAGAAGGAAGCACAGAGCTGGTCAGTAGTTAGGGAAGTGCTGCAGAGAAGCATGACAAAATATTTCTCTCACGCTCATATGTATCCCACTCCTCTTACCGAAATCTAGTATAAAAGCAAATTACTGTGGATGCTGGAATCTGAAAACAAAAGAGAAAATGCTGGAAAACCTCAGCAGGTCTGGCAGCATCTGTAAGGAGAGAAGAGAGCTGACATTTCAATTCCAGGTAACCCTTTGTCAAAGCTGAAATCTAGTTCTGGGATGACTCCTCTTTCTCAGAATGTGGAAACTGCTACCACAGGGAGTGGTTCAGATGTGCAGTATAAATATGCATTTGAGGGAAAACTAACGAGGTGGATGGGAGAGAAGGGATTAGAGGGTTATGTGCATAGGATGATGTGGAGTGGGAGGAGGCTCACATGTAGAATTAACATCGAGTGGCACAATGATTAGCTTTGCTACCTTACAGCACCTAGGACCTGAGTTCGATTCCAGCTGGGGTGATAGAGTGTGCGGAATTTGCATGGTCTCCCCGTGTCTGCATGGGTTTCCGCCAGGTGCTCCAGTTTCTTCTCTCACTCCCAAAGATGTGTGGGTTAGATGGATTGGCCATGCCCCTTAGTGTCAGGAGGATCAGCAGGGTAAATATGTGACATTGCGGGGAGAGGGCCTTCGTGGGCTTGTTGTTGGTTTAGGCTCAGTGGGCTGAATGGCCTCTTTCTTCCCCATAGGGATTCTGTGACATAGACCAGTTGTATTGAATACCTATTCCTGTCCAGTAAATTTAATGTCATTCAGTGCATCTGCACCTTGCTCATCTTCGGACTGGATTATTCCCTGTTCAGCCTTCTGCTCCCAACTACCATAAACTGGTCCCAAATTTTGTTGCCTGTCTCTGACCCTGCAACAAACTCCATTAATCCACCCTCTCTCTCTCTATCCCTTGCTCACTCTCTCTCTCTCTCTCTCTCTTCTATGCTCGTCCCTTGTCCTTCATCCTTCTAAATAAAGTATCTTCTTTGGATAAACATATGGATGATATTGGAATAGTGTAGGTTAGATGGGCTTTAGATTGGTTTTCATTGGTCGGTGCAACATCGAGGGCTGAAGGGGTTGTCCTGCGCTGTTATGTTCTGTGTTCTCCTTGGTAATGTCTTTAATCCTTTCAATCCAGTGCCCTCCCCCGACACACAAGTCTCCATTTCTTGGACTACACCCTGCTGTATATAAATCTTTCCCCAAACTGCTGGTGGTCACTGCTTCACACATCCCACCTGCACCCGCACCCGTTTGTCACCCCTCCTTTAGTTGAGTGTAATTTTTCCACATGACTCTGCTGCACATGAGATGCTTTTCGACATTAAAGGTGCCATATAAATGCAAATTATTGTTGTTGGATAGCCTCAGAAGTGGGGGCTCTGACCAATTCCTGTTCCCTAATCCAAGGCCTTTTTTTGGTGCTTCCATTGATGCCTCCATAAATTTATTTGGACAAAGTGACTTTGACAAGAAACAGTTTTATGAAAGAAGTCACTGGGTTGTTCTAATAGCTTGATCAGTGTGAGCTGTGAAGCAATCTAGATCAATTTGCTCCGGTCTGTACCTAGCTAACTATAATTATACCTAGTTAGTTATCATTGCACTTAGCTAGCTAGTTATAATTGCACTTAGCTAGTTATAATTGCATCATTGTGCTGAGCTAATTACAGTTATGCTGAGCTAGTTATAGAATCCTACAGTGCAGAAGGAGGCCATTCGGCCCCTTGAGTCTGCGTCGATCTCGATCACAATCCCACCCAGGCCCTAACCCCATAGCCCCATGCATTTACCTTGCTAATCCCCTGATACTGAGGGGCAATGTAGCACGGCCAATCCACCTAACCCACACACCTTTGGACTGTGGGAGGAACCCGGAGGAAACCCACGCAAACATGGGGAGAATGTACAAATTCCACACAGACAGTGACCAATATAATTGCCCCTAGCCAGTTGTAATCGTGCCGAATTAGCTATAATTAATTGTTCCAAGCACGTTCTAATTGTACTGGGAGGGCAAAATCATCCAGCATTTCCACTCCCATCCCGTCACCTGTGACGTCACGTATTACATGGTTTGGTTCATCTGTAGTGCCCCAGTGGACAATGATCTGACAGTCCTCAGGATCAAGGCATGTATGTAAGAAGCAGCTGTGCAGCGAGGCAGTAGAATGTTACTGACTCTCTCCTCTCCTCTCTCTCTTCCCCAACCCCCACAAACACACGCACACAAACCTGTATGTGGTACTCCTTTAAAAGTGTGGACTTGCACCAGAATCTCTCTGCCAATCTCACTCACTTCAGTTTATTTAAAATTGTGTCTGGCTCACCTATGACTACTGTGTGGGGTCTCCTTATTTGAGAAAGGATATACCAGCACTGAAGGGGACGCAGAGGAGATTCACTAGGTTGACTCCAGAATTGAAGGGGTTGGCTAATGAGGAGAGACTGAGTAGACTGGGGCTATACTCGTTGGAATTCAGAAGAATGATGGGAGATCTGATAGAAACAAGTAAGATTATGAAGGGAATAGGTAAGATAGAAGCAGGGAAGTTGTTTCCACTAAGGGGCGTGACCTCAAAATAGTGGGGAGCAGATTTAGGACTGAGTTGAAGAGGAACTTCTTCATCCAAAAGGTTGTGAATCTGTGGAATTCCTTGCCCAGTGAAGCAGTTGAGGCTACCTCATTGAATGTTTTTAAGGCAAGGATAGATAATTTTTTGAACAGTAAAGTAATTAAGGGTTATGGTGAGTAGGCTGGTCAATGGGGATCAGCCATGGAAAGATCAGCCATGATCTTATTGAATGGCACAGCAAGTTCGAAGGGCCAGATGGCCTACTCCTGCTCCTAGTATTTATGAGGTCCTCACAAAGTTTTGGTCGGGAAGATCGAATGGCATCTAATTGGCTATTGCAAATTATTCCTGATTCAGCTTCAGTAATTTTGACAGGCTAATTGACCAAGATAGGGCATAGCAAGTAGGCTTAATCCTATCCCCTTTAATAAGAGGGAAATGATAGTACAGTAGTAATGTCACTGGACCAGTAATCAGAGACCAAGGTTAATGCTCTGGGGATAAGGGTTCAAATTGAATTTAAATTCACTTCACAAACAAATCTGGAATTGAAAACTAGTCAGAATAATGATCATTGGATGTTATTAAAGCTTGCTTGGTTCCTTTTAGTGAAGGGATTCTGTGTGGTCTGGTCTACTTGTGGCTCCAAATCCAAAGTGAATGGTATTGACCCTTTACTGCCCCCTGAAATGGCCCAACAAGCCACTGTGTTCACGATGCTGGCCTTGCCAGCAACACCCACAGCCCATGAAAGAATCGATAGGAAGAAAAGCATGCAATAGAGGTCACATAGCAACCAAATAAGTGCAGGGTCACTGACTGACCCACGTCCCCTTGACCCAGGAACTCTCAAGGCTATGTAGTACCTCGCATCCTTTCTTGACTGAGATCCATTTGCTCCATACACTACAAGCAGTGAACTGGGACCTTGCTTTCATTGTGACTCAAGACAATTGTGTTCTTAGCTGAGGAATCAACTGTTGTCAGTACTTGCTTGTATCGTGTAGCAAGGAGTTACTTTAAGAGCAGGTTAGTTGAAAGTTTATTATTTATTAGTGTCACAAGTAGGTTTACATTAACACTGCAATGAAGTTACTGTGAAAATCCTCCACATTCCAGCGCTGGTTCGGGTACACTGAGGGAAAATTTAGTATGGCCAGTGCACTTAACCAGCATGTTTTTCGGACTGTGGGAGGAAACCAGAGCACCTGGAGGAAACCCACACAGACACGGGGAGAATGTGCAGACTGTGCACAGATAGTCACCCAAGGCTGGAATTGAACTCGGGTCCCTGGTGCTGTGAGCCAGCAGTGCTATCCACTGTGCCACCCTTGAAAATAGAGCAGAGGAATGGGAATGCCTGGATCGCTGGACAGAGCGCTTGCATGGAATGTTTTCCTTTTCCTTGTAAGACCCTGAGAAGATTCTAGATTGAAGTCCCACCCTGAAGGCTTGAGCAGTCCAGGCTGAAACTGCCAGTGCAGTACCGAGGGAGTGCTGCACTGTTAGAAAGTGCCAGCTTTCAGACAAGGGGTGGAATTCTCAATCGTTTCAACGATGTGGCACTTTACCCTCACTAAATGTTGTTCATTCTAATGTCTTCTTTGCAAACACAGTACACAACAGTATGGTGATTGCAGGCCATGGAATCCATACGTGTGACAGCTAGAGACCTATGTGAATATGATGATCTTGCAACAAGCCTGGTGCTGGATCCTTACCTGGGTTTCCAAACCCACAAAATGAACATCAGGTATGACAATTCAGCCACTTGCTTTCTCTCTTCTCGTGTTGGCTATGGTTCAGTGGGTAGCGCTCTCATTTCTGTGTAACACCACAAGGTTCTGGGCAAAGATGCGGTGGGGAACGTGAGGAAATTTTTTTTTTTACACAGCAAGTGGGAATGACGTGGAACTCACTACCCCTAAAGGGTGGTGGAAGCATCAACAATTTCAAAAGGAAATTGGCTAGGCACTTGAGGGGAAATAGCCATGTAGGGTTAACTTTAAGCACAAGTTTATTTATTAGTGTCACAAGTAGGCTGACATTAACACTGCAATGTAATTACTATGAAAATCCCCTTGTCGCCACACTCTGGCATCTGTTCGGATACACCAAGGGAGAATTTAGCATGGGCAATGCTCCCTAACCAGCACATCTTTCAGACTTTGAAGGAAACTGCAGAACCCAGAGGAAACCCACGCAGACACGGGAGAACATGTAGACTTCGCACAGGCAGTGATCCAAGCTGGGAATTGACCCCGGGTCCCTGGCGTTGTGAAGCAGCAGTGCGAACCACTGTTCCTCCCCTTGGAGATAGATTAGAGGGGTGAGACTGATTGGATCGCTCTACAGAGAGTGTGCATGGACTGAATGGTCTCCTTTTCTTTGTAGGACCCTGAGAAGGTTCTAGGTTGAAGCCCCACCCAGGAGAATTATAGAGTAGAATCATAGAAGGCCCGCAGAGCAAAAGGAGGCCATTTGGCCCATCGAGTCTGCACCGACCACAATCCCATCCAGGCCCTATTCCTGTAACCCCATACATTTACCCCATTAGTTCCTATGACATGAAGGGGCAATTTAGCATGGCCAATCAACCTAACCCAGACATCTTTGGACTGTGGGAGGAAACCGGAGCACCCGGAGGAAACCCACGCAGGCACAGGGACAATGTGCAAAGTCCACACAGACAGTGACCCAAGCCGGGAATCAAACCTGAGTCTCTGGCGCTGTGAGGCAGCAGTGCTAACCACTATGCCGTCTGACTTGATCAATCCAGTGCAGTACCAAGGGAAAGTTGTACTGTTACTTTCAGACGAGGGGTGGAATTTTCTGGCCATTCATAGCAGAGGGATTTTCTGCTCCAGTCATGGTGAACGGAGATTTGGCTGAGCGCCAAATTCTCCATCCCCGCGTGCAACGGTGGCAAGACCTGAACTCCCATCTGTCAGTTCAGCAGTGAATTATCCCACAGCACTATTTCAGGGAAGTGCAGGGGATTTCCCACATTTATCTCTCAATTTCAGTCAGGGAAACAGTTTATCTACTCATTATCACATTGCTGTTGGTGGGAGCTTGCTGTGTGTAAGTTTGTGGCTGTAATTTCCATATGGTATCATTGATTACACTTCAACAATTGTTTTATTGGCTGTTAAGTGCTTTGTGACATCCTGAGGTTATGAAATTCAAGACTTTGTTTCTCGGCTGCAACCAACCTGTCCAAGATCAGGTGTGCAAACTGCCAGTGGAAACGTTTAAGAACAAAGAACAATAAAGCACAGGAACAGGCCCTTCGGCAAACCAAGCCAGCGCCGATTCCTAATCCTTATTTATACACATGGCACAGTATGTAGCACTGTTGCCTCACAGCGCCAGGGACCTGGGGTCAGTTACTGGCTTGGGTCACTGTCTGTGTGGAGTTTGCACATTCTCCCTGTGTCTGTGTGGGTTTCCTCCGGGTGCTCCGGTTTCCTCCCACAGTCTGAAAGACATACTGGTTCGGTGCATTGGCCGTGCTGCTTTCCCCCTCAGTGTACCTGAACAGGCACCAGAGTGTGGTGACTAGGGGATTTGCACGGTAACTTTATTGCAGTGTTAATGCAAGCCTTACTAGTGACTAATAAATAAACTTAACTTTAAAACACTTTACCCCTACACGGTTTCTATTCCCCTGTTCACCTCCCATTCATGTGTCTATCAAGATGGGCGGTGCAGTAGCACAGTGGTTAGCACTGCTGCCTCACAGCTCCAGGGACCCGGGTTCGATTCCCGGCTCAGGTCACTGTCTGTGTGGAGTTTGCATGTTCTCCTTGGGTCTGTGTGGGTTTCATCCAGGTGCTCTGGTTTCCTCCCGCAGTCCAAAGATGTGCGGGTTAGGTTGATTGGTCATGCTAAAATTATACCACAGTGTCCTAACATGTCCTAAAAGAGATTAGCGGGTAATAATATGTAGGAGTATGGTAGTAGGGACTGGGTGGGATTGTGGTCAGTGCAGACTCGATGAGCCGAAGAGCCTCTTTCTGCACTGTAGGGTTCTATAGTTCTAAGGTATGCCTTGAACATTGCTATTGTGCCACTTTTCACCACCTCCATTGGCAGTGCATTCCAGGCACCCACCATTCTCTATATGAAAAGCTTTCCCCGCATGCCTCCCTTAAATTCCACCCCCCCACCCTCACTTTGAACCTGTGATAATCTCTTATTAATCAAGAAGCTATCTATCTCTCTCTTAAAGATGTGTTGGTTAGGTGGATTGGCCATGCTAAATTGCCCCTTAGTGTCCAAAGGCGTGTAGGTTAGGAGGATTAGTGGGGTAAATATGTGCGGTTAAAAGGATAGGACCTGGGTGAGATGTTCATTTGGGAGAGTTGGTGCAGCCTTGATGGGCCGAATGGTCTCCTCTGTAGGGATTCTATGAAATCCTGATGTTGTGAAAGGTATTCCTTCAGTGCAAAACTTTACTTTTAGTGATTTTATTTACTGACTTTCAGTCAGGTGGGATTTTAGCTGCTGACTATTGAGTCTCTTGACGGTAAATAGAACTTCTTCGACATGGGTCTGAAGTGACAAGTCTAATTCTCAATGGTTCTGTGGTGATGTTTTCATTCCAGCAATCGACCCGTCGTCAGGAGACACCAATACCTCAGGGACATTCTACAAAAGTTTCTTAAGTCACGTGACTTGGAGACTGTCTATCGGGCCTTGACGTTGGGAGATTGGGCCTGGCATTACTTCTTACACAAAACCCCCCTCGAAGAAGAAATATTTAAAGCTCAGGTGAGTGAACAGGTGGACATTTTGTTGGCCAATTGATTCTCCTCCCTTGTCTCGAGGCCTTCCTGCAGTGAGGGTGTTGGCACCTCTCGTCACCATGCCCCGTGTACCCAGTTTTCACCCAGACGGGATGGCGTAGGCTACACAGTTATGTGTACCATCATTGCCGGGCCCTACCTGGCTTCAGAGTCCACACGTGCTTTTGGCACACAATAGGACAGGCACAAAAGGATGTCAGGCTGGATTTTCTTTTTGTTCTCTTCACCCAAGTGCAGCCAACTGGTGAGCCTTGTCACACTATTACAGGTGCGTCTGCCTCAATGTTCTGCAGTGTAGAGCAGGAATGGGCTATTGAGTTGGACAGCCAGCCATGATTGTATGAATGGCGGAGCAAGCTCGAAGGGCCAAATGGCCTACTCCTGCTCCTATTGTCTGTATTTCTATATGCTGACTAAGCCATCAGGGTGGAACTATATAAAACGTCCCTTGTGTCAATGTTATGTTCATTGTACTGTTATGGTTAAGGTTAAATAAGTGGAGGGTATTGATTGATTATTGGCTGTGTTAAGAGTGTAGAGGGGGACTGTACTGTGGCTGCATTTGCAGCTGGGTGCCCACTGGTTCGCTTCAAGTCTTCTGCAACCGGTGGGTGCCAAGGAGGCTGGGGTACATCATCATCTCCTGGAAGTGGGCGGCTTGATGGCACAGTGGTTAGCACTGCCAGGGACCCGGGTTCAATTCCAGCCTTGGGTCATTGTCTGTGCAGAGGCTACATATTTTCCCTATGTGGGTTTCCTCCGGGCGCTCCAGTTTCCACAGTCCAAACATGTGTGGGGGTTAGGTGGATGAGCCATGCTAAATTGCCCCAAGACGTGTAGGCTAGATGGAGTAAAAGTAAATATATGGGATTACAAGGATAGGGTTGAGGAGAGTGCCTGTGTAGGATACTCTGAGAAACTTGGTGCAGACTTGATGGACCAAATGGCTTCTTTCTGCACTGCAGGGATTCTATGAAATGATACTTTGATTTTGTTAAGTTTCCTTTGATGTTTTGTTTTAGTTACAATGCCCCCACCAGGGACTATCACCTTTGTCAGTTGTGTTTATCAATTTTCATTTTAGTAAAATGAGGGAACTGCTGAGATACTGTGAGAGTTAGTTGGTAATGAGCATACTTGCGTCATGCCGCGTTCTGAAGGTGAACAAACAGTCAAGAAAAGGATGCATCTAGTTTCATCCTTCACCACCTGGTGTGCGATTCATTCAGCACCTTGGCCTCTCTATGCCCCGGCTTTTGTGTGTTTTGCGGGAAGCAGTTATACAGCACCGCGCTATCCATTCAGAATTGTTGTGAAAAATTCCATTCCACTCCTCTGTCCTAAGGCAGTGCCTTCCACTTCAACTATTGCTCGATGTGCGTTGGCAGCTTTGAGGCGTTATCCAAATAAGCATTCTTGTGTACGAGTCCAGATAGTAAGGATTGAGAGGCGACCTTAACATTGGTATTTAGCCTGACTTTATTCGTTGCCCATCATCCACACAGCTTCAGGGCTCATTGGATGGGCATCAGACACCCTCTCCGCATTTCTCCCACCCCTTATTGTGTGCCCCGGGTTGAGGTACTGGCTCCAGTTGTAATAGCTATTTCACTACAAAGCAGATAGGCACTTTGGGGACCTGCTTGTCCATTCAGCTACATTGAACAGCGCCTTTTACCCATCCAACCATTTCACCCAACACAGTTTGAAATCCGACCTGTCTAAATCTGATCTGCACACACACTTTTATTCATTCATGGGACATGACCATTGCTAGCTGGCCAGTATTTATTGCCTATCCCTGGTTGCCCTTGGAGGGCAGTTGAGAGTCAGCCACATTGCTGTGGCCCTGGAGTCACATGTCGGCAGACTGGGTAACGACGACAGATTTCCTTCCCTAAAGGACATCAGTGAATCAGATGGGTGTTTCCAACAATGGTTTCATGGTCATCAGTAGATTCTTAATTCCAGATTTTTTTATTGAATTCAATTCTACCATCTGCCATGGTGGAATTCGAACCCGGGTCCCCAGAACATTAGCTGAGTTTCTGGATTAATGGCCTAGCGATAATACCACTAGGCCATTGCCTTCCCATTTACGCGCACACAGAAGTAGAATCCATCCTACAAGTGTTTTTTTTCAGAATAGATGCTTTATTTGTTAATCTCCTGGATTTCTGGCTTCAATTTAGGTATTCCGTTATCTTCGAATATTCCTACCTGAAAGCGGTTTTGAAATTCTGCCTTGTAATCGATACTCCTCGGAGTCCAACGGAGCCAAGATTGTGTCCTTGAGAAAGTGGTATGTTTACTTGTCTTTAATATGACATATTAGTCGAGGGGTGGATGACAATGTGAGATACAAGTTCTTATTTCTGTAACTGGGGTTGAGGTCCCCCCAGGCTAATGCGACAAATGCACTAGCTCGATTCAGTTGGCAGCATATGTGTCTCTTGGCCAGAAGATCGCAGGTTCAAGCCCCACTTCCAGACTTGAGCACAAAGCCTTGACTGATGTTTCAGTACTGCTGGATGAGATGTCGAACCTGCCTTTTCAGGTGGCTGTAAAAGATTCCTTTGGTGCAGTTCAGAGTTTTCCCATCCTTCTGGGCAACACCGACTCTTCAAAGAGCATCATCAAAGTTCTTGAGACACATGTATCACTAGCTGGCAAACATTTATTGTCCATCTTTGGCTGCCTGAGGGCACATTGTTGTGGGTCTGGAGTTACATGTAGCCCAGGTAAGGAAAGCAGATTTCCTTCCGTCAAGGACATTAGTGAAGCAGATGGGTTTTTCAGACAATCGACAATGGTTTCATGGTCATCAGTAACTTCTTAATTCCAGATTTTTTTTATTGCATTCAAGTTCCACCACCTGCCGTGGTGGGATTCAAACCCTGGTCCCCAGAACATTAGCTGAGTTTTTGGATTAATAGTTTAGCGATAACGCAACTATGTGAGTTGTTAGATCTCAGTCAGAAGATTTAGAGCAGCATGGTGGCACAGTGGGCCAGCACTGCTGCCTCTCAACGCCAGGCACCCAGCGTTGGTTCCTGGTTTGGATCACAGTCTGTGCGGAGTCTGTGTTTCTCCCTGTGTCTGCATGGGTTTCCTCTGGATGCTCTGGTTTCCTCTGACAGTCCGCTGGTTAGGTGCATTGGCCACGCTGAATTCTCCCTCAGTGTACCCGAACAGGCCCAAAGTGTGGCGACTAGGGGATTTTCACAGTAACTTCATTACAGAGTTAATGTAAGCCTACTTGTGACACTAATAAATAAGCTTAAACTTAGGCAATCGCCTCCCCATAGGTAGAGGTATTGCTACGTATGACTCTTTTCTGCAATATAGTGAACCTTCGCTGTACCGCCTCCAATGCAATCTGGAGACCAGAACTCCTCACAGCATTCAGGATGTGGTCTCACCAAAGCCCTGTCCAATTGTAGCGTGACTTGTTTATTCCTATACTCCAACCTCCTTGCATTAAATGCTGACATGCCTTGTTGGTAATATTTGGTAATGTCTCTTTGCAGTTTTCCTTCATCCACATCACCACCCCCTCCCGCCCACCAGTTTAATCAGCAGCTTGGTTCTTATCTGACAGGAAGGAGAACGATAAGATCGAGTTGCTTGTTGGCTGCTTGGCAGAGCTTTCCGAGAAGGAGGAATCCCTCCTGCGCCCAGGGGAAAATGACTTTAGTGTGATGTACTCAACCCGCAAAAAATGTGCTCAGCTCTGGCTAGGGCCGGCCTCCTTCATCAACCACGGTATGTAACTGATAACTGACTGTTTTAAAGTGGTCATCGGTGGTTCGGTACTTTGAGTGGAAAGTATTCAATTTAGTTTTATATATTGAAACACTTTGAGAAACCTTCACTGACTTTTTTAAGATATAAATTGTATTTGGGTGGGGGGTGTGTTGGACCAATTCCACTTCCGCTGCTTTGATTTGATTTTATCACTGTCATATATATATGGGGATACACTGAAAAGTATTATTTCTTGCGCGCAATACAGACAAACATACCGTTGATAGAGTAGATAGGAGAGAAGGAAAGGAGAGAGTGCAGAATGTAGTGTTACAGTCATAGCTAGGGTGCAGAGAAAGATCCACTTAATGTATAGCCGGTCCATTCAAAAATCTGATGGCATCAGGGAAGAAGCTGTTCTTGAGTCGGTTGGTTCCTGACCTCCAGACTTTTGTATTTTTTTCCGACGGAAGAACACAAGAAGTAGGAGCAGGAGTAGGCCATCTAGCCCTTCGAGCCTGCCCCGCCATTCAATAAGATCATGGCTGATCTGAAGTGGCTCAGTTCCACTTTCCCGCTTTCTCCCCATAACCTTTATTCCCTTGCCTACCAAAAACCTATCTACCCGTGTCTTAAATATATTTAGCAAGGTAGCCTCCACCACTTCAACGGGTAGAGAATTCCAGAGATTCACCACCCTTTGAGTGAAGAAGTTCCTCCTCAACTCCGTTCTAAACTGCACCCCCCTTATCTTGAGGCTGTGTCCTCTAGTCCTCTGTCCTTTCTGAGCAGGAAGAATCTCTCTACCTCTACCCTATCCATCCCCTTCATTATCTTATACGTCTCTATAAGATCCCCCCTCATCCTTCTTAACTCCAACGAGTACAGACCCAGTCTATTTAGACTTTCTTCATAGTCCAACCCCCTCATCTCTGGTATCAGCCTAGTGAACCTCCTCTGCACTCCCTCCAAGGCCAAAATATCCTTGCCCAAGTGCGGCGACCAAAACTGCACACAGTACTCCAGCTGCGGCCTCACCAGTGCCCTGTACAGTTGCAGCAAGACCTCCCTGCTTTTATATTCTATCCCCCTCGCTATAAAGGCCAGCATCCCATTCGCCTTCTTGATCACCTGCTGCATCTGCAGACTGGGTTTTTGCGACTCATGCACAAGGACCCCCAGGTCCCTCTGCACCGTAGCATGCTGCAGCTTTTCACCTTTTAAATCGTAATCCCTCCTACTATTATTCCTGCCAAAGTGGATAACCTCACACTTGCTAACATTGTACTCCATCTGCCAGGTCCTCGCCCACTCGATCAGCCTATCTAGATCCCTCTGCAGACTTTCCACACCCTCCGCACAATTTGCTTTTCCACTCATCTTTGTGTCATCAGCAAATTTCGACACCCTACACTCAGCCCCCTCCTCCAGATCATCTATATAAATGGTAAATAGCTGAGGCCCCAGCACCGATCCCTGCGGCACTCCACAAGTTACCAACCGCCAATCAGAATAGCACCCATTGATACCAACTCTGTGCCTCCTATTAGACAACCAATCCTCTATCCACGCTAACACCTTACCCCCAACTCCATGCCCCCTAACCTTCTGAAGCAACCTTTTGTGCGGCACCTTATCAAACGCCTTCTGAAAATCGAGAAACACCACATCCACCGGTTCCCCTCTGTCTACCTCACTAGTCACATTCTCATATAAATCCAATAAATTTGTCAAACACGACTTCCCCTTCATGAATCCGTGCTGCGTCTGCTCTATCAAACAATTCTTCTCTAGGTGCCTCACTATTTCTTCTTTGATGACGGATTCCAGCATTTTTCCAACAACAGACGTTAAACTAACCAGCCTATAATTCCCTGCCTTTTGCCTGCTACCTTTTTTAAACAGCGGCGTAACATTAGCCGTTTTCCAATCTTCCGGCACTTCCCCGGAATCCAGCGAAGTTTGGTAAATAATCACCTCTGCCATTTCCTTCAGAACCCTGGGGTGTATTCCATCCGGTCCAGGGGACTTGTCCACCATCAGTCCCGCTAGTCAATCAAGTACTACCCCTCTAGTGACAGTAATCGCATTCAGGCCCTCAACTCCTACCATCCTTCTATCTTTAATATCCGGCAAACTATTCGCGTCCTCCTCCGTGAAGACCGAGGCAAAGAACTTATTTAAGGCCTCAGCCATTTCCTCATCTCCCACCACTAAATCCCCCCTCTCATCCTCTAAGGGTCCAACATTCTCTCTAGCCAGCATCCTCCTCTTTATATATTTGTAAAAAGAAGGTGAAAGAGAGAATGTCCGGGGTGCATGGGGTCCTTGATTATGCTGGCTGCTTTTCCTGAGGTAGTGAGAAGTGAAGATTGAGTCAGTGGATGGGAAGCTGGTTTGCGTGATGGACTGGGCTTCGTTCAGGACCTTTGTAGATTCTTGTGGTCTTGGTCAGAGCAGGAGCCATACCAAGCTGTGATACAGTCAGAAAGAATGCTTTCTATGGTACATCTGTAAAAGTTGCAGACATGCCAAATTTCTTTAGTCTTCTGAGAAAATCAAGGCGTTGATAGGCTTTCTTAACTATAGTGTTGGCATGGAGGGACCAGGGCAGGTTGTTAATGATGTGAACACTTAAAAACTTGAAGTTCTCGACCATTTCTACTTCATCCCCATTGATGTGGACAGGGGCATATTCCCCACTATGCTTCCTGAAGTCGATTACTATCTTCTATGTTTTGTTGCCATTGAGGGAGCAATTATTTTCAACACCAGTTCACCAGATTCTCTGTCTCATTCCTGTACTCCATCACTTCATTGTTTGAGATCTGACCCAAGCCTATCCTTACTGAGTGTGGTCTGTAGGTGAGGAAGTTCAGGATCTAGTCACTTTCTTCAGAGGGCAGTGAATCTGTCAAATTCTCTACCACAGAGGCTGGATCGTTAAGTATGTTCAAGGTAGAGATGGACAAATTTTTAATCAATAAGAGTGCAAAGAGTTCTGGGAACAAGGCAGGAAAGTGGAGTTGAGGATTATCAACTCAGATCAGCCACGATCTCATTGAATGGCAGAGCAGATCCAATGGGCCGAATGGCCTACTTCTCCAGTGTCTTGTGGTGAATCTCATATTTCTGGTTAAAGATTGTTTTTAAAAGAATCCCTATTCCGTTCCCTGTGAGCGGGAGATCACATCATGAGCCTGTTGCTAAAATGGCAGCAATTAGTATTAAAGCTGCAGACTCACTCAGCTGGCACTTTGCTCCCCTCTTACGTACACTTCTTTACACTTGTCTGTCTTGAATTTCATCCGCTATTGCTCTGCATATTCATATAAGAAACAACAACAGTCCCTGAGCCATCCCGTGTGATGCTCTTCAAAACCCTCACCTCCACTTTGCCGTACTCACTTTCCATCCTTAAGCCAGTCTCATAATCATTACCCTGGATTCCCACAGCTTGGTGTTCAAGTAAAAATTTCGTGTGAAGCTTTGACAAAGCCCATTGGAAATCTCGGTAAACTGCATCTTGGGGCTCCCTGCAGCCCACTTGGGAAAGTAACACCCTCAAAGAAGTCAAGTGAAATAAGTCAGTGGAGTCCAGTATCCCTTCACCAGATCCCCTTTTATTTATAAGCTCTATTTAAGTTCATAGAATGTTACTAGCTCCGTCAGCATCCAGAATGCCAGAAGTCTTGACACTCCCAGTGATATATACAACAAAGACTCCCCGATTGGACAAACAACAAAGAGCTCAGTCAGGGAGTTCATATTCTAAGAAGCCAACTTCAGCGGCCACATTGATGTCATTACATCCAGGAGATTTGATCAGGCAGGCTCTTCCCCTTTGTGAATCCACGGTGACCACTGTTCATTAGGTTATCGCACAGATTATCATAGAATCCCTACAGTGCAGAAAGAGGCCAGTCAGCCCATTGAGTCTGTACCAACTCTCCCACAGATCATCTTATCCAGGCCCACACTTGGCCTATTCCTGCAACCCCACATATTTACTCCACTAATCCCCCCCCAACCTAGACATTTTTGGATGCTAAGGTGCAATTTAGCATGGCCAATCCACCTAACCTGCATGTCTTTGGAGACAAAGGGGCAATTTAGCATGGCCAATCCACCTAACCTACATATCTTTGGAGTGTGGGGGGAAACTGGAGCACCCGGAGGAAACCCATGCAGACATGGGGAGAGTGTGCAAACTCCACATAGTCCCCCAAGTCTAGAATTGAACCCAAGTCCCTGGCGCTGTGAGGCAGCGGTGCTAAGAACTGTGCCGCCCTAATTATCTACACTTTTACTCCCGATAACCACCTATTTATTGACTACAGCTCAGCCTCCAAACCATTATTTCCAAGAAACTCATCTACCAACTCTGTGGCCTGCGCCTCAGTGACTGGATCCTGAACTTCCTAACTCTCAGACCGCAATCAGTAACGATAGGCAACAACGCCTGCTCCACGATCATCCTCAACACCGGTGTCCTACAAGGCTGTGTTCTCAGCCCCCTACTATACTCCTTATACACCTATGACAAAATGGCCAAATTCTCCTCCAATATGATTTTCAAGTTTGCTGATGATACCACCGTAGTGGATTGGATCTCAAACAATGATGACACAGAGTACAGGAATGAGATAGAGAATCTGGTGAACTGGTGCAGCGACAATAATCTCTCCCTCAATGTCAACAAAACGAAGTAGATTGTCATCGACTTCAGGAAGCGTAAAGGAGAGCATGTCCCTGTCTACATCAATGGAGACAAAGTAGGAAGGGTCAAGAGCTTCAAGTTTTTAGGAGTCCAGCTCACAAACAACCTGTACTGGTCTCCCCATGCTGACATTATAGTTAAGAAAGCCCACCAATGTTTCTGCTTTCTAAGAAGATTACGGAAATTTGGCATGTCAGCTACGACTCTCACCAACTTTTACAGATACACCATAGAAAGCATTCTTTCTGATTTGTATCACAACTTGGTATGGCCCCTGCTCTGCCCAAGACTGCAAGGAACTACAAAAGGTTGTGAATATAGCCCAATCCATCACACAAACCAGTCTCCCATCTGTTGAGTCCACCTACACTTTCCACTACCTCGGCAAAGCAGTCAGCATAATTAAGGACCCCATGCACCCCGGACTTCCTCTCTTCCACCATCTTCTGTCGGGGAAAAGATACAGAAGTCTGAGGTCACGTACCAGTTGACTCAAGAACAGCTTGTTCCCTGCTGCTGTCAGACTTTTGAATGGACTTGCCTTGCATTAAGATGATCTTTCTCTACGCTCTATAGCTATGACTGTATCACTACATTCTGCACTCTCTCCTTTCCTTCTCTATGAACAGTATGCTTTGTCTGTAGCACGCAAGAAACAATACTTTTCACTGTATGCTAATACATGTGACAATAATAAATCAAATCAAATCCACAGTTATGTTTGATATTGAAGCAAGACTGCTGGATCTGTAGATGTTGGTGTTGTCTTCCTATTTGACTATGGGCATCGTGTTAGCAATTTCCCAGCCTGCGGGCTGTCGATTTGCCCTTAATGACTCTTGATACTGTTGAAATCTCTTCCCTCAGCTTCTGTCAGCACTCCGATAAATATGTTGTCCCTGGGGATTTATTTAACTTGAGCCCTTTAGACTATCCATCTGTCATCTCAGCGATACCAAAACCCTTCCTACAAACCTAATAGATTTACAATCAGCACTGTTCCAAATCAAGGTTTGCTGAATTAAAATGGCAAACTTGCTTCTGACGCTGTTATTATTCCAGTCAGTCCTTGTTCAAATGTGTGCAGGTTAAGTAGATTGGTAAATTGCCCCTTAGTGTCCAAAGATGTTTTAATTGGGTGGATTGTCCATGGTAAATGTGTGGGGTTACAGGGATAGGGTGGGGGAGAGGGCCTGAGTAGTAAGGTGCTCTGTCAGATAGTCGGTGCAGACTCGATGGCCTGAATGGCCTCCTTCTGCACTGTAGGGATTCTATGGTTCATAATCATTGAAATGGATTATTTTTAAGATGAGTGTTTTTGAAAATACTGTACCTCAAATGCTCCTTTTTTTAAAAAAGTAAATGTAATTATCTAATCATTTTCCTTTTTTTTCTCTCTGTGTCCTGAAGACTGCAGGCCGAACTGTAAGGTAAGGGAGCAACCATTTCGCCTTCTCTCAGTTGGTTTTTATGCTGTAGTAACAGCGACTTCTTGCTGAGCCAGGTGCTTTTGATGCTATGCTTGAGAGTATCCCCAGATTTCTCTTCCTTGACTCATTTTTCTTCCCCTCCTCCCGTGTTATTAGCAGTCCATGATGGAGCGTAGGCCGGGCTCCAAACCAACCCTACAATAGGCATGAGCATATGATCAGAGCTGATATATCAGTGCAGTGCTCAGAGTGCTGCATTGATAGACTTGCTGCTTTAATGGGTAAAGATGTCAAACATGGCTCCTGTCTGCCGGTTCAGGCAGACAGTAAAGATCTGATTGTACGGCAGATCATTGGATCTGAAGACCAGGTGGGTGTGACAGTTCTTCGAGACGTTGGACCTACCTATGAGATCACGCGAGATACAGATCTGATGGGCATCACGGTGGCACAGTGGTTAGTACTGCTGCCTCATAGTGTCAGGGACCCGGGTTCAATTCCCAGCTTAGCCCACTGACTGTGTGGAGTTTGCACATTCTCCCCATGTCTGCATGGGTTTCCTCGAGTGTACCGGTTTCCTCCCACAATCCAAAGATGTGCGAGTTAGGTGGATTGGCTATGCTAAATTACCCCTTAGTATCAGGGGACTAGGTAGCTAAATGCATGGGGTTATGGGGATAGAGCTTGCGTGGGATTGTGGTCAGTGCAGACTCAATGGGCTGAATGACGACCTGCTGCACTGTAGGGATTCTATGATTCTATAATGTGATTTGATTCAAAAACATTAACGTTCTCCTTGCCAACATTTGGTCCTCATACAATGCAATAAAAACCGAATAGTCATTCACTTCACTTGTTATTTGGGATAGTGGGAGGCACGGTGGCACAGTGGTTAGCGCTGCTGCTTCACAGCACCAGGGACCCAGGTTCAGTTGCAGCCTTGGGTGACAGATTGTGTGAAGTTTGCACATTCTTTCTGCTCCATATCCTTTTCCTGCTCCATATCATTCACCAATACACCAGCCACTGTTCGCAATTCAGACGACTTCGTAATTGTTAGTGAGCTCTGAAATGTCTCTTTTCTCCCTTTTTCACTTTGCCCCCTTCAACCCTCCCCCACATCCCGCTGTCCCTCCTCCTTCTCACTTTCCTCCTCCCCCATCCACATCCCGCTGCCCCTCCCCATCGATCTCCCGCTCTTCCTCCTCCTCCCCACTCTCCTTCCTCCCACTCCTCCTCCATCGATCTCCCACTCCCCCTCCTTCACCCCACTCTCCCTCCTCCCGCTCCTCCTCCATTGATCTCCCGCTCCTCCTCCATTGATCTCCCGCTCCTCCTCCATTGATCTCCCGCTCCCCACTCTCCCCCCTCCTGCTCCTTTCCCATCGATCTCCCGCTCCCCATCTTCCCCCTCACTCTCCCTCCCCCTCTCCCTTTCTTCTCTGCACACAGTTTGTTCCCACTGAAGGTGACCGGGCGTGTGTGAAAGTTCTTCGAGACATTGGACCTGGTGATGAGATCACCTGTTATTACGGTGACAGCTTTTTTGGTGAAAATAACGAGCTTTGCGAATGCTACACGTGCGAAAGGTACGGGATAAAATAATCGAGAAGTACAACACTGAAAATCTGAAACAAAAACTCACAAAACGCTAGAAATACTGAGCAGGTCATGGCAGCGTCCAGGGAGGGGGAAACAGAGTGAACGTTTCAGGCCTTCGTACTGGGAAAAGTTAGGAATGCAGTGGATCTTGAGTGAGGGTTGGATGAGGCCAGGACAAAATGAAGATCTCAGATCAGGTGGTGCGATTGAAGATAGGACAGAAGATTTAAGATTAGGCACTCGACAATCTTCAGGGCTTAATTCAGTGTTCTGCAATTTCAGACCATAATCTTGGTGGCCATTTTCTTTCCTGTTCTTTGCATGTTTTGGGCTCTTCCTTTGTTTTTGACTTGCAGTCAGCTGCTCTTTTGTTTCTGAACAAGTCGCATTGAATAGAAACATTAACTCTCTTTCTCTCTGCACAGATTATTCCCGATGTGTTGAGGTTTTTGTATATAATAGAATAGAATAAAGTGCAGAAGGAGGCCATTCGGCCCATCATGCCTGCACCGGCAACAATCCCACCCAGACCCTATCCCCGTAACCCTACATACTTACCCTGTTGCTTCCCACTGACGCTGCGGGAGAATTTAGTACGGCCAATCCACCTAACCTGCACATCTTTGGCCTCTGGGAGGAAACTGGAGCAGCCGGAGGAAACGCACGCAGACATGGGAAAGAATGTGCAAACTCCACGTAGACAGTGACCCTAGAACAGTACAGCAAAGGAACAAGCCCTTCAGCCCTCCAAGCCTGCATCAATCATGTGTTCCGAATTAGACCATCCATTGTATCCCCCATTCCCAGTCTGTTCAAGTGGCTATCTAGATAAGTCTTAAATGATTGTAGCGCGTCTGTCTCCACCACCTTGCTTGGCAGCGCATTCCAGGCCTCCACCAGCCTCTGTGTAAAATACGTCCCCCACATATCCATATCCCCCCCCTTTACCTTGAATTTGTGAGCCCTTGTGTTTGTCATTTCTGACCTGGGAAAAAGCTTCCAACTGTTCACCCCATCTATGCCCTTCATAATCTTATAAACCTCTATTAGGTTGCCCCTCAACCTCTGTCTTTCCAGGGAGAACAAGCCTAGTTTATTCAATCTCACCTCATTGCTAATACCCTCCCTACCAGGCAACATCCTGGTAAATTTTTTCTGTACTCTCTCCAAAGCCTTCTGGTAGTGTGGTGACCAGAAATGTGGTCTAACCAATATTTTATGTAACTGCAACATCATATGCTAACTTTTATACTCTATGCCCCGTCCAGTAAAGACAAGCATGCCATACCCCTTCTTCAAGCTGGGAATTGAACTTGGGTCCCTGGCACTGAGAGGTAGTAGTGCTAACCACTGTGCCACCCTGATCATTTCCCAGCCTTTTCTGTTTTTGTCTTTGTTAATTTTCTTGCCTCGTTGTCATTCTATGGATGGCACAGTCGCACAGTGGTTAGCAGTGCTGCCTCACAGTGCCAGGGACCTGGCTTGGGTCACTGTCTGCACATTCTCCCCATGTCTGCGTGGGTTTCCTCCAGACGCTCCGGTTTCCTCCCACAGTCCGAAAGACCTGCTGGTTAGGGTGCCTTGGCCATGCTAAATTCTCCCTCAGTGTACCCAAACAGGCGCTGCAGTGTGGCAACTAGGGGCTTTTCACAGTAACTTCATTGCAGTGTTAATCTATGCCTACTTGTGACACTAATAAAAAAACTTCAAACATTCCCTTTGGCCCTGGAAGATTAACTCTGCTCCCATTCGTCCTTGTCCCTCTTAGCTCATGTCCAAAACCTATTGCGATTTTAACTTTTCCCAGTTGCGATGTAGGGGTAAAAATAACCCTGTTTTTCTTTCCCCCTGGGACCGCCCGACCCACTGTTAGTAATTTCAAGTTGAAGGCCAAGATTACAGGCAGTGACATTTAAAGTCATATCTGTTTTGTGCCAGCGCCTATTGAAGCACACCCCAGCAAGAACCTGCACTTTCTGACCCGCGTTCGATTCCTAGCTTGGGTCACTGTCTGCGCGGAGTCTGCACGTTCTCCCCGTGTCTGCGTGGGTTTCCTCCCACACTCCAAAAGATGTGCAGCTTAGGTGGATAAATTGCCCCTTAGTGTCAGGAGGGACTAGCTAAGGTAAATGCATGCGGTTACAGGGATAGGGCCTGGGTGGGATCGTGGTTAGTGCAGACTCGATGGACTGAATGGCCTCCTTCTGCACATTAGGATTCTATGATAAGATCTGTTGAGTTGATCTTTACTCTTTCCAGGCGGGGAGAAGGAGCCTTCAGGATGAAGAAGCGTGAAATTGAGGTGGGAGCACTCTGCAAGTACGGCCTGAGGGAGACGGACAGCCGCCTAAGTCGTATGAATCAGAAAGGCAAAGGAAGGCGGCCCAAAGGAGCACGTGTTGATCTGTATCAGAAAACTGCTGAGAGGGCCCTGTGGCAGAGTGAGTACTGTCACAGAGCTGGCTCCTATTCCTGTAGGAAGGGTCAAGATGTCTGGATCTGGTGCTGTTGTGGGAATGGGGGTACAGGCCGTGCAACACTCCGGTGGGGATTCTTCTTTCAATGAAGGTTTAAGCAGATGGGAATTGGTCTGTAATTTGAAAACTCTTTTGTTCACAAGTTAGTTCCAGATGAGGAAGATATAGAACTATATTTGGCACACCTTCGCTTTGCTGATAATGATCATAGAATCCCTACAGCGCAGAAGGAGGCCATTTGGCCTATCGAATCTATGCCAACAACAATCCCACCCAGGCCCTATTCCCATAACCTCACATATTTACCCTAGCTAATCTTCCTGACACAAAGGGGCAATTTAGCATGGCCATTCAACCTAACTTGCACATCTTTGGACTGTGAGCGGAAACCAGAGCACCAGAGAGAACCCATGCAGATACAGTGAGAATGTGCAAACTCCACACAGACAGTGACCCAAGGCTGGAATTGAATCCAGGTCTCTGGCCCGAGAGGATGTATCCAGTTCTGATAAACAAGAGACAAGGGAGAGATTCAAGCTTTGGAGAGCATCAACAAATGGCAATAAGGCTGACCGCTAGTCTAATTTATGGAAAAATATTGCGGTCTCACTGTCAAGATGATCTTCTAAAGTTATTTAAAGTAAAACAGTGCAGAAAAGGTCAATCCAGAAAAACTAAACAGTGGGATGAGAAGGGGCACATAAATTGAAATTAATAATTGGAAAATCCGGGACTGATCAATGTTGCAAATGGATTTCCAGGAAGAGAAGTGGAGATGACAACTATTTAAAAACCATGTGAATGTTGCAAGGTCATTGGGTGGCACAGTTGTTAGCACTGCTGCCTCACAGAGCCAGGAACCTGGGTTCAATTCCGGCCTTGGGTCACTGTCGGTGTGGAGTTTGTACATCCTCTCCGTGTCTGAGTGGGTTTCCTTCAGGTGCTCTGGTTTCCTTCAGGTGCTCTGGTTTCCTTCCACACTCCAAAGATTTGCAGGTTAGGTGGATTGGCCATGGTAAAAGCAAAGTTTATAGGGATAGGATTTAGGGGAGGGCTCAGTTGGAGACTCAGTATAGACTCAATGGGCTGGATGGCCTCTTTCTGCCCTGTAGGCATCGTATGCTTGTAAATACCGACAAGTTAATGGGGTCTTTTCCCGAAGTATCTCCAACCTGGTGGCAGCAACTGACAATAGTATCCTTGTGAGGCAGAGAGGGGAAAATAGTCCAATTTTACTACCCATACAATGAACATTACTGGATTGGATGTGAAGGGGCCTTGGTTGTGATACCTTCCTTGCCTTATTGTTTTGGTTCATGGGACGTGGGCGTTGCTGGCTGGGCCAGCATTTATTGCCCATCCCTGAGGATATTTAAGAGTTAGGAATCAACCTCATTGCTGCGGTTCTGGAGTCACATGTAGGCCAGACCAGGTAAGGATGGTAGATTTCCTTCCCCAAAGAGACATTAGTGAACCAGATGGGTTTTTACGACAATCAGCAATGGTTTCATGGTCATCAGTAGACTTTTAATTCCGGATTTTTTTATTGAATCCAAATTTCACCATCTTCTGTGGGATTCGAACCCAGGTCCCCAGAGCATTACCCCTGGTATCTTGATTACTAGCCCAATGACAACACCACAATGCCACTGCCTCCCTTAATATCCTTATTACATACTTATACATGAAGAGTGGACCTGTAGGCGAGGTGGCAGCAAGATTAGCAAGGGCGGCACAGTGGTTAGCATTGATGCCTCACAGTGCCGGGGACCCAGGTTCAATTCCAACCTCAGGTCACTGTCTTTGTGGAGTTTGCACATTCTCCCCCGTGTCTGCTTGGGTTTCCTCTGGGTGCTCCAGTTTCCTCCCACACTCCAAAGATGTGTAGGTTACTTGGATTGGTCAAGCTAAATTGACCTTAGCGTCAGGGGATTAGCAGGCTAAATATTAAAGTTTAAAAGCTTATTAGTACCACAAGTAGGCTTACATTAACACTGCAATAAAGTTACGGTCAAAATAACCCGTCTCCCTCTGTCTCTATAACCTGTCTCTCTCTGTCTCGATGAACAGGCATCTCACATCTTTGTAATGCTGCTGTACACCACTTCTAATCTGGCAACTCATGATTTTACATTGAAAAAAGTGTATTCTACTTTATTCCTCACAGGGGAGATACAAAGTGTCCAGAGGGGCAATTTTTCCACACAGAGGGTGGAGTGTGTCTGGAACAAGCTGCCAGAGGTAGTAGTAGAGGCGGGTACGATTTTGTCTTTTAAGAAGTGTATAGACAGTTACGTGGGTACGATTGGTATAGAGGGAAATGGGCCAAATGCAGGCAATTGGGATTAGTTTAGGGGCTTAAAAATAAAAGGGCAGCATGGACAAGATGGGTCAAAGGGCCCGTTTCCAAGCTGTAAACCTCTATGACTCAAAATCCCCTAGTTGCCACACTCCAGCTGAGCGATACTTTAGCACATCTTTCGGACTGTTACAGGAATATGGGTGGGATTCGGCCCATCGAGTTCCGTGGTGCGGACTTGATGGGCCGAATGGTCATCTTCTGCACTGTAGGGATTCTATGATTAACGCCACCAGGACAAAATTGGTCAAAAACATTGGGGAAATGAGATCTCAAACACAGTGCTGAGCACACTTGGTAAATCAGTTTCTCTTTTCTTAATTTTAGCTTCGCAGAGGAGACTTTCCTTAAACTCGAGGAGGAGTAGACGAGGAAAGTGGAAAGGGCGGAGCCCACGTGGTGCACACTCAAAGTCACCGTCTGCACTCCGGTCTCTGGCACTGCGGCTACAGAACACTCAGGGCGGCGTGGGGGAGGAGGTGGCAACCGGCGGCAGCTCAGTGGAGAGTCCACCCACTGGCAGCTGGGCAGCTTATCGCGGGAGGGAGCCTCTGTTGCAGACAAGCGAGGCAGGCGGAGTTCACTGCAGGTCTGGATGTTCCTCAACGTTACGGCTCCAACCCATGTCCAGGAAAACTGACCCTGACGCACCTGCAACATTCCTGATGCCAGAAGGCATCTTCCTGAAGGATCTGCGAGTGGATTTGTACGACTGTGCAGACCTCTCCAGGCTGACGACCAAGTTGAATGTGATAGCGACCAGAACAGATGGACGAGGTCTCCGGGACATACCAAAGGCTGAGCCCGTCACAACTGTCCCTCAGCAGCCAGAGGAGGTGTCTGATCAGAAACCTCCTGCCAGCGCCAATTCAGTCCCACCATTTACATCTGAACCGGTGGAGTCGTCGCTGCCAGCTCCAAAGAGTTATGATGTCCTGGGTTTGACAGCTGAAGTCACCCTGCCTTCAATGGACCAAGAACCCTCCAAACCGCAGAGCACAAATGGCGCCCTTTCTCCAGGCCCCCTTCCTCTTCATTCACAGGCCGCCAGCGAGAAGGTATCTGGTGGCCGGAGGTGGCGGCGGAGGAGGAGGCGGCAGAAGAGGACGTCGAGAAGGAAGACGAGTCCGAAGGGGAAGCGCTGCCAGAGCCCAGAGTTACCGCCACAGAGAGCGTTTGGTTTGACCCATTTTGTGAAAATCGATTTGAGCAAGGATTCTGTCGTCATGACGAGCGTCAAGAAGGAAGCGCGGGGCTCAGTGCAAGGCAGCAGGGCGCCTCAGCAAAGCTGCGACCCAGGCCCCCGGTTTCCAGCAGACGGGAGCTGCCGCCCTGCCGGCTCGCTGGAAATTCGGGATGTCCGCGTCATTCTGGAAGATGTTTCAAAGATCTGCGAGTCTGCCACCCGCGCCTGGTATGTTCAGAGGAGGTTGGCCGCAAGGCTGAGCGTGGGGAAAGGGGAAGCGGGCAGCACCCTGCTGGAGTCCAAAACGGAGGCCCAGCAAACAGCGGGCAGCGGAGCCTTGAGGACTTTGCCCTGCGCTCAGCCTTGTCCCATCGC
Source organism: Carcharhinus amblyrhynchos (assembly GCF_965287045.1). Lineage (NCBI taxonomy): Eukaryota > Metazoa > Chordata > Chondrichthyes > Carcharhiniformes > Carcharhinidae > Carcharhinus > Carcharhinus amblyrhynchos. The sequence continues at coordinate 9,265,238 of NC_137358.1, read as the reverse complement.
GAGCCAGCCGGCGAGGCAGAGCGAGTGGACAGCTAACGGACAGGGGGCAGGCGGCCGGCCGTCACCAAAGCAAGTCGTCAAGCGGAAGGCCCCGACGGGGGGCAGGAGAACGGCAAATGGACTGGCCCCAGAGGCCAGCAGTGGCCCGCCACACAACGCGACCCAGCGCAAGAGCTCCAGGCGTTCCCCGAGCTGCGGCCAGGAGATGAGGCTGTGTGGCGAGGGGGTGAGGGGGCTGGGCCCCTCCCACGATGGGGTGTGTGCGAAGGGTGTGCTGTCTCACGACTGTTTTGTCTCCTCGGTGAGAGACAGCAAAAGACCTGCAGCTTTCACTCCATTTGCCAGATCCAAACGCCTGCGTCTGGTGGTCAGCCATGGTTCCATAGACTTTGATATCTCCTCTTCGACAAGTGAAGACTCTGTCTGAGTATTTCATCGGGGCAGGCAGTGTTTCTTCGCCCGTCCCCAAATTCCCACCGTAAAGAAAGAAGCACTCTGTGAAAAGGGCAAAGAAATTCTATTTCTGCTCCTTCTTGCTCGTACAGAAAGATGATGTTAAAATCAACCCCCCCCCCTTCCTGTGTTACATTATCGGTGAGCTTGGTGACTGATCTGTAGCCATTTCCCCAGTTTGCACAACGATTTTGCCACTTCGAGACGGTTGGCGGGGGAGGGGGGGGGCTTATGCTTGGCATTAACTTTTGCATTCCCCCCCCGCCCAAGGGTGGGTGGGAGTTATCCCTACCCGACTAGGGTGACCAGAAAGGGGCTTTGACAGCCCCCCTGTGCAGATGTTGCCCCATTGTAGCTCAGAGCCAGGATGGTTATCTCCTGGCGTTGGATGCAGTCATGGGGAAGGGGATGGGCCGCTCTGTACTGGGAAAGGCACAATCAGCTGGGGTGCTTGTGGGGCCAAATGGCCTGCCAACGCTTCCGTGTCTGGGTAAATGAGGGCACTTGATTGAGGTACCAGAGACTTTCTGTTGTCCTGGAGCTGTACGAGTCATGAGAGGACAGGTGATTTTGGGGACCTAAAGATACATCGCTGTGCAAACTAGGAAGTGGGAGCGTCCGTCCTGCTGGTTGGCTTGGCCCAGTGGGTTTTTGAGGCTCATGAACTGGCAAAGTCTCATGGCACACAAGGAGCAAAGTATAAAAGTGAGATTTGTTTGACGTTTCCTTTCAGTACCTCTTCCAATAGAATTTGAAATACCTTCCGGACCCAGTCCCCGGGACAAAATGTAAAGCTTCGTATAACCTCAGGATAACAACTTTTGGTGCTTATCGATCGGCTGATGTGCTTGATATCCTTCCTCATCTGAGAAAAGTAAAAAATGTTCCTTTTTTTAATGCACGGTTTCTCTTCTCTGTGTCTGAAGTCTGTGAGGTGTTTCACCGGTTCTCTCTCTCTCTCTCAAATTGTCTTTAACTAGGTCTGGAGGGTGGGGCAGGAGCGGAGGATCAGTGTTGTTTGTCACTAGCATTCCGAGAATCGTACAGCAGGCAGAGAAGCCACTCGGCCCGTAGTCTCCCTGCTGTCTCTTTTGGAAGAGCTGTCGAATGAGAACTACTACTCCTACTGTCCTGCAATGTTTCCTTTTTGAGAGACAACATCCTCTCCAAAGTTGCTGCTGAATCTGTTTCCACATCCTTTCTCAGCTGTTGCACCGCCAAATTATAACAATTTAATTTGTTTGAAAGAAAAACTCATCTCCTTACTCCCCCCGTTCTTTTATCATTTATGAAGAAATGTAATGTGTATAGACAGAGTGTTGTGGAATACACTGAATCGGACAATTATAAATACAACTGTGGTAGAGAATAGTCTGGCTCATGTACCATTAAGCTGGCGTGGTGATAGGTGCCAGTCTGTCGCTGGGGTTTAGGAGTATTTTGACTTGATTTAAGAATATCACACAAAGCACAACATTGAAGTAGTTTATACACAGCTTCATGGTATCAATGCAGTAAATGGGCCTCGTGACAGCACTGGTTCTAGGCCTTGGAATGTAGGGTGAGAATAGTGTGTGTATGTGCGTCTATCTGTCTGTGAGTGAGTGCATACAAAAAAAGGAGTATGTTGTGTATGTCTCTGTGTTGTGTCTGTGTACATTTATCTATACAAAAAAGAGTGTGCACACGTGTATTTATATATACAAAAAGCGGGGGGAGGGGTGCGTGTGTATTTATACAAAAAGTGTCTGTGTGTATGTTTGTGTATGTGTTGTGCTCCCTCTCCTGGCCTAAGCTGGGTTTTTAAAAACCACCAACGTGGGAAGCAATTGTATTTTTGACCTGTTTGTCAGATGTAAGGATGGTAAATTGTTGCTTATTTTAAGATGCTAAAGAGAGTCCCACAAAAGCAGGATCTTGAGTGTTTTGTCCTGGATTTTTGAACTACCTACCTCCCCTCCAGAAAAGGTTCTCTTGTTAACTAATATCTGGGGCAAGTGATTTAGCACACTGATAAATTAAAACAATACTTCTTGAGATATGAGCGTCACTGAGTAGGCCGGCATTTATTGCCCATCCCTAAATGCCCTAAGGTGGTGGTGAGCTGCTGCCTTAAACTCACTGTAGTCTGTGTGGTTTAGGACTGTTAGGTGGGGTGATCCAGGATTTTGACCCAATGACAGTGAAAGAACGTACATAAGATATAGGAGCTAGAATGGACTGTGCAGCCCTTGGGACTTGCATCTCCATTCCGTTAGAAAATGGCCGACCTCGTCCACCAGAACTCGCGTTCCTACTTCCACATTTTAAAAAATTTGTTCATGGGACGTGGGCATCGCTGGCTCAGTCAGCGTTTATTGCCCACTCCCCAGGCATTTAAGAGCCAACCACATTGCTGTGGCTCTGGAGTCGCGTGTAGGCCAGACCGGGTAAGGATGGCAGATTTCCTTCCCTAAGGGGATGTTAGTGAACCAGATGAGTTTTTCTAGCAATGGTTTCATGGTCATCGGTAGGTTCTTAATTCCAGATTTCTATTGAATTCAAATTTCGCCATCTGACATGGTGGGATTCGGACCCACGTTCTCAGAGCAATACCCTGGGGGTCTCTGGATTACTTGCTCGTCCGGTGACAATATCACTTGGCCACCATCTCCCCTAAATCCTTGGATTCCTTCTCATACTCAAAAATCTATCACACTGGGGATATATTTTTGATTGAACATTCACGGCTTCCTAGGGTGGAGAATTCCAAAGATTCAGAACCCTGAGCACGTTTCTCTTCATCTCCATCCCAGTCCCTATTGTGGATCTGTGATGCCAATTCACGTCCCCTCGTTTATTTTCTTGAATTACTCTTCTTCACCAAGCAATTTTGGCGTTTTAGTTTGTCAAAGGTGTTAGATCAATGCACAAAGTGTCTGTTATGCAATGTGCAATTAATCTTGCTGCGTGTGTTTGTCGTCTCTTTCTCAGTTGAGGACAGTTGTTTGAAGATACGATGTCTGGGAGTGACTAAGCGATCAGAGGCATTCAGCAGCTGAAGCTAACTTTGCCGTGGCAGCTTTTTAACTGTTTTTAAAGATGCAATTAAATATCCTTTTTAATGAATCCAATCAGCTTGGGAATGTTTATCGCAGGTGTCAGACTTGGCGCCATTTTCGTAGCGCAGAACGGAGTTATAAAATGGCCAGGGCACCGAGGCAGGGCATTCTGCCCGTCACGTCTGTGTCATTCCCAGCAAGAGCAACTCAGCTAGTCCTGCTACCCTCCCCCACTCACACCACACGACACAGACATACTTTCCTCAATCCTGCAATATTTGTCTTATAGAAACACGACAGTACTGAAGACTGCCATTCGGCCCATCAAGCTAGTACCAACAATACTCCAACAAGAATCATAGAATTACTCTAGTGCAGAAGAAGGCCATTCAGCCCATCAAGCATGTGCCAACAATAGTCCAACTAGAATCACAGAATCACGATAGTACAGAAGGAAGCCATTCGGCTCATCAAGCCTACACCAGCAATCCAGTCCAAAGATGTGCGGGTTAGGTTGGTCATGCTAAAATTGCCCCTTAGTGCCCTGAGATGCGTAGGTTAGAGGGATTACTGGGTAAAATATGTAGGGATATGGGGATAGAGCCTACGTGGGACTTTGGTGCTGACTTGATGGGCCGAATGGCCTCTTTTTGCACTGTAGGGTTTCTGATTCCTATAAGCCATGAACAATAGTCCAGCCAGAATCACTACAGTGCAGGAGGGCATTCGGTGCATTGGGCCTGCACCAAACCACAATCCCGCCCAGACTGTGTAGCTATTTAACTCTTCAAACGGGCTCTGCCATTCAATAAGACCATGGCTGTTCAGACTGTAGCCTTACTTTTCTGCCTGACCCCCCCCTGCCCCCCATAAACCTTGGCTTCCTTGTTGATCAGCACTCTGTCTAACTCAGCTTTGAGTATACTGAATGGCCCCTCCTCTCAGGAAGAGAATTCCAAAATTTAATGAGCATCTGAGAAGAGAATCATAGTCCCCTCACACTAAGGGACAATTTAGCACGGCCAATCCACCTAACCTGCACATCTTTCAGACTGTGGGAGGAAACTGGAGCAAACCCATGCAGACATGGGGAGAATGTGCAAACCCCACACAGGCAGTGACCCCGAGGCTGCAATTGAACCCAGGTCCCTGGTGCTGTGAGACAGCAGTGCTAACCACTGTGCCACCATAGCTCGGATAATTATCTAATAGGGTGAAGACTGAATCTGCCTTATCCACACTCTGTCAGTGCATTCTGGACCCGAACCACAGACCATGTATACGTGACTTCCTAATCTCTCATCCTTTTGCCATCCATTTTAAGTCGTGTCCTCTGGTTCTCAACGCTTCTGCTGATGAGACCGGTTTATCTCCACTTTCTCTGTCCAGACCCTTTAATATCTCTATCAAATCTCCTCTCAACCTTTAAGCACAGCCCTGGCTTCTCCAGCCTCTCCACGCAACATATCCAAATCCCTCATTCTCTGGAATGCTTGTCCTCTCTAATGCCTTCACCAACTGTGAATAGAAACCGTATGCTGCAGAAGAGGCCACTCGGCCCATCGCGTATGCACTGACTCCCTCACAGCATATTTTATCCAGGCCCTCTCCCCCACCCTATTCCCTGTGACTCCAGACATTTCCCATCGCTAATTCAATACCCTAAACATCTTTGCACGTTTCCGGCACGATGGCGGCGCGGCGACGGCAACACAGGCCGACCATTGCCCTGCAATGGCGTCATCTCCGGTCGGGCGCGTCACAGTAGGGCGGGGGGCGCGACCCCGGCGTGGCGTCATTTCCGGCAAGATGGTGGCGCCCATGGACTGAAAGCGCTGGAAGAATCTGGAAGCTTCGGCGGCCGCTGGCGGAGGGGAGGCGTCGAGCGCCCCTGTGGTCGGGACGAAGACGCGGCTTGAGGAGAAGTCAGGGAGAGGGTAAGGGGCGCGCTCTGAGGGTCTTTTTAGTGGGGTTTCGGGACCGGTCGGCGGCTGGAGTGGGAGGCGGCCATTTGGGGGCATGTTGTGGGTGACAGGAACACTGTGGCTGCTCAGCCCAGCAGAGGTCTGCTGAATCATCCCCCAAGCCACCTCGCCACACAACTTCACTGCCCTTCTCGTCATTCTGCCGGCTGAGTGCAGTTTAGGGGTTAGACCTCAGGGCCCACCTGACCTGTCAGGGCAGCACGGTGACACAGTGGTTTGCACTGCTGTCTCACAGTAAGAAGTCTCACAACATCAGGTTAAAGTCCAACAGGTTTATTTGGAATCACGAGCTTTCAGAGTGCTGCTCCTTCGTCAGGTGAGTGGATAGATAGCTCCATCTACAAATCTTTGGAATGTAGGAGGAAACCAGAGCACCTGGAGGAAACCTGCACAGACACGGGAAGAGCTTGCAAACTCCACTCAGTCACCCAAGGCAGGGGTCAAACCCAGATCCCTGGCACTGTGAAACAGCAGTGCTAACCACTGTGCTGCTCTGACAGATCAGGTGGGCCCTGAGGTCTAATCCCTAAACTGCACTGAGCCAGCAGAATGATAAGAAAGGCAGTAAAATTGTCTGGTGAGATGCGTGGAGGAAACATCACAGGGAATGCTATTTACACAGATCAGCCATGATCTGATTGAATGGTGGGCAGAAGAAACAAGAGGTGATTCTGCTTTTCCCATTCACAACTTCTGAGTATTTTGTTTCATGCCACTTTGATCGTTGTATGGTCAATCTTTGATTTTCTTTTCTTCCAGATTGAGCTTTCTTTAAAATGGCGGAGGGTGGATCTGAGCGAAACAGGCATCATCCCAACAATCTGCAGGGTCTGCTGAGACTTGCAGTGGAGGCAGGATCCGTGGGGGACACGGCTCCGGAGTTGCATCCCATGCCAGAAGAGGTAAGTGTGATTCCTCTTGATCCGCCTCCCTTTTCCCCCACCCTTTGGAGATTTGCAATAGTGGATACTGTGAATTAATAATCTGGAAGGAAATGGTGCTGATACTCAGTGGGTCAAGCAGCATCTGGAGTTCGAGAAACAGTAGTGAGGGTCTTTCATCAGGCATGAACTTTTTATTCGTCCATGGGCGTTACTGTCAAGGCCAGCATTTGCTACCCATCCCTGATCATGAGATCATAGAATCCCAACAGTGCTGTAAATCTCTGTGACTCTATGCCCAAAAATGTGCAGGTTAGATGAATTGGCCATACTAAATGGGTTACGTTACAGGGATGGGATGGGGAGCTACCCCGTAACTCCATGTATTTACCCTGAAAATCCCCTAACCTGCAAATCTTTGGATACTAAGGGGCAATTTAGCATGGTCAATCCACCTAACGTGCACATCTTTGGATACTAAGGAGCAATTCAGCATGGTCAATCCACCTAGCATGCACATGTTTGGACACTGAGTGGCAATTTGGCATGGTCAATACATCTAACCTTCAAATCTTTGGATACTAAGGGGCAATTTAGCATGGTCAATACATCTAACCTGCAAATCTTTAGATACTAACGGGCAATTTAGCATGGTCAATCCACCTAATCTGCACATCTTTGGATACTAAGGGGCAATTTAGCATGGTTAATCCACCTCACCTTTACTTCTTTGGACTGTAGGAGGAAGCCAGAGAAAACATGCAAACTCCACACATACAGTGACCCAAGCCCAGAATCCGGGTCCCTGGCGCTGTGAGGCAGCAGTGCTAACCGTTGTGCCACTCCGAGCTGAGTGGTTTACTAGGCCATTGTAGAAGGAAGAGTTAGCCATGTCACTGTAGGTTTGGACTCGTGTGTAGGGCTCATTCTGTTCAGCCGTGTTACTGAGGGTCCAAAGCCAGACCAGGTGAGAGCCCACACTTTGTAAGATGCTGAATGCTCGATCGCTGGCCTTTACCGAGCTAGCTGTAGTTAGCCTGGGTAGCAGTAAGCTGCAAATGCAGCAAGATAATCACTGCACCTGGGGAGAGAAATAGTGAGTGTACACTCGGGCATTACCCATCATTAGTATAAAGCTTTATGTACTGTATGTTTCCAGGTCTCACTGTTCATTCTTTGTGTGTGTGTGTTAGGTATGTTCCCCTTAGTTGAAAGATCAGTCATGAGGGGGCATAGGTTCAAGATAAGGGGCGGAAGATTTAGGGGGCATTTGAGGAAAACCTTTTTCACCCAGAGGGTGGTGATGGTCTGGAATGTGCTGCCTGGAAGGGTGGTGGAAGCGGGATGCCTCACATCCTTTATAATGTACCTGGCTGAGCATTTAGCAAATCACAACATTCAAGGCTGTGGACCAAATGTTGACTAGTGGGATTAGGTGGGAGTTGAGGTGTTTCACACATGTTGGTGCAGAATCAATGGACTGAAGAGCCTCTTCTTCCCTGTATGGTTAGCTTCAGTGAATTTAACCACTGAGTCTTGCTGGAAAATATACGTGCTGATTGGACGTGATCATAACTGAAACGAAAAGAAAGGCATGTGTAAGCCTGACCTTGAAGTATTTCACAGCGTTTAATGTTATCCTGAAAATCTACTTTATTCATAAAATTTATAAAAGTACATTGCATAAGTTTCAAGTTGATATTACACACTGTGCAATACAGGTCAGTATGGTACATGGCACTCTGAGATGTTGATTTATGTTTGTAATATTCATTTCATGTCACACGCACAGCCTGATGGATTGCCTCCTTTAAAAAATAAAGCCTGGATCATTCAGTTAGACAGTTTTGACAGAGAAGGGAGTCACAGTGTCGCGAGGGGAGGGGGTACAGAAGGCAATGTTGAGTTGTGACCACAAACAGATCAGATATGATCTTATTGAATGGCACAGCAAGCTCGAAGAGCTAAGTGGCCCACTCATGTAAGTGGCTTTAGCAGCACATTCCAAATCTCTGACCTCTCTACTATTTAGAAGGATGAGGGCAGCAGGTGACTGGAGCAGTCATCACTTGAAAATTCCCTCCAAGCCACTCACCATCCTGACTTGGAAACATATCGCCATTCCTTCACTGTCGCTGAATCAAAATCCTCGGGTGCCATGACAGCACAGTGGTTAGCACTGCTGCCTCACAGTGCCAGGGACCCAGGGTTCAACTCCTGGCTTGGGTCAGTGTCTGTGTGGAAACTGCACATTCTCCCTGTGTCTGCGTGGGTTTCCTCCAGGTGCTCTGGTTTCCTCCCACAGCCCAAAGATGTGTGGGTTAGGTGGATTGGCCATGCTAAATGTATGAGGTTTCAGTGATAGGGAGGTGACGAAGGTCTGGTTAAAATATCCTGTCAGTGAGGCGAGGTAGACTTGATGGGCCGAATGACTTCTTCACTGTCGGGATTCTATGGTTCCATGGTGTAAAGTTTATTTATTAGATACAAGTAGGCTTACATTAATTGTGTAATGAAGTTACTGTGAAAATCCCCCCGTTGCCACACTCTGGCGCCTGTTCACGTACACTGAGGGAGAATTTAGCACTGAACCAGCTTTCGGACTGTAGGAGGAAACCCACGTAGAAACGGGGAGGAGGTGCAAACTCCACACAAACAGTGACCCAAGCCAGGAATCGAACCTGGATCCCTGGCGCTGTGAGGCAGCAGTGCTAACCACTGTGCCGCCCTAAATTCCCTAGTCACCGCACCCCGTCACCTGTTTGGATATTGAAGTGAGAATGGGTGATGGAATCTGGGTGAAGTCGTTCCTCCAGTCACAGATTCGATCTCTCCCAGGCTGGTTGCTCCGCCTCCTTCAATTCCAGATTCTCCCACTCCTGCTGCTTCTCCAGAGACAGAATCTTGGATTGAATTCCTGGCCTGCTGCCCAGCATCTTGTGTCTCGTTTCTTTTAATGTCCTTTAATGGAGGCGCAGAGTGAGTTTGCAGATTCCTCCTTCAAAAACAGCTTTTAATCTCACCTCGATCTTTAGAACTTGAAAAGTAGCCCTGTTCTCTCCCCCACCAAATAGTCCTTGAGAAAATTCAATTTTTAAAATAAACCTTGCTAAAGAATAACTATTCTGTGCCCTGGAGTGTTGGCTCACACCAGAATCAGATAGCGAGATCTCGAGCCAGCAGGTACTGAGATCAAAGCAGCAAATTCTGGACAATCTCAGCCGGCCTGACAGCATCTTTGGAGAGCGCCTTGATGTGGAAATGTTGGTGTTGGACTGGGGTGGGCACAGTAAGAAGTCTCTCAACACCAGGTTAAAGTCCAACAGCTTTATTTGAAATCACAAACTTTCAGGATGTTCAGGTAAGTGAAGGAGGAGCAGTGTTCCAAAAGCTCGTGATACCAAATAAACCTATTGGTCTTTAATCTGGTGTTGTGAGACTTCTTTCTTTGGAGAGAGAGCAGAGCCAACACTTCGAGCCAGGGTGATAGGGTTCGATTCCCTATCGATTTCGATTAGGGGTCACTGTCTGTGTGGAGTTTGCACGTTCTCCCCGTGTCTGCATGGGTTTCCTCCCACAGTCCGAAAGACGTGATGGTTAGATGCATTGGCCATGCTAAATTCTCCCTCAGTGTACCCGAACAGGTGCTGGAGTGTGGCGACTAGGGGATTTTCACCGTGACTTCATTGCAGTGGTAATGTAAGCCAACTTGTGACATGAATAAATAAACTTTGTTTGTCAGGTATTGAGGTTTGTGGCCTGTCAATGGATTTTATATCCAGGGGGTAAAGAGAGTCAAATAAATCATAGAACCCCTACAGTACAGAGGCCATTTGGCCCATCAGGTCTGCACTGACAACAATCTCACCCAGGCCCTATCCCCATAACTCCACATATCTATCTTGCTAATCTCTAACTTACGTAGGCCAGGACAATAAACGGCAATTTTGCATGGCTAATGCACCTAACGTTCACATCTTTAGAGCATGGGGAGAACGTGCAGACTTCACAGTGTGTGTGAAGTATTGCAATGATCTACAAGTATTGTTGTCTCCAGTAACTCAAAGTTTCTCTGCCTCAGACGTTATATTATCTTAGACGTTGACAATTTTACTTCCCTTTTCCACTGTCCCATTTTTCATTTTCCCAATCTTTGCTGTCCTATCTGGCTTATATCTTTGCCCGAGATCAGTACACACCAGCAGTCAGGGATTATGTCTCTCACTTAAATCTAGCTCTGCTAACTGAGCTACTTTTTATAAACTTACTTTATGGCGTGTGTATTTTTTATTCATTTATGGGCATCGCTGGCTGGGCCAACATTTACTGCTCATTTCTAGTTGCCCTTGGAGGGCAGTTGAGACTCAACCACATTGCTGTGGTTCTGGAGTCACATGTAGGCCAGACCAAGTAAGGACGGCAGATTTCCTTCCCTAAAGAACATTAGTGAACCAGATAGGGTTTTCCTGACAATGGTTTCATGTCGTCACTCGATTCTTAATTTCGGATTTTCTCTATTGAATGTAAATTCCACCATCTGTCGTGGCAGGATTCGAACCCAGGTCCCCAGAACATTAGTTGAGTTTCTGGATTAATTGTTTAGCGATAATCCTATTAGGCTATTGCCTCCCATCGCTGGCTAGGTCCACCATTTATTGACCATTCTTAATTGCACCTTGAGAAGGTGGTGTTGAGCTGTCACAGCCCATGTGGTGTAGATGCACCCCACCCACAGTGCTGTTAAGGAGGGAGTTCCAAAATTCCAGTGGTTAGCACTGCTGCCCCTCACAGCGCTAGAGACCTGGGTTCGATTCCCAGCTTGGGTCACTGTGTGGAGTTTGCACATTCTCCCCTGTATGCGCGTGGGTTTCCTCCAGGTGCTCCAGTTTCTTACCATGGTCCAAAAACTGTGCGGGTTAGGTGGATTGGCCAAGCTAATTTGCCCCTTAATGTCACCAGGACTAGTTGGGGTAAATATGTGTGATCTACAAGATTATGAGGGGCATGGACAGAGTGGCTAGTCAGAAGCTTTTTCCCCGAGTGGAAGAGTTGATTACTCGGGGGCACAGGTTTGAGGTGCGAGGGCAAGGTTTAAAGAACGTGTATGAAGCAGGTTTTTTACCCAGAGGCTGGTGGGTGCCTGGAACTCGTTGCTGGGGGAGGTAGTGGAAGCAGATACGATAGTGAGTTTTAAGGGGCGTCTTGACAAACACGTGAATAGGATGGGAATATGGTCCCTGGAAGGGAAGGGGGTTTTAGTTAAGTGGAGCAACATGGTCGATGCAGGCTTGGAGAGCCGAAGGGCCTGTCCCTGTGCTGTAATTTTCTTTGTTCCTTGTATGGGAATAGTGTGGAATTGCGATCAGTGTAGACTTGATGGGCTGAAGGACCTCCTTCTGCACTGGAGGATTCTGTGGTCTATTTTATGATTTTGATCCATCAATGATGACAGAATGGTGAGAGTTCCAAATCGGAATGATGAGTGGCTTGGAGAAGGAGATGGTGTTCCCATGTGTCTCTTACCCTTATCCTTCTAGATGGTAATGGTCGTGAGTTTGGTAGGTGCTGCCTAAGGAGCCTGGAGTGCCCCAATAATGCAGTCCTCCAAGCTGTGTTAGTCTTACTGCCATTTAACGATCCCTTTCTCTCTCTCTCTCTCTCTCTCCCCTTCTTTTTGCACAGCGGAGACAATGGTTGCAGGATGCGCTGTCGGATGTGTTTAACGGACAACTGGATGAAGTGAAGCAGATTAAAGATTGTCTCCAAATCCTGAATGAAATACCCGAGGATGACCAGAGTGATGATGGAAGGCGGTGTAATGCACTCGATACTGTGGCAGATTTGTGCGAAAACCTCGATAACGCAAGAGGTAATCAATGTTGTTTTTGCAGCTTAGGAGTCACTGTTTCGTTTTATTCAGGCTGAAAGGAGGACTTCATTTGTGCAGTGCTCTTCACAACCGTGGGTCATCCCTCAGAGCGCTTCACAGCTAGTGGAGTTTTCCTGAAAACTAAAGTAAAATACTGCGGATGCTGAAATCCAAAGCGAAAATAGAAAATGCTGGAAAATCTTAGCAGGCCTGACAGGGATGGCACAGTGGTTAGCACTGTTGCCTCACAGCGCCAAGGACCCGGGTTCGATTCCCTGCTTGGGTCACTGACTGTGTGGAGTTTGCACATTATCCCCATGTCTGCATGGGTTTCCTCCGGGTGCTCCGGTTTCCTCCTACAGTCTGAAAGATATACTGGTTAGGTGCATTGGCCATGCTAAATTCTCTCTGTGTACCTGAACAAGCACTGGAGTGTGGCGACTGGGAGATTTTCACAATAAATACGTCGTAGTGTTGATGTAAGCCTACTTGTGACAATGATAAACAAACTTAAACATAAAACATTGGCTGTTTTGATTTGATTTGTTATTGTCAGATGTGAGTATACAGTGAAAAGTATTATTTCTTGTGTACTATAAGAAACCATACCGTATATAGAGTGAGAGATATTGCTGTCGGGGGTTTGATATGATTTCATTTGATTTATCATTGTCACATGGATGAACAAACAGTGAAAAGTATTGTTTCTTGCGTGCTGTACAGACAAAGCATACCATTCATAAAGAAGAAACGGAGAGGGTGCAGAATGTAGTGTTACAGTCATAGCTAGGGTGTAGAGAAAGATCAACTTAATGCAAGGTAGGCTCATTCAAAAGTAGGAGTGTGTTTCCTCCAGGTGCTCCAGTTTCCTTCCAGTCTGAAAGACATGCCAGTTAGGTGCATTGGTCATGCTAAATTCTCCCTCAGCGTATCCAGACAGGAGTGTGGCGACTAGGGGATTTTCACAGTAACTTCATTGCAGTGTTAATGTAAGCCTACTTGTGACACTAATAAATCAACTTTAAAAAAGCATCCAGGCTTGAAGCAGTTAAGAACATAAGAAATAGGAGCAGGAGGAGGCCATCTAGCCCTTCGAGCCTCCCCCGCCATTCAATAAGATCACGGTTGATCTGAAGTGGATCTGTTCCACTTTCCCACCTGCTCGCCATAACCCTTAATTCCCTTATCTATCAGAAGTCTACCTACCAGTGACTTAAACATATTCAACGAGGTAGCCTCCACCACTTCAATGGGCAGAGAATTCCAGAGATTCACCACTCTTTGAGTGAAGAAGTTCCTCCTCAACTCTGTTCTAAACTGCACCCCCCCCCCCGCCCTTTTTATTTTGAGGCTGTGCCCCTCTAGTTCTGGTTTCATTTCTAAGCGGAAAGAATCTCTCTACCTCTACCCTATATGCCCCTTCGTTATCTTGTAAGTCTCTATAAGATCCCCCCTCAGCCTTCTAAACTCTGAGTACAGCCCAGTCTATTTAATCTCTCCTCATAAGCTAACCCCCTCATCTCAGGTATCAGCCTGGTGAACCTTCTCTGTACTCCCTCCAAGGCCAATATATCCTTTCGCAAATAAGGGGACCAAAACTGCACACAGTACTCCAGTTGGTGCCTCACCAGTGCCTTGTACAGTTGCAGCAAAATCTCCTTGCTTTTATATTCTATCCCCCTCACTATAAAGGCCAACATTCCATTTGCCTTCTTGATCACTTGCTGCACCTGCAGACTGGGTTTTTGCGATTCGTGCACAAGGACCCCCAGGTCCCTTTGCACAGTAGCATGCTGCAACTTTTCACCACTAGAAATAGTTGCTCTATTCTTTCTGCACAGATGCTGTCAGACCTGCTGAGAATTTCCAGAACTTTCTGTTGAAGCGTGGTCGCTGTTGTAAAGTTCAGATTGATAGAGAGTGAAAACCATGGCTGATTTTTCTCTGCTCCCTCGTTTAACTAAGGCAGGCGTGCTGATGCCCTCTTTTTGCTTTATTTAGATTTCTGTAAGCTAGCTGGCATGCAGATGGTGGTGGAGAATTACCTGGAGTGCTCAGACCCTGAGCTTCGTTGGCGAACGGCACATCTCATTGGCACGTGTAGCCAGAATAACCCCTTTGTGCAGGAGCACGTGCTGAATCTGGGCACCATGCCCAAACTCCTGGAGCTTCTGAACAGTGACAGCAGCGACATGGTGCGAATCAAAGCTCTTTTTGCTGTATCGTGTAAGTGCCACTGGTATCGCCAGAACACGTGATTGGGATTAGGGGGGAGAGAGCATAAGACAGGTGACAGTAGCTTTTTTTATTCATAGAACATGGGCATCACTGGCTGGGCCAGCATTTATTGCCCATCCCTAGTTGTCCTTGGAGGGCAGTTGAGAATCAACCACATTGCTATGGCTCTGGAGTCACATGTAGGCCAGACCTGGGTAAGGACGGCAGATTTCCTTCCCTAAAGGCCATTGGTGAACCAGCCAGGGTTTTTCCGACAATCGACAATGGTTTCATGGTCATCAGTAGATTCTTAACTCCAATTTTATTTATGGAATTCAAATTCCATTAGCTGACGTGGTCAGATTCGAACCCAGGTCCCCAGAACACTAGCTGAGTTTGTGGATTAATAATCTAGCTATCATAGCACTAGGCCATCACCTCCCCCTGTACATAAGAAGGTGAGGGTGTCTCTGTGCCTAATTCCAATACAAAGAACAAAGAAAATTACAGCACAGGAACAGGACCTTTAGCCCTCCAAGCCTGCACTGACCGTGCTGCCCATTGAACTAAACCCCCTACCCTCCCGGGGACCATATTCCTCTATTCCCATCCTATTCATGTCCAGACGCCCCTTAAAGCTCACTATCATATCTGCTTCCACTACCTCACCCAACAGCGAGTTCCAGGCACCTGCTACCCTCTGGGTAAAAAACCTGCGTCATACATCTCCTTTAAACCTTGCCCCTCACACCTTAAACCTATACCCCCTAATAATCAACTCTTCCATCCTGGGAAAAAGCTTCTTACTATCCACTCTATTCATGCCTCTCGTAATCTTGTAGACTTCCATCAGGCCACACGCGCACACACGCACACCCCCACCCACCCAACCTCCATCATTCCAGTGAGAACAAACCAAGTTTCCCAACCTCTCCCCATAACTAATGCCCTCCATACCAGGCAAAATCCTGGTAAATCTTTTCTGTACCCTCTCCAAAGCCTCCACATTCTTCTGGTAGTGTGGCGACCAGAATTGACCACCATATTCCAAGTGCAGCCTAACTAAAGTTCTGTAAAGCTACAGACAGGCTTGTGTTTGTATTACACCTTTCCGATTCAGAGAGTGGTTACAGCGCAGAAGGAGGCCAATCAGCCCATCGTCTCTGCACTGGCTTTCCAAATGAGCATATTGACTTTGTGCCCATTCTCTTGCGTTTTCCCCCATACATTGTTTCCAATTGAGTGCCTGATGACTTCAGAACGTCCCAAAGCACTTGACAGGCCGTGAGATACCTTTGAAGTGTAATCGCTGATGTAGGAAACATAGCAGTCAGTTTGTGCACAGCAAGCTCCCACAAAGTCATGTGACGCTGACCAGTGTCTTTTGATGTTGTGGATGAAGACACCATCAAATGATAAGAGCTGCACCATACAGACCAGAAACTCCAGGTCTGATTACTTGAAGACATGTCTGCCTTTGTGTGCAATGCACTCAAGTTGAATAAAGTTTATTTATTAGCCGTAAGTAGGCTTACGTTAACATTGCAATGAAGTTACTGTGAAAATCCCCCAGTCGCCACACTCTGGCACCTGTTTGGGTTCACTGAGGGAGAATTTAGCACGGCCAGTGCACCCTAACCAGCACGTCTTTGGACTGTGGGAGGAAACCTGTGCACCCGGAGGAAATCCACACAGACAGTGGGAGAACGTGTAGATTCTGCACAGGCTGTGACTCGAGTCGGGAATTGAAGCCGGGTCCCTGGCGCTGTGAGGCAGCAGTGCTAACCACTGTGCCACTGTGTCACCCATCTGGTTTCCTCTGGGTGCCCTGGTTTCCAAAGCTGTGTAAATTACGTGGATTTCCCTTTAGTGTCCAAAGATGTGCAGGTTAGGTGGACTGGCCATGCTAAATTGCCCCATAGTGTCACAACCGTGTGTAGGTTAGGTGGACAAGCAGTGGTCAGTGGGGGGATAGAGCAAGGGATGGGGTTGGTGATTGGTTAGTGAGTCTGTGCAAGATGCATGTTTGGAAAGGTGATGCAGATTTGATGGGCCAAATGGCCTCCTTCTGCACTGTCGGGGTTTGATAATGTACAGTTGTAAACCAGGCTTCCTCTGCTCCCATCTTCTAGGCTTGGTGCGTGAGCAGGCGGCTGGCTTGCTCGAGTTTGTTGACCATGACGGTTTCTCTGTGCTGATGAGAGCCATGCAGAGCGGCATCGAGAAGCTGAAGGTGAAAGCTGCGTTCCTACTGCAGAACCTGCTCATCAGCAACCCTGAACACAAAGGTCAGAGCGACAGGTGTGCGGGAGGGAGGGGGTGGGGGGGGGGTGGTGGTGGTTCTGTGTGGGTCCCTGTCGTCCTTGCCCTGACTGCGAATGTGGTGCGATTTGGGTTTTTAATTTTATTTTCCTTTTTCCCGTTTTTCTCCCCTCCTCCGCTGAAGGTGCCGACTCACGCTGCGAGGCAGTTCCACATCGGCCACTTGTCCTCAGTAAGTATTGGCAGGCTATTCAATCCAGGGGGAGGATCTGTTAGTTTAGCCCCTTGTTTGATGTACATCAGCCCACACACTTTACCAGCAGGAGGCTGGTTTGTGCCCTCAACCCTCCTTCAGGTTCACTTTCATTCTGGCATGATTTCCAGTCTGAGATTCGCTGCAGCAACAAAGGGGAGACGGTGACAGGGAGGTATTGTCACTGCATTAGTAATCCCGAGACATGCAGTAATGCTCCGGGGACCCGGGTTCAAGTCCCTCCACAGCAGATGGTGAGATTTAAATATATGCGAAAAGACAAACAATCTTTCATAGAATCCCTACAGAGCAGAAGGAGGCCATTCAGCCCATCATGTCTGCACTGACCACAATCCCACCCAAGCCCTATGGCTGTAACCCCGTGCATTTACCCTATCTAGTCTCCCTGACACTAAGGGAGAATTTAGCATGGCCAGTCCACTTAACACGCACACCTTTCGGATTGGAGCACTGAAGGAAATCCACGCAGACATGGGCAGAATGTGCAAACTCCACACAGACTGTGACCCAGGCTGGGAATTGAACCTGGATTCCTAGCGCTGTGAGGCAGCAGTGCTAACCACTGTGGCACCGTGCTGCCTGGATTAGGAGCAGGAGTAGCCCACTCACCACCTTGAGGCTGCTCCACCATTCGATGAGATCATAGCTGCTCTGATTATGACCTCAAGCCCACGTTCCTGATAACGCCCCGATAACCTTTCACCCCCTTGTTGATCAAATCTAGGGGATTTTCACAGTAATTTCATTGCAGTGTTAATGTAAGCCTTACTTGTGACTAATAAATACACTTTAAGGATCTATCAAACTCTGCCTTAAAGATATTGAAAGATTCTGCTTCATAGAATCCCTACAGTGCAGGAGGAGGCCATTAGGCCCATCAAGACTCCACTGGCAATCCTACCCAGGTTGTATCTCCGTAACCCTACCCTGCCAGTCCCCCTGACACTACGGGCAACTTTTCATAGCCAATCCACCTAACCCGCACATCTTTGAGGGAGAGAGTTCCAAAGATTCACCACCCTCTGAGAGTAAGATTTTGTCTTCATCTCTGCCCTAAACAGACAACCCCTTATTTTTAAACCGTGACACCCTCCACTCCCACCCAGTTCTAGACCCTCCCACAGGAGGAAACATCCTCTCCACATCCACGCTGTCAAAACCTCCTCAGGATCTTAAAGGTTTTGATCAATTTTTAAAAAAATCAAATCTGGAATTAAAACTCCCAGTGATGACCATTGCCAATTGTTGGAAAAACCCATCTGGTTCACTAATATCTTTTTAGGGAAGGAAATCTGCCGTCCGTACCCGGTCTGGCCTGGGACTTGTGTAGCTTGATGCTGGGTGGCATTTATTCTTGGCACGCGAACTGTGATGTTTCTTTGGAATGGCAGCACAATCAGCCTGTAGTTTTACCCCTCGTGTGCCAATGTGAGTATGGTTCAAGCGAAGCTTCGCCTGTTCTTTATAAAGTCAACAGTGTGTAAAGGCAGAGGTGTTCTGATTTGCAGAGCAGAAGGTCCCAGGTCGATGATGGCCTAGTGGTATTATTGCTAGACTATTCAGAAACTCAGCCAATATTCTGGAGACCCAGGTTCGAATCGTGCCACGGCAGATGGTGGAATTTGAATTCAGTTAAAAAATCTGGAATTAAGCATCTACTGATGACCATGAAACCATTGTCGGAAAAACCCATCTGGTTCACTAATGTCCTTTAGGGAAGGAAATCTGCTGTCCTTATCTGGTCTGGCCTACATGTGACTCCAGAGCCACAGCAATGTGGTTGACTCTCAACTGCCCTCAGGCAACTAGGGATGGGCAATAAATGTTGACCAGCCAGTGACACCCATGTCCCACGAATGAATTAAAAGAAAAGCTTGCTTATAAGTAAGGTTATTAGTGTCACAA
This sequence comes from Carcharhinus amblyrhynchos, assembly GCF_965287045.1. Classification (NCBI taxonomy): domain Eukaryota; kingdom Metazoa; phylum Chordata; class Chondrichthyes; order Carcharhiniformes; family Carcharhinidae; genus Carcharhinus; species Carcharhinus amblyrhynchos. The sequence continues at coordinate 9,246,351 of NC_137358.1, read as the reverse complement.
TTAGGCTTACATTAACACTGCAGTGAAGTTATAGTGAAAATTTCCTAGTGCCGCATTCTGGCACCTGTTTGAATACATCGAGGAAGAATTTAGCACGGCCAATGCACCTAACCAGCACGTCTTTTGGACTGTAGGAGAAAACAGGAGCACCTGGAGGAAACCCTCGCAGACTCCACACAGACAGTGACCCAAGCCAGGAATCGAACCCGGGTTCCTGGCGCTGTGAGGCAGTGGTGCTGACCACTGCGCCACCGTACTGAGCCACTCTGGTGTTGCTAAAAGCCTCAACCACTTTGCCCTTCTCTGTTCACCCCCTGCCTCCCTTCACCCAGGCTGGAGGTACATTTGCACAATAAAGGCAGTCTGCGATGTACTCTGTGTTTGAATAGCCTGCCATCCCTGAGATTGAAGAGATGCCAATCTGCTAATGAGTTTGGGAGGGAGCTGATGGATATGGAACTGCAGCCCAGTGAAGAGCTTCAGGAGGGAGAGGTGAAGAAACTGTCTTCTTTAAAATTAAAAAAAAATTTGTCACAAGTAGGCTTACGTTAATTCTGCAATGAAGTTACTGTGAAAATCCCCTCGTCGTCACACTCCAACGCCTGCTCAGGTACACTGAGTGAGAATTTAGCATCTAATCAGCACATCTTTTGGACTGTGGGGGGGAAACTGGAGCACCCGGAGGAAACCCACGCAGACACAGGGAGAATGTGCAAACTCCACACAGACAGTGACCCAAGCTGGGAATCGAACCCAGGTCCCTGATGCTGTGATGCAGCAGTGCTTACCAGTGTGCTACCTCATGGCAATGTTGAGGGCACAAGACTGCATTGTACAAGATGGGTGCCCTCTTAGCACTGCTCCGAGCTGTACCAGCAACTGCAGCTCCCAATAGAATACCAGTATTGCTGAATAAACTGTGGCGTGGACACTGAAATGTTTCACTCAGTGGGTTAAAGGTTTGCTGTTTTCCCTTCCTCCTCCAGATGTTCTCTGCTCAATGGGGATGGTACAGCAACTGGTGTCACTCCTTCAGACAGAACATGATCCCTTTCACGAGCATGTTCTAGGTGCACTTTGTAGGTAAGTGGGACCACCTCCTTCCCCTTTCTATCTGTAACTACTTCTCTTTGCTGTCTCCTTGGGTGTTCACTCTGGTTACCCACTTGAGCGCCTATTCTTCACACGGGGAGTGCAGACTGGTCAACCGTGGGGGAGCAAATGGATCCTGTTCTATCCCAACGTGCACTTTCCAACTGTGGCCTCTGTTAACCGGAAACAAAGATACAACGACCTTTATAAGATCAAGTCTGGCCTTATTTAGGGAGATTTGATCGAGATGTGACAGGTTTGGATAAATTGAACAAAAAAAAATTTTAAGTTCATCTACAGCTAACCCAGGTTAGTTAACTTCCTGTTAGCTACAGGACTAGGGGACTGGGTGGCTCAGTGGTTAGCAGTGCTGCTTCACAACTCCAGGGTCCGGGGTTCAGTTGCGGCCTCGGGCGGCTCTGTGTGTGCGTGTGTGTATGTGTGTGTGGAGTTTGCACATTTTCTGTGCCTGCGTGGGTTTCCTCTGGGTGCTCCGGTTTCCTCCCACAGTCCAAAGATGCGTGGGTTAAGTTGATCAGCGTTGCTAAATTCCCCATTGGGATTAGGGTATAAATACATGGGATTAGGGATATAGGGCTTGGGTGAAGTTGTTGTCGGTGCAGGCTCGATGGGGCAAATGGCAGCCTCCTGCACTACAGGGATTCTATGATTCTTATAACCTCGGAGCTGGGTGCCAAGCTGGGAGTGAAGTCAGGCCACACTTAAAGGTGGAGGTTTTTCAGGAAGAGAGTTAGAAGAGAGGGTCAGTAAACGACAAGGCCTGGATTCAGATGTACGAGGGTCCACGGCAGAGAACGTGGACAAAATGGTGGTGAAGTTTGCATCGAGAGACAGAGGAAAAGAGAAATAATCCTCAAGGGGAGGTTTCCTGCAGCAGAGGAGGGGTGCAGGCGGTGGACTTGGTGATGGGGGCAAACCTGGGGTCGCAGAGTTGTGTTTGAGACAGTGACACACACGGTCACAGCAGACATCCGCCCAGGGAGGGGCCCCAGTTTGAAAATCTGGGACTGCGTGTTCTGGTTTGTTTGAGGTCCCTGTGGCGATTCTTGGAAGTGAGTGTGCTTTTATATTTTTCGTGTTCTGCATCACCAGCTACTCCAGAAACGGACTATAATCCAATCCTTCTGACATCATCTTGAAACAAGAGGAAGTTGGCTGTGTATCTCTCAAAGTCCCTGAGGCTCAGCAGCTGACCAGCAGTATTGTGTCGATACCTAACTTTGAGCTAGTTGAACAAAAGTATTGGCGAGGGTCAATTTAACAAGAGATCTTCATGGTGTACTCTGCAGCCAGCTTGCGCATAGAACATAGCATTCCGACAGTGCAGAAGAGGCCATTCAGCCCATCAAGTCTGCCCTGACTCTCTGACAGAGCATCTTACCCAGGTTCTCTGCCCGACCTTATCCCTCCAACTCCACACATTTACCATAGTTAATCTATTTAACCTACAGATCTTGGGACACTAAGGGGCAATTTAGCATGGCCAATCCACCTAACCTGCACATCTTTGGACAGAATGGGGCAATCTAGCACAGCCAAACCACCTAACCTGCACACCTTTGGGAGGAAACCGGAGGAAACCCACACAGGGGGGAATATGCAAACTCCATGCAGTCAGTAACCCAAGCTGGAAATTGAGCCGAGACAGTCACCTAAGCCTGGAATTGAACCCAGTGAGCAGCAATGCTAACCACTGTGTCACCGTGTAGTTGATAGTTGATCTTTGTATTAAGAGACATTCTGAGATGCTCTCGGTGTTAACCCATTACATGCTTTCTTCAGCAATGCACAAGCCTAGTTTTTAAAAGACATTCCAGAGTAAGCAAAGACCCATTTGCTTTCACGCTATCCCTCAGTGGGAAAGCAATGGCTATGTACCCTAAGCAGGGGGTGCAGGGTGGCCTTGTCCTGGTTTCCTGGCTTGAGTGACTCTCTCTTTAAAACAGAGACAGGTTCCTGATTAATAAAGGGATCAGGGGTTATGGGGAAAAGGCAGTAGAATGGGGATGAGAAAAATATTCGCCATGATTGAATGGCAGAAAAGACTCGATGGGCCAAGTGGCCTAATTCTGCTGCTATGTCTTAGGGTCTTCTGGGTATTGTTTCCCTCTGCAGCCTGGTGACGGATTTCCCTCGCGGAGTAAGGCAGTGTCAAGAACGCCAGCTGGGTCTGGAGGACATTCTCCTTGAGAGGTCGAGGATGCTGAAAGACCAGGAGGAATTTCAGGTGCGTGATAAAGGTGTTGGGGACTGTCGGGTATTGGGAACAAATACAGGGCTGTGGGTCTGAGCCCTGAGTCGGGTCACATGACTAAAAATTAGGGAAGGGGGGATGAGAGCTCCATGGCAGTGACTGCAGAGCGGAATTTCAAGGGAAACATTTGTGACCATTTTTTTCAAACAGGGTGGTTTTATGCTGCAAGTTTTCCCAGGGTCAGCGTTACCGTGATCCACCTGTTGGTGACGCTGCTGAGCCAGGCCCTCCACAGTCCCGATGGGTTAGAGTCATGGCGGTACTTACTCAGCATCTAAACAGTGAGCAGGTTCACGTGGCTTCCATCACTCCTGCTGCATCTCCGCAGTGCTGAAGTCCATTTGTATCCACGGCCTTGTCGAAGAAACTGAGTGCGTTCTCATTAGGTTATCGCAAATAACTCTGATCCCTTCTCTTCAAGATTTGCGACCCACTCAGCTCTTTACCAATGAAGCTCACTACCAATTCTGGTGCCTCTAGTGTTTCCCATGCCTGCTGAGTTATTTGATCTTGATCAAAGGTTTATGATAAAGAGGGGCTCAGCACCCAGGAGACTGTGCTGTTTGGGGGGGTTCTATGGAGCCTATGAACTAGGCTTCGTAGAATCCCTATGGTCCACGAGAGCCCATTCAGCCCATTGACAGTATCTTATCCAGGCCCACCTCTCCGCCCTACTCCTGTAACCCCACGCATTCATCATGGCCAATCCACCTAACCACACATCTTTGGACACTTAGGGGCAATTTAACATGGCCAATCTCCCTAATCCGCATGTCTTTGGACTGTGGGAGGAAACCGGAGCACACGGGGGAAACCCACACAGACATGGGGAGAATGTGCAAACTCCACACACGGGTTGGAATCGAACCTGGGTCCCTGGTGCTTTGAGGCAGCAGTGCTAACCACTGTGCCACCGTGTCACCCAGTTCCAGCTTTCAGTTATGATTCTATTTTGTAGTGACTGCCGTGCATGGTCATCACATCAGGACACAATGGGGTTTGGAATCTGAGTATGTCTCTGTGAGCTTGAGGTTACCCAAAATTCTGCTGCCTGTGTTTTAAACTGCACAGGGTCCTTGATCGGCCGCGCTCCCAATAAAGCAACATCACGCTTTTAAAGTGTTCGTCCTTGTGTACAAATGTCTCTGTGGCCTGGCTTTTCCCTATCTCTGCAATGTCCTCTGATGTCACAACCCTCCTGAGATCTAACTCTGGCTGTGACTGTAACCCGCCAGGACTGTGAAGGGCCTGGCCCAGCAGCGACACCAACAGGTGGCTCACGATACTCCTAACCCCTGGAAGATAATTCTAACTGCTTCACCGTAGGTGCTGTCTCTTTGGTTGTCCAGTCTCTTAGGCTCTGAAACTTCCTCCCCCACCTTGTTACCTTGCTTAGCTCCTTTTAAAACAGTCCTTAAAACCCACATATTTAATGTCACTAAACTTGTAATCCAGAGGCCCAGGAGAATTTTCCATGTGTGTGGGTTCAAATCCCAATTAGCTGAATTTAAATTCAGCAAATAAATCCAGATTTGAAAGTTAGTCTCATCTAATCATTGTTGGAGAAACCCACTTGGTTCATTCATGCCCTTTGGAGGGACGGAAATCTGCCATCTTTACCCGGTCTGGCCTGTATGTGATTCCAGAGCCACAGCAATGTGGTTGCCTCTAAAATGCCCTCTTAAATGTCCTGCCTCACAGCACCCAGGACCCAGATTCAATTCGGGCCTTGGGTCACTGTCTTCGTGGAGTTTCAATGTTCTCCCTGTGTCTGCGTGGGTTTCCTCTGGGTGCTCTGGTTTCCTCCTGCAGTCCAAAGATGCGCTGGTTAGATAGTTTGGCCGTGCTAAGTTGCCCCTTAGTGTCAGAGGGACTAGCAGGGTAAAGACATGGCGTTACGGGGATAAGGCCTGGGTGGGGTTGTTGTCATTGCAGGCCCGATGGGCTAACTGGCCTCCTACTGCGCTGTGGGGATTCTGTGGTTTTAATGGTGTGATGTTCCTCAGGAAGTGTCGTATTGAAGGTACTATTTAAATCGAAGGTTTTATTTTTGAATGTCCAGATAATATTACTCAAGGTTTGCTCATGATGTGTCCCTTTTAGAGACAGATTTTTTAAAAATTCATTCATGGATGTGGGTAACACTGGCTGCGCCAGCAATTATTGTCCATCCCTGAAGGCATTTAAGAGTCAGTCACATTGCTATGGATCTGGAGTCACATGTAGGCCAGACCGGGTAAGGACAACAGATTTCCTTCCTGACAGGGACATTAGTGAACCAGATGGATTGTTCCAATTTCCAGCAATCGCTTCACAGTCATCAGTGGATTTTTAATTCCAGATTTTTATCGAATTCAAATTTCCACCACCTACCGTGTTGGGATTCGAACGCAGGACCCCAGAACATTATTACCCTGGGTCTCTCGATTACTAGTCCAGCCACAATATCACTACACCACTCCCAGAGTGTGGGGTGGGGTGAGCAGTAGGTATTACAGTGAGATCCGCTGAGGAGGTAGGGAACAGAGAGAGGATAAATAAATGGTGGAGGTTCACCAGGTTGATTCAGGGGACGAAAGGGTTGATGTATGAAGAAAGATTAACAGTTTGGGTTTGTACCCGCTGGAGTTTAGAAGGATGAGGGGGGATCTGATCGAGTTACAGTGAAACCCCGATTTTATACTTCCTGATTTAGCGCGCATTCGGATATAATGCGATGAATCACTGGACCCTTTTTTTGCTCTTTCCAGGGAACTGAAAAGTTTTTGGTGAGTTAATTTCGTGTTTTCTTAGATCAAAATGGAACAAACTGCTAGAAAAAGAAAATCTTTCTCTGTGTTTATTAAAAAGGCTTTACTAAAAATTAATTTGTTTCAATTTCTACTGTAACAACAACGATTTATTCACAGAATTCTTTAATTGAAAGGTAATTTACTTGCCAGATGGTAAACGTGCAAAAAATGGGTCAAATAGGGTGATAATAGGGGTGTTTTGGGATGTTAGTTCAACGTTGGGTCAGTTTGAACGCCGATTTTCTTGAACCCCGATTTAGCGTGACCCCACTTTTTTTGCAATAACGTTTTATGGACCTCAGCCATCGCGTTATAACAGGGCCGCACTGTATATAAAATTTTAAAAGGGATTGATAAAATAAATGTAGATTAAATGTTTCCCCTTGTGGGCCTATCTCGAACAAGAGGTCACAAGTATAGGTCGAGAGGCAGTAGATTTAAAACTGAGATGAGGAGAAACTGCTTCTCACAGAGGGTGGTGAATTTGTGGAACTCGCTGCCCCATAGCACGGTGGAATCTGAATCACTGGTTTCAAGAAGGAGATAGATATATTTCTGATTTTAAAAAAGGGTTAAAGGGATATGGGGAACAGGTGGGGAAGTGGATTTGAGGCTAGGGAGAGATCAGCCATCATCAGATTGAATGGTGAAGCAGGCTCGAAGGGGGGAATTTGCCTACTTCTGTGGGCAGTATAGCAGTTAGCACTGCTGCCTCACAGTGCCAGGCACCTGGGTTCAATTCCTGGCGAGTGTCACTGTCTGTGTGGAGTCTGCATATTCTCCCCCGTGGCTGCGTGGGTTTCCTCCGGGTGCTCCAGTTTCCAAAAAAGGTGCTGGTTAGGATGCATCGGCCGTGCTAAATTCTCCCTCAACCTACCCGAACAGGCACCGGAATTTTCACTGCAGTGTTAATGTAAGCTGACTTGTGACACTAATGAAATAAACTTTTCCTGTCTGACTTTAATGTCTTCACAGGAGGAGTTGGAGTTCTGTGAGCAGCTTCTCCGAACCTGCTTCAGTCATCAATCAGAGGAGAATGGGATGGATCGGTGATCATCTGCAAGACACACCGTCCTTCTGATGCTGAGTGTCATCGGGGAAAGATTCTTCCTAATGGCTTCCTGCTGCCACCAGGAATCTATAAGGGCTCAGAAGTTTGGTGTGTTTCGAATCAGCCTATATATTACACCTGTAAAAAAAAATAGACTGTTTAACAAACAATTATTTAATCTTTTAATGTTGGTCCTAGGTAGCGATGTACCTGATCCTAAACATTTTGACCGCGGCCAAACAGTATTTCCTGGTTACCCTTTATAATGAATCCCCTGTCCAGTTTTTAATCCCCTCTCACTGGTCAGTAGTAGGATAAATACAGACAGCAAGTTGTGAGTAGCACATTTTCTTATTACAATTTCTGTCTTAGACTTGCTGTTTAAAATCTGTTTTGGTGCTTGTTTTACTTGTATTAAATCCTTGAGAAACGGTGTGTGCAAGGAAGAATTCCTACTGTGCATGAGGAGGCCTGTTGAGTCTGCAGTGACCCAAATCCCACTCCAGCCCCTACCCCTGTAACCCCACAACATGTCTGTGTGGAGTTTGCACATTCTCCCCATCTCTGCTTGGGTTTCCTCCAGATGCTCCTATTTCCTCCCACAGTCCAAAGATGTGCGGGTTATGTTGACTGGCCATGCTAAAATTGCCCCTTAGTGTCCTGAAATGCGTAGGTTAGAGAGATTAGCGGGTAAATATGTAGGGATATGGGTTAGGGCCTGGGTGGGATTGTGGTCAGTGCAGACTTAATGGGCTATATGGCCTCCTTCTGCACTGTAGGGTTTCTGTATTCTATAATTTCCCCCGCTGATCCCTTTAGCCTACACATCCCAGGACACTAAGGAGCAATTTAGCATGGTCAATAAACCGAACCTGCACATCTTTGGTACGGATTCGCAGTCGGCATTTGTGTTGGAATTTCTCACTCGCTGGAACAGCAATGAGCCAGTACGTTGTTGCAAGTTGCTTGCTTCGACCACTGCTCTGATTTTATCTCCCCCTTCCTGCGTCTATCCCCTGCCCCTCCCCCCGCGGACGGATGTGGTGGTTGGGGGGGTGTGGTATGGGAAATTGATCCCACGACTGCTGATGTGATGCAGGTGAGTGACTTCGCAATGTTGAATCTGCTGGACAGCCATCCTCAGTGTTTTGATGTTGTGGCGCCTTTCGCCACACAGCGGCCTGAAATGTGCTGGCTGCGGCAATTCTATTGAAAGTGTGGCAAAGAATCTTGAGAAATTAATTTTAATTTTGGTGAATGAGGGAGTTGGGGGGCGGGGGTGCGCTATTTTTAAACCTTGCGCAGGATCTCGAGATGGTCTGGAAGCTGAAACATGGGTGAAATAGTGTGACTGGATAGAGCATCGGTGACCACAAGGGTTGCTGACTTGCTCTGTCTCGGATGAGTTTGACCTTCTGACCCACAGCTCAGATGCAGATACACTGGTTGGGGGTAGGGTGGGTTGCTGTTGGTGCCTTTCCAGCTGTAAGGTGGTCCCAGTGCTGACCTGGGAGATGTGCAGCGCCAAGCAAAGTACAAAATTCAACCGCCATGTTCAAGAAGGACAGGCTATGACTAATAACCTGGTGTCATTTTATTGAGTGTTTTTTGTGTGTGTGTGTGGTTTTTCTCTTTGCTGCAGAATGTTAAGATTCAGTTACTGTGCGGGAGGGAGCATAGGGGAATTAAAGTGACATTTGAACATGTTCCACTCTGTACGTTAGTGTCAATGTTTGGACGGCAGATAATGCTTGCCTTCTGTGTGTTTCTTACCTGTAAATGTTGCCGTTCTCTGGAACGGCTCTGTAACGGACTGTTCAATGGATAGCAAGCTGTGTGTTAAATGGCAAGTTGCATTTATACAGCGCCTTTTGACAAAGTCAGACGTCCTGAGGTGCTTCGCAGGAGGAGTGTTGTCACACAAAATTTTACATTTGTTGCAAAACAAAAACCTCATCTGGAAATAAATGTTTTAAAGTTTTGTTCTGAACTGAGTTGCACGTTGCTCCATGCTGTATTTTCGTCATCTCGTACGAAGTGAATCCCTTTTCTTTGACGTTTCTGCAGCTCAAGCAGCGTTGAGTTAGATTCATCATCATGGTAATAGGCCCTTTGGCCCAACTTGTCCATGCCGCCCAGTTGTTGATAGTCACTGAGCCAGAGGCCTGGTTGGCTTAGTCGGTCGAGCAGGATACTCATGGGCTCAAGTCCCACTTTGGATGGCTTCTGGTTCCAGCACGGCCCTGGTGGACTTAATGGCCTCCCTTCTACTCATTCAAGATGTCATCCCCTTCAAACTCATTCCTAACCCAGATATATGAACAGAGGAGTAGGCCATTTGGCCCTTTGAGCCTTCTCCGATCATCTACCTCATTGCCACTTTCCCACACTATCCTTGTATCCTTTGATGTCGTTAGTCTCTAGAAATCTATCGATTTGAGTATACTCAATGATCTTCCACAACCCTCTGGGGTAGAAAATTCCAAAGATTCAACACTCACTGAGGAAACAAATTCCTCCTCACCCCAGTCTTAAACTGCCTTCCCTTTATTCTGTGACTGGTTCCACACTCACCATCCAGGCGATACACCCTAAATGCATCTACCCTGTAAGAATTTTTAAAGTTTCAGTGAGATCACCTTTCATTCTCTGACACTCTACAGACTCGATCTGTAGAGCAGAACAGTAATTAGCGCTGCTGCCTCACAGCATCAGGGACCCAGCTTTGATTTCCTGGCTTGAGTCACTGCCTGTGCGGAGCCTGCACATTCTCCCCGTGTCTGCATGGGTCTCCTCTGGGTGCTCGGGTTTCCTCCCACAGTCTGAAAGACGTCCTGGTTAGGGTGCATTGGCTATGCTAAATTCCCCCTCAGTGTTACCTGAACAGTTGCTGGAGTGTGGCGACTAGAGGATTTCCACAGTAACTGCATTGCAGTGTTATAAGCCAACTTGTGACACTGATAAACAAACTTAATCTTATCTCTTGTCATAAAACATGCTATCCCAGCAATTAGTCCGGTGAACTTCTGTCACACTCCCTCTAGGGCAAGTATATCCTTAGATAAGGGGACCAAAGTACTGTATACTACTCCAGGTGTGGTCTGACTAAGGCTCTATACAGTTGCAGCAAGATATCATTACTCCTGTACTCTAATTATCTTTCATTGAATGCCAGCATACGTATTGTTTGCCTTCCTAATTGCTTGTTAGTTTTTAATGATTCATGAGCAAGGTGGAAATCCAGGTCCCTTTGGGTATTAACACTTCCCAAACTCTCAACATTTCGCAAGTACTCTTGTGAGCCTATCTTTTCTCTGCCGAGTGGGTAACAACACTCGTATTCTACCTGCCGTGTTCTTGTCTATTAACTTAGCCTGTCCAAGTTCCCTTGTGTCCTCACAGCTTGCATACTCACCTAGTTTGAGGTCTTCAGCTCACCTGAAAATATTTAATTTCATCCCCACATCCAAATAGTTTCTATAAATTGTGAGAAGTTGTGGCGGCCCCCACCAGGACTGATCCATGAGGCACCCCACTCAACAGCCTGCCATCCTGAGAATCTAAAGTGGCACACTGCTGCCTCACAGCGCCAGGGACCTGGGTTGGATTCCGCCTTGGGTCACTGTCTGTGTGGAGACTGCACGTTCTCCCCGTGTCTGCATGGGTTTCCCTCCAGGTGCTCCGGTTTCCTGCCACATTCCAAAAATGAGTCGGTTAGATGGATCGGCAGGATAGAAAAGTGGGGTTATGGATTTAGGGCCTGGGTCGGGTGCTGTTTTGGAGAAACAGTCCAGACCTGATGGGCCAAATGGCCTCCTTCTGCCCTGTAGGGATTTGATCATTCTATGATTTTCTTCCTCCTGTCTGCTAGGCGCCAACAAATTTGTTAAACATTATTTCCCTTTCACAAATCCGTGTTAACGCCATCTAATCAGATCAGTTTAAGTGTCCGGTTATCACATTCTTTGTAGGAAATTCTGTTTCTCTACTGCTGATGACAGACTAATGAGCCTGTAGTTCTCCGTTCTCCCTGTTCCTCCCCTCTTGAATAATGGGCTTACATTTACTTCCAGTCTGTTGGAACTTTCCAGAATCTGTAGAATTTTGAAAGCTATCCACCAATGCATTTCTCTATAGCCATCTCCTTTAACACTCCGGGTGGCACAGTGGTTAGCACTGCTGCCTCACAGCTGCAGAGACCTGGGTTCAATTCTGGCCTCGGCTCACTGTCTGGGTGGAGTTTGCATGTTCTTCCCGTGTCTGTGTAGGTTTCGTTGGGGTGCTCAGGTTTCCTTGCCCAGTCCAAAGATGTGCGAGTTAAGTGGATTGGTCATGCTAAATTGCCCCTAGGTGTCCAAAGATGTGTGGATTGGCCATGCTAAGTTGCTCCTTAGTGTCCCAAAATGTGCAGGTTAGGGGGAATGGCCATGCTAAATTGCCCCTTAGTGTCAGGGGGACTCGCAGGGTAAATACAGGTGTTATGGGGATAGGGTCTGAGTGGGATTGTTGTCAGTGAAGATTCAATGCACCAAATGGCTTCCTTCTACACTACAAGGATTCTATGATCATATGGTCTGGGGATTTGTCAATCTTCAATCAAATTACTTTTTTGAGTTCTACCTCTATATTAATATTAATTTCTATTTGTTCCTCGTTTCCACAAGCCCCTTAGTTTCCTTGTGTTTCTAGGAGATTTTCTGTGTCTTTCTCTGCAAACACAAAGTAATTGTTTAGCTGTTGTTATTTCCCATTATAAATTCTCCTGTCTCTGCCTGGAATTAACCCACGTTCGTTCTTGTCATACGCAGAACAAAGCTTTTACAGTCCACCTTTATGTTTCTCATTAGTTTGCATTCATATTCCCTTCTCCCTTTTTGTCAGTTTCTTGCTGCTCCTCTGTTGGATTCTAAATTACTTCCCAGTCCTTGGGCTTACCATTTTTTCCGGCAACCTTATTGGTCACTTCTCTTGATCTAATGAGATTGTTAACGTTTTAGCTACGGTTGTGTTCAGGTCAGGTTGGATACTTCAAGTTCTATGAAGCTCACCTGACCTGTAAAGCTTTACACTGAATTTGGCTAGGACGAGCGTGAGAGGTTTCACTTCAGCTGTGATCGACCTGGACCACGAGGAGCTTTTATCAAAAACAAAGTTTAATTAAGAATATAAAACCAACAGAGAGAATGCTGGAAAATCTCAGCAGGTCTGGCAGTATCTGTAAGGAGAGAAAAGAGCCGATGTTTCGAGTCTAGATGGCCCTTTGTCAAAGCTGAAAGTCAGAGAAAGTGGGAGATATTTACACTGCAGGGTGAGGGAATGAAAGATAACCACAGAAACCAGGGAAAAAGGCTGCTAATGGCAGTCCATAGGGAGAATAAAGGGTGAGAATGGCCAAACGGCAGAGAAGCTCAAATGAAGATGTAGCGGGGAGGGAGGGGGGAATGTATGGGATAGCGGTAAAATTTAGGAAAAGTAAGGGAAGGGGGATAAAGTAGGAAAGAGTGGAGGGTGGGGGAATAAGAATGAAGACAATAAAGAAATAACAGGTACAGAACAGTAAAAAAAACTAAAATAGAATGAAAACAGAGGTTGAGGTGGGGTAGAGCAAATTAAGAATATTGTTGACATGGATAGTAAAACACTTAGCAAGAACTTCTAACAATTACAAACAAGAAACACAACAACCACAATAATGTATAATTCAAGGAAACATCTCTAATATGTTCCAACCAAAGCCATATCCAATACACAAAACTCTCCAAATAAACACAATACGGCATAGGTTAACACCCACTTGTTACAGGAATACAGTCTCCTGGGTTCAGTGCTAAAAATTCCTTGTGAAGAAACTCAGAAGAGATTGTAGTCTAATCTGTATCGCAAAACACAGCTTTTTAAAGAGAACAGAGGGAGAGAGACTCCTTCTTAACTTGCTGCTAACCTGCTTCTGAAAATGAAACTGAAAGCTCAAAGCGGTGACCTGATTAAGGTGTTCAAGATTACGAGAGGCATGGACAGAGTGGATAGGGAGCAGGTGTTCCCCTTAGTTGAAGGGTCAGTTACGAGGGGACACAAGTTAAAAGTGAGGGGGTGGGGGATTTAGGTGAGGTCTGAGGCGAAACGTTTTTACCCAGAGGATGGTGACAGTCTGGAATGCGCTGCCTGGGAAGGTGGCGGAGGTGGGATGCCTCACATCTTTTAAAACGTACTTGGATGAGCACTTGGCACACCATAATGTTCAAGGCTATTGGCTAAGTGCTGGCAAGTGGGATTGGGCAGGCAGGTTGGGACGTTTCATGTGTTGGTGCAGACTTGATGGGCCTCTTGTGCACTGTAGTTTTCTGTGGGAAAAAAAGACTATCACCTGACTGCTACAACTTAGCTTCATCCCCAATGACATCTCAAAAGCTGTAAACTGCGTAATTTTTACAGAAAACCTTAAAGATACACTCACATGACAGGTTGAATATCTTTCATGTTGGTTTTGTGTCTGAGAAAAATTGTATATTTATTGTAGACTATGTACTACTTTAAATACTAGCCATTTCTTGTCTACTGTGATTTTTTTTGTGTACTTTCCCAGTCCACCATAGTCAACTTGTCCCTCAAAATTTCCTTTGTTCAGGCTTAAGTAGTCTAGTTTCAGAATGAAATATTTCAGTTTCAAATGTAGTGTAAAATTGTATCATTTTATGGTCACTACTTCCTAAAGATTTTTAATGGGTTATGGGTGTAACTGGCTGGCCAGCATTTATTGCCCATCCCTAATTGCCCTTGAACTGAGGGGCTCGCTAGGCCATTTCAGAGTCAACCACATTGCTGTGGCTCTGGAGTCACATGTAGACCAGACCAGGTAAGGATGACAGATTTCCTTCTTTCAAGGACATTTGTGAACAAGATAGGTTTTTTCGACAATTGGTAATGGTTTCATGGTCATCAATAGATTCTTAATTCCAGATTATTTTTATGGAATTCAAATTCCACAAGTTGCTGTGGCGGTGTTCAAACCCAGGTCCCCAGAACATTAGCTGAGTTTCTGAATTAATAATCCAGTGATAATACCACTAAGTCATCACCAGCTTAGGAATGATGGAACAATCTATTCTTAATTCCAGATTTATTTTACTGAGTGCGGGACCCCAGGACGTACCAAAAGGGTTTGATTCCCAGCTTCCGTCACTGTCTGTGGAGTTTGCATGTTCTCCCCATGTCTGTGTGGGTTTCCTCCCACAGTCTGAAAAACATGTTGGCTGTGCATTATAGTATATATAGTACAGTACATTGGCTGTGCTAAATTCTCCGTAGCGTATCCAAACAGGCACTAGGAAACTTTCACAGTAACTTCATTGCAGTGTTAATGTAAGCCTATTTTGTAACACTAATAAATAATAGCATAGTTTTAAAGTTTAAACTCTTCCAAATTAACTCCTGTGCTAAAAGAAGAAACATTAGTCTCATGAGAGACAGTAAATAAATGTGGGTGTTGCTGATATGAGAAACATTTCAAGGAATAAAGGCGAAGGGGAGGATTCCTGGAGGAGTTGACAACTCATAGAGGCAAGCTGTTGCTGAGGAGGGTAAGATGGTCAGGTATCAGCCCGCCTGCCGATACGGGGCCGCGCGCTGCAGGGCGGGATGCTGGAGGAGTCGGCGGCAGGGCCGCGCGCTGCAGGGCGGGATGCTGGAGGAGTGGGGGGCAGGGCTGCGCGATGTAGGGCGGGATGTTGGAGGAGCGGGGCCGGGCCGCGCGGTGTAGGGTGGGATGTTGGAGGAGCAGGGCCGGGCGGACATGTTGTGAGGAGAGAGCCGGAGAAGAGAGAGCCGGAGAAGAGAGCGCCGAGTGTAAATAGCAACGGGCGGCGACCCGGGGGAGGGGAGCAGACTTGGGGGGGGGATTTAAAGAATAAAATTAGAGCAGACGTTTACCCCCGTAATCCCCTTTTTACATTATTTTCTCCCATTCGTCTCAACTTTCCTTCCTCCCTCTCAGCCGCCCAGAATCAAAGTTGCTCCGCCGCGGCCTAGCGGAAATAGGTCAAGCCCCGGGCTTTCCTGAGCAGCGGGGCCGGCCCAGGTGAGGGGGAAGTCGGGTTAAAGGTGGGGGCTGAGACCGGGGTTCGGAGCGGGAAACGGAAGGTGGCATCAGACGGGTGCCCAATGCAGCTTCTCGGCGGTCACTTGCTCCGCATCTCGCCATCTCCATCCGACCGGCAGCGCCTCCATTACCGTCTGGCGGTGGGATCTCACCCGCTCAGCCTGCACTGAAAGTAAGTCACTCCCCCCCCCCCCCCCTTAACCACTCATCCTTTCCCCCCCCCCCTTAACCACTCATCCTTTCCCCCCCCCACCCTCATCTCCTCCACCCCCCCCACCCTCATCTCCTCCACCCCCCCACCCTCATCTCCTCCACCCCCCCCACCCTCATCTCCTCCACCCCCCCACCCTCATCTCCTCCACCCCCCCACCCTCATCTCCTCCACCCCCCCACCCTCATCTCCTCCACCCCCCCACCCTCATCTCCTCCACCCCCCCACCCTCATCTCCTCCACCCCCCCACCCTCATCTCCTCCACCCCCCCACCCTCATCTCCTCCATCCCCCCACCCTCATCTCCTCCATCCCCCCACCCTCATCTCCTCCATCCCCCCACCCTCATCTCCTCCACCCCCCCACCCTACCCCACCCTCACCCCCCGCCAACCCACCCCACCCTCACCCCCCGCCAACCCACCCCACCCTCACCCCCCGCCAACCCACCCCACCCTCACCCCCCGCCAACCCAACTCACCCCGCCCCCTGCCATCACCTCCCCAAACCTGCTTCCCCCGCGCGTCCGTGTTTATTTCTTTCGCAGTATTAACTGGATGTGCAGGGGAAGCATTTTCAATGTAAAAATCAGTGTATGATCCACATCTGGATTTAAGTTGCTGAGGAATAGTAGCAGTGGCCCAAGAGTTGGTAAATGGGTTAGTATAGATTGGTATTTGATGCTCGACATTGATGTGGTGGGCTGAAGGGCCTGTTTCTATGCTATGTATTGCTGAGTTTTGCCAGGGAGATGACAGTATATGAGGTGAATGAATAATCCAGAGGTTCAGGATCTAGGGACTTGGGTTCACGTCCCACTGTGACAGCTGCTGGAGTTTAACTTTGACTAATATCTGCAATTGGTGGCCAGTCTCAGCAGTGGTGATCATAAATCATTTAAAACAAAACCCAACTGGTTCACAAATGTCCTTCGGGGAAGGAAATCTGTCGGTCTGAACCAGCCTGGCCTCCATGTGACTCCAGACCTGAGTCAGTGCTCATTGAAATGGCCTAGCGGTGCATTCAGTTCAAGGGAAGTTATGGATGGGCAGCAAATGGTGGTCTTGCTGGCAACTCCAATGTCCCATAAAAAAATAAAGAAAACAGATCGCAAGTTATTGCACCCAAAAAGGAATAAGTGCCTGTGGAAATTCAGTTAGAAGATTTAACTGAGTCGTATGAAGTTAGGGGCCTTTAAAGAGTGAATTGGGTGCATCGTTTTTCCTTGACAGGGACATAAATTTAAATTGCAGGGGTTGGCTTTTCTTTACCCAAGGGTGGCTAGGGATCTGGAATTCACTTCCTGAGGCAGAAACCCTCATCACATTAAAAAGAATACTTATTTATGCACATAAAGTCCTGTAACCCACAGGGAATTAAGATTAGACTGGATAGCACTCTTTCAGCTGGTAGAGTCACAGTGGGTTGAATGGCCTCCTATTGTGCCTTAAAATTTCTTATTGTTTGCTCAATCCCTGAAGGCAATGGCAGGAATTCCACAGATTGACCTCAGTATATCTGGGATCCTGAAATAGATGGCTATCTAGTGAACCTATCCTTTCTTTAATTGAAGAAAGTTGGCTGTGTGGATGTCAGGCTGGGTGTGATGCCACTCATTGTTAAATAGCTTGCCAACAGGTTTTGTCTAGATTTATACACAGAATGAACAGTTGGATGAGATACTGGCGCGTGACTGGGGCCTGGAATTCCACCTGAATAGAGGTTAGTCTGTTCAGAAAATGGGCCTCAATTTGAATGTTGTGGCCTTTTCTGGGCACCGCACTTTGATGCCTTCACATTCTTCCCAAAGAGGATGTGGAAAGGATATATAACGATTGCAAGGATGAGGTAGGTGGATAGATGGAAAAACTGGGGCAGTTCTTGGAGAAGAGAAGTTTGCGAGGAGATTTGATCGTGACGTTCAGACTCATGACAGTTTTTGCCAGGAGGAGAAACTTCCCCTGGATGGAAGGGTCAAGAATCAGGGGACACGAAGGCGACATGAGGAAGATCATTCAATGAGTGGTTAGAATCCACACTAACCCCGGCAGTGTGTGGATGAGACCATTTCAATCTTGCCTTTCAAAACGGAGTTGGGTAATTGCATGAAGAGGGAAAGTTTGCATTGATGGGGAGGGAGAGGTGGAGTGGGGCAAGCTGAGGCAATGGGCTGAATGGCCTCTTGTGTTGCATCCATTCGAGGATAATGAGAAGAGAGAACATGCGGAAAGTTAACAAATCAGGGAAGGTTACTCAGTCCATCAAACTTACCTTTCTAGTAGGTGAGATCTTCCTTCCTGAAATCTAGTTGGACCTTAAATTAGCAGATTAGTTTTATCTGTATCCAGCAGATTATTCCAAATGTTTTATTAATGGGTAAGAAAGACCTTCCTTCTACGTTGTAAACTTTTCTGTGATATGTCACCCTGAGGAGGCACTTCATAGCCTCTTTCTAACTATTGCCATTTAAAAGATGTTGCCTTTAAAGTGTCATTCTCTTTTACTGCTGGTCATGTTTCTTTTCCAATGGAATGGAATCTGGTTTATTTCACGTGTTGGTAGTGAGGTGGTTGCTGTTGGAAACTGTGTTTATATGTGGGAATAGTAATGCTGTGCCCCCCTTCCCCCCTCATGGAAAGGTTAGCAGAGAAGTGATTGCAACATCAAGACATCTCCAGGTCACATGCAGGAGACGAGGGCTCCTGTGTAGCCGAATGTGGAAGTTCATAGAGGTTTACTCTATGGAAACAGGCCTTTTGACCCAACTTGTCCATGCCACCCTTTCTTTTTTGTAAACCTGTAAGCTAATCCCATTTGGCCCATGTCCCTCTATACCCATCTAACTATCTGAATGCATTTTAAAATATAAAATTGTACCCGCCTCTACTACTACCTCTGGCAGCTTGTTCCAGATACTCACCACCTTCTGTGTGAAAAAATTGCACCTCTGGACCCTTTTGTATCTCTCCCCTCTCACCTTAAACCTATGCCCTTTTGTTTTAGACTCCCTTACCTTTGGGAAAAGATATTGACTATCTAGCTGATCTGTGCCCCTCATTATTTTATAGACCTCTACAAGATCACCCCTCAGTCCCCTACACTCCAGAGGAAAAAAGTCCCAGTCTATCCAGCCTCTCGTTATAACTCAATCTGAGATTCCCTGTGTCTTCATCCACTGGCCTCACTTAGGCACACAAGTAACTAGTTACTTGGCAATGTGACTGGAGGGCAGTTAAGGTCCATGCAAATGCCTCCTTGCAAGGATTGAGTATCTCGAGAGGAAATTACTGAGGAAAAAGGGGAGAAATCACGTTCCCATACTGAATTGTGCTGTTTCTCACAGCATTGAAACTTTGCAGTAAGACAGGTAGTTTGAACTTGAGTGATATAGTGTGACAGGTTATTTTGAAGCATTTCAGTATTGTTTTCTGTCTCTCCATCATCGTGTATGCTGCAAAATGAATGTCAAGAGCATTTAGTATTGGAAGCCAAATGCTCATTAATGGGGGGATTTCTTTTAACTTCATTTGTGGCCTATAAGACTTCACGGTATGAGTCCACAGAGACATTTGGACGTCCCTGATGCAGGTGGATGACATAGTACTGTATTGTCTGAGACACTTAAAAATTCAAACCAGTGTCCTATCTGCTTAGCCCAATCAATGTTAATTCCATAGCAATGTCTGAGCAAGCAGATAGGGAGTATTCCTATTTAATCATCATCACAGTAAGCATATTAACTGGTTGCTGGTGGCATGTTGCTGCCACAGAATGTCTACCAAGTTAGTCTACACGTGTGGACATTGCATGAGCTTGGAGAGATTTGATCTGAGCTGTATAAACGTCCGTTGTCTTTATTTGTGCTGGTACAGTTTTGATGATGGTACGTACGATGAGTGGTGATTTGTGGTGTATTTGTTGACTTGGGACGAGGAAGATAGAGTCCTTATCAGTTAGCTGAGTCATCAGGTTGTAAATATTCCATCTATTGTTTGACAATTATAGTTCAATTGAGTTGACATTCTCAGAGTCACCATTCTCAGAGTCACAAAGGTGCGTGCTTGTAATGTGATGCTGAATATATTTAACCAGGAAGTGTGAATTGTAAAATGTCAATGACTAAGATGTGGTATTCTCTTGATGTGGGCAAGGCAACTGTGTGCCTATCTACATTGATCGGGGTTGGGGGAGGGAGATGGGGATGTGGTGGGGCAAAGGTTTGATTTGTGGACAGTGATAATGAGGAAAGCTGACCAGTTTAAAGCACGGTTTGGCCTGGGTGTATCTTCTGAACCTTACCTTTGCAGCGTTGAAGACATTCCACTTGTTCCCAATGCCCAGAAACCTCCGTTTCAGAGAATTAAATGGGGAAGTTCCCTTAATTGGGCCCTTACTCTGATTTTAATGTCAGACTGTTAATTTGGAAAATGTTATACAATTCGTTCAGTGTTCGGTATCCTAAATTGGATTGGTCTGATTCAAAAAGGAAAGTTTTTTTCCAGTGTGGCTAATTTGATTTTGTACGGTGGATTATTTATAATTATTGGTGAGTTGAGTAGCTTCCTCCTGCTCTCGAAAGCCGTATCGAGTGACTAATGATCCCGTTGCACAACTCGGATTCTTGCACCAGACTGATTGGCTAGGTAACAGGTACAATACAGGGTGCTAGCTATCTGCTGATTGCAGCATTATTTAGCACTGTTCTCAGAATTTAAAACAGATTCCCCTGCTGATCATTGTGGAAAGTGCACATCTGGATGTTGGAAGGACCCAATTTGAGTTTGGCTGTGATGTCTGGTACAGTCGGATAGCGTGCTGAACATTTGTAAACGTACAAAGGGTAACCAATTGGCTGAGGTACTGAAGAACTGTGGAACATTAGCCCCACCCCGTTCTCTCTCCATGTCTGTCTCAGGGATTACCATCCCTTCATTCGTCTCGTACCACGATTCCTTTTAATCTATAGAGAAGCGGTTCAAATAAAAGTCTGCCATTTTACAGTGACCTGGTTATACCTGCTGCAACAGGCTGAAGAAGGAACTGCTTTGGCCTGAAATCTTACAGGGCGGAACTAAAAATAGCCGGGTGGTAATCTGAATTATAACTGGTGTGTTACCTAAATTGCAACTGCTTCTTCCAGCCCCCCTCCTGATATTTCCGATGGTGGGGAAAGTCCAGAACTATGGGTCATAGTTTGAGAATAAGGACTGAGGTGCGGAGAAATTTCTTCTCCCAGTGGGTGGTGAATATGTGGAATTCACTCCCACAGAAAGTAGTTGAGGCCAAAAAATTGTGTGATTGAGAAGAAATTAGATATAGATCCTGGTGCTAAAGGGATATGGGGGTAGGGGGGAAGAATCAGGATATTGGATTTGGTGATCAGCCATAATCAAAATGAATGGTGGAGAAGGCTCGAAGGGCCGATTGGCCTAATTTTTATGTTCTTTGTTCTCCTTCCCTGTGGACCTTAGGAAAATGACTGCCCAGCCCTGTTACTTAAACTTATATGAACTCATAGGAAGAAAAAGCCTACATAATCCACCCCATTTGGGAAAATGTGAGCCCACTTACTGTCCTTCGAATGTACCATTTAATCCCTGGTCCCAAATCTGTTTATACCATTTCAGGGCATTTCTTTGGTAATTTATTCACAACACTCATGTTTTGAGTACATGAAAATAAGTCCCCCACCCCCCAAACATTTTCCTTCTGCTTTCACTGGAAACTAAGCCAAGATTGGAAACTCAACATGCCTGAGGAGCTGTGGCTGTGAATGGGAGCCCAAATGCCCCATGGCAGAGTTTGTTGGTGTGCTGCCTCACAGCACCAGGGACTCAGGTTCGATTCCTGCGCTTGGGTCAGTGTCTATGTGGAGTTTGCATGTTCTTCCTGTGTCTGCGTGGGTTTCCTCCAGGTGCTTCGGTTCCCTCCCACAGTCCGAGACACGTGCTGGTTAGGTACGTTGGCCATGCTACATTCTCCCTCAGTGTACCCAAACAGGCACCGGAGTGTGGTGACTAGGGGATTTTCACAGTAACCTCATTGCAATGTTAGTTGTAAGTCTACTTGTGACTCTAATAAATAAATGTTCATCAAATCCTCTATTCTTAGCCAATGCTATAAGAGAGTTGTGTAAGGGATGTTTAGATATGGGCTTTGCAGGGTGATTGGTGTATGTAGTCCTGCTGCCACACTGTCTCCCAGTGGCTTAGTTATACCACCTTTTAACTTAATTCAAGATTGCAGGTTTGACTCTGCCCATGCTGAGTTATCTGATCTCTGAACGTGTAGCAGCCTAAATGGCGTTACTAGCATCAGGGCAGCTCTGGCAAGTGAGGGGAAGGTCGAGCTGCGTGCTTTCAGCCTTCCTGCTGTCCAGTGATTGTTAGTGAAAGGGTGCGCACATTGGGTGAACTTGTGACGCGATGTGGTTGAATAACCTGCTATGCATAAAGACTTGGGTGAGATACTGGAGGGTGCCGACACGCTGGCGAGTGTCGACAGTCGCAGGAGAGCAAGGGAGAAAGCAATCCTAAATAAAACTTGCCTTACCTGCTTCACAGTCTGGCCATTGGTCCCTCGGGCACAGAAGAACTTCAACATCCCCCACCCCCACCTTCGTTTTGTTTATGAAATGTTACAAAAAGATCACCCTGGTAACAATATATAACCACGCACTTGCAATATCCACTGTATCTAAAGTAGAACATTCTTGGCACGGTGCACTCCTGTTGTAAGGCAAGTTGCCAGAATTGGTAACTATATTAAAGTACATGTGCTTCCTGAGCTGCCTAGCTGTTTGAGTTTGCAGTTCACCCCCACACACTGAGTGTTGTCTCAGCAGACCTGGTGGTGGAGGTGTTGAACTGAAGTTAGGCACCTTTTCTCTGGAGAGGGCAGAATGGGAGGGGTTGCTTCTGTTAACATTGCTGAGCTGGTTAAGTTTACTGATGATGCAATGTTAGAGGAGTGACTTGAGAATGCAGCTGAATGTTCGCAAACAAATTTCAATTGCTTATTGAACTGGGCAAACTACTCGAAGTGATAGACATAGCTAAGAGCTTGAGGCACAAGATGACAAATGTATGACATGGGATTGGCATGTAGAGTAAAAAAGGAGGCTGGGAGTTACTATGGACAGAGCATCTTCAATATCAAGACACAGCATGGTGGCACAGGGATTAGCACTGCTGCCTCACAGCACCAGGGGCCCGGGTTCAATTCCGACCTCAGGTGACTATGTGGAGTTTGCATATTTCTCCGTGCCTGCATGGATTTCCTCCACGTTCCAATTTCCCCCCAGACTCCAAAGATATGCAAGTTAAGTGGATTGGCCATGCTAAATTACCCCTTAGTTTTGATAGATGTGTAGGTTGGATAGATTGGCTGTGCTAAATTGCCCCTTAGTTTCCATAGATATGCAGGTTAGGTGGGTTGGCCATGCTAAATTGTCCCTTAGTGTCCAAAGATGTGTAGGTTTAGTGGACTAGCCATGGTAAGTGTGTGCAGGGTTAGGGCATGGGTCAGAGTAACTATCTGAGAGTTAGTGCAGACCTGCTGGGCCAAGAAATTCTATAATCCTGTAAAATGTGATAAGCAGATTTGAAAAGCTTCAAGAACTGTCATGATGTGGTCAGATGAGATAGCAGTTAGATAGTAAATTGGCCAACATGCTTGGCATGTAGGTCAGTGGCAACAGCATAAAGTTTAAAAAGATAGAGGAAAAACAACAATACAGATCTCAGGTAGAAAAGTGCTGAGTGTCAAGTTAAGTTCAGCCAGCCTTAAACAGTACAATCGAGAGCAAAGTCAACAAAGCAGACCCATCGATGTATCTAAAAAAAGACTGCAATGATGTAGAGCCGGATATATTTCAATGCACGTCTCCCCATGTCTGCGTGGGTTTTCTCCTAGTCTCCAGTTTCCTTCCATGCTGCAAAAAATGTCTGGATTCGGTTGAATGGCCATGCCAAATTGCCCCTTTGTGTCAGGGGGATTAGCAGGGTAAATACATGGGGTTGTGGGGACAGGGCCTGGGTAGAATTGTTGTTTGTGCAGGCCCAATGGGCCAAATGGCCACCTGCAGTACTGGGAATTGTATGAATGCCATGAAGGCAATCTGTCGAAATTAGGGAGTTAAATTTCCAAGGAGTTAACAGAAAAATGTCTCCCCAGCGATAAATGTTTGGAATAATCTAGCTCCTATTCACAAGCAGAATAGGGGGATTCATATATTCAGTGTACAGCATCAGAGGATTGAATGAAACCTGACTTATTTTCACCAGCTGCAGGAAATTGTCTTGAGCGGAGGCCTGGGAGCATGTATGTGGCTGCGTTCCTGTCTGGGCTTTCACGCTCGATTATAGAAACCTCCCAGAGCTCAGAAAAGAATCGCCTGAGTAGCTAAACGTTTTGGTCGCTCATGTATTTGACATCTGCGCAGTGTTTGTGAGCAAGTGATATTTGCTATGGATTGGTCTGGTCAAATTTCTTGAAAGGCATGATGCAGCTTCCTATTAATAGAACTTGGATGAAATAGGTTTTTACCTGTGGAGCAACCTGTCACTCAAGTCACATTGAATTGTGGCTGAGTTGACACGTACAGACTTCCGTTCAGCTTTCACCAACAACTGAGTGGTTTAATGAAGAAGCAATGTTGGTTTTACTTATTATTCGTAATTGGTATCCCTGATGTCTCCTTCCACGGTATTCCTCCCCTCAGACATAAAAATTGCCACACCTTCCTTTCACATTTTCCTTAAACTGAGTGCTTTCTTAGCTAGTTATGCCCTCTATCATTGCAGCATCTCTGAAGGAACAGGGATTTGAACAGTATTGCAGAGACTTAAATTCTTAGTTATTCCTTGTCCCTGCCCAGAATCTATCCTTGTCCCTGCCCAGTTTCATGTGGCATTAACAGTTTTAAGCTTAGATTCTCCACTTACTGTCTCCATGATCTTGCTATCTTTTTTTCACTCTTCTAAATGGGAAACTTGTAGCATTATTTGTTTTCAAAATCAAGGACAGTCATTTTTAAGTTTATTAATTAGTGTTACAACATTAACACTACAATGAAGTTATTGTGAAAATACCCTATTCGCCACACTCCAGCGCCTGTTTGGGTACATGGGGGGAGAATTTAGCATGGCCAATGCACCTAACCAGCACGTCTTTGGACTGTGGGTGGAAACCAGAGCACCAAGAGGACCTGGAGCAGACATGGAGAACGTGCAGACTCTGCACAGATGGTGACCCAAGACAGGAATTAAACCTGGGTCCCTGGTGCTGAAGCAGCAGTGCTAACCGCTGTGCCACGTATATCTACCTCCATTCCCAGAATCTAGCTCTCTTCCTCCTTGCACCCTAGGTTGCACGATGGCACAGCGGTTAGCACTGCTGCCTCACAGTGCCAGGGACCTGGGTTCAATTCCTGGCTTGGATCACTGTGTGGAGTCTGCTGGTTTCCCCATGTCTGCATGGGTTTCCTTCGGGTGCTCCAGTTTGCTTCCATAGTCCGAAAGATGTGCTGATTAGGTGCGCTGGCCGTGCTGAATTCAGTGTACCCGAACAGATGCTGGAGTGTGGCGACTAGGGAATTTTCACAGTAACTTCACTATGGTGTTAATGTAAGGCTGTTTGTAGCACTAATGAATAAACTTTAAAACTCTTCTCCTTTTCTTGGCCCCTCTCCTGTTGCTCTCATTTATCCATTTTTACTGATTACAGTCTAGCTTTCCAGACTTGCTCTCCCTGTTACTGTGGTGATGTTATTAACCTAAATTTAGCAACATCCCTGCTTCCATCAAAACTAATTTTAAACCAATTTCAAAACCATCGTCTCCAGTTCCTCCTATCTAAAATATTTCCTTGCTTTCCAAAGTATTCAACGTGCACTTGTGCCTTGCGATATATACCCAACCTTCCAAGTGTTCCCTGTTCGGCATTCTACAGCATTGTCTCACCACACATAGACTGCTCTGGTTAAAGTTATTGGTGATCTTATCATCATGATTATCTTTAATCCCCTTCTCCTTGATGTCTATGTTGCTTTGGCACTCCTGATGATTCTGGCCTCCACAGAGTTGTCTATGTGAGATTACTCTCCATTGGGTCCATTCATACTTATACCGAAGGCCACAATAAATAGCTTTTGATGGATTCTCCTAAAAGATCTGGGGTGGCACAGTGGTGCCTCACAGCGCCAAGGACCCAGATTTGACTCCTGGCGTGGATCGCTGTATGTGCGGAGTCTGCATATTCTCCCTGTGTCTGCATGACTTTCCTCCCATAGTTCAAAAGGCGTGCTGGCTAGGTGCATTGGCTGTGCTAAATTCTTCCTCAACGTACCTGAACCGGCACCAGAGTGTAGTGACTAGCGGAGTTTCACAGTAACTTTGTTGCAGTGTTAATGTAAACCTACCTGTGACAAATAAATAAACTTTCATGTGCCCAAGAACATTTTCAGTATTCTGAAGGAGAGATGATGGTATTGTCACTGGACTAGTAATCAAAACACCCAAGGTTATGTTCTGGGGACCTGGGTTTAAATCCCACCTCGGCTGATGGTGAAGCTTATATTCAACAAAAATCTGGAATTGAAAGTCTAAAGAAAGATGATGACCATGAAACCATTGTTGGAAAAACCCAACTGGTTCACTAATGTCTTTTAGGGAAGGAAATCTACCATCCTTATCCGGTCTGACCTATATGTGACTCCGGAGCCACAGTAATGTGGTTGACTCTTAGAATGCCCTCTGACAAGACTTAGCAAGTCAAAAGATCAGGCTTCAGATACATGTTGATGGCAGATTGTTTTACCATTCTGCCACCTCTTGATGCCAAGACTTGCTCGAGTCTCTGTTCCAGTTCTTTGAGTCAACGTTTCTGGCAAAACTGAAGCTCTACTTTTGAAATCACATCGGCTCATTAGAATACATTCAGACTCCCTTATTCTCCATTTAACCCCATGCATTGCCATCACCCAGCTTTCTGTCTGGCTTCCTGTCATTTTCTATTACTTTCAAAACCCTTGTCTCTGTTTCAAGTGCCTGCCAAATATATTCCACTCAAGTCCTTACTTGTGTTCTTGTGTCAGAAAGGGCCTGAGCTGAGTTAAGATGTTGTAAAGTGTTTCCAAGATGTATGTCAAGGACGACACACATCTAATGACGAGTTTGAGGAAAGTAGGCGCACGGGAAGAACCTCCAAGTGATTACCAAGAGGCAACTCAATTCTTTGGGCAGGAACTTGAGAGAGAAACTAAAGCATCTGATGGTGACTGGGGACAATTGAGGGCAGCAGAGCAAGAGGGAGGCAAAGGAGAAAGTGCACCGATGACTTTAGAAACCAAACAGGGACAAGATTTGAGAACAGCGCTGTCATGGACCATGGAAGTTGGAAAGCTGTGATTGCTGATGCAATATGGCACCTGAAGAATGAAGCAGTTTGGGAGCTGTGTTCCAATTTTGGAAATTTTTCTGGACAGAGAGCAACAAGAGTTACAAGTCAATTCGAGTGTTTGAATGTTTGCAAAGTTCTGTACTGTTAATAGGTTAACAGATTTTTGCCAATGAAATGATTGGACTGAAAGGGGATTGGAATGGATGAACTAGGTGTTAATTAAAGTGGGTGGGCCAGGATACTAATCATAGTTACGCAGTGCAGAAAAATACCCTTTAGCCGATCGAGTCTACACTGACAACTATCACTAAAGGCGTACTTATCCCATTTTCCTGCACTTGTCCTATATTTTTGAATGTTATGATATTTCAAGAGCCCATCCAAATCTACTTTTTAAAGATTGTAAGGTTTCCAGCCTCCGCCACCTTCCCAGGCAGTGCATTCCAGATTCCCACCACTTTTTCACAAATCCCCTATGAATCTCCCTAAAACTATGCCCCCTCGTGATTGATCCCCTCAACCAAAGGGGAACAGCTGCTCCCTACTCCCCCTGTCCTTACCCCTCATATTATATACCTGAATCATGTCCCTTTCTTAGCCTTATCTGTTCTAGAGAAAGCAGTCCCAAGTCTATCCAGTCTGTCCTTATAACTCAAGTGCTCCATCCCAGGCAACATCATGGTGAGACTCCTCTGTACCACTGCTAGTGCTATCATGTCCTTTAGTGCTTGGATTTTCCCCAAGCCTAAAGCTCAATGCCCATGTTTGAAGGCTGACATGGGAGGAGGCACTTGAAATGAAAAGTGAAGGTTTTGAACCAGGCGACAGAGGGGAAGGGACATTGTTGTCATGTTGACGTAGCATTTACAGTTTGGAGTGGTTTGCTGATTTTCAGCTTGGGTGAAATGCATGCGTACAATTGATTTTGACACAAGATAAGATTGCAAAGGTTTCCCCTTGTGTTTGATGGAGGCAAATAAGAGATGATGTACATCTGTTGTCTGCAGCACTAACCCATTTTTACTTTGCTGGATGCTTTTTTTTGTAATTTGTGGTTCTGTCTTTAAAAGCTGGCCTAATACTGTTGTGAACCCACCCCTGCTTTCCCTCTTTCTCCTCCCCCCTTTGGAATTCATCGTGAAGGCTTGCTGATTGATAATTAGATGGGCTTAGCCGAAGAGTTCAGCTGCCTCTATCGCAATGTGCCTAAAACTATGCCCCCCCAAGAGGAAGCAGATACTTGTGACTGTGTTTCCACAACTAGTTTTCCCTGGAACAGCTGGCTATCCTGTCGCCAGAGGCTGTAGCTTGAGGTGGGTCACCCTGCATCAAGCATGACTGAGCAGGAGACACGCTCTTGCTCTCTCTGTCTGCCGTAGACATACTGGGAGGATTTGCAAATTGGTAGTAAGCCATGGGTCATGCTACGAATGCATCTTCCTTGCCAGGAAGTCCCAGGCTGGAACTCAAACCCACTGTGTCAGAGGCAGGGGCCTTACCCACTGCATCACAAAACCTCCTGGAGGGTCAGAAGAAAATCTGAAAATATTACATGTGCCTCCCAATCAAACTTCTAGCTTTCAGGGAACGTAAAGCAACTCAACCCTGAAGATGGTACATTGAGTTAGAGTAGGTCAAAGCAACTTTTAATTTTCTGATCTGTGGAAGTGCAAGAATGTAGTTTGAATCTTTCTGGAATGTTTGTATCATGCTTGGAGACCGGTGTACAGTATATATTGGATTGGATATTTATGTCTATATTCTTTATTCAAATTAATGCTTCAGTGGTTTGAGATTCCATGGATGAAATCTTGTCTGAAAGTAATGATTGTGGTGAGCCTTTTTGAATTCCCAAGTTGCCATCTTGCCTTTGACTTTGAACAAATAAATTGAAGTTAAAAGTTCACAAAACAAATAATCAGGTTGAATTTGGCTCCTTTTAATTGTTTCTTGAGGTACTTGGTTCAGGAAAAGAAAAACAGAAGCAAAAGTGGATAGCAGCCAGTAGGATGCAAGGGTGCAGCTAGTCCCTTAGTGCAGCAGCAGTAAAGTGCAGGCAAGGAATTATAAATGGCACTATTGAGCAAGATTTTGTCATGGAGGGGTGGGCATGAGTGGGGACCATTGGATTACGCCAGAATACCTCCCACCAGCATCCACAAGGAGAGGTGAGAGTCAGATCAATGTAAATCTGTCAGCAATGCCATAGGAGGTCCACTGGTCTGTGAATGGCACTTATTTCACTTTTAAGAGGAGGAAGAAAAAGCCCATTTTCTACCCAGTTCATCCACAAACACCAGGGAGGGCTGACTTCTGGCTGATGCTTAGCAGGCTGCCTTGTCTCTACTTACCATCCTCATCGTGAAAGCAAGAGCAGTAAATGCTGGCTGGCTATTCAACCGTAATGGGCATCACAACAACACCCTCATTTTCCATAGGCAGTAGAAAAGTGGTTGGAAAGCTGGATGATTTCCTTTCATCCATCCCCTAGCCTCTGTGATCTAACTGCTAACCAAGCTGGATTATCTTAAATCAGCACAGATCATAAGCCAAATTTTGGACCTTGTGACCTGCATAACTCAGTATCACACCGTCAGGGGAGCTTTGCTTCATATTTAAGTCCTGCTGTAGCAGGTCTGATGTAGCGCATAGAATGGCCCCTTATCAAAGTGGGTGATTGAACAGTGGACTTTGTTTCTGGGAGGGTTTAACTCACTCAAGTGAGGGTTTGTAACTCTTTGATACCGGCAGAAACACACTGGTGGGCACCCAAATGGAGGATGGTTAGGGCTTGGGAATGCCAGCCCTGTCTACACTCCATGTTTTGATTTTTGTGAGCCATTTCCACTTGCAAACAATGCCCCAGCAAGCAGTCATTACCAACATGCAATAGCTACAGTGCAGAATGTGGCCATCCAGCCCATCAAGCCTGCACTGACAACAATCCCGTCCAGGCCCTATCCCCATAACCCCACATATTTATCCTGCAAATCCCCCTGACACTCCGGGTCAATTTAGCATGGCCTCTCCATGTAACGTGCACATCTTTGGACACTAAGGTGCAATTTAGCATGGCCAATGCATCCTAATCAGCACATCTTTTAGTCTGTGGGAGGAAACCAGAGCACCCAGAGGAAACCCACGCAGACTCGGGGAAAATGTGCAAACTGCTCACAAGTCAGTGATCCAAGGCTGGAATTGAACCTGGGTTCTTGGCGCTGTGAGGCAGCAGTGCTAACCACTGTGCTGTTCAGATGGCAGGGACAGAGCAGGAAAAGTGAGGGAATAGAAAAATAAAAGTGCAGGGGGTTCAAAATGGCAGGTGGAACAGAAGCTTGTTTTAATTTGCCCATCAAAAGAGGTGATCCTTGTGGGATTGCAATCATTTTCTAATTTAATAAGACCAACTAAAATCCATCTTTAAAAAACTCTAGAGAATGCTCTAAATGCCAAAGCTGTGAATCCCCCAGCCCTCCCCCTTCAGTACCTGCCTCTTCAAATAAAGCAATTTAAAAAAAAACTCCTCCAGCAAAGACTTTGTACATAGGTGTACCAGTCTGCAACTGCATGGGGTGGTCATTCATCTCATCCTTGCAAGAGATTTCTGAAGGGTAAGTATCTGGCGGTTTTTTTTAAATCTCCATTTACCACCATCTGACAGTGTGAGGGAATTGCCAAGGGCACAAGGGGTTTTTTTATGAAATGCTATATTTGCCAGAATAGCAGATCTCAGTTCAGCCTTGATTCTGCTCGCTGGTTTTAGATGTGCCAGATGGTGGCAAATGGAACATGTAAAGCACGGACAGGATACCATCTATCACAGCGTCGTCAAAGGATCACTAGCTTTGAAAGTGCATTAATGCTCATGTGACATTTCTCTGTCCAGTTTACCCATAAAGCATAACTGTATCCAGTGGTGTGATTTGTTTATAGATTTCTCTGCTTCCAAACTTGGATTGGATCTCAAGGGTATTTTTAGCTCACATAAAATCCTGCGGATGGTAGAGTGGTGGCGGGGGGAGGTCAGCTTTTGGGAAGGAATATCAGGAATGGCAGCCTGAACTGTGATTAACGTTAATATATATGTTGTCTCAAACGTTGTTCTGCTCTCTCTCTCTCTCTCTCTCTCTCCTCCTCCTCTCTCTCTCTCTCTCTCTCTCTTCACCGCACCGCCGCCCCCCCCCCCCCCCCCCCCCCCCAAACATCTCAGTACAAATCTGTTGAATGTGTTTGCTCTTGGGGCTGGTCGGCAAACTGGGCGTCACTCGTTGATTAGTGTGTGTGTGTGTGTGTGTGTGTGTGTGTGTGTGTGTGTGTGTGTGTGTGTGTGTGTGTGTGTGTGTGTGGGCGGCCCAAATGCGGGTGGCTGGAGATGGCTGAGGTCATGAAAGTGCTGTAGTAATTTGAGAATGAGTGCAGGAAGTGTCTGGCTTTGCTCTTCCAATAAGCATAATAGCACGCGTCGAATGAAATAATAAAAAAGTTTGTTTTGTCACATTGGTTGTCAATAAGAGGAAGGCTTGCATGTAACTTGTGTGGGCTTTCCCTGAGTGCTTTGTGTAAATCTGTGAAGCAGGTAATGCTAAGGCTTGGAGCATTTTTAAGTCACAAAAGGAGGAAATGGCTTCATCTACATACCTTCTAATCATTCATGGGTCTAATGGGAGTCTGCTGGCTTGTTATCTGAGATGTTGAGAGTGAGCAGAGAATGTGCCTTTTAATTTCACTGGAGTGGAGCTGAGGTTCAGGGCCAAGGCCCAGGCACAGTGCACAAAAAGGTGTTGCAGAGGCTAGGTTAGAATGTGAGACGTGCCTTCAGTGGCTGAGTGTCTGAGTCATGACAGCTCCTGGATCAGTCGCCAGTCTGAACTGTGTCAGCTGGGTGGGGGGTAGGTAGGTAGCAGTGATTGTCAAGGAGGAGAATGTTCAAGTGTGCCCTTGGTTTCCGGCAAACCTCACTACAAAGTGGACCCCCAGGGGAGAGGATCAAGTTTGAGCTGTGTGATGATGCTCCCCTTGGTCGGATAGCCTTTGTGTCAACGGCTCAAATCCATTGTGATGTATGCCAGGGCAGCGTGGAACCTTCAGAAGACGAAAGGTGTTAGCATGGAAAGGGAAGAAGACAGTTGCTAAGTAAATGGAACGCTTGAATTAAAATCCTGCCTATATTGGTTTGAGAAATTGCAGCAAATGAAATGCAATTTGGAAAGGTGACAGCTCTCAAAATGGATGCACTGCGGTGCAATTTTTAGTTTTGAATTGCTGACCTTTTCCAATGGGCCACACTGTTTACTACATCTGCTGTGAAACTGGAGAGCATCATCTTTATAAACTCGTCCAAATCCATTCCTGACTTGACTCAATCTTCACGCACGCTGTGGTGCAGCTACTCATTTCAAAACCAACATTATTTTCAGATGAATTACAGAGCTGTCTGTTATGATTTTTCCTTTATATAGCACTGATTACAAATGGTAGAATTTATCTTGAGCCACCCGGGCAGTCTGCTGCCTTGCAACTTGCCTCTTGCCTCCTCCACCTCTACTCTCTCAGGCGCACCTACTACTGTACTATACATGGTCATTGCCAATAACCGGTAGCTCGCAACTTTCTTTGTCGATGAGGCAGTGCGAATGAGTTTGCTTGAAATCCAACTTCATTATGTTTTCATCGTTTGTGTGTATATTTGTAGCATCGTAGAATCCTACAGTTCAGAAGGAGGCCATCCGGCCTATCGAGTCTGCGCTGACCACAGTCCCAAACAGGCCCAATCCCTGTAACCCCATTTACCCTACAAATCCCCCTGACACTAAGGGACAATTTAGCATGGCCAATCTTTAAAGTGTGGGAGGAAACCAGAGCACCTGGAGGAAACCCACACAAACATGGGGAGAATGTGCAAACTCCACACAGTCACCCGAGGCTGGAATTGATCCCAGGTCCCTGGCGCTGTGAGGCAACAGTACTATCCTGTGTGCCACCATGCCGCCCATTCACTGTTGCACTTTGTTTCCCTTCTTTGACCTAGCAGTTTAATTCCTGGAGTTGTATTTGTGCTTGTTATTTCTTTTTCTGAAGCCGGTGACTCATCTGGGGTTCAGTTCTGCCACTCCCTTAGCACTTAACTACCTATCTTGATTGTCTATTCCTATTACGTGACATAGGCAGTGAATACTGGCAGTCCATTGATCGCTGGTTGGTCGGAAATTACATCTGAACTTAATTCGGGCTTTGCCCAATAGCCAGATGAGTACTTTAGAACATAAGAAATAGGAGCAACCTCCTCTGCACTCCCTCCAAGGCCAAAATATCTTTGCGCAGGTGCGGCGCCCAAAAATGCACACAGTACTCCAGTTGCGGCCTCACCAATGCCCTATACAGCTGCAGCAAGACCTCCCTACTTTTATATTCAATCCCCTTCGCTATGAAGGCCAGCATCCCATTCGCCTTCCTGACCACCTGCTGCACCTGCAAGCTGGGTTTTTGCGACTCATGCACAAGGACCCCGAGGTCCCTCTGCACCGTCGCCTGCTGCAGTTTTTCGCCTCATAAGTAATAGTCCTTCCTACCATTTTTCCTACCAAAGTGGACCACCTCACACTTGCCAACATTAAATTCCATTTGCCATTTCCTGGCCCATTCACCCAGCCTATCTAGATCCTTCTGCAGACTCTCCACACCCTCCGCACAATTTGCCGTTCCCCCAATCTTGGTGTCATCAGCAAATTTCGACACTCTACACTCGGTTCCCTCCTCCAGATCATCTATATAAATGGTAAAAAGCTGAGGCCCCAGCACCGACCCCTGGGGCACTCCACTAGTCACCATCCGCCAATCCGAATAGCACCCGTTGACCCCCACTCTCTGCCTCCTATTTGACAACCAATCTTCTATCCACGCTAACACCTTACCCCCAACTCCATGTCCCTCGACCTTCTGCAATAACCTCTTGTGAGGCACTTTGTCAAATGCTTTCTGAAAATCTAGAAAGACCACATCCACCGGCTCTCCTCTATCCACTGCCCTAGACACATCCTCATAGAACTCCAGTAAATTTTGCAGCAGGAAAAACAGATTTGTCTTTATATGCACCCTTTGGATATTTTCCAAGGGGGCCGGCACAGTGGTTAGCACTGCCGCCTCACAGCGCCAGGAATCTTGAGTTTGATTCGCGGCTTAGGAATCTGTGCAGAGTCTGCATGTTCTCCCCATGTCTGCATGTGTTACCTCCGGGCGCTCCGGTTTCTTCCCACAGTTCCAATCATGTACTGGTTAGGTGCATTGGCCTTGCTAAGTTCTCCCTGGTGTACCTGAACAGGCACCAGAGTGTGGTGACTTGGGAATTTTCACTGTAACTTCAATGCAGTGTTAATGCAAGTCCACTTGCGGAAGCCTTCCATTGTTTGCTGGAGCTGAGAGAGAGAGAGCTAAGATTTTACCTGTTAAAAACCTGTTTAAAATAAGTTTAAAGCACTTTACTCTTTGTAGAACTGTTTAAAGCATTTATTTATTGTATTTACTGCTTTAAGAATTCTGAGGGTGTGGTGAAAAGGCATTTGTGGACCAGCCTGCTTTAAATCAGCGCCAGGTTTAAAAGGAGGCCTGGTGTAGACAGCGGGCAGCGTCTGAGCGGGCAGCGGAGTGAGTGGGAAGCAGAGTGAGTTAATAGGGCTTAATATCAAAAAGGGCTTGAAGGAAAAAGGCCAGGTGAGTTTGTTTGAAAAAAAAACAAGGAAAAAAAAATTTTTTCAAAACTACTACAGCAAGAAACAAGGAAAAAAATTTTTTCCCCATAAAAAATTACAGTGAATAATGGAGGGGCATGTGATGTGTGGTTTCTGTATGATGTGGGAACTGGCGGACCCCAGGGCCCTTCCCAGTGACCATGTCTGCAGTAAGTGCAGGTTGCTGGAGGAGCTCCAGCTCAAGGTGGATGAGCTGGCCTCTGAGCTACAGACACTGAGGCTCATCAGGGGGAGAGAGGGTGCCCCTAGACTGGCTAAATCTAAGGGTCAGGGACAAAAGGGGGCTGCTGGGAGGAGGAGGAAGGGGGGTGAGGAGCGGAGGCCTCAGCCTCTTAATCTGCATAACAGGTTTGAGGTTCTTGCTTCCAGCCTGGAAGAGGACGAGGCAGGTGAGGTTGGTGAGCAAACTGCACACGGTACAGTGATGCAGCAGGACATAGGCAAAGAGAAGGGGAAAAGGAACGTAGTAGTGATTGGAGATAGTGGGGTGAAGAGTATTGACACTGTCCTTTGTCACAGTGACAAAGTGCACAGAAGGGTGTGTTGTCTGCCTGGTGCTCGGGTACAGGATGTTGCAGCTGGGCTGCAGAGGAACCTGGAGTGGGAGGGTGAGAACCCGGTCGTTGTAGTACATGTGGGTGCCGGCGACGTAGGCAAAGTGCGGACTGAGGATCTGGGGAGGGAGTATGAGAAGCTGGGAATGGAATTAAAAAGTAGAACCGACAAGGTGGTCATCTCTGGGCTACTGCCTGAACTGAGTGCAGACGGGCGTAGGGTTGACAGGATAAAGGAAGTGAATAGGTGGCTCAGGGATTGGTGTGGGAGGAATGGGTTCGAATTTATGGGGCATTGGCACCAGTATTGGGGTAGGTGGGACTTGTTCGGGCGGGATGGGGTTGGTCTGAATCGTGCTGGGACCAGAGTGTTGGCGAATCGAGTAAAGAGGACTGTAGACAGGGCTTTAAACTAATTAGGGGGGGGGAGGGTGCGAGGGTAGGTGACGCTACGAGGTCTAAAGTTAAGGATAGGGTACAGGTAAGGGAAGAGGCCAAGGATGTCCCAATTGGTGGCGTTACGGCAAATAGGGTCCAGGTGAAGGCTGGGATGAAAGCGCTTTATCTGAATGCACGAAGCATTCGGAATAAAGTGGATGAGCTGGTGGCGCAGATCGACACAAATGGATACGATCTGGTGGCCATTACAGAGACGTGGCTGCAAGGTGACAGGGACTGGGAGATGAATGTACAGGGCTATCAAGTGTTTAGGAAGGATAGGCAGGAGGAAAGAGGGGGTGGCATAGCTCTGCTGATGAAGGATAGTATCAAGGTGGTAGCAAGGGATGATATCGGAGCCAAAGAGCAGAACGTGGAATCGTTGTGGGTGGAGATTAGGAACAGCAAAGGGAGGAAGACGCTGGTGGGTGTCGTCTATAGGCCCCCGAATAATGATCTGGAGGTGGGGCGGGCTGTTAACACGCAAATAAGTGCGGCGTGCAGGAATGGGACGGCAGTAGTTATGGGAGATTTCAATCTGCATATTGATTGGTCGACCCATGTTGGACGAGGTGGGCTCGAGGAGGAGTTCTTGGAATGCTGCCGGGATAATTTCCTTGAACAGTGTGTGTCGGAGCCGACGAGGGAGCGAGCTATCTTGGATCTGGTGCTATGTAATGAGGCGGGTAGAATTAGGGACCTTGCGGTGAAGGATCCTCTTGGAGAGAGTGATCATTGTATGGTGGAGTTTCTGGTGCAGATGGAGGAGGAGAAAGTGGGTTCCCGGACACGCGTCCTTTGTTTGAATAGAGGGGAGTATGGTAGGATGAGAGAAGAATTGGCAAATGTGGACTGGGGGAGTGCGTTGGAAGGTAGGTCTGCTGAGGAGCAGTGGAGGATCTTTAAGGAGATCTTTCTTGGTGCTCAGCAGAAATTTATTCAGATGGTTAAAAAGGACAGTAGGAAGAGAGGTAATAAGCCGTGGATAACGAAGGAGGTGAAGGAAAGTGTTAAATTAAAAGCGGAGGAATTTAGAGTAGCTAAGAGCAGTGGGCGAGAAGAGGATTGGGAAAGGTTTAAATGTCAACAAAGATTGACAAAGAAGTTGATAAAGGAGGGTAGGAGAAGCTATGAGGCTGGGCTAGCACTTAATATAAAAAAGGATAGCAAGAGTTTTTATAAATATATAAAAAGGAAGAGGCTGGCTAGGGTGAACGTTGGTCCTTTAGAGGATGAGAAAGGGGAGCTAGTGGTAGGGGATGGGGATATGGCTAAGGTCTTGAATAACTTTTTTGTTTCTGTCTTCACGGAGGAGGACGTGAATAATTTGCCGGGTGTTAGAGATGGAAAGGTGGTAGGAATGGAGGGTCTTAATGACATTACTGTTACTAGAGAGGTGGTGCTCGACAGACTGGAGGGGCTGATTGTGGACAAGTCCCCAGGACCGGATGGAATGCATCCGAGGGTTCTGAAAGAAATGGCGGAGGTGATAGTGGATGCCTTGGTGGTTATTTTCCAGACGTCGCTGGATTCCGGGGAAGTGCCGGAAGATTGGAAAACGGCTAATGTTACGCCGTTGTTTAAGAAGGGTGCCAGGCAAAAGGCGGGGAATTATAGGCCGGTTAGTTTAACGTCTGTGGTAGGTAAAATGTTAGAATCCGTCATTAAGGAGGAAATTGCGAGGCATCTTGAAGGGAATTGCTTGATAGGGCGGACGCAACACGGTTTCATTAAAGGGAAGTCGTGTCTGACAAATTTACTGGAGTTCTATGAGGATGTGTCTAGGGCAGTGGATAGAGGAGAGCCGGTGGATGTGGTCTTTCTGGATTTTCAGAAGGCGTTTGACAAGGTACCTCACAAGAGGTTATTGCAGAAGGTCAGGGGACATGGAGTTGGGGGTAGGGTGTTAGCGTGGATAGAGGATTGGTTGTCAAATAGGAGGCAGAGAGTGGGGGTCAATGGGTGCTATTCGGATTGGCGGTTGGTGACTAGTGGGGTGCCCCAGGGGTCGGTGCTGGGGCCTCAGCTATTTACCATTTATATAGATGATCTGGAGGAGGGAACCGAGTGCAGGGTGTCGAAATTTGCTGATGACACCAAGATTGGGGGAAAGGCAAATTGTGCGGAGGGTGTGGAGAGTCTGCAGAAGGATCTAGATAGGCTGGGCGAATGGGCCAGGAAATGGCAAATGGAATTTAATGTTGGCAAGTGTGAGGTGGTCCACTTTGGTAGGAAGAATGGTAGGAAGGACTATTACTTACGGGGCGAAAAACTGCAGCAGGCGACGGTGCAGAGGGACCTCGGGGTCCTTGTGCAAGAGTCGCAAAAACCCAGCTTGCAGGTGCAGCAGGTGGTCAGGAAGGCGAATGGGATGCTGGCCTTCATAGCGAAGGGGATTGAATATAAAAGTAGGGAGGTCTTGCTGCAGCTGTATAGGGCATTGGTGAGGCCGCAGCTGGAGTACTGTGTGCAGTTTTGGGCGCCGCACCTGCGCAAGGATATTTTGGCCCTGGAGGGAGTGCAGAGGAGGTTTACTAGGCTGATACCGGAGTTGAGGGGATTGAGCTATGAGGAGAGGCTGAATAAACTAGGCTTGTACTCGTTAGAGTTTAGAAGAATGAGGGGAGATCTCATTGAGACGTATCAGATGATGAATGGGATGGATAGGATAGAGGTGGAGAGACTCTTCCCGCTCAAAAAAGACAGTAGGACTAGGGGGCACAGCCTCAAGATAAAGGGGGGGCGGTTTAGAACGGAGTTGAGGAGGAACTTCTTCACTCAAAGGGTGGTGAATCTCTGGAATTCTCTGCCCGTTGAAGTGGTGGAGGCTGCCTCGCTAAATATTTTTAAGAAGCGGGTTGATGGGTTCTTGATAAGAGAGGGGATTAAGGGTTATGGGGAGAGGGCGGGAAAGTGGAACTGAGCCACGACAGATCAGCCATGATCTTATTGAATGGCGGGGCAGGCTCGAAGGGCTAGATGGCCTACTCCTGCTCCTATTTCTTATGTTCTAATAAATAAACTTTAAACTTTGTGGTTGTTAGAATTAGCCTCCGAACCACTGCGTCAGAAATGCAGAAGGTAATCAGGCAAAGCTGATGTCACTGGTCACTCCCAAGTTGCAATGGGTTTAAGTCCAACTCCTAGAGACTTTAGCACGCAGTCCAGGTTGGACCCTAACGTAGTACTGAGGAAGTGCTGCACTGCCGAGGTGCCAATGTTCGACGAGAAGTTAAATCAAAGCCCTTTTTTGCGTTGTTAAGTGGATGAATCCACTGTGTGCTACTTCAGAGAAATGCAAGGAAGTTCCCCCACAGTGACCAAGCAAAAATTAGTTCTTTAACCTACATCACAACAAATTACCCAGTTATAATCTCACTGTGGGAGTGATGTCTGGTTGTATTTTTTTCTTGTGTTATTTATTTGCTGAAGCAAGTGACTCATCCCAGAGTACATTTCCGTCGCTGTGCACAAATTAGCTGCCATGTTTAGAAATCATAAATCCCTACAGTGCAGGAGGCCATTCGGCCCATTGAGGCTGCACTGGCCACAATCCCACCCAAGCCCTGCTCCCATAACCCTACATATTTATCCTGTTAATCCTCCTGACACTCAGGTCAATCTAGCATAGCCAATCCATGTAACCCGCTCATCTTGAGTTTGGGAGGAAACTGGAGGAAACCCACGCAGACACAGGGAGAAGGTGCAAACTCCACACAGACAGTAACCCAAGCTGGGAATCAAACCCGGTATCATGAGTAAAATGTGCAAACCCCACCCAGACAGTGACCCAGGCAGGGAATCAAACCCGGATCACTGGTGCTGTGAAGCAGCAGTGCTAACCACCGTGCCACCGCGCTGCCCATGCCCTACAC
Organism: Carcharhinus amblyrhynchos; assembly: GCF_965287045.1. Lineage (NCBI taxonomy): Eukaryota > Metazoa > Chordata > Chondrichthyes > Carcharhiniformes > Carcharhinidae > Carcharhinus > Carcharhinus amblyrhynchos. The sequence continues at coordinate 9,206,824 of NC_137358.1, read as the reverse complement.
TGCTGTGTGAAATTATATATCCCAATTCCATGCGGTTTTGCAATGGCAACCTTGAACCTCCTGGCTCATGCAATATATTTCCACATTGAGAAGCTGGCCAGCCAATGGCTCGAATTGTAGCTGGGCCTGCACTTGAGCCAGAGGCAGTAAGCACAATGAAAACTCAGCTCTGGCGCAACTGGTTATTTTGTGTTTGAACCTGGTCCTTCTGGATATGCCGAGAGAAAGAGAATGGTCACATTGCCTTTCTTAACACTACCACTTCCAAACAAGGTGAAAAAATGTGTCGTGTGTGCCTTCTGACAAATTATTGAGAAGACTTTCTGCAAGAAATTTCTGGAGCGCTTTTATGTATTTCTTTGACATTACTCGTGACCAATGCTGTGAAATGATTACAAGGATTTAGTTGTTATACCGCAAACATTTAAGGGCAGATTTTACTGTTTTAAGTACTGGAAAAACAGGTGGGGAGGAATGTACGTCCACAAAGACAGTCTGGCTGGCTTTCTGTCTCTTTCAGCGAATGGATAGAACATCGGGTGGGTTCTCTTTTTTAAGGGTGTTCTTTTGTGCACAGTATTCCTGCCTTTTCACTCAGGCAGTGCAATGGTGCAGGAGCAGAAACGGGAATAAAGAACAGTGCATTGTGTAATAATGGTAAGCTTGGTATTAACACTCACTCTGCTGAATAAACATCTACAATTATATATATCACCCGTCTGTATTCAATGGCCATCCTGTGTTTATTGCTGATGATGGTGCCTGCCAGACAAGGCCACTTGATTTCATTCTGGCTCCTCTTTCTTCCCAGCAATTGTTACTTGTTCATTCATTTTCCCAATGATGTAACAGTCTCTTCATGCAGTGTGACTCCTTGCCACCACCTCTGCTGCTGTTTGTTCCTTTTCCCTGCATTTTGTTTTCCTGCTGCACTTCACTCTTTGCTGGAAACCTTTGGGTGCTTCCACAGATGGCAAAGACTTTGGCAGCTGTTGGCTGTGTATCATTTGGGATAGTTGGCTCAAGGACTTGGTTGAATAACCAAGCCCATTCCTGCCTTGTCTACTCTGTGCACGCATACAAATAAAAGGGCAGATTGTCCTCTCTTACCCCAGGGGTGGATCAGCATGGCTCTCATGAGCTTGATTCACCAATAGAGACAACAGAAAAGCGCTGCCATTTTCCAAGCAACTTCCTCCCTCCGAGGATTTCCCCTCTGCCAGTTTTCTGTCCCTAACCCCATGCTCTTTCATCCCTACAGCTGCTGCAATCTTAATCTATATTTCCTCCCTCTTATTCCTCCATTCCTGGGACGTGGGTTTTGGTTAGCATGGCCAGAATTTTTCTTGCGTGTCCCCAGTTGCCATTCAAAACCGCTGTAGGCCACGTGATGAGAGTACTTCCACATCATTACATAGCAAGTTCTAGGACTTTGACTTGGGGGTGGCGGTGTTCCCATGGACCCACTGCCCCTGTTCTCCAAGGTGGTGAGTTTGGAAGGTGCTGTTGAACACTCCTGGGATGTGCCATTGTGACTGAAGTCCAACAATGTACGTGGTTTGTTATGTATGTTTTGTAGCTGAATGTAACCTCTCCTGTCCAGACATCTATTGCTTAGAAACACCAATTGTCTGAAAACATTTTGAACAGACCCAATCAGCTCCATTTCATTTTAGCGCAGTTTTTGGGGAGGAGAAACGTGTAAGATACAGTATTTGGATAAATAAAATCATTTTTATTGCAATTGCTGCTTGATAGTGTTTTATCACTTTTATCTTTCAAGTAAATATTTATATTAACTGTATTTGCTGGTTTGGACATTGTAACATCACCTAGAGAATTCTGAAATCCAAAAGCGACTCCACCCCAAGCATTCCAGGTGGGAGAGGCTTAGTTTCTTTCATTCGTGGGACGTGGGCGTCGCTGGCTGTCTATTTGTTGCCCATCCCTAGTCACCCTTGAACTGAGTGGCTTGCTAGGCCGTTTGAAGGCAGTTGATTACTGTGGTTCTGGAGCCACACGTAGGCCAGACCAGAAAGGGAAAGCGGATTTCCTTCCCTAAAAGACATTAGTGAATCAGATGGGTTTTTCCAACAATCGGCACTGGTTTCATGGCCATCAGTAGATTCTTAATACCAGATTTATTTTTAATTGAATTCAAATTCCACCATTTGCATAGTGGGGATTTGAACCCGGGTTCCTGGATTAATAGCCTAGTGCTAATACCACAAGGCCACCGCCTGCCCTAATTGCAAGTGCATTTAGAGTTTGCTGATGTTTCATGATGGTATCTTCTGTTCCTGCAGCACATCATGTTTTGGAAGTTTGATCTTCATACGACATCGCACATTGACACGCTCCTGGAACGCGAGGATGTCACTCTCTTTGAGCTTATGGACGAGGAGGACGTCCTACAAGAGTGCAAGGCCAACAATCGCAAGCTGGTGGAGTTTCTGACCCGGCCAAGCAGCATGGAGGCACTCGTCACCTGCATCACTATGGAGCCATCTGAAGATATGGACGAGAAAGTTCGCTACAAGTAAGGGGTTGTCCCACAGCGCTTGATCCTCAAAGAGAGAGATGATTGATAAAGGGTCAATGTTTTTGTAAAATTTCCTATATTAATCTTCCTTCGCTTTACTGAAGATATTAAGATCTGTGGAATGCATTGTATAAGTATCATAGAATCCCTACATATATGGGGTTAAGGGAATAAGGCCTGGGTGGGATTGTGGTCAGTGAGGACTCAATGGGCCGAATGGGCTCCTTCTGCTGTAGGAGGCCACTTGGCCCATTGAGTTCTCACAGGCCATAATCCCACCCAGGCCCTATTCCCATAACCCCATATATTTACCCTAGCTAGTCCCCCTGACACTAAGAGGCAATTTAACATAGCCAATCCACTTAACCCGCACATCTTTGGACTGCGAGAGGAAACTAGAGAAAACCCATGAAGATATGGGGAGAATGTGCACACTCCACACAAAGTGACCCGAGGCCGGAATTAAACCTGGGTCCGTGGTGCTGTGAGGGCAGCAGTGTGCTGCCTCCTCCAGTTATCCTTGGCTACCTTCCTCATTCCATAAATCCTGGTAATCCTCCAGTCCCTCATTGGCACAATCACTTTTCATTTATTACCAGTCATGATGTGAGGTTGTGTGACTGCATTGTGACTGAACTGAAACTCCCTCATCCAGTGTGCACACTCGTGGATTTCTGGCAGCTATTGAGAGGTAGTCATCAGGATGTAGAAACCTTTTAAGCTTGTTTTCTTTCTCCCATCCCACAGTGATAGCATTGCTTGTGTGCAGAGTCAGCTGATCCATTTTCAGCGAGGGGTTCAGATTTTGGGCCTTGTGTCTCTAATCCCTGCTGGGCAGTGCATTTACTAATGGACTGAGTGAAAAGGTGAAGAGAACAATTATCTTTCCTCCCAGCGTTAGAGAGTGAGAGCTTTGGGAATCATTGATGTGCGTTGATTTCTATGCATGAATCTTTACTTTAAGAAAAGCAGTCTTAATATGCGGTCTAGTTTGTGGGGAGTCGACACCAAGTACTATCTCTGTCTTCATTCATAAGACCTCAGTTGTGTAGTTTCCTACCTTTTGCCAATTCTCTACCCTGACACACACACACACACACACACACACACACACACTCACTCTCTCTCTCTCTCTCTCTCTCTCTCTCTCTCTCTCTCTTTCACTGTGTGTCTCTCTCTCTCTCTGTCTCTCTCTTTCACTGTGTGTGTCTCTCTCTCTCTCATTCCCCCCCACCCCAAAATCAGGAGAGTGCTGATTCTCAACTGCCCTCGGGAACGAAGGATGGGCAGTAAATGCTATAGTAAGAAGTCTCACAACATCAGGTTAAAGTCCAGCAGGTTTATTTGTAGTACGAGCTTTCAGAGTGTCACTCCTTCAGGTGAGTGAAATGAGTCACTCACCTGAAGAAGGACGAACACTTTGAAAGCTTGTACTACAAATAAACCTGTTGGATATTAACCTGATGTTGTGAGACTTCTTACTGTGCTTACGCCAGTATCTCCATATCAGTAAATGCTGGCCAGCTAGCAATGCCAATATCCTACGAATTAGTAATTTTTAAAAAATCTTCCATTGAGCTTGCCTGGCTTTAATTGGGACCTTAGTTCTGAACCTAGCATATGCCTTACAAATTGGATCCAGGCGCCATGCTCTTGAATCTCAATAAAAAAGCCCAAGGCCTGTGCAAATGCAAATATTAGGTTATCAGCTACAGCACTCAGGAACACATGATTCTCGCTTTGGATTTTCTCTATTTTGGACAGTTACATGGGTATAGACGGATATGGAGCAAATGCAGGCAATTGGGACTAGCTTTGGGGTTTTGAAAAAAAAATGACGGCATGGACAAGTTGGGCAGAAGGACCAGTTTCCATGCTGTAAACCTCTATGACATGGCCAGTTGTGAGGCAGCATGAAATTCGGTAATAGTCATGCCAAAATTGACTCTCCATGGTTAGTCATGCCTCTTTCATTTAAAACAAAAGGTTACATTATTGGGTTGTATGGTGGGCGGTGAATTCAGAATCTTAAAATAAACCAGTATCCTGCGAGCTCTACCTTGTGATACCAACCGTATCAAAAGATATCTGCAATTGTTTTGAAAGGAAACTCCAAAACCCACTGACTGGCAAAGATTGCAGACAGTAAAACAGCTTGAATTGTCACACTGAATAAATCTTTATGATTTGAGACTATCTGAGCAATTTTAATATATTTTTCTTCATTTTAATCCCATTTTCTCCTGTGGTGACTGGTTGTTGCTAAGCAAGACTTCGCAGGCAGCAAATGTACACTCGTTGCTTCCACATGCTGCCTGCTATATATGTAACTCTGGGCTGTCAGCAACACTACAGTTTCAATCTAAAAAGCCACCATAGTTCAAGTTAAAAGTTTGTTTATTAGTCACAGGTAATGCTTACTTTACACTGCAATGACGTTGATCTGAAATTTCTCCAGTTAGCAAACTCTGGCACCTGTTCGGGTACACTGAGGAAGAATTTAGCATGGCCAGTGCACCTAACCAGCACGCCTTTCAGATTGTGGAAGGAAACTGGAGCACCCAGAGGAAACACATGCAGAACGGGGAGAATGTGCAAACTCCACACCGGTGACCCAAGTCGGGAATCAAACCCAGGTCCCTGGTGCTGTGAGGCAGCAGCGCTAACCACTGTGCCACCATGCCTTAGGCCAAGCCCAATCCTTCCCCACCCACAGTGTCAAGCAGAAAACCATCAATTGCTGATCCATTAGTGACATTGTTACTAGTTTCTGCTCCTCAGCCACCATCCTTTAATTTCCTCCCCCCATCCCCAAAAATAAAATCTGCCCTTTATCCCTTTCCTTCTTAATCTCCACCTTCCCTTTCAGGTCCATCAATGTTTTTTTTTCACTTCCGGATCAATGCCCGTCTTTTCCACAGTGCCATTTAAATCCCTGTAATCTGCTTCCACCCACCCACACCACTGACACAGCATGGACCAGAGCCATGAGCAACATTTATGTAACTCCATGTACAGTGGATTGCCCCTCCTTGAATGAGACATCAATTCATTCACTCACTTTGGTTTCTGCTCCAGCTGCCAAAGAGAAAGGAAAATATGAAGAAAGATTCTTTTTGTCATCCTGAAATGCATTATAAGATATGACTTTATTTTCCTTGGCTGCTATTTGCTTAATATTTCTAAGCAAAGATATGATTAATTCCGTCAGTATTTATTCAGTGGATGTGCACATCTAAATAGCACTGGAAAGGCAAGTGTCGCTCCCCTCTTCAATTGGAGAGCGTGCCAGTCAAGGCTGACATGGTCCTAGGAACTTAGGAATTAGGAGCAGAAGCAGGCCATTCAGCCTTTCAAGTCTGCTCTGCCCTTTAATCAGATCATGACTGATCTCTCCCTTGTCTCAAATTCACCTCCCTACCTATTGCCCATATCCTTTTTACTTGTTTTTTTAATCAGAAATACATCTGTCTCCTCCTTAAAACCATTTAATGATTCTGACTTCACTATGGGGCAGCATGTTCCACAGATTCACCACCCTCTGCGAGAAGTAGTTCCTCCTCATCTCAGTTTTAAATCTACCACCTCTCAACTTTCCCTGTAACTTCTTGTTGGAGATTTCCCCACAAGAGGAAGTATTTGGTCTACATTGACCTTACCCCCTTTAGTATTTTATTTACCTCAATCAGACTCTCTATCTCTCTTTCCACCCCCCGTCCACCCAAACTCCAGTGAGTACAAGGCCAAACTGTTTCATCTCTCCTCATACATCAACCCTTTATCCCCTGAATCAATCTGGTGAAGTTCCTCTGAACTGCCTCCAAAGCCACCACATCCTTCCTCAAATAAAGAAACCAAAACTGGACACAATACTCCAGATGTGGTCTTACCAATGCCCTATACAGTTGCAACAACACTTCTCTGCTTTTATACTCCAGCCTCTTTGCAATAAATACTAACATTCATCTGCTGATGTGGAGCATTTAATCATCTTGCCCAAGAGCAGAAATATCAGAGATGGAACAAAGAAAAGTACAGCACATGAACAGGCCCTTCGGCCCTCCAAGCTTGCACCAACCATGCTGCCCTTTTAAAACTAAAAAAAACCTTCTGCCCTTACTTGGTCCGTATCCCTCCGTACATGTATCCAGCCAGCTGCTTCTTTAATGTTGCTAATGTACCTGCTTCCACCACCTCTGGCAGCATGTTCCAGGCACCCACCACTCTGTGTGAAAAACTTCCCCTGCACATCTCCCTTAAAATTTCCCCCTCTCTCCTTGAATTTGCGCTCCCTTGTAATTGACACTCCCGCCCTGGGAAAAGGCCTCTGACCATCCACCCCTATCTATGCCTTTCATATTTTTGTTAACCTCTATCAGGTCTCCCCTCTGCCTCCATCTTTCCAGTCAAAAAATCCTAGTTTATTCAATCTCTCCTCATAGCCAACACCCTCAACACCAGGCGACGTCCTGATGAACCTTCTTTGCACCGTCTTCAAAGCTTCCACAGACAACGGATTACTTTCTGAAGTTTTGTAATATAGTCAAGCACACCAGTCAGCAAATACGTGGATACCAAGATAACCTCTTTCTTGATGTTGGTTCACTAAGCGAGGAACATTGGTGGCACGTTATTGGGTGCTGCTCCACAATCTAGAATCCTTTACCTGAGCAGGTAGATGTTGCCCTGTTTTAACATCACTTCCATAAAACATATCTCCAACAGCGCAGTACTCTTTTATTACTGCATTAGCTGCCAATGCCTAGTTGTGGCATTGAGTCACCAATGACTCAGAGGCCAAAGTGCCGCTAATGGAACCAGTTTGGTTGTAGTTCTATAACATTGCCTCTTCACTATGTTTTCCAAACACCTAAACCATGAAATATTAAACTTGTCATATGAAGTCATGGACAGCTTTGTCACTAAGATTGAGACCATCCGTTCAGCTCCTTTTGCTTCATCCTTCCCTTGCCTTTGCCTTGCGTTTTTCTCTTTCTACCCTGTCTCCCCACATGGGTCTCTCCAAGCCCATCTTGCCCATGAGACCTGCCTTTCTTTAGTCTGGTGTGGAGATGCCAGCATTGGACTGGGATTAACATGGTAAGGAGTCTCACAACACGAGGTTAAAGTCCAACAGGTTATTTGGTAGCACAAGCCACTAGCATTTGGAATGCTGCTTCTTCATCAGGTTAGTCTCTTGATGAAGTCTCCAGTTGACTCACCTGATGAAGGAGCAGTGCTGTGAAAGCTATGGCTTTTGCTACCAAATAAACCTGTTGGACTTTACCCTGGTGTTGTGGGACTTCTTACTTTCTTTAGCTTTCTTAGCCCTCTTTCCCCTAAATTGCTCACCACTCAGTTTCCCTTCCTGATCCTATGCTGGCTTATATCGTGATGCAATCGACCTCGTTCTCAAATCTATTGTGATCACTCCCTCAGAAAAACCTCCATCAACGACTTGCAGTTACTTTAGCGTAAAAGACACTTGCGGGCAGGCCATGTTAAAGAGAAGTTGGGACAGATGACTCAGAATCTGTACAGTGCAGAAAGAGACTGTTTGGTCCAGCGAGCCTGCAATTACAACAATCCCATGTAGGTCAGTCCACATAACCAAGTATTTACCCTGCTAATCCACCTGACACTAAGGGGCAATTTAGCATGGCCAGTCAACCTAACCCGCACATCTTGACAGGAAACAGAAGCATCCGGAGGAGATCCGCGCAGACACAGGGAGAATGTGTAAACTCCATACAGACAGTAACCTGAGACCAGAATCGTACCTGGTGCTGTGAGGCAGCAGTGCTAACCACTGCCACCACACCACTCCATGACCAAAAGCAACAGCGAAGTGAAGCCTTGGAGGGATTTGGTCACAAGGATGTGAAGTTTAAAATGGAGACATTGCTAGACCAGCAGCTTATGTAGGCCAGTGAGCACAAGGTTGAAGGGAAACTGGGTTACGATACAGGCAGAGTTTTCCTAAAGCTTACAGAGTCTGGTCGCAGGACCCTAGGAATAGAGGTCTAGAGGTAACAAAAGGGTGAACGACCTCCAGGATATTCAGTCATTTATCTAGCTTTTAAGCTCTAAACATGATGTGTTGAAAATGAGCCTTTAAAGATGCCTGAAAGCTCTTGGCACAGCCATTGCTTCCCTTGCAATATCCTCACTTTATTTTAAATTGCCTTCAATGCACATTCTATTGAGCGATTATTAAGACAATGGACTCCTTGCCAATTCAGATAGCCAGTGTCACCATTAAGCATTCTAAGATCAGATGTCGAGTAAAGCTGCTGTCCCTCTGTTCTGCCCCAGCCCTACCCTTGGAGAATCCCTTTTCTGGGCAGCAAGCATGGTATGTGTGCCTTTCTCGCAGCAGCCGCCCTGCAACAAGTCGAGGTGAAACGACACTGTTCTGTTAATGATGAGCTGCCCCCCCCCCCCCCCCCCCCCTCCATCCTAGCCAGGTTCCTTCATTACCTGCGATAGTGCGCCTTTAACATTTACCCAGCAGTGGGAAGATGAAAAATGCTTTAGGCTAAATATTATTGATGGCCTGAGTATTTCCACAGCCTCCACTGTATCCATTAAGTTACCTCACATGATCAACTCTGCTAATTTGCACTTTCTGCAAGAAGGGAATGAACTGCCGATTAGGGTACTCAAAGCGCCATTAAAGGTACTAAATCCCTGGCAGTAAAAACTGAATTTACTTATGCAAATACCATAAACTGCTGGAATCTAATTATAAATGGGCAGAATTATGGAATGGGATCCCAAAACACTGGTAAAAGTCCTGCAATAAAAATGTAATTTTAGTTATTCGGTCATACTAAAGCAGCAATCCTCCTGGTGATTTGAAGATATTGGTCCTAAATTTACATTTAATTCTCTTTGTTCCCTCCCTTTGCTTACCCCCCACCCCCCCCAATCCCCAATCCCCCACATATGCACACAGCAAGTTTTGGTTTATGTATGCATCAATTGAAGTTATATAAGAATGTTACTTCTGATGAAATTTGTAATGTGTGTCAATGGGCAGAAAATTGCAACTGGGTCAGAAGATTATGAATTTGTGCAGCGCAAGAGCTTTCCTCAGCTGCTAATTTAGATAGATATTCTAAAACTGTGCTGAGGGAGAAGCCGGATTGTTTAATAATTACATCAGATGAAACGTAAAACCTGAAGGGTGTGTGTGTCTCCTCCCCTGAATCAAGAAGAGGTTATTGCATATGACAGCACTGTGCGGATGGAGGTCCTGTGTCCTTAGAATCCCTACAGTGCAGAAGAAGGCCAATTGGCCCATGGAGTCTGTACCAACTCTGCAACAGAACATCTTAGTGTCTGGTGGAGCTAGAACATAAAACTAGCCTCAATGAGGTGACAACAATCATTGATTGTTTTAAAATCCTGTCTGGTTCACTAATCCGCCTTGAGGGAAGGAAATCTGCTGTCCTTGCCTCGTCTGGCCTACATGTGACTCTAGATCCACAACAATGTGGTTGACTCTTAACTGCCTCAGTTCAAAGGCAATCAGGGACAGGCAACAAGTTCTGGCCTTGCCAGTGATGCCCACATCTCATGAAAGAATAAATGAGAACAAGGTGATTAAGAAAAGTTGCCTTCCGTACCTCGCTGTGAGGATATTGAGAAAGTCACTTGCTTCCCTTAAATGTGACACGGGGGGGGAGGGAGGCAGGCGTGCAGAAAGGAAGAATGTATTAACTTGGGTAAAAAATGGAGAAGTTTCATATCCTCCAAAAACATACCCAACTGTTGTATCCTTAGGCTGATAAACCCTTCTGATCTGATCCCCAGATCCTGGTTGTATTCTACAAAATTCAGAGACCCTTGCAACAGTGGCACAATGAAATGCTGCATGACTAATGATATTGTGCAAAGAACTGTTTCACAATGACATAAAAATGAAAGCAATATTGGACTTTTAAATGTTAACACTGCTCTCTCCGCAGTCTCTGCCAATCGGCTGAGTATTTCCAGCACAAGAAACGTAGAAAATAGGAGCAGAAGAAGGCCATTCAGCCCTTTGAGCCTGCTTTGCTATTCAACATGATCGTAGCCACTCCCAAGTACTGTATCTAACTGCTTCTTGAAAACATTCGCTGCTTTGGCCTCAGCTGGTTTCTGTGGTAGCAAATTCCACAGATTGACCACTTTCTGGATGAAGACATTTTCTCCTCATCTCAGTCCTAAACAGTCTGCCTTGTATCTGCAGGCTGTGACCCCTGGTTCTGGACACCCTCCACCATCGAAAACATCCTTCTGGCATCCACTCTGCCTAGTGCTGTTCGAATTTTATAGGTTTCAATGTGATTTCACACACACACACACACACACCCCCCCCCCCCCCCCCCCCCCCACCACACACACACACACACACACACACTTATGAACTCCAGCTAATACAATCCTAACCAACTCAACTCAATCGCACAACAATTGACCCTCTCTATTTGTTACATCACTGCTGGAAACGTGGCGGCGCATCAATGAAAGGCAGCGCCGGATTAAAAGGGGCAGCGGGAGGTCGGTCCACTCATTACTGAGTGGCTCACAGGTCACAAAATGTTCCAGTGGTTGCAAAGGAATTGTTCATAGCTGCCACCTGATGTAATGAAAGTTTGGCAGCTGTATTGAGGCAGAAGCAAAATGCTGCAGAAGCTGCAAATCTGAAGCAACCACTGCTGGAAGCACTCAGCAGATCAGGCAGTGTTTATGGAGAGAGTGAAAGTTAACCTAGGTTGTTGAGCTTTTGCCAGAACTGAAAAATTAGATGTGATATAAGTTTTAAGCAAGCCTGAAGGCAGGGAGAGGAAAGAAGACTGAGATAGGCAGAAAAGCAGGGGATATTAAATAACAAGCAAATGGAAAGTTGGCCTTTATTTTAAAGTGAATGGCCTATAAAAATAGGGAAGTCCTGCTAAAACTATACAAGGCACTAGTTACACCACACCTGAGATACTGTGAACAGTTTTGCTCCCCTTATCCAAAATAAAATTTATTTATTAGTCACAAGTAAGGCTTAAGTTAATGCTGCAATGAAGTTACTGTGAAATTCCCCTCGTCGCCACAGTCCCAGCACCTGTTCGGGTCAGTGCACCTAACCAGCATGTTTTTGAGAATGTGGCAGGAAACAGATATCCTGGCATCGAAGTCAGTCTAGTGAATGTTCACTAGGCTGATCCCGGGCATGGAGGGATTTTCTTATGAGGAGAGGTTGAATGGGTTGGGCCTGTACTCATTGAAGTTTAGAAGAATGAGAGATGACCTTATCGGAACATAGAATTCGCAGAGGGCTGGGCTGGGTAGATGCTGAGTGGTGTTTCCCCTTGTAGGAGAGTGTGTAGGACCAGAGGACATAATCTCAGAGTAAAGGGTCACCCATTTAATACTGAGCTGAGGAGGAATTTCTTCTCTGAGAATAGTGAATCTGTGGAATTCTTCATCACAGAAGGCTGTAGAGGCCGGGTCACTCAGTATGGTTCAAGCTAGACAGATTTTTAATCAGTAAGGAAATCAAGGGTTATGGGAATAAAGCAGGAAAATGAAGTTGAAGATTATCATATCGGATCAGTCGTGATCTCTTTGAATGGTGAACAGACTGCGGCCCATCAAGCCGGCATTGACAACAATTTCTTCTCCCACCCAGGCCCTATCCCTGTAACCCCATATTATTGACCTTGTTAATTTCCCCTGACATTGTGGCGATTTAGCACGTCCAATTAATCTATCTTTGGAGTGTGGGTGGAAACCGGAGCATCCTGTGGAAACCCATGCAGACGTGAGGAGAACATGTAAACTCCACCTGTGCACATTCCAACCAAGGCCAGAATTGGACCCAGATTCCTGGCACTGAGGCAGCAGTGCTAACCACTGCCGCCTAAAGTGGTGAATGTGGCCATTGATCCCATGACCTCTCACGTGCAACGTGGAAAAGCAGCCAGCATAATGAAGGACCCCCAAACACCCCTGACATTCTCTCTTCCACCTCCCATTGGGGAAAAAGGTATAAAAGTTTGAGATCAAGTGCCAGCTAATTTGAGAACAGCTTCTTCTCTGCTGCCATCAGACTTTTGAATGAACCTACCTCGCACTGAGTTGATCTTTCTCTACACCCTAGCTATGACGGTAACGCTACATCCTGCCCTCTGTCCTTTCCTTCTCCCTATGAATGGTATGCTTTCTCTGTATAGCATGCAAGAAACAATACTTTTCACTGTATCTTAATACCTGCGACAATAATAAATCAAAGCAACGTTCTACCATTTGAGCTAATTCCCACAGCTTTCTTAACCTCTTCCAGGTTTCTGAGAAAAGATTTTCTGAACAATGGCAGCATTTTCTGTTTTCGTGTTTGCTATCGTGGTAGATATTAGTTTCTGCATGGCAAGGAGAACAAGTAGATAGCTGGTGCATGTGACTGGAGAAAGGAACACTACTTGTTCAGTTTCTGCCTTTTGCTTCTTGCCCCAAGGTCGTCAGTCCTCGTGTGAGTCATGATAGATCAAGAATATACTGGCCGAAAGGAAAGTGGAAAACTGCCAAAAGAAATTTGGATTGAGATATGAAAATGAAGGGCTTTGGGCAAAGAGGTGGGGGAGTGGGACTAATTGAATGGTCTTTCAGAGTTGGCACAAGCGCAATGGGACAATATTAGTACAGGTTGGCATTCGCTTGACTAGATTTTCTGGCAGGGTTTTTATGAATCATGTCTGTATTCGCTATGGGAGATACAAGTTTTATACCAGAAATAGATGGTTACCCAGGGGCCAGAAAGAATAAGGAAATAAAGATAATTAATGTCAGTAGAGAAAAAAATTGGAGGAACATAAGGGACTAAAATCGACTTATTCCCAGGACCAGATGGCCCACATCCTACTATTCCAAAAGAGCTAACTGCCGAGATAGTGGGCGTTTTAGCTATAATTTTTCAAAATTCCCTAGATTCAGGAACAATCCTGTCAGATTGGAATTTGGCAAATGTTACATCGCTTTTCAATAAATGCGGAAGAGAGAAAACAGCAAGGGGCAGGTCTGTTAGCTTAACATCATTTGCTGGGAAATGTTGGTATAAAGAAGTCTTAATGCACTTAGAAAAGTATGGTATGAAACCACTCAACATGGATTTACAAAAGGAAAATCTTGCTTGTTTAGGGCTTTTTGAGGATGTAAGCATAGGGTAGATAAAAGGGAACCGGTAGATGTATGGATTTCCAAATTGCATTCGATAAGGATCCAAACTAATGCTTAATTGTAAGAAGTCTCATAACACCAAGTTAAAGTCCAACAGATTTATTTGGTAGCACAAGCTTTTGGAGCGCTGCTCTTTCATCAGGTGACGCTGGAAATCTTAAGAAAAAAGGTGCCTGAAAAACTTAGCGTTTTGGCAACTTCTGTGCAAAGAGCAATAGTTAATGTTTCAAATCCAATACGACTTCTCTTCGGAACCGAAGTGAGGTAACAATGATTGGCTTCAAGCTGTTGAAACGGAGGGGAGGGGCAGCTGGAGCAAAAGAGGTCAAAAATAGGTTGGAGGGCAGGGTAGATTAAATGACAAAGGTGTCATGGAACCAAAGCGAGTGGCAACGATGGCATTAGAGAAACAAAGGATTGGTCCAGAGTAGCTGTGAATAGCAAAGTAAAGGTCGGTGCTGTCTGAAAGCAAAAACATGAGAACAAGGTACAGACTGGCGTAGTGAAATAAAGTTAAATGGAGGACGTGGTACATGGTCTGAAGTTGTTGATCACAATGTAGAGCCCAGAGGCTGTGAAATACTTCCTCGGAAGATAGGGTGCTGTTCCTCTGGCTTGTCTTGGCCTTCACGGGAACATTGTAGCAGGCTGGAGACGGAAAGGTGAGCATGAGAGCAAGATGGTAAATTGAAACGGCAAACCATCAGGAGGTCTGGGTCATGTATTCAACTAAAGGTCACCAGCCTGCATTTAGTCTTGCCAGTGTAGAAGAGACCACTGAGCAAAATTATCCGCTTTAGTTATCAGAATAGAAGAGCATACCTCTTTTTAAAGGTGTAAACATGTAAATGTTGATGATCAGAGATATTATTTTGTGCTCATATAAGGAATGCTGAAAGTTGGGAAGGCAAATGGGGGCATGTTGGCATTATTTGCAAGGGGATTTGAGTACAGGGATAAAGAAGTCTTGCTCCAGTTATGTGGGGCTTTGGTGAGAACATGTCTGGAGTGTTTGTGCTGTTTTAGTCTCCAGATTTTAGGAAGGATATGCTTGCATTGGAGGCAGTCTAGCAAAGGTTCACGAGATTGGTCCCTGCGATGGGGAGAAATTCTGTCAGGGTTGTAAATCTTTGGAGCTCTCTCCTCCAGAAGACTGTAGATGCTTCCTCGTTGAATATAGGTAAGGTGAGCGCAGTAAGAAATTTTGCAACACCAGGTTAAAGTCCAACAGGTTTATTTGGAATCACGAACTCTCGGAGCGCTGCTCCTTCATCAGGTGAGTGAAGGATGAAGGAGCAGTGCTTGGTGTTGTGAGACTTCTTATTATGCCCACCCTAGTCCAATGCCAGCATCTCCTCACCATGGTTAAAGTGGGATAGACAGACTTTTGGTGCCTCAGAATTGAGGGATCCAGGTAATGGGTGGCAAATGGAGCCCAAGATCAGCCATGATCATATTGAGTGGTGGAGCAGACCATATGATCTACTTCCTGCCACTATCCCTGTGTTCTTATGACAAGGGAAAGGGGCAACTACAGGCTGAATTGTTCGCCCTCAGCCTTTATAAATTCATTGTCCACCGTTTCTCTCATCATTAGGATCTTTCTCTGATGTGCAAGTAATCAGCAGAGAGGAACAATTGAACCCTGGATCTTCCTGTTCTGAGTGAAACTTTTACCACTAAACCATCAGGGAGCTTGTGGGAGGAAATTTCGCTCTGACTTCGAAGTTCAGTTTAATCTGATCTCATGAAAAAAAATTTCTGCTTTTTTTTTGAAACCAGCTAAAATCAAAAAGGGTGGAAAAAACACTTGTTTCAGCCAGGCTGCAGTCTGGCATTGCTGCAACAGGCACTGCTGTGGGTGAAACAAGCTACTAGAATAGTGAGGAAGCTTTTGCATACACCGGACATCCATGGAGAAAGAGAGCGCAGTTTACTCTGCGTTCATTGTCGTTGATCTGGGAGTGCTCACTGAAGCAGTACAAAGAGCGCTTTGGGTTCCATGTAATATCACTTTCTCAATTTGATGTAGGCACTTCAAGTGGGAAGCATTGCTCAGAAGCACAATAATTTAATTATTAGTGATTTTTAAAAGACAGGCTCTTACAGTCTAGCTGCCTCACTTTCTTTCTGTCTTGCTAGCACTGCTTAAGAGAAAAAACATGTTCTTCCGCTCAACTGTTACATTGATTGCGTTTGGAGTCCTAAGTATTCATCTGACTTCAGCGGTGGACAAACTAGAATGGCAGGGGGATGGGAACCAAAGACTAGGCTTAGATCAGGAAATGAGGTAGAACATTAGTGATGTAGTCAGCAATTCAGAAAGACACAAGAAACTAGGGTTAAAAAGTGTCCAGCAGAAGAAATTGACGTGGTTGAGCTCTTATACTTCAGTGCAAGGAGTATTACAAACAAGGCAGATGAACCAAGGACACAGACACATGGCAGCACTATGTCGCTGCTACAGTGGAAACATGGCTAAAGGAGGGACAAAATTGGCATCTCAATATTCCTGGTTATAGAGTTTTCAGGCAGGATAGAGTGGGTGACAAAAAGGGAGGGGGCATAGCTTTATTGGTTAAAGAATCAATTGCAGTTATGTGAAGGGATGATGTACTGAACAGGTTAACAAATGAGGCTTTGTTGATTGAGCTTAGGAATAAAAAAGGGGGCAGTAGTATACTACAGACCCCTGAATAGTGAGAGGGTGACAGAGGAACATATATGTGAACAAATTTCTGCCTATAGAAAAAGAAGGCAGTAATAGGAGACTTTATCCCTAAATCAACTAGGTTTCAAACAATAGAAGGGTGTGACAATATAACAATAATATGAGGGTGAAAAATTAATGTACTGTATCCAGGAATTACTTAAAAAAAACAATGTGACAAGCCCAACGAAATGAGAGACAAAACTGGATTTAGTTTTGGGAAACGAAGGTGGGCAAATGGGTGAAGTGACAGTGAGCGACCATATCGGGGATAGTGACTGCATTTCAACTAGATTTAATATTACGGAAAAGGACAGAGATAAATCAGGAGTAGAAGTTCTAATTGGGGGAAGGCAGATTTTACAAAACTGAGGTGATTTGGCTGAGATGGACTGGACAGAACTGCTAAAGGATAAATTAGTGGTAAACCAGTTTGAAGTACTAATGACCGAGATCCTTAGGGCACAAAGCACACCTGCCCCCTCCAAAAATGATACTGCCAAATCTAGAGCCCCATGGTTGTCTAGAAAAATGCAGGGGAGGATTAAACAGCAAAAGACAGTTCATGATAGTCTCAAAAAACTCAACACTGCAGATAGCACAGAGTGTGGAAAGTATAGGGATCAAATAAAAAGGCAATCAAGGAGAGGCCATGAACAAATATTAGCAAGCAAGGTTAAGAAATACCCAAAGATGTTTTACCGGTATATAAAGAGCAAAAGAATAGTTAAGGATAGGATGGGATCTGGATAGCAGGTGATATGTGACGAGCTTTAAATGCATTTTTTTGTCTCTGTATTCACAAAGAAAAAGGATGATTTGGATATAGTAACCAAGTGGAGCAGTGTTAATTAAATATGTAAATATAAAATAATCATAATGAGAGGAAGTGAGAGGAGTTGAAATCTTTGAAAGTGGATAAGTTGCCAGGGCCAATGGATTGTCCCCCAGGATGTTAAAGGAGGTCAGGGAGGTAACAGCATGTACTCTAATGATCCAGTCTTCACTAGACACAGGTGAGGTGCCGAAGGACTGGAAGAATGCAAATGTGGTTCCATTGTTTAAAAAGAAAATGAAGAAAATGCCAGCCTATTATAGGCCGGCTAGGTGGTGGGAAAATTGTTAGAATCAATTCTGAGAGATCGGATGAACTGTCACTTAGAAAGGCATGGACTAATCAGTGATGGTCAGCATAGCCTTGTTAAGGGAAGGTCATGTCTTACAAATTGAATTCTTTGAGGAAGTGACAAGGAGGATCGATGAGGGTAGTGCAGTGGATGTTGTCTACATGGAATTTAACAACAGTAACAAGTGTCGTAAGACCATCAGATGAAGGAGCAGTGCTCCGAAAGCTCGTGATTCCAAATAAACCTGTTGGACTTTAATCTGGTGTTGTGACACTTCTTGCTGTGCCCACCCCAGTCCAACATTGGCATCTCTACATCAGGAATTTAGCAAGGCATTTGAGAAGGTCCCACGTGGCACATTGGTCAAAAAAGTAAAAGACCATGGAATACAGGATAGTGTTGTGAATTGGACCCAAAGTTGGCTTAGCAACAGGCAGTTAAGAGTGATGGTCGATGGCTACCCTTGCGAATGGAAAGCTGTTTTCAGGTGTCATTTCGCAGGGCTTGGTGTTGAGATTCCTGCTGTTTGTTTTATAAATGGTTTGGATTTGAATGTGGGGAACATGATTGGGAAATTTGCAAACAACACAAAAATTGGCTGTGTGGTGGATAGTGTAGAGGATAGCTGTGCAGATGCCAAGGTCCCTAAAGGTAGCAGAACAGGTAGATAAAGTTGTAAAGAAGGCAAATGGGTTGCTGTCCTTCAGTGGCAGAGGTATCCCAAAGATGTGCTCTTAGGCTGATTGGTGTAACAGATTGTCCCTAAATTAGGCTCCCCTCAATCTGGTTTCCAATGTGGAGTGTCATAAGCGTAGACAAGGGTCATGGGTGGAGAGGGGACTCTCAATGTTGAAATGGCGGCATGGGCTCGTTGGGCCAAAGGGTCTGTTTCCCGTGCTGTGTTCTTTGTCCTTTGCAAGAGTAGGGATATAATAATGGAACTGTATAAGACACTGGTGAAGCTACAATTGGAGTATTGTGTACATGTTACAGGGATGGTATAGTCGCTGTGGAGAGAGTGCAGAGAATATGTACTAGAATGTTGCCAGCGCTGGAGAATTGTAGCTACAAGGAGAGGTTGGGGTGGTTTTCCTTGGAATAGAAAAGACTGAGGGGTGACACGATTGAGGTATGCAAAATTGAGAGGGGTAGAGAGAGAATAGACAGGAGGAAATTGTTTTCTTTGGCAGATTGTTCAAAAACCCAAGGGTCATAGATCAGCAGCAGTAGAATTGGAGGAGATGTGAGAAAAGGCTTTTACACATGGTAATGGGTGTCTGAAATTCACTGCCTGAGTTAATGGTCAATGTGGAGACCTTAAACTGCACCTGGTTGTCTCTGGGTTGGCATGGATAAGTGGGCCGAATAGCCTCTTTCTGGTCTATCATTTCTGTGATATTAGCAGGTAGGGTATTGAGACCCTTTGTGAAACGTTGGATTTATTGGAACCCATTAGTGTTGTTGCCAGCTTATCCATCATATTATTACCAATATTTGCTTGGGCGGGTGATTGGGGAAAATGACACTTAACTGGTACACTTTGGTTTTTTTTTTGTAACGCCCTTGTCTGACCCTTTGCTGTGTTGGATTCTGACTAACTGCCATGACCACTTACACAGTTATAATCACCAGAATTTTGCCCAAATGTTACATAGCTCAAAATGTTCCCTGCAGACATAACCCTAATTTGAAAGGATGTAACATGTAATTGAGCTGCTGGGTGTGTTCGATATGAAAATTTCCTACACCCTGTCATGGACTGAAATCCCAGTAATGCAAATTGACTCATTTCCCTGCAAAGGCCTCTTTACAATGCAGCAAATGGCTTCCACTGGAAATGTTTCACCTACAAGTTAAAGTGTCTTGTTGCAGGTACCCTAATATATCCTGTGAGATCCTGACAGCTGACGTGACACAGGTTAACGATGCACTGGGTGAGGACGAATCGCTGCTGAGCCGCCTCTACGCCTTCCTGCAAAACGACAATGTACTTAACCCTTTGTTGGCAAGCTTCTTCAGCAAAGTAATGGGCATCCTCATCAACAGGAAGAGCGAACAGGTACGTCACTGGATTTGCTCATTCAGCTTGAGCTCTGCGTTCCACCTGTTTGTTTTACTGGGAGCTGCGGGGTTTGAGAATGCTTGGTTACATTGTGCCCAGACCAACAACAAATATTTGCATTCGTATAGCATTTGGAAAACATGGCATGCTGTTTCCTAGGAATGCAACTGAATGTGAATGAACATTGAGGAAAACAAGTGCTCAAAGGTTTGGTTAGACAGGTGGAGTTAAACAGCAAGCTGAGGTTGGGCAGGGTGGGGGTGAAATTCTAGAGTTTGCGCTGGAGGTAATTATATAACAAAGACAATGCACAGGAATTCAGAGCTGGAGGGAAGCAGAGTTTTCAGCGTGTTGTACCATGAATAAGTTGCAATGATTGGGAATTTGAACACCGGATGAGAATTTTAAACTGAAAGTATTGTAACCTTGAAGTCTTGTTAGATTTCAAAGTGTGGGCATTGAGGAAATGGACAGTTTAATTTAAGTTTAAAGTTTACTTACTAGTGTCACTAGTAGGCTTACATTAACACCTCAATGAAGTTACTGTGAAAGTCCCCTAGTTGCCACCGCTCCCACGCTTGTTCAGGTACACCGAAGGAGAATTTGGTGTGGTCAGTGCACCTAACCAGTATGTCTTTCAGACTGTCGGAGGAAACCCACGTAGACACGGGGAGAGCGTGCAGACTTCACACAGACCATGGCCCAAGTAGAAATTGAACCTGGATCCCTGGCACTGAGGCAGCCATTCTAATCACTGTGCTGCCTTTCAAATACAGGCAGCAAGCAAATGGAGAGTAGAAGGTCAGCAACAGAAGATTGGAAAGAGCAGTGTAAATTTAAGCCATTTGAAGTGTGTTGTATGGACTGTTTCCTTCTAAAGTCTCCCTGTAGAGGAGGGAATTTCTGGGGGAAGGAGCATGAAGCAGGCAGACACTACTGGGACCTGGATTAAGCTCCAGTTGGATTGATGAAATGCAAGCCTGCTGACCAAAGGCACTGTGCGAAATGTGTTTGGTCTCGACCAAAGTTCCAAACAGACAGAAGCCCATAAAACCAAATGGTGCCACGTTTAGCCAAGTTGACAGGCACAAAGGATGGGAGATATAAGAAATTGAAAAATGGTCATGCCCCATTATCTCATCTGAAGTTGTGAGTGAGAGATATTGAGTAGAAAATAAATATATCCAAATCTATAATCCCTGACCCGCAATTGCTGATACTGAGTGCCTGAAATGAAATCCATTCCATGCTCTTGGTTAGAACAACTATTATCAAAAAGAGAGGTGCCCCCACGTGTTCGGTTGCTGATGTTGTCTATGGTGAGGGAAAGCTGTGTAGTTTGCATTCCCAGATTGATCGGTGGATGTATGGAGTAGGTTGTCTACCCACAGTCTTGGCTGGAGATGGTGCATCATTCACTAAGCTGCCAAAGCAAATGTAAAAGGCTCAAGCCGAAAGCCCGTTAACATTTCTTCTGCTCGTCGTCTTGCTCCCTTTCTCCTAAAGATTATTATTAATGCTGAAGTGCAGTTCCCCAACTATTAACCAACCAAGATGTTAGCGCTAAGTCTGTTTCTTTTGTTGTCCAACAGCTGCATTTACAATTCTGTATCCCACTCGCAATGCCCAATTAAAATCAGAAACAGTGTGCACAAAGCCCAGCCCATTCATTTTGCTGTGCAGTGTGGTGGTAACACAACATCTCAGCTGAGGATTTTTAGTAATCTGTGAGCTGAAGGAAATCAGGATTGCAGCTGGCAGATTATGGCAGAGGAGCATCCAAAAGAGTAAAGTTTAAATTTAAAGTTTATTTCTTAATGTCACAAGTAATGAAGTTGCTCCGAAAATCCCCTAATTGCCACACTCCTGTTGGGTACACTGAGGGAGAATTTAGCATGGTCGGTGCACCCTAACCAGCACGTCTTTTGGACTGTGGGAAGAAACCGGAGCACCCGGAGGAAACCCATGCAGACACGGCAAGAATGTGCAGACTCCACAGAAAGTAACCCAAACTGAGAATCGACCCTGGGTCCCTGGCGCTGTGAGGCAGCAGTGCTAACCACTGTGCCATGATTTAGACAGTGAGTGTTTCTAGTAGGTGTATTTGGTGGCGGTGGCGGCGGCGGGGTGGTGTCCTGGGTATACCTTCATACTCAAATACTGGAATACCATTTTACAACATGGAATTAACCAACCATCATCCCATATGTGCAGAACAACATCACCAGATAAAAAGCATTCCACAAGAGGAAAGGCATGGGTGGGGTGGGCTCCTGATGGAAGAGGTGGGAGATGAAATGCATTGGATATATGTAACAGCCCTGGAAGGATGAGCAAGGGATGATATGAGAGGGAAGAAAGGAATGAGATTCATGTGGCACGGGAGAGATGGAATGACAGGGTGGAGGTTGGAAGAAATACTGTTGCAGCACAAATACTAATTGCACCACAAATCTTGTCTGCTAGTTCATCCAAATTGAGGGTCTGTGAAAGCAGCATTTCAGTTGTGCTGCTTCGTGTTTGCTTTCTGGTTTCTGCAGAGTTTTTCCCTGGCAACAGCTGTGGTGAATGTAAATCTGCCATTAAAGGCGTCAATGTGGACAGTATTCTCATTTCTTCTCCAATCGGGGTGAACGTGTCTTTAACCTGAACTGACAGGATGATACCAGTGCAGCGAGTGTCCAGACATGAAGGAAAATTGCTACCTTCTGTTTACTTCTGTGTTTCCTGAAGAGTGCCTTGTGCCCACAAGATGCGTGTTGTCATAATACTGCATCAGGGCGATATAATGCTTCCAATTGGGCACTCTGGCTTGAATGAAATAAACATCAGAAGGCATGTATAAAATGTAGGGACTGTACTGACCACAATTAAATGCAATTAAAATTCCTTTCTCATTTTGAGAGATTTTTCTAGCTTGCTGCAGATTTTACCATTTTTCGGTGACTGAGAATTATTTGTAAATTGTTACACATCTGAATATTTGAATAAATGTGGCTACAGAACGAGTCCATATCAGCATAATTTTATTGTTTTAGGCCATTGTAACTCTTGAACCCTGTCAGTACCAATATTTTCAGAATTGACTGCTGAAGATGATGTAAGGAAACGTATAAAGGGATCAAAAAAGACAACAGGTCTGTTAGCAAAGAAAGCCACAACATTGAAAGCAAAGGCGGGGAGATCGTCATCAACTGCATAGTTGGAGAAATGGGTGGAATACTGATTTGAGTTGTATTCTGGGGAGAACATTGCAATTGAGGAAGCTCTGGAACCATGGAGAGCCTACCTGTCATCGTAGAATCCATATAGTGCAGAAGGAGGCCATTCGGCACATCAAGCCTGTACTGACCACAATCTCAGCTATCCCTGTAACTCCCCACGGGGCAATTTAGCATGGTCAATCAACCTAACCCACATATCTTTGGGACGAAACCAGAGGAAGCCCACACAGACGCTGGGAGAATGTGCACACTTCGCACCACAGTGACACAGAATTGAACACGGGTCCCTGACACTGTGAGGCAGCAGTGCTAACTGCTGCCACCCATGGCAGAGCTGAACATTGAAACCATGATGGAGGAACTTGATCTGCTTGCCATGCGGGTAGGCTCCAGGTGCAGCTGCTGTGCTGCCTGAACTCATCATACACAGGAAAACGGCATTCCTGCAGCATCTACACAAAATTCTCTGGCTCTGCTGGAGGCAGGAGGCAAAGCCCCAAGAGAAATGTGAGTTGGATGATCAGCCATGATCATAATGAATGGCGGAGCAGGCTCAAAGGGCCAACTGGCCTCCTATCTTCTTTGTTTCCATGTGACGCAAGACACAGGGATTGCAACATATCCAGGTATCTCCAAATAAGCACCATGGGGGACGTATCTGCTCATGCTGCCCTCGTCGGACTGCAGATCCCGGCTTGAATGCATCTATCTCAAATCCCAGTGTGGTTTTAGAACTGGACGGTCTATAATTGACTTGATCCTCTCAGTTCAGCAGTGACAAGAGAAACACCAAGAAGAAAGGAGACCGCTATACATTGCCACCTTCAATCTCACCAAGGTAATCGACCATGTGAGCAGAGGTAATCTATTTAAGCTGCTGGAGAAAACTGGGTGATCTCTTTCAATGGCAGCATGGTGAGTAAGGTCAGTGATGACAGGGCAACACTGAAATCCTTTGAGATCCACGATAGAGTCAAACAGGGCATATTCTTCTCTTTACTGTTGTCATTGGCCTTCTACATCTACAGAGCTTGTCTACTTGCATAGCAGAACCAGTGGAAAGCTGTTCAAGCTTGCTCGTCTGAGATCCAAGGCAAAGGTGTGCCAACTCTTTAGAGAGATGCTGTGCTGACAAAACCGCAATCAGTTTCTAAACTGAGGAAAACCAGTAAATGGACATACTCTCACACCTGTAAAGAGTTTGGTTTGACAGTGAGCATCAGGAAGACAAATGTTGGATCCATGACGTTGCCTTGCCATGCTATGCCGCCATCTCGTATTGACGCTGACCCTGGAGCTTGCCGATAGCTTCACTTGCCTTGGCTGTACAGTCACCAGCAATCTGTCATTTTATGCTGAAATCAACGCATATCGCAAAAGCTGTCACTGTGCCGTCCAAGCTGAGTAAGCGAGTGTGTGAAAACAGCAACTCGACTTAGGACACTGTGACGTTAGTGTACCTTTTCGTAGTGCTTCGTTCTCATTGCTGCCGAGTTGCCTATAGGAGTTGTTTTATTGCTCCTTCAGTGGTTTAAATGGGGGTTTGTTTATTTTTACTCTGGGTTGTTTTATGGCCCTGCATTGTTAGGAGGAGGATCATGGGTTCTGGTCAGTTTATTTTTCCTTCCCAGGGAATTCAGGGTTTCATCTTCTGTTTTTGGCTGTCATCAGTGTTTTAGTTTAGGAGGGAGTGGGCATCAGACTGAAAGCAGTCTCTCTCTCTCTCTCTCTCTTTTTCCACCCCGGGGTTTTGGAAGTTCTGCTGGTTAGCTGAAAGCAAGGCTTCTTGTCTGCATACACTGCAAAATCTGCTGTTGGTGCCTTGACTAGAGTTCTCCTGGGTGTTCTGGGAAGCTGTTCTGAGTGTACCAAGAGAACTGCATTATTCATCCAAAGGACTCAGTTCCAGTATCAGGTGAGCATTAGTTTTTGCTCTGTTAAACCTGTGGAGGAGTTTTGTTTATGGGAAGTTTTTGATTAAAACATCTTGGATATATTTGTTAAGGGTTAGGTATTATAGTTTTTTTAACTGTAATTGACAAGTTATCGCTAATTTTCTTTCTATACATGTAACTATATTATTAAATCAACTTTGTTTGATAAAAGCTCCCTTGTGGGTCATTTGAATCATACCTGAGATGAGCCATGTCATGTTTATCCTAGCCAAATTCAAAGTGCAAAACTTAGGATCCAGGTGGGCTTCATAAAACACCGTAGTTTCTGACCTGAACCATAACGATACCAAACTGAAAGCCTTTGTTCTCTGTGAACTCTGCTTCATTGGTGTAACCTGGACAACATATGCTGGATAGGAGAGAAGACTGAGCAGTTTCCACCTTTTACTGTCTTCAGCATCTCTTGGTGGAACAAGATCACCAACTTGGAGGCCCTGGAACATGTTAATTCTGTCAGCATGCACTCATTCCCAAGCCAACATCTGAGCTGGCTGAGCCATGTTCATCGAATAGATGACAGCTGTATGCCTGAAGACCTTCTGTACAGTGAACTAGCCACTGGGTTATAATCTCTCTTGCACATTTTTCCTCCACTTCAAGTGCACCACGCGAGATGTGAAGATGGCAGACATTGTTGCTGATGGTTGTGGCCTCTGCAGGCTGACTGGAAGAGGTGAGCAGCAATGAAAAGTTTGGCTGGTCGAGAAGGAGGCATGTAAAAAAAAAAAGAAAGGCCAATGAATTGTGCATCCTCCTCTGCCACAATTGTGTGAGAGGCTGTCATGCCAGAGTAGGGTTCTCAAACCACACCATGATAAGGAGAGGCTGTCATAATCAGTTAACAATTACTTCAAGACATCGAACTGATGCCCATCACTGGGCTTGTGACTGGGGCCGGTGATGTCCACCACAGCACAATCCATTGAGACGTCAGGGCTACCACCAGCATTGATGTAAAAGAAGTGTAAATTTTCCAACTGCAGTATAAAGAAAAAAGCTCCAAATTTGACCCAAATATTGAAAATGGGAGGGAAATAGAAACTGGATTTGAATTGTGATAAGATTGCAGAAACTAAGTTACAGCCCTAACTAAAATGATACTATACTTGCTAGATGGCATTAAAATACTATTTCTCACAAAGTTTTCTCTTTTTTGTTTGCAGATAGTGGATTTTCTACGAAAGAAGGATGATTTTGTAAGCTTATTGCTGAAACATATAGGAACCTCGGCCATTATGGATCTCCTTCTCCGACTTCTTACATGCGTGGAGCAGCCCCAACTGAGGCAGGACGTGCTGAACGTAAGTGCCTTGGGTATTCCTGTTCAGTTTTTGGAATGTAGAGTAATTTTTAAGTACCATTGTACAAAGGAGAGAGCGGAGTCCAAATGATCTCCCTGAGGGAGGGACTGAGAGATCAGAATTAATGCACAGACACTTCATAGAAAGATAGGACTGAGATATCTGTAATATGAAAATATATTTTTGAGAGAGGGGCTGAAAAAATTGTAGGGAGATAATGAGGCACTTCATATTTTTGATTTATTATTGTCACATGTATTAACATACAGTGAAAAGTATTGTTCTTGCGCACTATACAGACAAAACATACCGTTCGTAGAGAAGGAAACGAGAGAGTGCAGAATGTAGTGTTACAGTCATAGCTATGGTGTAGAGAAAGATTAACTTAATGCAAGGTAAGTCCATTCAGATGTCTGACAGCAGCGGGGAAGAAGCTGTTCTTGAGTCGGTTGGTATGTGACTTCAGACTTTTGTATCTTTTTCCTGAAGGAAGAAGGTGGAAGAGAGAATGTTTGGGGTGCATAGGTTCCTTAATTATGCTGGCTGCTTTTCTGAGTGGCAAGTGTAGACAGAGTCAGTGGCTGGGAGGCTGGTTTGCATGATGTATTGGGCTCTATTCATGACTTTTCTAGTTTCTTGCGGTCTTGGACAGAGCAGGAACCATCCCAAGCTATGATACAACCAGAAAGAATGCTTTCGATGGTGCATTTGTAAAAAGTTTGCTTTCGTATTAATTTCATATTCATATTGATGTCATATTTGATAACCTGTTGAATTTCATCATAATTTCATTAAGCGCACTTTCAGATTAAGCACGATGGAGGAGAGTAATGGAAAGTAGGGGACAGGACAGGAAGGGGTGCAATGACATTGGTGAGCCAGGTTATGGAATTGAATATATGTACTAATTTGACTGCACGTACTTGTCATTTTTCTGCTGATTTACTGCAGTGTGGCAATTCGGATAAATGAGCATCCGGATTATGTATTCTAATTGAGAAATAAAGAAGTTAAATAAGCATACATCAGCCCAGGATTACTCACACTTTCATGAGAGAAGATCTAGTTTGCAATCTGGGAAAAAAAGTGGTGGAATCAGATTCACAAAGTTGTTGAGGAAAGAGTCGGCGTCATAGTGGTTTACATCATGGATACAGGCCCTTTGGCACAACATGTTCATGCCTTCCTATTTTTCAAACCACTAAGCTAAACCCAATTGTCCACATTTGGCGCATATCCTGCTGTACCCATCTTAACCATGTAATTGTCTGAATGCTTTTTAAAAGACAAAATTGGGGAGAGTGCACTGACACTGGGAAAGAACTTCGACACCGGGATTTGTTTGGTTTCTCTAAAAAGCTAGCACAATGGGCCGAATTGCAATGTCTGATTCTGTGCTTGTGTGAAGAATGTGTGGGTGTGAATCCGGCGTTCTGTGGCATATTTCTCCTTGCAAAATACTACAGATGCTCAGCAGGTCTGGCAGTGTTTGTGGAGAGAGAAAAACACATAGTAAATGTTCCAGGTTGGCATGATTCTTCAGAGCTAAAGAGAAGAAGAAGAAGAGTAGGTGGAACAAAATAGAAGGTCAGGGGCAGGTGGGAACAAGGAGAGATATGACGATAGGATGGACGCAAGTGTGCTCAGATCGTACTCAACCCTCTCCTAGTTCCCACCTGTCCTTAACTTCACCTTTTGGTTCCACCAATGCCACCCCCTCTTAACAGCATCAACTTCATTCATCTTCCTCGTGTTGCTCCGAAATGTTAACTCTGTTTCTCTCACCATGGGTGCTGCCAGACCTGCTGAGCTTTTCCAGAGTTTTCTGTTCTTATTCCTCCCTGGGACGCCTGTCGGGGTGAATTTTTTGCTCGTCCTGCACAGAGGGCCGGGCTCACTATTCCTCGCTAACCTCCTTCTGTGTTCCAACAGTGGCTGAACGAGGAGAAAATCATCCAGAGACTCATCGAGATGATCCATCGTTCCAAAGATGAGGATGTAAGTGCAAGCATCCCGTAAAGGGCAGGGAAAGGTGGAAAAGGCTGACCAGCTAATTCATCGATTGATTTGGCTCGCATTTGGCTTACTGCTAATTTGCACACAGTCACTTTACTGCTAAACCCATTATGTTGTTAATATTTGTGAAGTGCATTGCCTGTGGTGGAATGCCCCACATT
Source organism: Carcharhinus amblyrhynchos (assembly GCF_965287045.1). NCBI lineage: Eukaryota > Metazoa > Chordata > Chondrichthyes > Carcharhiniformes > Carcharhinidae > Carcharhinus > Carcharhinus amblyrhynchos. The sequence goes on along the minus strand of NC_137358.1, from coordinate 9,178,512 downwards.
TTAGAAATGATACTTCCCTGTCTGACCGGGAGTTGATCGTTAGAGTGCTGCCTGTCTCAGAAGATTGCCCATCCACTGAGTTTGAAGGAAGTTGCACTTGGCTCTGTCTCAGGAAATTCTGCAGATGTGACTTCCTATTTGTAACCCGGCTGCCTAACACTGAACGAAAGCTAAACGTCTCCATTCATTTTTTTTTAGAGTTTATTAATGTCACAAGTAAGGCTTACATTCACATTGCAGTGAAGTTACTGTGAAATTCCCCTAGTCGCCTCACTCAGGTGCCTGCACCTGAGTGTGGCAACTAGGGTCGATGCACCCTAACCAGCATGTCTTACAGAATGTGGGAAGAAACCGGAGCACCCGGAGGAAACCCACGCAGGCACAGGGAGGATGTGCAGACTCCGCACAGACAGTGACCCAAGCTGGGAATCAAACCTGGGACCCTGGCGCTGTGCTGCCCTGTTTTCTTTTACAAGTCCAATAATAAACTGACCACACTAATCAGACAAATCAAAGGTAAAAATATTACTCGGAATCCCCCAAAAGGTGCTGATGATGCCAACAGGAAATCTACCTCAAAAACGGCAAAGCCTATTTATTCAAAGGAATAGATTCATTCTCCACTTTGAACTTGGGCGCCGCGATGTCACAGTGATTGGCACTGCTCCCTCACAATGCCAGGGACTAGGGTTCAATTCCCGGCCTGGGTCACTCTATGTGGAGTTTGCACATTCTCCCCGTGTCTGTGTGGGTTTCCTTCGAAGTCCGAAAGATGTGCTGGTTTGGTGCATTGGCCTTGCTGTATTCTCCTGCTGCATACCCGAACAGGTGCCGGAATGTGCCGACTGGGGGTTTTCACAGCAACTTCATTGCCATGTTAATGTAAGCCTACTTGTGACTAATAAATAAATTTTAAAACACTGCGAATGATACCAACACAAAATCTCCCATAAAGATGTCAAAGCCTTTTTAACGAAAAGAATAAATTCAAAAACTTATCCATCCCATTTACCAGTAGTAGTTCTGGGTGGTTTCCAGCTGCGTTAAGAACCGTTACTTAAAAATAAGGATCCTGTTTAATTTTAAAAGTTTCTGCGGAATTTTCTACAGCTCGAGCTGTTCTCACTGCTCAGCCGATAAACAGCAAGAAAGCCCATGTTAGATTCCTGGTCTGTTTCGAGTTAGCTGTTCTGTCAGGTTTACTGTTCATCTTACAAGTATGCATATGTATTGCTGCCAAATTAGGACATGGGTGAATTTCACTATGATGCCCCCAAGGATTGAATGATATCAAGGCTCTCTGATGACAAATTGCCATTTGATTTGAGGCCCAGCAGGAATTGAATGCTGTCAGGGGTCACAGGAAGGGCAAAGGAGCAGGTGTCCATTCTTGGGAGTGGTGATCAGTTTCGCTCAGTTTCAGGTTCTCTCTTTCTCAGCCACCCTCCTCTTCCCAAGGCATGATTTTTGTCCGTGTGTAGTTCAGACAAGCACTACTAGCCTTCCTTTATGAGGAGGCTACCCTTCATTCTGGGCCCAGACTCTCTGATCAGGAATTCGAGCTGCCTCTTTTCCCCCTGAACAGTAGGCAGGTGCATTATTTCCTGTGCTTATCTGAGGTTGCCAAGTCAGAACAGATTTGTTGCTGAACCCCAATTCTGTTTGGTGTTACTCAAAGCAGCACCATGGCACTCTCCCATTAATTTATTTGTAATAAGAAGTCTCACAGCAGCAGCTTAAAGCCCAAGAGGTTTATTCGGTAGCATGAGGTTTTGGAGCCCTGCCCCTTCATCGGGTGAGTTTATTTACCGTAACCTTAATTGTGTGGGAAGTTCTATTATGGTAACAATAGCCATTCATTTAGAATGATGAACCTGCCACTTAAAATGCTACCCTTCTTCAGTCCCTCAAAGGCACTCTGAAGCTCTGACAAATGCAAGGCTGTTTTTTTTTCTTCATTCACATGGGTGGCATAGTGGTTAGTACTGCTGCCTCACAGTGCCAGGAGCCAGGGTTTGATTCCCGGCTTGGGTCACTGTCTGTGTGGAGTTTTCACGTTCTCCCCGTGTCTGCGTGGGTTTCCTCTAGGTGCTCCAGTTTCCTCCCACAGTTCAGAGATGTGTGGTTTAGGTTGATTGGCCGTGCTAAATTGCCCCTTAATGTTAGCAGGGTGCATGAGTGGGGGTATGGAGATACGGCCTTGTTTGGATTGTGATCAGTGCAGACTTGATGGGCCAGATGGCTGCTTTCTGTGTGAAGGGATCCTATGATTTATTCATGGAACATAGGTGTCACTGGCTGAGCCAGAATTTATTGCTCATCCCTAGTTGCCCCAGGGCAGTTGAGAGTCAAGCACATTGTTCTGAAGTCACATGTAGGTCAGACCAGGTAAGGTCAGCAGATTTCCTTCCCAAAAGGACATCAGTGAACCAGATGGGTTTTTCTGACAATCGACAGTGGTTTCATGGTCATCAGTAGATTCTTAGTTTCAGATTTTTTTTATTGAATTCAAATTCCACTATTTGCCATGGTGGGACTCAAACCCAGGTCCCCAGAACATTAGCTGAGATTTTAGATTAATAGTCTAGTGATAATACCATTAGGCCATCGTTCCCCCAGAGTAAGGGTTGTCCAATTTGTAGTACTAGGACCACATGAGACCCTGTGCACTGTTTCGTATCTGCTAGTTTGGCCAGCCTGGAAAATGGTAGTTCTTCATTAAACATTGAGACCTGTTGTCATCAGCAACCTGAGATGCATGCAGGTTAATGGGAGCAGGAATTTAAACTCCCAAGTCTGTTGTAACTGAAAAAGTTAGCACTGCGGCAGCCCTGCCTCAGCATCCGAGCCACTCTGTAAGCTGGCCTTCTGGCCTCTTACAAGATTCACTAACTGTTAACCATGAACCTCTAATGAATTTTTTCCAAACCCTATGTAATTTATGGTCATTTTCCATGGGATCTGTTATGCCCACCTGAGGGGATGGACTGGGCATTGAATTATATCTTGTCTGAAAGGTGATGCCTCTGAGAGTAGTCCGTACTGTGCTGGAGTGTCAGCTGAATCATGGCCAGTGTATATCCCTCGATCAGCATCACTCGAAGCAGATTATCTGGCAATTATCACATTGCAGTTTGTGGAATTTTGCTTTGTGAGAATTTGTTCCCATGTTTCCTACATTACAACAGTGATTAACCATTTATGTGGCGCTTTCAGACATTCTGGTGTGAAAGACACTTTTTAAACGCAAATGATGTCCTTTCACCTGAAATCAGATAAGTCAGACCAGGAATCAAGTATGGGCTTTATTTATCTGGAGACACATTTGTTGTAAAATATGTGAACAAAGAAACTTTTTACACAGGTTTTGGTGATCTGTGTTCAGTCATCTGTCTGGAATTATCATTTCCTTTGTGGTAACAGTTTTTTTTTATTCATTTGTGAGATATAGGCTTCGCTGGCTGGGCCAGCATTTATTGACCATCCCCAGTTGCCCTTGAAGGGCAGTTGAGTGTCAATCATATTGCTGTGGCCTTGGAGTCACCTGTAGGCCAGAGTGGGTAAGGACAGCAGATTTCCTTCCCTAAAGGACATTGGTGAACGAGATGTGTTTTTCTGACAATGGTTTCATAATTGTCAGTAGCTTTTTAATTCCAAATGTTATTGAATTCAAACTCCACCATCTACCATGGGATTTGAACAGGGTTCCCAGAACATTAGCTGAGTTTTTGGATTAATAGTCTAGCAATAATACCACCCAGCCATCGCCTAGTAATACAGCTTGAGAGTTGGTGTGGGATATCGTAATCTCAGCCTCTAAATGCCTCGGTCAGACATATCACGGTTCACTGCAGATCTACCGCTTGTTTCTCGCCACTGCCTCAGAGTTACAGATCAGTGAAGTCCACCTGGGGAGCTGCCTGGGTGAAAATGATTATGGGATATGGGTGTTTTGTTCTGAAATCAGAGGCCTGCTATCTGGGACTCAAAAGGATTGATCCAGACGCTTTGTGTGATATTATGTGCTGGCCTTGGAAAGGGTCCCAAGAATGATCCCTGGAATGAAGAGCTTGTTGTATGAGGAACGGTTAAGGACTCTGGGTCTGTACTGGTTGGTGTTTAGAAGGACGAAGGGGAGGACTTATTGAAACTTACAGGATACTGCGAGACCTGGATGGAATGGATGTAGAAAGGATGTTTCTACTTGTAAGAAAAGCTAGAACCGGAGAGCACAACCTCAGGCTAAAGGGACGATCCTTTAAAGCAGAGATGAGGAGGAATTTCTTCAGCCAGAGTGGTGAATTTGTGGAACTCTTTGCTGCAGAAGGCTATGAAGCTCAGGTCATTGAGTGTCTTTAAGACAGAAATAGATAGGTTCTTGATAAGGGGATCAGGGGTTATGGGGATGAGAAAAATATTAGCCATGATTGAATGGCGGAGCAGACTCAGGCCGAGTGGCCTAATTCTGCTCCTATGTCTTATGACCTTTTGGCTTCATCTTGACAGAAGCTTGCATCTGTATTCTAAAATTTGCCCATTTTGGTTTTGGGAAAATGACATCGCATTACTATAACTAGTGCCTCCAGATTAGTTTTAACTTGATTTCCTTCAAGTATAATAATGTTAATATTTTCAACATTCAGCTGTGGGGGGAAGTCAGCCTGGGGCTGACTGGAGAAAACTTTGAGCTTGTAATGCCCAGAGTCCAGTGCCCACTGGAGCAGTCCCTTGAGCGATATAGGATTAAATGTCTGAATTGGGAACGCTCCTAACACTGAGTCAGATGGTCACAGGCTCAAGGCCAACTACATAATCAAGTCTGACGCTTCAGTGCAGTGCTGCGAGAATGTTGCACCGTCAGAGGTGTGCCATCTGTCGGATTAGATATTCAACTGAAGCCCCAAAGTCTGATCTGCCTTTTCTGGTGAGTGCTAAAAGATGGTGGCACAGTTGTTAGCACTGCTGCCTCTCAATACCAGGGACCCGGTTCAATTCTGTCCTCGGGTCACTGCCTGTGTGGAGCTTGCACGTTCTCCCCGCGTCTACGTGGGTTTCCTCCGGGTTCTCCTGTTTCCTCCCATACTCCAAAATTGCATGAGTTAGGTGGATTGGCTGTGCTAAATTGCCCTTTAGAGTCAGGGGGATTAGCAGGGTAAATACATGTGGTTACGGGGAAGAGGATGGGTGGGATTGTTGTCAGTGTAAGCTCGATGGATCGAATAGGCGCCTCCTGCACTGTTCAGATTTTATTTATTTTAGTGCCACAAGTAGGCTTACATTAATGATGCAGTGAAGTTACTGTGAAAATCCTCCAGTCACCACACTCTGGGGCCTGTTCGGGTACCCTGAGGGAGAATTTAGCACGGCCAATGCACCTAACCAGCATGTCTTTCGGACTGTGGGAGGAAACCCATGCAGACACAGGGAGAATGTGCAGACCGTGCACAGACAGTGAACCCAAGCCGGGAATCGAATCTGGGTCCCTGGTGCTGTGAGGTAGCAGTGCTAACCACTGTGTCGCCCTGTGAACAATCCCATTACGCTTCTGGGAGTGGAATCAAGAAGAGCAGACACTTCTCCCATTGTCTTGGCCCAGAATTACTCCCTTATCAGGCAATTTTTAAAAAAAAATTATTTGAGCCATTCACCTTGTCTGAAAATTGGTGGCTGCGCTTAACTACAATAATGACTTCACTTTGAATTATCCCGCTGGTTGTGAAGTTATTTGAGAAGCCCTGAGGGCGGTGCATAACTGTGACCTTGATAACCATACTCAGCAGTGCCATAAAATTTAAGGTCCTAATAGTGTTTTTCTTTCCTTCACTTTCCTCACTCTCAGCAACACTCTAATGCGTCTCAGTCTCTCTGTGATATTATTCGGCTAAGCAGAGAACAGATGATTCAGATCCAGGACAGTCCCGAACCAGACCAGCTGCTGGCCACGCTCGAGAAGTAAGTTTCGGCATTTCTGACTTTGAATGTGTGGATGGGATATTTGATTTTTCTTCTCGGGAATTTCTGTCCCTTGACAGAATTCCAGAGTGTGGGTGGCTGAATTTCAGAGATTGATTAATTAGCAGTGCCTGTTGCTGCACCTCCCTGAATGTGCTGATGCAGTGCCAAGCTGCAGTTCAATGCATGTCTGCAGCTGCTCTACTGCCTAGCATAAGTGGTCATTTTTAATGTTCGAGCCATCAGCTTGCAAATACTAAAGATCCAATCTGTGATGTTCCTGCTCTGCTCGCACCTGGTGACACGTTTTAACCCCTCGAGCCATCAAGGTATCTCCCTCTTCCCCTTCCACTTCCTCGCTAGGTGTTTTAATCGCTATCTATACCTGAGAGAGCAGCCTGCCCCCAAGCTTCTAATCACATTGCATTCCCTTGTCTGCAATTTTCTCTTTAGCCTCCCCACCAACAGGACTAATACCTGACTTCCACCTGCCCTACACCCTGATGCTAGAGCTCCGACTTCTTTGTTGGAAAATCATAGACTCCCTAAAGTGTAGGAGAGGCCATTCAGCCCATCAAATCTGCATTGACTCTGACAAAGTATCTTACCAGGCTCTCTCCCTTGCCCTATCCCCATAACCTCATGCATTTCCCACGGTTAGTCCAGCTAACCTGCACATCTTTGGACACGAAGGGGCAATTTAGCATGGCCAACCCACCTAACCTGCACATCTCTGGATGTTAAGGAGCAATTTAGCATGGCCAATCCACCTAGCCTGCATGTCTTTGGACTGGGAAGAAACAAGAACACCCAGAGGAAACCCAGGAAGATATGGGGAGACTGTGCAGACCCCACACAGGCAGTCACCCAAGGCTGGAATTGAACCCGTGTCCCTAGTGCTGTGCGGCATCAATGCTAGCCACCATATTGCCCCAAATCTTGGCACATAATTGTTGCACCACAGTTCTGTATGTAGGCCCATTGAAAAATGTATTGAATTTTATAATAAATTACACAACTGTCTTATGACTCAACTTTGACCCTGGGTCGTCTGGACTTGAAATGTCGGCTCTTTTCTCTCCTTACAGATGCTGCCAGACCTGCTGAAATTTTCTCTTTTGGTTTCAGATTCCAGCATCTGCAATAATTTGCTTTTATTTACGTAACTCAGGAATGTTGCTTGGATTACATGCACTGACCACTTCCAGCAGTGTTTTTGATTTTTCCTCAGTAGCTGTAGTATATGAGCCAAACTCTAGATGTGGGAAACAGTAGTCTGTGAAAGGATAGTTCCAGTGGAGAGGCAGGATGTTGAGCTTTCTAAACTTAAGTCTTGTTTCCTCTGCTGCCTGTCCTTGTTAATTCTCCTCTTATTCAATGTTCGTCTCTCTCTCTGCATCCTCCTCTTCCATGAGGCCATTGTGCTGTTTTTGAGTTAAAGAATTTTGATTTTGCACCACCTGAGAGTTAGTAATTTTACTTCATCCTAGTGTGATGCTGTATTTTATTTTACAAGAAAAAGCTACTTTAGCATTGAAGCCAGCTCGCCATTTTGGAGGCACATGAATGTTTTGACCCATGTATTTCTTTAACTGCTTCTGTCTGGCATCTCTATCATGGAACAGTTGGTTCAGAGGAGATTTAGTTCTCATGAGATAATGCGGTTGAAACATGCAGGCAAGTTAGAGTGGAAATGGAATTTCCAGAGGAACTTGATGTGGCTGTTTAGCCTCTTGAACACTTTTCCGGCATTCAATGAGATTGTTGCTTTGTGACTTAACTCCATATAATTTCAGGGGGAGCTGGTGGCATAGTGGTAATTTCACTAGACAAGTAATCCAGGAGAGACAGGTTCAAATCCCATCATAGCACCTAGTTTGATTAGCGGTTGTCGTGCATACCCACCTGGTTCACTAATGTCCTTCAGGGAGGAAAATCTGCTGTCCTTACCCAGTCTGGCCTACATGTGACTCCAGACCCACAACAATGTGGTTGACTCTCAGCTGCCCCTCTGAAATGGCCTGGCAAGCCACTCAATTCAAAACCACCTAGAGATGAGCAACAAATGCTGGCCTTTGCCAGCGACACCCACATCTCATGAAAGAAAGGGGGCAGGGAAAGGAGCATTTGCATGCCCTCGCCCCATTACAGCACAGGAACAGGCCCTTCAGCCCACCAAACCTGCACCGAAATGCAGTTTCTGTCCCCCTGCTCTCCTCCCGTTCGTGTGTGTATCAAGCTATACCTTGAGCGTTGCTAATGTCCTGCTTCCACTACATCCACTGGCAGTGCCCACCAGCCTCTGTGTAAAAACCTTTACCTGCATATCTCCCCTAAACTTACCACCTCTCACGTTAAACCTGTGCCCTCTTGTATACAACCCTTCCACCCTGGGAAAAAGCCTCTACTATCCGTCCTATCTATGAACCTCGTAATTTTGTGGCTTCTATCAGGTCACTTCCTCAGCCTCCATCTTTCTAATCCGATTTTATCCAACCTCTCCTCATACCTAAAGCTCTTCAGTCCAGGCCATATCCTGGTAAGCCTTCTTTGTACCCCCTCCAGAGCATCCACATCCTCCTGGTAGTTTGACGACCAGAACTGCAGGCAGTGCTCCAAATGTAGCCTAACTGAAGTTTCCTTTGATACTTTAGCTAGTAATCTATCAGTCTCCATTTTAAAAATGAGCAGTCAATCTAGCATCAGTTGCTGTTCATGGAATGAGTCCCAAAATTTTGCCACCCTTGGCACCCATTGAGATTGAGAACTGGGTGCTTGAGGACGTACCGACAATTCAAAGCGGTTCTTTTCGGAATGCAACTTGTTTATGGCCAAGGATTTTTGTTTTATGATCACAATCTCCATTTGATTCACTTCCAGACAGGAAACCATCGAGCAGCTTCTTAATAACATGTTTGAGGTCGAGAAGGATGAGTCGGTGATTGTTAACGGGATCCAGGTACTGCTGACACTGTTGGAAACACGCAGGCCCCGGTAAGTGTGTGGAAAACCTGTTGCTCTGAAACCAGTATTTTCACTGCCTCCAGGGTTTTTGGTGGACAGCAAATTGTGTTGCATGCAAAAATGTGTGGAATGCTGCCGCGCACTAAATCATTGACCTAAAGATACCCTTAAGCGCAAAGTTATAGGATTTGACCGCAGCAGATTTATGTTTTGTTTATTTTTTCTACGCTTATATGCAGTCAGGCGAAAGAGTTCTGGTTGAATTCTTCTCTGCCTAAACTGGATGGAGAATAGAAACTGTTTACACTCCTACGTTGCCTTAGAAAAGGGAGCAAGAGTAGGCCGTTCAGCCCTTCAAGCCAAGGCTGATCATCAAGTTCAATATTCTGGTAACTGATTAACTAGGCAGAGATTCTAAATCAGATGTAGGTCCACTTGGTTTGTATGGCTATAGATTTACAGGCAGTCTTTGATTTTTTTGCAGGACTTTCTAGAATCGTAAAATTCTTACAGGGCAGAAAGAGGCCATTCAGCCCATCAAGTTTGCATTGACAAAAATCCAACCCAAGCCTCAGCCCCGTAACCCTACATATTTATCCTACTAATCCCCTGACACTAACAAGCAATTCAGCATGGCCAGTTAACCTAACCTGCACACCATTAGAGCGCAGGAGGAAACCAGAGCTCCTGGAGGACAACAATGCAGACATGGAGAATGTGCAAACACCACGCAGTTCCCTAGTGCCAAATTTGTACCCTGGTGTTGTGAGGCATCAGTGCTAACCACTGTGCTACCGCGCCGCCCCCGTCTTATCTTACAATGAGTTCAAAAGGTTTTGCTCAAGTTTGCAATACTTGCATGTAGAGAACCCTGTTTTGTGATTTTAAAAAAATCTCCAAGGATTTCACATTCAGTGAGCTACTTGTCAAAGTGAAGTGACAATTGTTATGTCAATAAACCAAATGTCTGTTTCTCCATTAGTGCCATGTAATTATGTCCAAAAGAAATAGAATTTGAATGAGTTTCTGCTTATCTATCCCAATAAGGAAGGTAATGACCTGTAGTGAGACATTGAAATTACTCTTGCTCTAGCAATTTACCAGAATCCACATCTTAAGGGGCAGCACGGCGACACAGTGGTTGGCACTGTCGCCTCACAGCGCCAGGGACCTGGGTTCGATTCCTGGCTTGGATGACTGTCTGTGCAGAATTTGCATGTTCCCCCCCATGTCTGCGTGGGTTTCCTCCCGCAATCTGAAAGACGTGCTGATTAGGTGCATTGGCCATGCTAAATTCTCCTTCAATGTACCCAAGCAAATGCTGGATTTTCAGAATAACTTTATTGTGGTGTTAATGTATGCTTACTTGTGACATGAATAAATAAACTTAAAGGCAAGTTGACGTGCAAGTTTAGTTGGCTTCAGTCATCCTGCTGTAAAGGTTTTGATTGACACATCACAGAAGTACCAGTGCAAAGAGTTAGCTTCTGTAGGTTTCTTTGTGCCACATAATGGGTCTTGTGTTGCTACTGTAGGAATATTGGGTATTCCCTAGGAAATCTGGATGAGGAGGGCTGTCCCACTTACTAATGGAATAGTGGGAGAAGAATTGGGAACAGGTTGGCTCAGGGAAGTGTAAGGCTCAAGTCAGTTTATTTTGTTCACAAGTAGGCTTACATTAACACTGCAATGAAGTTACCATGAAAATCTCCTACTTGCCAAACTCCAGCACCTATTCAGTTACGCTGGGGGAGTATTTATGTGGCCAGTGCATCTAACCAGCGCATCTTTCGGACTCTGGGTGGAAACCCACACAGACCCAGAATGTGCAGACTCCACACCTCCAAGCCAGGGATCAAACCCGAGTCACTGGCGCTGAGACAGCAGTGCTAACCACTGTGCCACCATAGTGTCTCACTTGCCCAATGTGAACTTGAAGCAGCATGGGCTTTCCCAGTAATGCTGCCATTAGGGACTACTAAGCCCCTCTAGTCTATCCTGCCATTCTGATCTGCAGCCTATTGACGTGCCTTGATACCGTATCCCTTAAAGCTCTTACCGAGTAAAAATCTATTGATTTTTCGATTTATTCGCTGTTGAAAACTAACTGATGTCTGTGGTGTTTCAAAATTATTATGTCTGGTCATCATAATCACTGGGTTCGGTTCAAAACCGGGTAAGTGCTGCCCCAATTGTCATCGTGTCCACACAGATTTCACTTGTGTCTGTTAACAATTGTCTGAAGTTAAATCCTCACAGGATTTCATTAGCATTCTCAGCTTTTGAAGACCCGACCCATAATCCTGCTCGGCAGATTGTTACAGATCATGTATGCTGCTCTGTTTACTGGGATTTCTCCTCCTGTTTTCTTTCTGCACAGGTCTGACCTGGGTGGCATGGGTGGACTTTTCTGTAACATCGATGGGCAGCTGGACCTATGCCCGCCAGGAATGGATCACGCTGGCAGCCAGGTCAGTGCAGGGACGCTACTCGGCATCAAATTAAGACTGCGGGATTTCCACCAGCTCCTCCTCGACCCACCAAAGGTAAGTATTGACGTGAAGTTACTTTTATTACCTGCAGAGATTGGGGAAGGCCTGAGGCACAATAATAAAATCACTTATAACCCAGAAGCTCAGGCTTAAATACCACGGGGAACGACATTCCAGCCCCACCATAAAATCTGTTGGAATTTAAATTCCATTAAAATGAAATCTGGAACTAAAGGCTATTGATGGTGACCGTACTTCCATTGAACATCTGGTTCCCTGATGTCCTTTAGGCAAGGAAATCATAGAATCCTCCACTGCAGAAAGAGGCCATTCGACCCGTCGAGTCAACGCCAGTCACAATCCCACCCAGGCCCCATTCCCGTAACCACATCTTTACCCTGCAATTCCCCAATACTTGGGTCAATTTAGCATGGCCGTTCAGCCTAACCCACAGATCTTTGGACTGTGGGAGGAAACCGGAGCACCTGGAGGAAACCCACACAGACACGGGGAGAACGTGAAAGCTCCACACACACAGTGAACCGAGGCCAGAATTGAACCTGGGTCCGTGGCGTTGTGAGGCAGCAGTGCCACTATGCTGCAAAATCTGGCGTCCTTACCCAGTCTGGACTACATGTGACTCCAGAACCACAGCAATATGGTTGACTCTCAACTACCGTCTGAACAAGAGCAACTAGGGATGGGCAATAAATGCTGGCGCAGCCAGTGACGCCCGTGTCCCAAAAATGAATGAATTTATTTTTAAATTCAATCACCCTTCCTCCACTGCTTTCTGAGGAAAAGAGTACCAAAGATTCTCTCACTCACGTGCACGCACACCCCCCGTTTGGAATGGCCTCTAATACATTTATATCCTTTCTTAAATACGGAGGTGAAAACTGTACATAGTATTCAAAATAATCTGGGCTCCACAACATCCAGTACAACTGTAATGAAATATCCCGACTTTTATATTCCATTCCCCTTGTTTAAAAAAAAATTTCATTTGTACCCCTAATCACTTGCTGCACCTGCATATTAACATTTCGTGGTTCATGTACCATGACGCCCAGTTCCCTCTGTACCTTTCTGCAATGTCTCTTTATTTGAATATTAAGCTGCTGCTTTATTCTTTCTGCCAAAATGGAGAAGTTTGCGTTTGCCTGCATTATATTCTATCTGCCCAAAATGTTGCTCGTACAAATAAGAAGCATTTTCAGGCTCCTTATGTTTTAAATTTTAGGTCTATTTATTAGCCTTGCATTAACACTGCAATGAAGTTACTGTGAAAATCCCCTAGTTGCCACAGTCAACCGCTTGTTTGGGTACACTGAGAGAGAATTTAGCACGGCCAATGCACCCTAACCAGCTCATCTTTTGGACTGTGGGAGGAAACTGGAGCACCCAGAGGAAACCCACGCAGACAAGGGGAGAAGGGGCAGTCTCCACAGAGACAGTGACCAAAGCCGGGAATCAAACCCTGGTCCCTGGCGCTGTGAAGTAGTAGTGCTAACCACTGATCCACTGTGCCACTACGTTCTCTTCATAACCTACTTTCCTACCTACCTTAGTGTCAGCAGCAAATTTAGCAACCATACGTTTGGGCCCTTCATCCAAGTCATTGATGTAAACTGTGAATAGTTGAGGCCGCTGCACTCGTCACATTTTGCCAGCCTGAAAATGACTCATTTATGCAACTTTTGTTTCCTGTTATGTGGTCATTACTCATTATAGTATGAGCTCTTATTTTGCATAGTAACCTTTGATATGGCACCTTGTCAAATGCCTTCCGGAAATCCATGTACTTTGCATCCAGTATGTCCCCATTATCCGTGTTGCTTGTAATATTCTCAAAGAACTCCAATAAATTAGTCATGGTTTCCCTTTCACAAAACCATATTGACTGCCTAATTGCAATGAGATTTTCTAAATGCTGAACCATAGCCATTTCAATAATGGATTCCAGCAATTTCTTTGCGACATATGCAAAGCTAACTGGCCTGGAGCTTCCTGCTTTCTGTCTCCCTCCTCTCTTGAAAAGAAGAGGCACATTCGCTGTTTTTCAATCTGATGGAACGTTTTAGAAAATTTAAAAACTGTATTCATTTACTGTCTGCAGCCACTTCCCTTAAGACTCTGGGACGAAATTCACCAGGACCTGGCGTCTTGGCCAGCTTTTAGCTAGAATGCTTTAAGTTCCTCCCTTCCTTTCAACCCCCCTTTCACTTCTGAGGTGTTATTTGTATCCTCGGCAAGAAGATGAATGCAAAATATCTTCAGTTCATCCACCGTTTCCCTATTTTCCATTCTCCTCATTCACATCCTCTCAAGGACCAACGCTCACCTTACTTGTTTCCTTTTTAAATACCTGTTTATATTTTAGCTAGTTATTCCTCATATTCTAATTTCTCCCTCTTTGTTAATCATTCTTTGTTTTTAACATTCTGTTCTATCTCCTCACCTGTCGCACTCATTTGTGGCATTATACACTTTCTTTGATACTATCCTTAACTTCCTTAGTTAGCCACAAATGATGTATTCTACCCTCAGAGTCTCTTACTGGAATGTAACTTTTGTGAACATTATGAAAATATCTCCTTTTAAATGCCTTTACATCTCTACTAATCTATCCCTTAACCTAATTTCCCAATTCACTTGGCCATCTCTGTTTTCCTGCCCTCATAATTGCCCCTATTTAATCGTATGCTTTCCCCCTGTTTGTGTGGTTTCCTCCCATTTCCCCCACCGTCCAAAAGATGTGCTGGTTAGGTGCATAGGCCGTGCTACATTCTCCCTAAGTGTACCCATGATGCTTAGACTGACACCTCACATCACCAGGTTTGATTTCCAGCTTGTGTCACTGTGCGGAGTCTCATGTTTTCCCCATATCTGCATGGGTTTCTTCCCACAGTCCGAAAGATGTGCTGATTAAGGTGCATTGGCCATGCTACATTCTTCCTCAGTGTACCCGAACAGGCGTTGGAGTGTGGTGACTAGGGAATTTTCACAGTAACTTCATTGCAGTGTTAATGTAAGCCTATTTGTGAGTAATAAATAAACTTTAAAATACTAGTCTTGGGTCCATTCCCCCCTCAAACTGTATATGAAATTCCAGCATAATATGATCATTGCTACCTCTGGGCACCTTCACTGAGTTATTAATTCATTCTGTCTCATCGCACATGATCAGATCGAGTATAGTCCACCCTCTGGTATTAGAACATGCTGTTCAGAGAAAATGTCCTGAAAACACTCCAGGAACTCATCATCGGGCTACCTTTGCCAATTTAATTTGCCCAATGCATGTGTGGATGAAAATCACCCATGATTTTCCCAGTACCTTCTCACAAGTCCACATTATTTGTTCCTGTATGTCCTACCCTCCAGTGTGATGACTGTTCGGGGGGACTGCAAACCACTGCCACAAGTGAATTCTTAGCCTCTGCTGTTTCTCATTTCCACCTAAACAGTTGGATCTCCAGATCTCTATTATACCAATGCCAACCTTATCTAACAGAGCTAGTCCTCCATCTTTTCTCAGCTCCCTGTCTTTCCCAAATGTCCTTCTCCTAACTGCCTGTGTTTCTCAAATGTCATGGATCCTTAACTATTCAGATCCAAACCCTTGTCATCCGGCAGCTATGACTGTAATCGCGGTCAGCTCATATTTATTTATTTGTATGCTGTCTGTCCATCTGTTTTATTATGAATGCTGCATGCATTCAGATTCAGAGCCCTTTGTTCTGCCTCTGTTATTTTTATAACCTCTGATGCAGTAATAGTTTTGTACACTCTGTCCCTTCCTGCTGCACTTGGATCACCATTTCCCTTATTCTTGCCTTTATTGTCTTCTGATTCCTCTCTTCAGTTTATTACATCTTCCCAAGCTTAACCCCACACCACCACTATTTAGTTTAAAGCCCTCTGTCTACCATCCTATTTATACAATTTGCTAGAACACCTTCCCAGCAAGGTTCAATTGAAGGCCATCCTAACAGTATACTTTCCACTTAGCCAAGTACTGGGGCTAGTGCCTCACGAATCACAACGCATTTCTCCCACGCCAATCTTTAATCCATGCATTTAAGTGTCTAATCTGATTTACCCCATGCCTGCACAGTGGTTGGCACTGCTACCTCTCAACAGTGCCAGGGATCCGGGTTCAGTTCCAGGCTCGGGTCACTGTCTAGTGCAAAGTCTGCATGTTCTCCCCGTGTCTGCATGAGTTTCCTCAGATTTCTTCCCACACTCCAAAGATCTGCTGGTTGGGTGCATTGGCCGTGCTAAATTCTCCCTCAATGTACCTGAACAGGCGCTGGAGTGTGGCGACCTTGGGGATTTTCACACTAACTTCATTGCACTGTAAGCCTACTTGTGACAACAATAAATAAATTTGTTCATGGCTGAGGTAGAAATCAAGATTATCACCTTTGAAGTTCCGCTTTTCATTTAGATGTTCATAGTCGGTCAACAAGAAACTCTTTCCTAGTTCTGTGTATGTTGTTGGTACTGATGTGGACTGGATCCGTTGGATCTTCTTCTTGACCCATTGCTAGTTCCTCTCCAATCCAGAGCAGGTGTCGTGAACACTGGCACTGAACAGGCAACATGGCTGTCTAGATTCCCGTGCTTGGCTGCAGAGAACTGTGTCTATCTCACTGACTACACTGGTCCCAACTACCACTGCATGCCTTTAACTCCCCCTGCTTGAATGGCTTTGTGTTCCATGTTCAGTTTACTCAGCCACTTTCATCCTTATAGACTGCAAAAACTTCAAACCTGTTGGACAATTGCAAAGTCTGAGGCTTCTCTCCCCCTACCCTCTGGGTCCCCATACCTGCCTTGCTTGCTGTCACACCCTCCTGTCCCTGACCACTGAAAAAAATCAGAAGACCCCTATTCTGGTGTGACTGCCTCCTAGTACTTCCTCTCACTTGTTATCACCTGTAGATGTGATAGTGTTGACTATAGGCTGGTGCCAGCTGCTTCTAATCTAGTTTTAATGTTCTGCTTTAGGTTACATCTTATTGTGTGTGACTATTGGTGTGATTGTGTTCTCAATTATGTCCGTATTTAATGAAGGATGTGCTGGCCTTGGAAAGGGTCCAGAGGAGGTTCACAAGAATGATCCCTGGAATGAAGAGCCTGTCGTATGAGGAATAGTTGAGTACTCTGGATCTATACTCATCGGAGTTTAGAAGGATGGGGGGGGGATCTTATTGAAACTTACAGGATACTGCAAGGCTTGGATAGAGTGGACATGGAGAGGATGTTTCCACTAGGAGGAAAAACTAGAACCAGAGCGCATAACCTCAAGCTAAAGGGATGATCCTTTAAAACAGATGAGGAGGAATTTCTTCTGCCAGAGGGTGGTGAATCTGTGATTTTCTTTGCCGCAGAAGGCTGTGGAGGCCAGGTCATTGAGTGTCTTTAAGACAGAGTTAGATAGGTTTTTGATTAATGAGGGTGTCAGGGGTTATGGGGAAAAGGCAGGCAAATGGGAGTGAGAAAAAAAAATCAGTCAAGATTGAATGACAGAGCAGACTCGATGGGCCGAGTGGCCTAATTCTGCTCCTATGTTTTATGATCTATTCCTGGATGGGTCCTCAATTATGCTGGCTATTTTTCCAAGGAAGCGGGAAGTGTAGGCAGCTCAGTGGACAGGAGGCTGGTTTATGTAATGGAGTGGGCTACGTTCACAACCCTTGTAGTTTCTTGCAGTCTTGGGCAGAGCAGGAACCATACCAAGCTGTGATACATCGGGAAAGGATGCTTTCTATGGTGCATCTGTGTGAGTTGGAGAGTCAGTACAGACATGCTGAATTTCCTTCAGCTCTTGAGAAAGTAGAGGCGTTGGTGATCTTTCTTAACTATGTTGTCGGCATGGGGGGAATAGGGGAGGGGAAGTGGAGTTAATTTAGAAACAAAGCTATGAACTGTTGAATAGCGAGCAGGTTTGAGGGGCCAGAATGCCACCTACTGCTTCTCATGCTTGCATCCCAATCAGAGGGTTTCACTAACAAGCATTTCAATCGCTCTACAAATTAGCTACAGTTCAAGATAATGCGCATTGTATTTTGAGACTTTGCCTCTTACCCCTCCAGTTTTCTTCTTTCTCTTTCTGTAGAAAAGTAAAATGGTGACTACCTGGGGCATCCTGGACCCGCCACTGGGGAACACTCGGGTTCATGTGGTCAAACTCATCACTAGCGTCTTACAAGTGAACAATAGCGACGTGAATCAGGAGTTGATGGAGTTGAACACACTGGACGTTCTTCTGGTGAGTGTTGGGTTTGGGAGAGGGCTGTCCTGTACCGACCAGGGAAGGTGAAAAACAGTATCGTATCTGAATAGTTTGCCTAGACTGGTTTGAGAAGGATGGCCACCAGTGAAAGTGGAACCACGTCCCATTAAAGACATTGTCTTCCCAAGAATGAGAAAAGGAACCGTAATCATATCTGAACTAACAGGAAATGTCCGAGGAGTGCATGCTGTGCATATGCTTTGTTGTAAACCTTTTTCGTAGAATCCTTACAGTGCAGAAGGTGGCCATTCCACCCATCAAGTCTGCACCCGCTCTCTGATAAAAATAACTTGCCCAGACTCTATCCCCGTAACTCCACAGACTTACCATGACTAATCCATCTAGCCTAGACATCTTGGGACACTTGAGGGTAATTTAGCATGGCCAATCCACCCAACCTACACATCCTTGAGTGTGGGAAGAAACTGGAACATCTGGGTGAAAAACCCACACAGACACGGGGCGAACATGCGGACTTCACACAGGCAGTCACCCGAGGCTGGAATTGAACCTGGATCCCTGGCACTGTGAGGCAGCAGTGCTAACCATTGTGCCACCATGCTGCCCATTTTGACCCTTGCATAATAGCAGCTGATCATGGTTGAGATTTTGTCCACAGATTGTTCTGTTGTCTCAATCCTGCCAAGGGTGTGTTCCACACTAATGCTCGCTCTTCATGGATCTGCTTCACCAGGATCTCTACTTCAAGTACGTGTGGAATAACTTCCTCCACTTACAAGTGGAGCTGTGTATTAGCACGGCTCTGGGGAACCCTCCAGCAGAAGATTGCACTGAAGCCAATGTAGAAAATCACAGTGAAAACAGCACAGAGACCACCCGAGAAAATCCACTCATCAAACACGTATGTAAAACCTGGTTCTTTCAGGGATCGCGGTCCAGTGGGTTAGACACTCACGTTCTACCCCTTTTTCTTTATATTATGTATATTGCATACAATAGTTAAGCAGTTTATCAGTGTACTTTTCTGAATTAGTGATGTTGATGGCTTATCTCCACCAAGAAATTAAAACAACGAGAGCTTATTGATACGTTCAATATTAAGTAACCCAGTTATACTGAAGATTTTATTTTTTAAAACAGTAAGTCATACTTTAAAGCAAATTGAACCTTTTTTTAAAGCCATGTAGATTTTGTAATTTAGATTGATTCCTTCAGGAGCCTGAGTCAAAGTCCTTGGTTTTTCTAGCATCAGCAACACTATTTGGTACTTCCACAGTCATCCCATCCATCTATTTCTTAAGGCGGATCTGGCAACCCAAACAAGATGTCTGTGAGATCGTAGGCCAAGTCCAACATATCCATTTCTTCCTCAGTAATGCTATCCAATTGCTTGTAGACAGATTCTTCACAGGTTAGGTGACATTTGGAGCAGGCCAAAGTTCTTTCACATGCACCAAAACCATTAATATCCAAGTTATTTTACCGCTTAGCCTTGTATTCAAATCCAGCTCAGACTGGTTTGAAAGCTTTCTTTTCATCCTGCATCCTAATGTGAAATGTTTGAGTTATCAGTTGAACCTAATGAGGCTTATAAATAGAACGCAAAACAGCAATGTGCAAATTAATCAGCATTTTGCACCATTCTCCTTTTGATTCATTTGTATGGATGTGGTCATTGGTGGCAAGGCTAGTGTTTATTGCCTATTCCAAATTGCCCTGAGGAAGTGGCAGTGAGCCACTGCCTTGAACTGCCGTGCTCCACGTCCTGAAGGCATGAGGCTAGAGTCAGGAATGTGGTGTGTTGTAGGATTTGGAGCTGGTGGTAGATATGGGGTATGGTGAGGAATTTGAATATATGGGGAGAATTTTAATATTGAAATGTTACTGGACCAGGAAAGCCTGGGGAACGGGAGGTGGGTGGAGAATAGGGGGGTGGGGGGGGAGGATGAAGTGGAGGGAAAGGGAAGAGGGTGGTTGGGGGAGGGGAGGAGATTGGAGTGGGGTGTCAGAGAATGGGGGACTAGCCAGAAGGTCATTGAGAGAGCCTGGATGTGGTAAGTGCATAAATGGATGTTTCAGTTGCAGGTGAACCAAGTGAGGGACTGAGACAGCTGGTGTCTTGAAGGTGAAAGTGAAGTTGTGACAGTGAGAATATGGGTCACTAGACCACCTGTGGGTCCAGTAGAACACAGAGATTGCGATAAGTCAGTGACCAGGGAGAGGGATGGAATAGTTGGAACAGCTGGCTTACGTGTGGAACCCAAAATGTTCTTGTGTTCTTTTTCCTATCAGCTGTTCCAGAAATGCCGGTTGCTGCACAGAGTCGTGTCGGCCTGGGAAGAGAATGAAAAAGTGCAGTAAGTATTCAGGAAATGGAGGGGTGTGCAGGCAATAGCCAGAGAAGGAAACAGCAAATATGTCAATTGAGATGAGAGGATCAGCACCAGCAGTTGGAGGAGGAACCCTTGACTCAAAGCCAAGCTTGCCACACTCCCTGATTCCTCAGCTAAACATTTACTTTTCAGAACACTGCTGTGCTGCAGCCGGAATAGGGATTATTGGTAACATTTTTGGTGTTACCTTGAGCCACGTGTGCGCTGTCTAGCTAACTGAACTAACCAGCTCTCCGCATCCCTCCTTAGCTCAGGTACTTTGAGAAGCCTTGTCCAGAAAAGTCATCTGTTACTGGACTCTCAATCCTACTCGCATCCTCTTGATTGCCTCCCTGTGGCAAGCCCAGGGAGTGATTCCTTTGTTTATAAAGGAGGATATATCCTCTATCCTGAACAGAACAAGTTTTTGCACTTTCCACCTTGTCACTGTTTCACCCTGTGTATGTGGTTTGATAGTGAAAGACTTGGCTGCAGTCAATTAACTTGGTATAGACTGTGGATTGAATCGTTTTTTTATTCATTCATGGGACATGGGTGTCGCTGGCTGGGCCAGCATTTGTTGCCTGAAGGCAGTTGAGAGTCAACCACATTGCTGTGGCTCTGGAGTCACATGTAAGCCAGACCAGGCAAGGATGGCAGATTTCCTTCCCTAATGGACGTTAGTGAACCAGATGGGTTTTTCCAACAATGCTTTCATGGTCATCAGTAGATTCTTAATTTATTGAATTCAAATTTCACCATCCCCAGAACATTAGATGAGTTTCTGGATTAATAGTCTAGCACCAATACCACTAGGCCATTGCCTCCCCAGAAGCCTGTGCTTTCATTTTCCAATGCTATATGAGGCGATGTTGTAGGACCATAGGAATTGGGAGCAGAAGGAGGCAAATTCAGCCCTTTGAGCCTGCTCCACCCTTCAATGAGGTCAGGGCTGATCTCTCCCTGATCCCAAGTCCACCTCCCCACCTGTTCCCCATATCCCCTTATCCCTTTTTTTACTAGAAATATATCTTATCTCCTTAACCATTCAATGATTCAGACTCCACCGTGCTATGGGGCAGCGAGTTCCACAAGTTCACCGTCCTCTGCCAGAAGTAGTTCCTCCTCATCTCAGTTTTAAATCTACCGTCTCTCAACCAGCACCTGTGACCTCTTGTTCCAGATTATCCCACAAGGAGAAACATCTGGTCTACAGTTAGTTTATCAAACCCTTTTAAAGTTTTATAGACTTCGATCAGATCCCCTTTTGTCCTTCTAAACTCCAGTGAGTAGAAGCCCAAGCTGTTTAATCTCTCCTCATACTTCAACCCTTTCATCCCAGAATCAATCCAGTGTCCTTACCATCTAGCTCATTGACCAAGCACCTCACTCCTGTCCTTTAAGTTCTCTCCAATGTCCCTTGTAATATTACTATAATACTCGAGTCTACAACTCATGATTTGGTATACCCCGTGTGCCTGTTCATCTGCCAGGAAGAGAAATTGCTCCGACTTGTTCCCAAGCTTCCGGTTATAGGGCAAGATGGGTGCATCGCCATCCCCTCAGCCTTAGGGTGCTAGAGGGGAGATCAAAAGAGTGGAAAAGCTATCAGATTAATGACTTATTATCGAAATATGTTAAATCCAGTAAAACCATGAGCGAAGATGCAAATTCTCCAAAGGAATAATTAATTGCTTTTGCACCTGTTTTGTGAGGAAAGCTAAATATAAAGCCTCAGAAACATCACCCATTGCAGTCAGTCCCACCTTAATGTGCAGATGGAAGCATACTTAAACGATGTAGGTCTAGAACAGACCATGTGGCTCTATTTCATTGGGTGGATCGCAAAGCAGTAACTGTTATTTTGAGCCCTGCAACAGATGGATAAGCAGCTCGAATCTGAATTTCCACAATCTGTCTGTCCATTCAGGATTCTTTAATTAGGGCGGCATAGTGGTTAGCACTGCTGCCTCGCAGTGCCAGGGACCCAAGTTTGATTCCCGGATTGGGTCACTTTCTGTCCAGAGTCTGCATGTTTTCCCTGTGTCTGTATGAATTTCCTTATGGTGCTCTGGTTTCCTCCCACACTCCAAAGATTTGTGGGTTAGGTGGATTGGCCATGCTAAATTGCCCCATAGTTTCAGGGGAAGGGGGGCTAGTTAGGGTAAAATGCGTGTGGTTATGGGTGGGATTGTGGTCGGTGCAGGCTCGATGGGCTGAATGACCTCCTTCTGCATTGTAGGATTCTATGATTCCATGGAATCCCTACAGTGCAGAAGAGGCCATCTAGTCTGTACAGATTGTGACATTATTATCTTACCCAGAACCCTCCCCCTCCGATACATGTCCCTTGACTAACCTAATCTACATATCTTGCAATACTAAGGGGCAATTTACTATGGCCAATTGATCTTACCTGTACGTCTTTGGACTGAGAGAGGAAACCCACGCAGACACTGGGAGAACGTGTGAATTCCACACAGTGATTTTAGGCTGGAATTGAACCCGGATCCCTGGAGCAGTGAGGCAGCAGCTTGTCACAAGCCACCGTGCTGTCCACAAATTCTCTATGCAATCGTACAACATCAGAGGAGGCCTACTACTGCCCTTGCAGGCAGGGCACTTCAGATCACCCTGTCTTTTAGGACACCAGTGACGAACGTCACCAGGTAGAGATCAGGAATGAAGTCTTGGTCTTACTCTTCTGTAGTCCAGGGGTGGTGAGAGCAATTAGAGCACTCCCAGGTATGGCCATGCTGAGGTCAACTACCTGGCACAGATTGGAATCTGGGAGTTTCTACTCTGTATGGTTTGATGCTACACCAATTGCCTTGCTCTTATGCCATGGGATCAACTGAGTTGCTTAATACAAGACTGGACAGGAAGACATTTTTTCCATTAGCAGAGGGGTCAATAATCAGGGAGCATAGATTTAAGGTCATAGAGAAGGCTAAGAGGGGAGTTGAGAAGAAGCTTTTTCACTGAGGGTGTTGGGAGTCTGGAACTCAATGCCTGAATGGGTGATTGAGTCAGAAACACTCCTAACATTTAAATATTCAATTGCGCTGTTGTAGCCTCCAGGGCTGTGGAACAAGCGCTGGGAAATGGGGTTAGTGCTGAATGGTCATCTGTAAACTGCTATAAAGCTGTAAGTGTTTGTAACTCCTGAGAGTGTGGCTTATTTCGATGTTGTTCTGTTTCCTCTTAGGTCGGAAGGTGGCAAGCGGAAAGGCTACATGGGTCATTTAACAAGGATAGCAAACGCCATGGCACAAAATTCAGAAAATGGTCCAAACCATACTTCGATAGCACAGATGATCAAAGGTAATTTGTCAGTCAGCCAGAAGAACTCGCCATTAATATTCAACTGCGATTCACCACAGTGAATTCAGAGCTGCTCTGTGCTCCATTTCTTGTATCAGTTGTGCTGATGGATTAGCATGGAACTGGCTGTTTTCTTTCTAAAATTGGGATCAGTTAGGATTGAAAACCATTCCTGTTGTCCATCCCATTAACTTACACCTCCTGGGAAAGTGTCAGTTTCACTGGATGGATATTTTGCTGTCAGGTAGTGCATGGCAAGACCAGTAACTGGCAGTGACTAGAATTAACTGCATGTCTGAGCATTGAGTGCCCACCTGACTGGTGCTGGCATTGTGAATAGCTGCAATCTTGGAAGCACACACAAATCGCAAATTGCTTGCGGTGATCGAGAGGTTAAATATCAGGTTATGCAACAATGATGTCTGGAATAAGAAGAGCATTTTGGGATAAATTTCCTTCATTCATAGAGCATAAAGTAGCATCCCTACAGTGCAGAAGGAGGCCATTTGGCACACCAAATCTGCACTGACTGTCTGACAGAGCAACCCACCCAGGCTCCATCCCTGTGTATTAATCCCCCTAACCTGCACATCTTCAGACACCAAGGGGCAATTCAGCATGGCCAGTCAACCTAACTGCACATCTTTGGGCTATCATAGATTCCCATCCCCTGGCGTATTAGTTTAAACCCTCCCCAACCAGTGTAGCAAGCGGTTCCCTCTAGAACATCAGTCCCAGCCCTGCCCAGGTGTAATCTATCTAGTTTGTACAGATCTTGCCTCCCCTAGAACCGATCCCAAAGGGGAGAACCTGCAAACTCCACAGCCAGTCACCTGAGGCCAGAATCGTACCTGGGTCCCTGGTACTGTAAGGCAGCAGTGCTAACCAGTGTGCCACTGTGCCGTCCTAGGGTGACCAACATGCAGATTTAACCCATTAATTATGATCGCGAGCACAAAGTACCTACGAAATGTTGATGATTTTCTAAAAAGAGAGGCGTCTAAGGGGAATGGAACTTGGTGTGTTGCCCTGACCCTGAAGATTCTTGTGTCAGAATTTGCATAATTGACTTTGCCTTGTTTCAGAACTACCAGATGAAGAGAGGGAGCGATGGGACAAGTTTGTGTTGGGATCACTGTCTGAAATGAACAAGAAAAACACAGTTGACTTGGTAAGTTAGCATTGCGAGCGGGGCCACTGACCAGTGTCCAAGCATTGCAGCCACTTTTGGCTGAAGATCGTCTCCAGTTTCAGCTTCACTCGAAACACCTCAATATCCCACAGGAGTTGTCAGCTCTCTGCCCACCTTGCTAGGATGCAATGCCACAGGTGCTTGGCATTCCTCTACTACCCCATACCCACATTAATGTGTGAAGCCAGACCAAGTCTCTCCCACGGCGGGAGAGAGTTGCAGACCGGCCCCAGTTGTGTGCACAGATGTGCACCTTCCAGCCAGATCACTGACTGGATTGTATCCAGGAGCAGGAATTCTGCCTAGTTCCAATTTTAGAGTTCTCACTGGCCAAAAATAAATTGTGCACCCGTAATAAACGGATGGAATTAGTTTTGACCTGTTTCTGGGGCTGAAACAGCAAACATACAGCTGACGCTCAGCTGAAATTAGAGCTCGGGCACCATCTAGCCAGTTAGCTGCAGGTGCCAAGTAGGTGTTTAGAGCCTGCTCACTGGTTTCATGAGGAGGAAGGTGGGCTAGCAGGCCTGAGGAAAGTTCTGGAAGTGGGAAGAGTGAGGGAACTGACAGTGAAATCTTAGCCGGTGGAGGTGTGTGCGCTAGCCACTAAATGGCCTCCTTCTGCACTGTCGGGATGCTATGATTCTTGCTTCCCGTGGTTAAAAGTATCTTTCCCTCTGACATTGGCAATGCGTCAACAGGTTTCCGTGCCTATATTTTTTTTTCAGTCCGCCTTTGATCGCCTGGTTAGGAGGTGGTAACTTCCCTTCCAAGATTGTTAGCATTTCCTTCTAATTCGACACGGTGGCCCAGTGGTTAGCACTGCTGCCTCACAGCGCCAGGGACCCGGGCTCGATCCACGGCTTCGGTCAGTGTATGGAGTTTGCATGTTCTCCCCGTGTCTGCATGGGTTTCCTCCAGGTGCTCTGGTTTCCTCCCACAGTCCAAAGATCTGCGAGCTAGGTTGATTGACCGTGCTAAATTGCTCCTTAGTGTCAGGAGGACTAGCAGAGTAAATGTATAGGGCTATGGGGAAAGGGCCTGGATGAAATCGTGGTCGGTGTAGACTCGATGGGCCGAATGGCTTCCTGCACTGTAGGATTCTATGATTCTTGTTTCCCATGGTTAAAGTGTCCTTTTTTCTGACATTGGCAGTTGCTCAGGCATTCGCTGCCTTTTGGAAACCTACTACTGTGAGTCATGACAGTCTTGTGTTTTTAGAACGATTGGCTGTCTAATAAGCTAATATTTTTGGGAGATATTTTGATACTGCACTGAAAGCTTCGCTGTATTTGTTTTGCAATAAGTCATGTTTGACGTTTGTGGCTCAGGTAAACATGCGGAACCTGCACTCCTCAAGTGATGACGATGAGAACGACCTGAAAGAGTTCAGCTTCCCACAGGAGGCTGTCCTACAGCAGGTATGAACTGGGCGCAGCACAAAACACTGAAAAGCTTGCATTCTCTCTCTCTCTCTCTCTCTCTCTCTCTCTCTCTCTCTCTCTCTCTCTCTCTCTCTCTCCCTCCCTCCCCCTCTCTCTCCCCATGGCGTTTTACTCCTTCTTGCCCACTCATTCTTAAATCTTTCTTCTAGGGCACGGAAGGGGTTAACAGGTCAGCAGCCTAAACAAAGGGGGGTAGAAATTGTCGTATGAATAGCATTTTGATTGGATTTATTATCTTATTGGGATACAGTGAAAAGTGTTGTTTCTTACGCACTATACAGACAAAGCATACCGTTCATAGAGTCTATGCTGGCCAACCCACAGCACATGGCGATTCAAGAAGGCAGCTCACCACTGCCTTCTCAAAGGTGACTAGGGATGGGCAATGAATGCTGGCCTAGCCAGCCACGGGCAATGAATGCTGGCCTAGCCAGCCACGCCCATGTCCCACAAGTGAATAAAAAAAAGGAGAGAAGGAAATGATAGGGTGCTGGGCAAATTATCATCAGCTGTTGGCTGAACAGATTTCAAAGAACAAAGAAGATTACAGCACAGGAACAGGCCCTTTGGCCCTCCAAGCCTGCACCAACCATACTGCTTGACTGAACTAAAACCACCTACCCTTCTGGGGTCCGTATCCCTCTATTCTCATCCTACTCATGTACTTGTCAAGACACCCCTTAAAACTCATGCTTCCACTACCTACTCTGGCAATGAGTTCCAGGCACCCACCACCCTCTGTGCCTCGTACATCTCCTTTAAACCTTGCCCCTCGCACCTCAAACCTGTGCTCTCACGTTCTCTTCAGTCTCCATGGTTGTTCCACTAATGATGGGACTGGGCAGTGTCACTACTGAGCTTTACACTCTGTGGAGACGGGGCAGGCGGTGGGACCAATGCCACAACTAGGATAAGCAAAATAATGCAGACGCTGGAATCTGAAGCAAGAACAGGATGCTGGAAAATTGCTGCCGGACTTGCTGAGTTTTTCCAGCACCTGCTGCCTTAACTGAATTAGGAGTTGGTCCCTCAATTTCCATATGAAATGACTTAAACCACAGGATTACCATTGCTTGTCGCTGCTGTTGTTTACTTTGGCGTGTCTACATTTTTGAGCTCTGATTGTTGCCTATGACCTGCCTCTTGCTCATTGTTCTGACTGATGGTTGTATCACTGTTGCTTTACTTTTTCCCGTTCAGGCTTTCTCCGACTATCAGATTCAACAGATGACCTCCACCTTCATTGACCAGTTTGGCTTTAACGATGAGGAGTTTGCTGAGCAGGAGGAAAGTGTGAAGTGAGTTCTGTTCACTGGTGACGTAACCATCTTGTGGCAGCACAGCGGTTAGCACTGCTGCCTCACAGCGCCAGAGAACCGGGTTCGATTCCTGCCTTGGGTCACCGTCTGCACGTTGTTACCATGTCTGCTTGGGTTTCCTCTTGCAGTCCAAAAGACATTTTGGTTAGGGTGCATTGGCCGTGCTAAATTCTCCCTCAGTGTACCCGAACAGGCGCTGGAGTGTGGCAACCAGGGGATTTTCACAGTAACGTCATTGCAGTGTTAATGTAAGCCTACTTGTGACACTGATAAATAAACTTAAACTTAAAATTTAACTATAATATTCTACCCCTTCATCCCACCTATAATCATAGAATCCAAAGAAACCTGCAATGCAGAAGGAGGCCATTCAGCCCATCGAATCTGCAGCAACCAGGACCTATTCCCATAATCCATGTATTTACCCTAGCTAGTTCCCCTGATACTAAGGGACAATTTAGCATGGGCAATCCACCTAACTTGCATACCTTGGGATGCCAAAGGGCAATTTAGCGTGGCCAATCCCCCTAACCTACTCATCTTTGGATATTAAGGGCAATTTAGCATAGCTAATCCCCCTAACCTACACATCTCGGGACATGAAGGGGCAATTTAGCATGGCCAATCCACCCTCACCTGCCCATTCAGACTCTGCACATCCTGCGGATCAAGCCGGGAATTGAACCCAGGTCCCTGCATAATGCAGTGCTAACCACTATGCCACTTGCAGATGTACACAGATATGTAAGGATTACACGAATTGCAAAGGGTTTCTTGGGGCTCTAATGTTCTCAGTGAGTGCAGAGTCCGTGAGCCAAGTGTGGCCACACACGTCACACTGTGAAACCAACAGCCGAAACGGCTCCAGTTGGTTTCTCACCTAATTACAGCAGGGAAAGATTTAATGCAGGCACTCGCATGCAGCAAATTATTCAACTAAGCAGATTGGAAAGCTAGATTTTCGAATGGCCAGGTAACAAAGGAAGGCAAGTAAGGTGATATCCAACAGCCAATTGCAGAGGTCGTTTAGAGGTTACTTCTACCTGGAAGTGTGAGGTTAAATAACAGACTGATTCCTGGACTGATGTATAAAGAGAGACCGGATTGAATGGGCTTGCTGTCACTGGAATTTAGAAGAATGAGAGGTGATCTCATAAAAACATAAAATCCTGTTGGGATTGGACAGGCGAGATGCTGGAAGAATGTTCATGAAAAGGTTTTAAAGTTTATTTATTAGTTAACACTGTAATGAAGTTACTGTGAAAATTCTCTAGTTGCCACACTCTGGCGCCTGTTTGGATACACTGAGAGAGAATTTAGCATGGCTAATCTACCTAACTCGCATGTCTTTTGGACTGTGGGAGGAAACCGGAGCGTCCAGAGGAAACCCACGCGGATGCGGGGAGAACCGTGCAGATTCCACACAGGTAGTGACCTAAGGCCAGAATTGAACTCGGGTCCCTGGCGCTGTAAGGCAGCAGCGCTAACCACTGTGCCATCATGCGTCCATAACTAGGGGTCACAGTCTAAGAATAAGGCCCCTGTGGCCACGTCCAACTCCTTTCAGATATTTAACAATCAGCCAGAAGCGGGTAAATATTCTGAAAAAGAAAAATGTAAGAAAAGGCAGGGCGATAAACCCATAACCTCTGACCTCACGGACACATGGTCTCCTCCTCTACTGTAAGATTTTGGAAGTTGTGTGACTTTCCAATGGTGCATATTTAAATGTGAAGTCACCATATAGGAATTGCCAGCAATTGCAAGGTTTTTTATAGAAATCTTGAATTGAAAGGTTTAAGAAGTTTTTTTTTACCTGAAGTAATTTCTCTTGTGCAGTGCTGGCAAAGTCCACTTCCCCCTTTTGAAAAGGTGAATATTTATAATTTGTTTCCTGTTTCGTTTACAGTTCTCCATTTGAGAGAGCAGCAAACATCAGCTTTGTGTTCGATGCCAACAGTGATAGTGTGAGTATAGTTCCTGTCTCAATGCATTAACGATGGCACTGCTAACATAATGTGCACATTTCTTTGGCGCAGATTTGCATTCAGACCCCGGTGAATTTGGATTTCGAGAGAGAAAATCGGGCTTTTTAATCACTCTGCTGACATGGGAAATTGAGAGACTTACAGAATGCTACAGTGCAGAAGAGACCCGATGGCCCATCGAGTCTGCACCGACACCTGAAAGGCCCTGATCTGCCCACCTAATTCCACTTACCAGCACTTGGCCCATAGCTTTGAATGTTATAAGAACATAAGAAATAGGAGCAGGAGTAGGCCATCTAGCCCTTTGAGCCTGCCCCGCCATTCAATAAGATCATGGCTGATCTGTCGTGGCTCAGTTCCACTTTCCCGCCCTCTCCCCATAACCCTTAATCCCCTCTCTTATCAAAAACCCATCAACCCGCGTCTTAAAAATATTTAGCGAGGCAGCCTCCACCACTTCAACGGGCAGAGAATTCCAGAGATTCACCACCCTTTGAGTGAAGAAGTTCCTCCTCAACTCCGTTCTAAACCGCCCCCCCTTTATCTTGAGGCTGTGCCCCCTAGTCCTACTGTCTTTTTTGAGCGGGAAGAGTCTCTCCACTTCTATCCTATCCATCCCATTCATCATCTTATACGTCTCAATGAGATCTCCCCTCGTTCTTCTAAACTCTAACGAGTACAAGCCTAGTTTATTCAGCCTCTCCTCATAGCTCAACCCCCTCAACTCCAGTATCAGCCTAGTAAACCTCCTCTGCACTCCCTCCAAGGCCAAAATATCTTTGCGCAGGTGCGGCGCCCAAAACTGCACACAGTACTCCAGCTGCGGCCTCACCAATGCCCTATACAGCTGCAGCAAGACCTCCCTACTTTTATATTCAATCCCCCTCGCAATGAAGGCCAGCATCCCATTCGCTTTCCTGACCACCTGCTGCACCTGCAAGCTGGGTTTTTGCGACTCATGCACAAGGACCCCGAGTCCCTCTGCACCGTCGCCTGCATGACGTGCCAAGTACTCATCCAGATACTTTTTAAAGGATGTGAGGCATCCCGCTTCCACCACCCTCCCAGGCAGCGCATTCCAGACCCCCACCACCCTCTGGGTAAAAGAAGCTTTTCCTCAAATCCCCCCTAAACCTCCCAAGTCTCACTTTTAACTTATGTCCCTCGTAACCAACCCTTCAACTAAGGGGAACAGCTGCTCCCTATCCACCCTTAAATGTTCTATTCCAGGCAGCACCCTGGTGAATCGCCTCTGCACCCCTTCCAATGCGATCATGTCCTTCCTATAATGTGGTGACCAGAACTGCACACACTACTCCAGCTGTGCCCTCATCAAAATTCGATACAACTCCCTCATGACCTCTCTGTTTTTGTAATCTATACCCTGATTGATAAAGGCGAGTGTTTGTGATGAGAGAATTTGTGATGCGATTTGGCTTTAATGAACCCTGATTGTACATTGATTGGCTCCTGGCCCTTAACTTTACTCGTCTAATGTTTATACTTCCCATAGTTTTAACATGGCAAACCTCTCCAGTTTTTTCCCACCTTTTCTAACATCTCTCACGGACCTGCTGGGATACAGTTCCAAAGGTGCGAGTAACCCTTGTGCAACTGAGGTGAACGAGCACTGATTGCATACAAGTCCTGGGTGTCATTGCGGCCATTCAACCACAAAAGCATCATACCAAGCCAAATATTCAGATTGTGTCTTTTCCCTCCAACAGTAGCGGGGTGGCAATCCAGAGCCCGAACCTGAGGTGACGTCTGTCCTGCCCTCATCATCTGAGTAGCCTTCAGACAAGTTCTGGCATGGGTTAGAATAGGGGAGCCGCCTTGGTCTGTGCAGCTAGTCATGGGTGTGTGTCTTTACGTATGGATTCATCAGTGGAGCAAGTCAGAAACTTTGATCTCTGGCCAGCACTGAAGTTGTGACTCTTACAAAGCATTGCACTATTTCAATTAACAGTGAACCCCCCTATTCTAAAGAAAGGTTTGAGAGGAAAGCTGGTGGGTGAACTGATTTCTATTTTTAAACTTTGAGATCGAAGCCAGCTGCTTGTCTCTTAGTTTAAATATTTATGCGGCAGGGCTGATTTCAGAACTCGGGTGCAAGCTTGATTTTTTTTTACCCTTTTTGTTTCTCAGCCAAACACCAACCTGTTTGAGGAGTGTTGGAAGGAGCGAATACGACAGTTCAATGATGACGAAGGCTCGGATGAAGATGACGTGTGGCAAGAAAAGGATGTGCATTTCGCAACTGATGCACCGCGCGCGCCAAGGTATGAGTACGGGCTGGGCTTTGTCAGAAACAGATTCCGGACCCTCACTGCTGAGCACAGAGTGGTACAGTTCTACAAGCTGGGTTCCATCAGCTCATGGAGCGCCCGTTATGAACTGAGGTCGCAAGCAGAGAAATAGTAGTGTAGTGCTAATGTCACCGGACTAGACATCCAGAGGCCCCGGCTAATAGCACAGGCTTGAATCCCACCATCCCAATTTGCATTCAATTAATTGAGAAATTCAATGGATTAATAAAAATATCTCTGGATTTAAATGTCAGTGCCGTGAATCTCTTGATTGTAAAAATCAATCCAGTTCCCTAATGTCCTTAAGGGAAGGTAATCAGCCGTCCTTATCTGGTCTGGCTGACATATGACTCCAGAGATTCTTAACTGCTCGTACAAGTGGTTGATTCTTAACTGCTTATAGAATTCCTACATTACAGCAGGAATCTATTCAGCCCATCGAGTCTGTACCGACCACAAACCCACTCAGACTCTATTCCCACTACTCCATGCGTTTACCCTACTGACCCCTTTGACGCTCAGGCAATTTAGCATGGCCCAATCCACCTAACCCGCACATCTTTGGACAGTAGGAGGAAATCGGAGCACCTGAAGGAAAGCCACACAAGCACAGGGAGAACGTGCAAACTCTACACAGACAATAATCTGAGGTCAGAATTGAACCCAGATCCCTGGCACTGAGGCAGTAGTGCTAACCACTATGCCACCATGCTGCCCAACCACT
Organism: Carcharhinus amblyrhynchos; assembly: GCF_965287045.1. Lineage (NCBI taxonomy): Eukaryota > Metazoa > Chordata > Chondrichthyes > Carcharhiniformes > Carcharhinidae > Carcharhinus > Carcharhinus amblyrhynchos. The sequence goes on along the minus strand of NC_137358.1, from coordinate 9,146,166 downwards.
GTGCCACCTTGGAATGGCTTGACAAGTCCTCAGTTCAGGGCCAATTAGGATGGGGAATGACTGGTGATCTTGGCAGTGATGCCCCCATCCCATGAAGGGATTATTAAAAAAAAAGTTGTATTGCAGTGACTATGAGTGTTGGCCAAACCCAACCCTGTCCTCACCAAGTCCCTTCCTAGCACAATCACTGGGCATTGATAAGTGATAGGGAGTTAATTCCCCACCCCCCCAGCATGGCTGAGCTGAGATCACCCAACTCAATACTGGTGCATTCACCTTCGGGATTTTCCAGGTTATTTACTCCATTCTACACATTTATCGTCTGTTTAAATCTCCTGAAGAGCAGAAATGACCAAGTTATCATTTGTTAATACTCCGTTAATACAGCCTGAAACTCTCATACACTAACACAATATTTTAATTTCCTGTGTGCGTCTTGTAGAAGCTCTGGCAGCACAGACAGCGAAGGAAGCAGGGACTCTGAAGAAGACGATGATGATGAAGGGGGACCGAGCACCATAAAGCCCACGGATGAGAAAGCGGAGTTAGATCCACACAAAGGTGAGCGAATAAACAGTGAGATTTTCGCTCCCTTTAAATTAGAGGTGACCAAACTGGTGGCAACTCCTCATCTGCCCCTTTTGACTGGAGCCTTTGTTGCAGGTACAGCCAGTGCGAGGAACCCACTGACAATTGTTAATCAGTACTCATTGTGGTGAACCTTCTCTTCTGACTAGTTATGTAAAGAAGTGAGTGAGAGAAACCGCAATTCGATTTCAGTTGGGAAAGTCCTACAGAAGGATGGTGGCATGGTCACGCAGTGGTTAGCACTGCAGTCTCACAGCACCAGGGACCTGGATTCGATTCCTGGCTTGGGTCACTGTGTGGAGTCTGCACATTCTCCCTGTGCCTGCCCGGGTGTCCTCCCACAGTCCAAAAGCCGTGCTGATTGGGTGCATTGGCCATGCTAAATTCGCCCTCAGTGTAGATAAACAAAGTGCCAGTGTGGCGACTAGAGGAATTTCACAGTAAATTCATTGCAATGTTAATGTAAGCCTACTTGTGACACCTATAAATAAACTTTAATTTGAACTCATCCTCACTAAACACTATGTGTCCTCGGTCTGCAAGAAAGTTCATAATTTTGTTTTATGCCTTTGCACCCATCAAGATGAGGACTGTTTGTGCGAGTAAAGGGTATGCTTTCATTTCAAGGGGTCTGGCGTCTGTGTCAGAAAGTTCCGAGCTGGGTAGCTGGGGTAGCACGTTGGCAGAGTGGTTAGCGCTGCTGCCTCTCAGTGCCGGGGACCCAGGTTCGATTCCTGGCTTGGGTCACTGTCTGTGTGGGTTTCCTCGTGCACTCCTGTTCCCAGCCACAGTCCAAAAAGACATGCTGGTTAGGAGCATTGACCCAAGCAGGTATCGGAGTGTGGCAACTCGGGGAATTTCACAGTAACTTCATTGCATTATTAATGTAAGCCTTACTTGTGACTAATAAAAAAACTTTAAAATATCGAGATACAGAATGAAAGATCCTCTGCTGTACTGGCTTGGCTCAGTCAGTGGCACACCAAGGGTCAGACACTAATTTCAAGTATATTGTCTAAGCCAATGGTATTAACTGGAAAAATAGTGAGGGCCGGTTAGGATGTGAAAACATTTTAATCGGGCAGCTTGTAGAATTAGAACAAAATAATTTACACTTACTATTGCAATGAAATTATGGTGAAAATCCCCTAGTTGCCACACCCTGGTGCCTGTTCGGATGCACTGAGGAGAATTTAGCGTGGCCAATGCATCTAACCATTACGTCTTTCAGACTGAGACGGGAAACTGGAGCACCCGGAGGAATCCCATGCAGACATGGGGAGAACGTGCAAACTCAGCACAGTGACCCGAACCGGGAATCAAACCTGGGCCCCTGGTACTGTGAAGCAGCAGCGCTAACCACTGTGCTGCCCGTTATGGACTCATTGCTATTTATTTCTTCAAAAAAATGTCTTGGTAGAATCATTGTATGGTGGAGTTTCTGGTGCAGATGGAGGAGGAGAAAGTGGGTTCCCGGATGCGCGTCCTTTGTTTGAACAGAGGGGAGTACAGTAGGATGAGAGAAGAATTGGCGAATGTGGACTGGGGGAGCGCGTTGGAAGGTAGGTCTGCTGAGGAGCAGTGGAGGATCTTTAAGGAGATCTTTCTTGGTGCTCAGCAGAAATTTATTCCGATGGTCAAAAAGGACCGTAGGAGGAGAGGTAATAAGTTGTGGATAACGAAGGAGGTGAAGGAAAGTGTTAAATTAAAAGTGGAGGCATTTAGAGTAGCTAAGAGTAGTGGGCGAGAAGAGGATTGGGAGAGGTTTAAATGTCAACAAAGATTGACAAAGAAGTTGATAAAGAAGGGTAGGAGAAACTATGAAGCTGGGCTAGCGCTTAATATAAAAAAGGATAGCAAGAGTTTTTATAAATATATAAAAAGGAAGAGGCTGGCTAGGGTGAACGTTGGTCCCTTAGCGGATGAGAAGGGGGATTTAGTGGTAGGGGATGGGGATATGGCTGAGGTCTTGAATAACGTTTTTGTTTCGGTCTTCACGGAGGAGGACGTGAATAATTTGCCGGATGTTAGAGATGGAAAGGTGGTAGGACTGGAGGGTCTCGATGACATTACTGTTACTAGAGGTGGTGCTCGACAGACTGGAGGGGCTGATTGTGGACAAGTCCCCAGGACCGGATGGAATGCATCCGAGGGTCCTGAAAGAAATGGCGGAGGTGATAGTGGATGTCTTGGTGGTTATTTTCCAGACGTCGCTGGATTCCGGGGAAGTGCCGGAAGATTGGAAAACGGCTAATGTTACGCCGTTGTTTAAGAAGGGTGCCAGGCAAAAGGCAGGGAATTATAGGCCTGTTAGTTTAACGTCTGTTGTAGGTAAAATGTTAGAATCCGTCATCAAGGAGGAAATAGCGAGGCATCTTGAGGGGAACTGCTTGATAGAGCAGACGCAGCACGGTTTCGTTAAAGAGAAGTCGTGTCTGACAAATTTACTGGAGTTCTATGAGGATGTGTCTAGGGCGGTGGATAGAGGAGAGCCGGTGGATATGGTCTTTCTTGATTTTCAGAAGGCGTTTGACAAGGTACCTCACGAGGTTATTGCAGAAGGCCAGGGGGCATGGAGTTGGGGGTAGGGTGTTAGCGTGGATAGAGGACTGGTTGTCAAATAGGAGGCAGAGAGTGGGGGTCAATGGGTGCTATTCAGATTGGCGGATAGTGACTAGTGGAGTGCCCCAGGGGTCGGTGCTGGGGCCTCAGCTATTTACCATTTATATAGATGATCTGGAGGAGGGAACCGAGTGTAGGGTGTCGAAATTTGCTGATGACACCAAAATTGGTGGAAAGGCAAATTGTGCGGAGGGTGTGGAGAGTCTACAGAAGGATCTAGATAGGCTGGGCGAATGGGCCAGGAAATGGCAAATGGAATTTAATGTTGGCAAGTGCGAGGTGGTCCACTTTGGTAGGAATAATGGTAGGAAGGATTATTACTTACGTGGAGAAAAACTGCAGCAGGCGACGGTGCAGAGGGACCTCGGGGTCCTTGTGCATGAGTCGCAAATACCCAGCTTGCAGGTGCAGCAGGTGGTCAGGAAGGCGAATGGGATGCTGGCCTTCATCGCGAGGGGGATTGAATATAAAAGTAGGGAGGTCTTGCTGCGGCTGTATAGGGCATTGGTGAGGCCGCAGCTGGAGTACTGTGTGCAGTTTTGGGCACCGTACTTACGCAAGGATATTTTGGCCCTGAATAAATTAGGCTTGTACTCGTTAGAGTTTAGAAGAATGAGGGGAGATCTCATTGAGACGTATAAGATGATGAATGGGATGGATAGGATAGAGGTGGAGAGACTCTTCCCGCTCAGAAAGGATAGCAGGAGTAGGGGGCACAGCCTCAAGATAAAGGGGGGGCGGTTTAGAACAGAGTTGAGGAGGAACTTCTTCACTCAAAGGGTGGTGAATCTCTGGAATTCTCTGCCCGTTGAAGTGGTGGAGGCTACCTCGCTAAATATTTTTAAGACGCGGGTTGATGGGTTTTTGATAAGAGAGGGGATTAAGGGTTATGGGGAGAGGGCGGGAATGTGGAACTGAGCCACGACAGATCAGCCATGATCTTATTGAATGGCGGGGCAGGCTCGAAGGGCTAGTTGGCCTACGCCTGCTCCTATTTTCTTATGTTCTTATGTTCAAAAATCATCTTTAAAGACAGTGTGTCAAGTATGATCCATCCAAGCTTCAATCTACTGCGAGCATAACTTTTCAACTTCATACAACTACCAATCCTCTAGCATTCCTAAAGTTTATTTATTAGCGTCACAAGTAAGCTTACGTTAACACTGCAGTGAAGTTGCCCCCAATCGCCACTCTCTGACGCCTGTTCGGGTACACTGAGGGAGAATTTAGCATGGCCAATGCACCTAACCAGCTCGTCTTTCGGACCATTGGAGGCAACCAGAGCACCCAGATGTATCTGAAAAGACAGCATACTGAATGCGGCATGTTTGATTTATTATTGTCTCATGTGTTGGGATGTAGTGAAAAGTGTTGTTTGTTGCACACTATACAGGCACAGCATCCCGTTCATAGAGAAGGAAAGGAGAGGGTGCCGAGTGTAGTGTTACAGTCATAGCCAGGGCGTAGAGAAAAATCAGTTTAATGTAACGTAGGTCCAGTCAAAAGTCTGATGGCAAGAGAGAAGAAGCTGTTCTTGAGTTGGTTAGTACAGACTTTTGTATCCTTTTTCCGAACGGAAGCTGATGGAAGAGAGAATGTCCGGGGTACGTGGGGTCCTTGAGAATGGTGTATGTGCTGAACAAATATCATTTTCCTATCTGGCCACATGTAATAAGGGTGGATTATATCTCTGATGTGAGATTTTTTTTACATGTGTGTACACATGCGTGCAAACATGTACTTTAATATCTTGGGAAAGAATGAATGCCTTAAGGTGCAATTGTTAATGTATTTCGTGAAGCTTTATACAGACAGATATATAATTTATAGGCCGTTGTGCTCGGATCTACCCACAGGATGAAGAATTGAACAAGAGAAATTGTGCTTTGTTAGACTCTGCTTTTAATTTGTGTCTGTGGATTGTTCCAGTTTGCTCCACTGTGGCATTGACAATACTTCAGAAGTACTTTGTTGCCTGCTGAAACATACAGTGGCCATGAAAAGCACTACAGAGATGTAACTCTTCCTTATCGAAGTTTTAATTTGGTTTTCAGAAGCGGGTTGGACGGCGAACTTTGATGCCATGCCTACAACAAATGCGAGTGCCAGCCAGAATATTGCAGATGCTGGATTTAGCGCATGGGACAACACAGAGCCCACTACGTCACCACCCCCCATAGAGGGGTGGGCAGTATTTGCCACCTTTGCCTCCCAGGCCGGGTAAGTAACTAACTACAAGAAGCACTTTGTGTTTCAATTGTTTCCCCTTCTCCAGGGGACTCAGTCATGCTACGGTACAGTAACCCTTGTACTGACAACCTTTCAGTGCCCATTTTTGTAGAGAAATAGATTGCTTTCTGGACACTAAAGGCATCAAGAGGGTATGTGAAACTGCCGTTGTGATAGAGGATTAGCTATAATAGGGCAGACTCAATGGGCTGAAAGGTCTACTGCTGCTTTTACTTTCTATGTTTCAGTAATTCTTTAAGCATGAACCTAGGTCATATAGTTGACTGACTGCGGTGGACATTAGAGCAGTACCAGATTCTGACCACCTAAATGTCTAGTCATGCATTTTCTAACTGGGTAAAGACTTGAAAGTATCAGTTAGCTTTTTCCTTTCAACCCACAACTGTAAAGCTCAGCACACTCGACATGGATTGGCAGTCTAACCCAGAGCTAAGAGCTAAACCCAGTCAATGTCCTTATGCTTTACATCAAAACTAAAAGCAGGGGTAGGTCATTTGGCCCTTCGAGTCTGCTCTGCCATTCATTTTGATTATGGCTGATCATCAAATTCAATATCCTGATCTCCACCCCATCCCTTTCGCCCCAAGAACTGTACCTAATTCCTCCTTGAAATCACACAACGTTTTAAGAACATAAGAACATAAGAAATAGGAGCAGGAGTAGGCCATCTGGCCCTTCGAGCCTGCCCCGCCATTCAATAAGATCATGGCTGATCTGTCGTGGCTCAGTTCCACTTTCCCGCCCTCTCCCCATAACCCTTAATCCCCTCTCTTATCAAAAACCCATCAACCCGCTTCTTAAAAATACTTAGCGAGGCAGCCTCCACCACTTCAACGGGCAGAGAATTCCAGAGATTCACCACCCTTTGAGTGAAGAAGTTCCTCCTCAACTCCGTTCTGAACTGCCCCCCCTTTATCTTGAGGCTGTGCCCCCTAGTCCTACTGTCTTTTTTGAGCGGGAAGAGTCTTTCCACCTCTATCCTATCCATCCCATTCATCATCTTATACGTCTCAATGAGATCTCCCCTCATTCTTCTAAACTCTAACGAGTACAAGCCTAGTTTATTCAGCCTCTCCTCATAGCTCAACCCCCTCAACTCCGGTATCAGCCTAGTAAACCTCCTCTGCACTCCCTCCAAGGCCAAAATATCCTTGCGCAGGTGCGGCGCCCAAAACTGCACACAGTACTCCAGCTGCGGCCTCACCAATGCCCTATACAGCTGCAGCAAGACCTCCCTACTTTTATATTCAATCCCCCTCGCTATGAAGGCCAGCATCCCATTCGCCTTCCTGACCACCTGCTGCACCTGCAGGCTGGGTTTTTGCGACTCATGCACAAGGACCCCGAGGTCCCTCTGCACCGTCGCCTGCTGCAGTTTTTCGCCACGTAAGTAATAGTCCTTCCTACCATTCTTCCTACCAAAGTGGACCACCTCACACTTGCCAACATTAAATTCCATTTGCCATTTCCTGGCCCATTCGCCCAGCCTATCTAGATCCTTCTGCAGACTCTCCACACCCTCCGCACAATTTGCCTTTCCCCCAATCTTGGTGTCATCAGCAAATTTCGACACCCTACACTCGGTTCCCTCCTCCAGATCATCTATATAAATGGTAAATAGCTGAGGCCCCAGCACCGACCCCTGGGGCACCCCACTAGTCACCAACCGCCAATCCGAATAGCACCCATTGACCCCCACTCTCTGCCTCCTATTTGACAACCAATCCTCTATCCACGCTAACACCCTACCCCCAACTCCATGTCCTCTGACCTTCTGCAGTAACCTCTTGTGAGGTACCTTATCAAACGCCTTCTGAAAATCCAGAAAGACCACATCCACCGGCTCTCCTCTATCCACCGCCCTAGACACATCCTCATAGAACTCCAGTAAATTGGTCAGACACGACTTCCCTTTAATGAAACCGTGTTGCGTCTGCCCTATCAAGCAATTCCCTTCAAGATGCCTCGCAATTTCCTCCTTAATGACGGATTCTAACATTTTACCTACCACAGACGTTAAACTAACCGGCCTGTAATTCCCCGCCTTTTGCCTGGCACCCTTCTTAAACAACGGCGTAACATTAGCCGTTTTCCAATCCTCCGGCACTTCCCCGGAATCCAGCGACGTCTGGAAAATAACCACCAAGGCATCCACTATCACCTCCGCCATTTCTTTCAGAACCCTCGGATGCATTCCATCCGGTCCTGGGGACTTGTCCACAATCAGCCCCTCCAGTCTGTCGCGCACCACCTCTCTAGTAACAGTAATGTCATTAAGACCCTCCAGTCCTACCACCTTTCCATCGCTAACACCCGGCAAATTATTCACGTCCTCCTCCGTGAAGACAGAAACAAAAAAGTTATTCAAGACCTTAGCCATATCCCCATCCCCTACCACTAGGTCCCCTTTCTCATCCGCTAAGGGACCAACGTTCACCCTAGCCAGCCTCTTCCTTTTTATATATTTATAAAAACTCTTGCTATCCTTTTTTATATTAAGTGCTAGCCCAGCTTCATAGCTTCTTCTACCCTCCTTTATCAACTTTTTTGTCAATCTTTGTTGACATTTAAACCTTTCCCAATCCTCTTCTCGCCCACTGCTCTTAGCTACTCTAAATTCCTCCGCTTTTAATTTAACACTTTCCTTCACCTCCTTCGTTATCCACGGCTTATTACCTCTCTTCCTACTGTCCTTTTTAACCATCGGAATAAATTTCTGCTGAGCACCAAGAAAGATCTCCTTAAAGATCCTCCACTGCTCCTCAGCAGACCTACCTTCCAACGCGCTCCCCCAGTCCACATTCGCCAATTCTTCTCTCATCCTACCATACTCCCCTCTATTCAAACAAAGGACACGTGTCCGGGAACCCACTTTCTCCTCCTCCATCTGCAACAGAAACTCCACCATACAATGATCACTCTCTCCAAGAGGATCCTTCACCTCAAGGTCCCTAATTCTACCCGCCTCATTACATAGCACCAGATCCAAGATAGCTCGCTCCCTCGTCGGCTCCAACACACACTGTTCCAGGAAACTATCCCGGCAGCATTCCAAGAACTCCTCCTCGAGCCCACCTCGTCCAACATGGGTCGACCAATCAATATGCAGATTGAAATCCCCCATAACTACTGCCGTCCCATTCCTGCACGCCGCACTTATTTGCGCGTTAACAGCCCGCCCCACCTCCAGATCATTATTCGGGGGCCTATAGACGACACCCACCAGCGTCTTCCTCCCTTTGCTGTTCCTAATCTCCACCCACAACGATTCCACTTTCTGCTCTTTGGCTCCGATATCATCCCTTGCTACCACCTTGATGCTGTCCTTAATCAGCAGAGCTACGCCACCCCCTCTTTCCTCCTGCCTATCCTTCCTAAACACTTGATAGCCCTGTACATTCATCTCCCAGTCCCTGTCACCTTGCAGCCACGTCTCTGTAATGGCCACCAGATCGTATCCATTTGTGTCGATCTGCGCCACCAGCTCATCCACTTTATTCCGAATGCTTCGTGCATTCAGATAAAGCGCTTTCATCCCAGCCTTCTTCTGGACCCTATTTGCCGTAACGCCACCACTTGGGACATCCTCAGCCTCTTCCCTTACCTGTACCCTATCCTTAACTGTCGACCTCCTAACATCACCTACCCTCGCACCCTCCCCCCCCCCTAATTAGTTTAAAGCCCTGTCTACAGTTCTCTTTACTCGATTCGCCAGCACTCTGGTCCCAGCACGATTCAGACCAACCCCATCCCGCCCGAACAAGTCCCACCTACCCCAATACTGGTGCCAATGCCCCATAAATTCGATCCCATTCCTCCCACACCAATCTCTGAGCCACCCATTCACTTCCTTTATCCTGTCAACCCTACGCCCGTCTGCACTCGGTTCAGGCAGTAGCCCAGAGAAGACCACCTTGTCGGTTCTACTTTTTAATTCCATTCCCAGCTTCTCATACTCCCTCCCCAGATCCTCAGTCCGCACTTTGCCTACGTCGCTGGCACCCACATGTACCACCACAACTGGGTTCTCACCCTCCCACTCCAGATTCCTCTGCAGCCCAGCTGCGACATCCTGTACCCGAGCACCAGGCAGACAACACACCCTTCTGTGCACTTTGTCATTGTGACAAAGGACAGTGTCAATACCCTTCACCCCACTATCTCCAATCACTACTACGTTCCTTTTCCCCTTCTCTTTGCCTATGTCCTGCTGCATCACTGTACCGTGTGCAGTTTGCTCACCAACCTCACCTGCCTCGTCCTCTTCCAGACTGGAAGCAAGAACCTCAAGCCTGTTATGCAGATTAAGAGGCTGAGGCCTCCGCTCCTCACCCCCCTTCCTCCTCCCAGCAGCCCCCTTTTGTTCCTGACCCTTAGATTTAGACAGTCTAGGGGGGGTGGATGTCACTTGCACCCCATTGACAATGACACCCTCTCTCCCCCTGATGAGCCTCAGTGTCTGTAGCTCAGAGGCCAGCTCATCCACCTTGAGCTGGAGCTCCTCCAGCAACCTGCACTTACTGCAGACATGGTCACTGGGAAGGACCCTGGGGTCCACCAGTTCCCACATCATACAGAAACCGCACATCACATGCCCCTCCATTATTCAATATAATTTGTTGTGGGAAAAAAATATTTTCCTTGTTTTTTGCTGTAGTAGTTTTGAAAAAAAAATTTTTTTTTTCCTTGTTCTTTCCACCTGGCCTTTTTACCTTCCAGCCCTTTTTGATATTAAGCCCTAATAGCTCACTCTGCTTCCCTCTCACTCCGCTGCCCGCTCCGACGCTGCCCGCTATCTACACCAGGCCTCCTTTTAAACTTGGCGCTGATTTAAAGCTGATGGGCCACAACTGCCTGATAATCACTCCCTCACAATTCTTAAAGCAGTAAATACAATAAGTAAATGCTTTAAACAGTTCTACAAAGAACAAAGTGCTTTAAACTTATTTTAAACAGGTTTTTAACAGGTAAAGTCTTAGCTTTCTCTCTGATGCTCCTTCCTCGTCTGCTCCAGCAAACAATGTAAGGCTTCACCGTGTGGACACTTGATAATTAAAGCTGATGGGCCACAACTGCCTGATAATCACTCCCTCACAATTCTTAAAGCAGTAAATACAATAAGTAAATGCTTTAAACAGTTCTACAAAGAACAAAGTGCTTTAAACTTATTTTAAACAGGTTTTTAACAGGTAAAGTCTTAGCTTTCTCTCTGATGCTCCTTCCTCGTCTGCTCCAGCAAACAATGTAAGGCTTCACCGTGTGGACACTTGATAATTAAAGCTGATGGGCCACAACTGCCTGATAATCACTCCCTCACAATTCTTAAAGCAGTAAATACAATAAGTAAATGCTTTAAACAGTTTTGGCCTCAACTACTTTCTGTGGTAGTGAATTCCACACATTCACCACCTTCTGGGTGAAAAAATTTCTCCTCACTTCGGTTCTAAAAAGTTTACTCCTTATTCCTGACCACCAGGAACATTCTTTCCGAATCTACCCTGTCTAATCCTGTTAGAATTTTATAAGTTTTGATGAGATCCCCTCTTTTCTAAACTCCAGTCAATATAATCTTAACTGACTTGGTCTCTCCTCATACGATAAACCTGCCATGTCAGGAATCAGCCTAGTAAACCTTTGATCCGCCCCCTCTGTAGCAAGGACAACTTTCCTCAGGGACACCAAAACTGCACACTATACTCCAGGTTGTGGCCTTTGCTTGAGCTTCTAAGAAGCAACATGTTCTTAATGAACGGTGAAGTGGCGCACAGTGCATTGCAGGGTAGCCGAGCTGAAATTTTTGATCTTCTCCACCGCCAAGAGTGCCGACTTCGAGCTATAACATCACCCATTTCCATCCGAGTAAACCCCTCGCTCGTGCTTTACTGCCTCCAAATCCAAATACTGCAACTTTTTCCAGGATGACCACCTATCTTTCACCCTCCATAAACCTCAGCTCGCCCAAAACATTGCTCCCCATGTCCAAATACTCACCACTCCTGTGTTTACTGACCCTCCTTGGTTCCTGGTTCACCAACATTTCTATTTTAAAAATTCTCCTCCTATTTAAATCCTTCCATCACCTTGCCTCTCCTGACTGTGCTACCCCCTGAAGCACCACATCCCACTGAGAACTCAACATTCTCCCAGCCCTGGCTCCTTGCGCATTCCTTCTTTTGCTGCTACATCACTGGCTGCCACACCTTATGGACCGCCTGGATTTTAAACTCTGGATTCCCAACTCTAAACTTTTCTTCCCTCTTCCACCTTTCCCTCCTCTTTCAAGACTGATTAAAACCTCCCTCTTTTGACAAGCGTTTGGCCCTAATATCTCCTCCACTGGTTCAGTGCACAATGGTCAGCACTGCTGCCTCATGGTGCCAGGGACTAGGGTTCAATTCCAGATTTGGGTCACTGTTTGTGTGGAGTCTGCACATTCTCCCCGTGTCTGCGTGGCTTTCCTCTGGCTGCTCCAGTTTCCTCCCATAGTCCAAAAGACATGCTGGTTAGGTACGTTGGCCGTGCTAAATTCTCCCTCAGTGCACCCAAACAGGCACCAAAGTGTGGTAACTAAGGGATTTTTGCAGTAACTTCATGCAGTATTAATGTAAGCCTACTGTGACACTAATAAATAAGCTTTTAAGTGTCAGCTTTTTTGTTTGATTAAACTCCATTGAAGCATTGAGTGTCATCTCTCAATATTCAGCGTGTTTTATAAGTGCATGTTTTTAATGGGGCATGTATTCAGCCTTGAACAGACTGTTGTTGAGGTAGAGGGGAAACTGGAGAGGTACTGACGTTATGTTAACATTGTTAATAAAACTTTCACTGAGTCTACATCAAGCACTTAGGGTAGATCAATCCTGACTCACTTATGCACCTTGCAAGCAATCCAAGTGCTATTGGCAAAACAACACAACCTAAAAACAGCTTCATTGGCGTCTGTACAGCTGCATACACAAATAAAATGAATAATCAGCAGATGTTATATGTAATTGGAGAAGGTGGATTTTGGAAGTGGGTCAGTGGTGAATAGCCCATGGAATTCTACACCTGATAAGAATCTACAACTGTCTGGAGGAGAAAGGTCAGTGGTAAAGTTGCAAACATCTCTACTCCAGAGTAGGAAAGAGAATAATCCACCAGCTTGTTCAATCATGATTACTGGTCACTAGCCTCACTTGGAGGGTCTGCTTCTGTGCTGATGGTTGAGAGTGGGATTGGGTCTGCTGTAATGCTGTCAGCAGTTGGATGCCGTTCCTAGGGTCTTGGATTTGCATACGTGGTATGATGAGGTTACCTGTTGCCCAGTACAAGCTTGGCATTGGGTTAGGAGTGGAGGAGTTGGTGATGAAGGGAAGAAAATAAATGGGGCATTGGTATGATGATCAAACTAAGTAAGTATGTCCGCGTGGACGTTTAATCTGGGCCTGAGTTTGTGCCGAATTTGAGCTAATTGTGGCATTACTGCGATAGCCCAGGGTCAACCAGAATATCTGTGCCATCCCCACATCCTGAAGGAGGAGCAGCAGTCAAGTAAATAGCAATGGGAACCCCAAAATGGATTTTGAGGAGAAATGCCAGCAGCTGTGTCCAGCCAAGCTTCAGTTAATTGGGATATAATTTCTTTCAGCCCCTCTGGACGCTTGCGAACAAACTCTCCTGTATCTATGGAAACAAATTCTGCTCCTGTGGATGAGCTCCAGAGTAGTGGCGATGGACACAGCAAAACAATAGAAACAAGTGAGTGTTATGCGGCTACCTTCAATATTGCGTGGTTCAAGATGGCAGACTAACCTGGAATTCCAGTAAACCAGATTGGATCTTTTCCTCATCTTCAGAATACAGTTCCAGTCGATTGTGTGCAGGATTCCAGTGGATTGCACATATTCCTGTCTGGCTGTCCTCCATATGGGATGGAGGAGGGTGCAAGTTCTTCCTTTGGAACATGTAAAAAGTTGCATTGGAACATGAAGAGGCCATTCAGCCCCTTCAAGCCTTCCTCTATTAATTTAGATTATGGGTGATCCGTAATCTTTATTTATCTGTCTTGGTTCCACACATTTAATTCTCTTGCCTAACAGTCTAAATTTCGGGGCAGGTCATGGCATAGTGGTATTGGCTCATATTCCAAAGACCGTGGGTAACCCTGGGGACCCAGGTTTGAATCCCACCATGGCAGATGATGAAATTTGAATTCAATTTTTAAAAAATCTGGAGTTAAGAGTCTAATGATGACCATGAAACCATTGTCAATTGTTGTAAAAAAAAACTTATCTGGTTCACTAACATCTTTTAGGGAAGGAGATCTGCCGTCCTTAGCCAGTGTGACCGATGTGACTCCAGAACCACAGCAATGTGGTTGATTCAAATGTCCTCTGGTGGCCTAGCAAGCTACTCAGTTCAGGGACAATTAGGGATGGGCAATAAATGCTGGAACTACCCACATCCCTTGAATAAAAAATCATTTCAGAAATTTTTGATTGATCCCTCAGCGCGGCCAGATAGTTGTGAAGCCGAGAGTTCCTCTCGCTTTTGTGCGCAGAAGCACTTCTGAACGTTGTCCTGGAAAGCTTAGCTCTAGGTTATCCCTAGCCCTTGTAATGGCATTTCCCACCAAAGGAAATAGTTTCCCTCCGTCGATTCCCATCAATTCCTAGAATAATTTTGTACATTGCAAATAAATTAAGGCAGGAATGTTATCACTGTTCACACCGGTGGGATTTTCCTATCCCGTCACAGTGAATGGAGATTTGGCTGGGCCCATGGCGCCAACGACTGGTAAGATCGCACCCTACTTTTTTTCTAGCACTTAATGGAATAATTTTGTTTTCCTCTTTAGGATGTGGATGTCAGCAGTAAGGCCTGCGTTTGTTGCCCATCCCTAATTGCCCTTGAGATGGAGTTGGCTTACGCAACCTGCCCTAATTTAACCCCCTCAGCCCAGTTTGTGGAGTTTTCTTTTGTCTTATGCAAACATGTTTGTGCGACCAAGTCTGTTGCCAAACGTTCACTCCTCTGAGCTATTAATTGTCCTTGGCTGCAAGTCAGTGTATTCCTGTGCCTCAAGTCAGGAATGAGATTTAATGTCCATTTTAATGAGTGCTGTAAGTTGTCAGCAGCACTGCAGAGAGTCAGTGTGGCAAAAATGCAATTAACTTTAAACTTTGATGGTGTCTTAATTTTTTTAAACCTAAAGGCAAAAGCTGTAACAATGTGCCATTGATTGTTTTGCATAAGGTACCACTATAAATAATCTCATCATTGGGTTGGCACGGTAGTTAGCACTGATGCCTCACAACATCAGGGACCAAGTTCAATCCCAACTTTGGGTGACTGTGTGGAGTTTGCACATTCTCCCCGTGTCTCCAGATAGATTGGCCTTGCTCAATTGCTCCTCAGTGTCCAAAGATGTGCAAGTTAGGTGGACTGGATATGCTAAATTGCCCATTGCGTACCCAAACAGGTGCCGGAATGTGGCAATTTTCACAATGACTTTGTTTCAGTGTTAATGTAAGCCTGCTTGTGACACAAATAAATAAACTTTACCGTGGACTTGGCTAACACGGTGCCGCCCTGTTCGTGAGAAATCTTCTTGGACCTGAATCCAAATCTTGCGCACAGCACTGGGATATAAATATATGTATATAAATAAATGACACAGCCAGGGATAATAAAGCACCCAAATCCTACAGTGATATTTGGGCACCAGCTACGCAGCTATTTGCAGTAATATGTTACTGCAAGACAGCAAGTTGCGGTGCAATTTTCTAGGCTCTCGAGGTGGTAAAATTAAGACACAAAAGTAATGTAACAATTGTGATTTGAGCTTATCACACGCCTGGCTTCTTCCACAGTAGTTTAATTAGTTCACTGTGGAAATCCATTCAAAACACTGAACTGATTTACCTTGCAACTCTCAGCACTGGCCAAGCCTGCCTCCCCACAGCCATTTCAGTTGAGGAAAGCTGTGCTTGTGGGCGAAGCAAGCTGAGGTGGTGGCGGCTTTGCAAACCGTTTAGCACTCGCGGTAATTTTTCTTCTGCTGCTTTTGGAACTAAAGAGAAAATGAATTTCTAAAGGATGGGACCAGTTTGCAGACCATTAGCCTCTGGGTATTGGTTCAAACTGAGAGCAAAAGACTGCCACCTGGTCAATTTATTTTGCTCCTTGTGCCTTGAATGGGTTTTATTTCGCCCTGAATTTCACTCTTTGCAGAACTTTCAGGCTTTGAAAGTCAAGTTATTGTCAGTTCCTTCCTTCCTTCACGGTCTCTCAAACCTTTGGCATCTGTTTGTGGGGGAGTGGAAATGGGTTTGAAGAGTGGAGCCACACTCGGACCACCTCCTATTGTTTACATCATAGAATCCCTACAGGTCAGAAATAGGCCATTTGGCCCATTTAAGCCTGCACCGACATCAGTCCCACCCAGTTGCTACCTGTAACTCTATGGTATCTCCCCTGTTAATCTCTCTGACACTAAGGAGCAATTTAGCTTGGCCGATCCACCTAACCCTCACGTCTTTGGAGTATGGGAGGAAACTGGAGGAAACCCACACAGACACGGAGAACATGCAGACTCCACGCAGACAGTGATTTGAAGCCGGAATTGAACCCGGGTCCTTTGTGCTGTTCGACAGCATTGCTAGCCTCTGTGCTGCTATGCCGTTCATGTTCTTGTTCTTATTATGGAGCTAGGTGGCACAATGGTTAGCGCTGCTGTCTCACAGCTTCAGGCGCCCAGGTTTGATTCCCGGCTTGGTCAGTGTCTGTGAGGAGTCTGCATGTTTTCCCCCTGTCTGCGTGGGTTTTCTCCGGGTGCTCCAGTTTCCTCCCACAGTCCGAAAGGCGTGCTGGTTAGGGTGCGTTGGCCATGCTAAATTCTCCCTTAGTGTACCCGACACCGGAGTGTGGCGACTAGAGAATTTTCACAGTAACTTCATTGCAGTGTTAACGTAAGCCTACTTGTGACACTAATAAATAAACTTTAAAAATGGCCGAGCAAGCCACTCAGTTCAAGGGTGACTCGGGATGGGCAATAAATACTGGCCCAGCCAGCGATGCTCATGTCCCACGAATGAATTAAAAGAAAAATCCCTGTTCTTGATCAGTATCTGCTAACTGTGTCTTTGTGCATGTGTGTCTTTGGATCCAGTGGAGATGAGACTGGGTTCAGCTGTAACGCACTCTGTGGTCAAATAGCACTGTCAGTATGTGCTGTTTATACTCTCGGATAAAGATGGCTGAATGGGAATGTTACTGGGGGAGCAGCCATTGCTTCCAGGACATGAGCCTGGCATGTCATTACTACTTGAGGTGAAGGGAAAAGATAATTGCCTGAAGTATGTCCAGCATTAGTTTAAAAAAAACATTTCTCCAATGGCTGTGCAGAGGCTTCAGTCGCACCCAGCAGTGAAGAGCGTGAAAAGATATCAGAAGCCAACACGAAGACGGGTACGCCACCCCAGGTGGAAAATGTGACGGTTCTCAATGGTTCCGTGCCAGAAGCCCTCTGTCCTTCTGAGGTGAAAAGTCCAGAAGCTAAAACGCGCACAAGGTACGTATTTTAATCATTGTGTCTTGAATGGTTGTGTCGCAAGAAATCGGGCTTGATTGTTATCCACAGGTCACCAGGTGGTCTTTGTTTGCAGTTAAGCAAAGCTGAAAAGTAGAATGGTGAACTGAAACTATTCAGAGCAAGATGGATTTGCATCTCTGAGCTGTTGCAGAAGTTATGTTGAAACTCTTTGGGACGTAGGCGATGAGTGGAGTTATAAATGGAAGCTGTAATTTGAGGAGGCCAAGAGGAGTTTGGGTGTGCAATATGCTGAACTCCAGAGTGATGGAGTGTAAGTTCAGCTACCCAAAGTCACAGGGATACTGTGGGGATCTCAGAGCCTGTGCTAGGAGGGAAAGGTTACAAAGAGAGGTACAGCACAGGAACAGGCCCTTCGGCCCCCCCCCAGGTCTGTACCAATCATGATGGCTGCCTGAACTAAAACTGAACGCACTTACGGAGCCTGTATCCTCCTATCCTGTTCATGTATTCAGCTATTTGCCCCTTAAATGATGCTATCGTACCTGCTCCTATCACCTCCCTGGCAGCGCGTTCGACATTCAGCACCCTCTGTATAAAAAAAACTTGCCTTGCACATCTTTAAACTTTTCCCCATGCACCTTAAACCTACGTATTTGACGTATCTACCCTAGGAAAGAACATCTGACTATCCACTCTGTCCATGCCACTCATAATCTTGTATCAGGCCACCCCTCAATCTCTACCATTCCAGTGAGAACAAACTAAGTTTCTCCAACCTGTCTTCATAGCTAATACTCTCCACACCAGGCAACATCCTGTAAACCTCTTCTGTACCCTTTCCAAAACATCCACTTCCTTCTGGTAGTGTGGTGACCAGAATTGTACACAATATTCTAAATGAGGCCTAACTAAGGTTCTGTACAACATGTCCCAAATCTTAGCAGAGTCATTCTTTTGATTTGATATTTGATTTATTATTGTCACATGTATTAGTATACAGTGAAAAGAATCGTTGCGCGATATACAGACAAAGCATACTGTTCATAGAGAAAGAAACGAGAGTGCAGAATAAGTGTTACAGTCATAGCTAGGGTGTCGAGAAAGATCAACTTAATGCAAGGTAGGTCCATTCAAAAGTTTGGCAGCAGGGAAGAAGCTGTTCTTGAGTTGATATGTGACCTCAGACTTTTGTATCTTTTTCCCAACGGAAGAAGGTGGAAGAGGTGCGTGGAGTCTTTAATTATGCTGTTGGCTAATTTTTGCTCTTCAGGTAGCTGTAGAAGCATCTGACTTAATCTGGATAGGCACATGAACAGGCGGGATATAGAGGGATAAAGGCAGTTTGTCTGGATGGGACAACATGATTGGTGGGCCAAAGGGCCTGTTCCTGTGCTGAAATGTTTTTTTGTTGCTCTTTAATGTCATTGTGAAGTCTGTTCCTTTTTAATTCAGACTTCCAGAAAACCAACAAGTGAAAAAGACTTCATAATGAAAACCTGGAATGTTCTTAAATTTGTTTCACATCTGCAGCAGATTCACACAGCTTGTTTTGGTCCTATTTTGTCTTTGGATAGCTGGCACAAAGACGTGAATTATCCATTGTGGCCGTGGTCACGTAATTGGGAATTGGCCGGATGACTATATGATCCATGAGCCTCACTGTAGCATAAAGGTTCAGAGACCAGTGGTGCGGCCCCTAGCCAGGAGTGGGACCGGGTACAGGGATCCGAGTAATTAAAACAAAGAAATTGCTGTGAGAACACTCACCCTCATTCAAAAGCCACTCAAAAGTTGGTTCAAACCAGCCTCTGACCATGCAGTCGGAATTCACTAAGCTGCTTCAGTGAATGTAAAAGGATTTGCAAAAGCTGATAATCAAAAGCAGAAATAAAACAGCTGCAGCAGTTCTGACAGTGTTTGAAAGGGAAATACTCTAGCTGAGGAAAGGTCTTTAACCCCAATGGGGAAAATAACAGAGAGCAAGACTTGGATTTATATACATTTAAGTCAGAGGTGAGGATACATTTCTTTACCCAAAGAGTGGTGAGCCTGTGGAATTCATTACCACAGGAAGTAGTTGATGCCAGAACATTGAATGTATTCAAGAGGTGGGTGGATGTAGCACTTGGGGCAAATGGGATCAAAGGTTATGGAGAGAAAGCAGGATTAAGCTATTGAGTTGGATCAGCCATGACTGTAATGAATGGCAGAGCAGGCTAGAAGGGCCAAATGGCCTCCTGTTGCTCCTAACTTCTATGTTCTATATTGCACTTTTCACGGCCCACCATACCTCTCAAAGCACTTTACACCCGATGAAATACTTCTTTCAACTGTAGCCACTATTGTAATCTTAAGAAACGCGGCAGCTAATCTGCACACAGCAAACTCTATCAAACTGTAATGTGACTGTGGCCAGATGTCTGCTTTTGGGGTGCTGATTGAGGAATGGATATTGGCCAGGACACAGCAGATGACACCCCTCCTCTTCGAAATAGCACCATGGGATCCTTTACATCTATCCAAACAGGCGAGATGAGTGGCTGTGGAACATTAGCTTTTGGAACAGTAGATTTTTTTGCACTTTGTTCTGAACAGCCTGCTGTGCTATCCTAATATATTTTTAAAAATATTGATATGGTTAACTTTTAATGAGTTTTATTAAGCAAATAGTTTCTACAAAGGCTCAAGGAGGGGCACATACTCTTGCTAATGAAGCTGCACTGTCTTAACTTTCTTGGACAGCGAGGAAGAACCCTTAACTACCTCCGAAGTTGGACCTACAACAGGAAATGTACAGGACGGTTCTGAGGCATCGAAAGCCAGCCCGGTTCCCCAAACTTCAGAATCTGTACGGCAAGAACAGAGGTACGGCCTTGCTGAGTAAGGGAAAAGTTGTGGGTAGGCTGTTTGATTCCACAATTCCAGGTATAGTTAAGATATGTTTCGAAATGCATTGGTTAACCAAGGACAGTTGCCACATGTGTTAAAGGCCAGTCACGTTAATCTGATGTACTAGCTTTTCTGAGGAAGTGATTGATAGATGAGGACATTGTAGTAAGTGTATACATATAGATTTGAAGATGGTGTTTGATAAGATCTCTCTTGCTAGAAAATTTCAAACACATCGCTGAAAAGAATTGCTATCAGCGCAGCTAGAAAATTGGTTGATGAGAAGAAAACAATTAACAGAAATGTTTCCTTTTTTAATTCATTTGTGGGACATGGGCATCGCTGACTGTTGTGGATATGCCGGCGTTGGACTGGGGTAAACACCAGGTTTAAGTCCAACCGATTTATTTGATAGTACACTCACTAGCTTTCGGGGTTAGTCCCTTCATCAGGTGAATGGCAATCATGGCTGATCCAACTCAATAGCTTAATCCTGCTTTCTCTCCATAACCTTCGATCCCATTTGCCCCAAGTGCTATATCCACCCACCTCTTGAATACATTCACCTGACGAAGGGACTAACCCCAAAAGCTAGTGAATGTATTATCAAATAAATACATCGCTGACTGGCCAGCGTTTATTGCCCATACCAAGTTACCCTTGTTCAAAGGTACTTGAGGGTCAACCACGTTGCTCTGGATCTGGAATCGCATGTAGACCAGATCAGTTAAAGATGGCAGATTTCCTTCCCTAAAGGTTGAGAGGCAGCAGTGCTAACTGCTTTGCCACCCAATCGACAATGGTATCATTAGGTTCTCAATTGCAGATTTTTAAAAAAATTCAAATTTCACCATCTGCCTTGGAGAGATTTGAATCCAGAACATTAGTTGAGTTTCTGGGTTAATAGTCTAGTGCTAATACCACTAGGCCATCACCTCCCCTTGCACAGGAGAAGGCTTGGGAATAAATGTTATCGGGGTCAGTGTGAGGAGTTTGTAAAAGTCCGTGTGCGACATGAAATTTTAATACTTTCCACTTGAAGCATGATTCATGAAGCTTTATGGCAATGAAATTCACACTTCTGAGCTTCAACATAATCATGTCTGGTGATGCGTCATTGAATCTGATTTTCCAACCCATTGCAAACGTTCTCCAGTTGCTGCTGGAGGCTTCAGAGCAATGAACATTAACAGTGGCATTAACATTTCAAAGACTTTTTGAATCGTGCTATCGAATGGCATTTGTAGTTTGTTTCTATTAAGTGTACCCCCACGTTTATTGAAGTTTAAATTTGCACAAGAACCTTAATAAAAATTTTGTTTGCCACCACTGATGTAGGTAGGGTGAAGCTACCTATGGTTCCATTCACAGTTAAATAGGCTGTGAATATTTAACTGGCCTGAAACATGGAGACCTGAGGGTGAGGCAGAATGTTGAAGTTAAAGCACTGAGCAGCCATGATTGAATAGTACACCAGGCTTGTAGGAGCCATGTGACCGTACTCCTGTGTATGTTCTTAGGAATGATCGTTGTCAATGCTTGAGGAATGGCCATTGTCTGGGGCGCTCGGGGAGCGGGCCATTGTCTGGGGCGCTCGGGGGTCTTACTCCACCTTTGCTACTCAGCATTTTGAGAAGGGGAGGAAATATAAATTATTTGCCAGAATTGGAGGGAGTGAATGTGTAATTTTTGTACATGACCGTATTGTAAATACCCTGCACCGAATAGACAAAGACCACAAAAAAAGGGGAATCTGGGCTGTTGTGCTGCCAAGTTTCCGTTGCCTCGTGTGTGCCATCCCTAACACTGCCTATTTCCACCTCCATAACATTGTCAGACTTCACCTCTGTCTGAGCTTATCTACTGCTAAAACCATCATTCATGCCATTGTTACCTCAGGCTGCCAGTATCAATCCATGCTAACACCAGTTCCATGGGCTTTTACATTGTGCACCAGCGTGGAATGTGCCATCTTGTCAAATACTTTTTGGAAATCTAAATACACTACATCTATAGGTTCCCCTCCATCTTTAAAGTTTATTTATTAGTATCACATGTAGGCTTACATTAACACTGGAATGAAGTTAATGTGAAACTCTCCTCGTCACCACACTCTGGCGCCTGTTTGGGTACACTGACGGAGAATTTAGCATGGCCGATCCAACCTAACCTGCATGTTTTTCTGTCTGTGGGAGGAAACAGGAGCAAACCCACAGAGAAGTGGGGAGAACATGCATACCCTGCACAGACAGTGACCCAAGCCAGGAATCGAACCCAGGTGCCTGGCACTGAGGCAGCAGTGCTCACCACTGTGCTGTCCAGTGGAGATGAGGAGGAATTCATTTCACTCGTGGTGGTAAATCTTTGGAATTATCTACCTCAGGGAGCTGTGGTAACTCAGCCATTAAGTCTGTTCAAGACAGCGGTTGATAGATTTCTAGATTGTGAAATCGTCAAGGGATAGGTTGGGGAGAATGGTGTTAAGTTAGACAATGGGCTATGATCTAATTGAATGGCAGAGTAAATTAGAGGGGCTGAATGGCCTCTTATTTCCGATGTTTCTTTCCCCATACGGTTTGCTCTGTACAGTGTTATGTCAGCTCCATAAACGTTATTGCTGCCACTTTTTTTTTCCTGTGGCTTCCTGTATTACCTCTACTATTCCCAACATGTTTATATAATGTTTGCCCCCATTTAAGTTATGAACTTTGTCCCTTATCTTCACTTCAGATATTTATTTAGGTTAAAATTTTGTTGTTTGAACTCTGGGAGCTTGATTCATCTTAGTGCAGAGAGAGGCAGGCCGTGAAGATTGCCCCCACTGAGAGATGTCATGGATCCTAAGCAAAGCTATTCTGCGCAGAATGAACACGTGCTGGTGATGATTCATCGATCTTCAAAGCACCACCAAGACGCAGGAGTGGAGCTTGTGGCTTACTGTGACTGAATAAGCTAAATTCCCTTTTTATTACATGGGATTTGAGGCTCTTTACCTGGGTTTTAAGGATTGCATTGCGCCCATTGATAATGCAAGCACTGGTTCATTGGCAGCTGGATAAGTGGCATTCTGCTTTCATAAACCTGGATTATGGGATTTTTTTTGTGCTTTGATCTGGGAGGGAATCGCATTCCTGAGATTCCAGCTTATGTCGAAGCCAGTTCGAGACGTCAGGGCCTTCTTTGTAAGGGAAAGAATGGGACGGCATGGTGGTTAACACTGCTACCTCACAGCGCCAGGGGGACCTGGATTCGATTCCCGGCTTGGGTCAGTCTGCGTGAAGCTTGAACATTCTCCCCATGTCTGTGTGGGTTTCCCTCTCGCCTGATGAAGGAGCAGTGCTCCAAAAGCTTGTGATTCCAAATAAACTTGTTGGACTTCAACCTGGCGTTGAGACTTCTCACTGTGCCCACCCCAGCCCAACACCGGCATCTCTACATCGTAACTCCCTCTTGTCTGATGAAGGAGCAACACTCCAAAATCTATCATTCCAAGTAAACCTGTTGGACTTTAACCTGGTATTATAAGATGTCTCACTGTGCCCACCCCAGTCCACACTGTAACGCCCTCTTGCCTGATGAAGGAGGAACACTCCAAAATCTATCATTCCTATAAAACTGTTGGATTTTGACCTGTGTCACCGCAGTCTAATGCTGGCATCTCCACATTGTAACTCCCTTTCACCACTAAGAAAGGAGATGGTATCTCACCAGAACAGTCCTGCACCTGTTTCCTACCCTACCTGGCAGATCAGGGGAGGCAGTGCAGACTCGATGGGCCAAATGGCTTCCTTCTGCACTACAGGGACCCTGTGATTAAGGTTATGATGTTGTAAGGTTCCCTCCCTCTGCATGGTCATTTGATCAGTGAGCAGGTGTCAGTGAGCACGAGCTAGGTAGTGGGGCAAGATGGGGTAGGTGGCTTGGCCCTACTGTGCAGTTTGGGTGGATTAGCGATTTTGCATGTGTTCGGTTGCAGGGGGGTGTCTGGATCTGATGCTCTTCAGAAGGTCTTTGCAGACTCAATGGGCCAAATGGTGGCCTCCTGAATTGAAGGGATCCTATGATTACTAAAGACCAAGTTGGGCAGTTAGATGTTTGACCTCCATTATAAATCTTATAAAATATTCCAGACCACATTACAACCAAACCTGATTTTAATTGGTTGAGTTTTCTCTGCTTGGAATTACCTACCAGGTTGAACCTTCTGGATGTTAATTTTTCATGTTTCTGCTAACGTCTAGCTGGTTTTTCCTGTGCTAACTACGGGGGCTGTTTGCTGCTGGTGGACTGAGAGGGGAAATGATTGATTCAGAATGAGACACAGTGCATTGCCACACCAACCCACGGTGTTGCTGGGATATCTGCCCAGATTGATGCTGAGGACTTCCAGTCTGAGCTGCTTCAAACTGGGGAGGGGAGGGCTGTTAATGGAACTGAGGCCAAAACCTCCTTTGTAAGGGAAAGAATGGGACGGCATGGTGGTTAACACTGCTACCTCACAGCGCCAGGGGACCTGGGTTCGACTTCCGGCTTGGGTCACTGTGTGAAGCTTGAACATTCTGTGTGGGTTTCCTTCGATGCTCTGGTTTCCTCCCAGTCTGAAAAACGTGCTGGTTAGGTGCATTGGCCAGGATAAATTCTCCCTCAGTGTCCCTGAACAGGCACCGGAATGTGGCAACTCAGGGAATTTCACAATAACTTCATTGCAGTGTTAATATAAGCCAACTTGTAACTAATGAATAAACTTTAAATGATTGTCTTCCTATCCTGAGACTGTTCCCTATGTTCTAGATTCCCCAGTCAGGGAAAGCAACCTCTGCTTTGCCAAGTCCCTCCCGAAACATTGATATTTCAAGCAGATCGCTCCTCATTCTTCTGAGGAATATAGTTCCAATTTTATAAAACTGTCGAGGGCAGGGGGGAGGATGATTAGAAACATGAATCATGTGACCACCTTTCGGGTGAGTGAACCCCCTTCCCTGGCCTGCTTTGTCTGCCCGACTCGTCGTTCTGTCTCCACGAAGTTGTCCGCTCCTTCACTTAGCTGTCTCACAACACCAGATTAAAGTCCAACAGGTTTATTTGTAGCAAACACCACTAGCTTTCGGAACTGGCTGTTCCTTCGTCAGGTGGGTGGGAGTTCTGATCATAAACAGGGCATACAAAGGCAAACTCAATTTACATGAATAATGATTGGAATGACAACAGATGAATGAACACCGCTTGACAATCACCAGCCAAGACTGTTCTCTTCTTGTTGGGGAACACTTCAGCGGTCACGGGCATTCGGCCTCTGATCTTCGGGTAAGCGTTCTTCAGGGCGGCCTTCACGACACGCAACAGTGCAGAGTCACTGAGCAGAGATTGATAGGCGAGTTCCGCACACATGAGGACAGCCTCAACCGGGATCTTGGGTTCATGTCACACTATCTGTAATTCCCACAACTTGTCTGGACTTGTAAAATCTCACTAACTTTTCTGTCTGGAAACAATACACATCTTTTAATGCTCTCTTCACTCACGTTGTCACTACCTTTTAAGACTTGATTAGCTGTAGAGACTCACATTCCAATCATTATTCATGTAAATTGAGTTTACGCCTTTGTATGCCCTGTTTGTGATCAGAACTCCCACCCACCTGACGAAGGAACAGTCAATTCGGAAAGTTAGTGGTGTTTGCTACAAATAAACTTGTTGGACTTTAACTGGTGTTGTGAGACTTCTTACTGTGTTTACCCCAGTCCAACGCCGGCATCTCCACGTTTTCACTTAGTTGTCAGAGGTTTCTGCCTGTGCAGTCTTTATCAGTTAGCCTCATCCTTTTTCCTTGTGGTGTATCACTGCCCTTCACACTTCAACGAGGCTGAGTGTGTGTGAAAGAATGAGCTATTTCGCCACTAGATTAATGTTGTGCAGTAAGCGTTCTATCCATCTGCTCCCCAGCCCACCCTTTCATAGCCCTGTTTCCCTCATGGGACAAGAGCGGCTGCCAGTTTCTGGTTGCTGACTGTAAACATAGAACATAGAACACTACAGCACAAACAGGCCCTTCGGCCCACAAGTTGCGCCGACCACATCACCTACCAACCTACAGACCTATCTATAACCCTCAATCTCATTAAACCCCATATACTCATCCAGAAGTCTTTTAAAAGACCCCAGCGAGTTCGCCTCCACCACCACTGACGGCAGCCGATTCCATTCACTCACCACCCTCTGAGTGAAAAACTTACCCCTAACATCACTTCTGAACCTCCCTCCCCGCACCTTAAATCTGTGTCCTCTCGTAGCGACCATTTCAAACCGGGGAAATAGCCTCTGAGAGTCCACCCTATCTATTCCTCTCAACATTTTGTAAACTTCTATCAGGTCGCCTCTCAACCTTCGTCTCTCCAGGGAAAAGAGTCCCAGCTCCCTCAACCTAACTTCATAAGGCATGCCTCCCAGTCCAGGCAACATCCTTGTAAATCTCCTCTGCACCCTTTCAATAGCTTCTACATCTTTCCTATAGTGGAGGAGAAAGAGCGACTTTTCCTCCGTGAGCCGGAATAGATGCCTTTCCCTCGCTCGTCAGCTTTGTCTCGCTGGTAGCATTCCTGTCTCGATGGGTTCAAGTCACTCTTCAGAGCACTTGAGCACAATATCCAAGCTGACACTTCGCTGCAGCACTGAGGGAGCACTGCACTGGTGGAGGTATCGCCCTCAGATAGGATATTAAACTGAGTTGTAAAAGCCGCCATTCCTCTATTTCAGAGCAGCATGGGTAAGTTCTTTCCCTGGCAAACTTATCTCAAAAGCAACATTTCTTCAAATAAATTATCTGGTATTTTCACAGTTATGAACTTGCTGTCTGCAAGTTGATTGCTGTGTTTCCTACTGTACAACACACCAGTTCGTTGCAAGACCCTTTTAATATGAATTCTAAATTTTTGAAAGGCTCAATGTAAGTTAGTTAGTTCAACCTTGAATCCTGCATGAGACAGCTGTAACTGAAACAGTGTCTGGTGGTATTGTATACCCCATCCACTGCAGGGTGAGGGGTTCTGCAACCCCACCCCTCTGCTGCAGGGCAAGGAGTTCTGCGACCCCCTGCCCCCCCACCTCTGCTGCAGAGCAGGGGGACACTGCAAACCCCTCCAGTACAACAAAGCTGCCGGTACCTCTCCCAGTCTGTGGAGGGAGGTGACCTTTCTGTAAAGCAGAACTCTGACCAGCCCATGTGCTGAAATCCTGTTGCAGGTGTTGAGAGTCCCCTTGTATTTTAGACACTGGAATCATATTGCCGGGTGCTCTGGTTTTAATCTGTGTTAACAGAACTTAGTTTCCTGTAAGCTCCCGTAAGTTGTTACGATCTAGCCCCGTCCCAGACTCTCTTTGGCTGCTTCGCTCACCTCTACATACCCTCTGCCAGCCCTCAGCAAGCGTTCAATTCCATGTGCCAATTGATGGATTCCCTTGAAGTAGAAGAATTGAACATGGCTGTATTTTGTCAGGGTTTGCACTGAGCCCATGGTCAGGGTCAGTGTCAAGAGCTGTGTGGGTAACCATAAACAGATCCACTTCATCTTTAACATCAATCAGCCAGCCAGTCAAGCATGGTCTTGTGCTGTATGTTTCAGCATTTCTGGGAAGTGGCCCCTTGAGCAAGATGTTGGTTGTGATTATAGACCTTCTGTTGCTTTGACAAAGGAGCAGTATTGACCATAGATATCAGTCTGTTCTCACTCAGAATATCTCAGCCTGCTAATCTCTTGACTGCATCTTTCTCTAATGGGACATTGTAACAATGAAAGACAGATAAAAATCCTCTGGTACACCCTGTCTCTCGCAAGCAACAGTAATAAATGGTGTCTCTATATATACGCTCTTCATCTTTGCGCAATTCTCAGATATCCTGCGTTTAGTGGAAGGCTAGTTAATCCAAGCCAATTTAGGGGGTTTGGAAAACACTAGGGAAATTCATCTCTGACCCAATTCAGCAATTGGAACAAGTCCAGAAGATTACTCTGGCCCTGAATTACCTTTTGCAAAGGGAGAACTCCACCCCAATCAGAGAGCTCCTTTAGATATCATCAGCGGGGCGGCACAGTGGTTAGCACTGCTGCCTCACAGCGCCAGGTTTGATTTCCAGCTTCTAGACTCCCAACAGTCTAGGGGAGGCATTGGCATAGTGGTATTGTCGCTGAACTAGTAATCCAGAGATACAGAGCAATGCTCTGAGGATTTGGGTTTGAATCCCACCACCACAGGTGGTGAGCTGAATAAAAATCTGGGAGTAAAGATCTACTGATGACCATGAAACCATTGTCAGTTGTCGGAAAAACCCGTCTGGTTTATCAGCGTCCCTTTAGGGAAGGAAATTTGCCATCTTTGCTGGTCTGGCCTACATGTGACTCCAGAGCCACAGCAATGTGGTTGACTCTTAACCGTCCTCTGAAATGGCCGAGTGAGACACTGACTTCATGGGTCATTTTAAAATAACGAGGGGCGTAGATCAGCTAGATAGTCAATATCTTTTCCCAAAGATAGGGGAGTCTAAAGCTAGAGGGCATAGATGTAAGGTGAGAAGGGAGAGATACAGAAAGGTCCAGAGGGACAATTTTTTCTCTCTCAGGGTGGAGAGTGACTGGAACGCACTTCCAGAGGTGGTAGTAGAGACGGGTACATGTAAAAAGCATTCAGACAGTTACATGGGTAAGGTGAGTCTTGAGGGATATGGGCCAAGCGCAGGCAATTGGTACTAGCTTCGTGGTTTAAAAAAAAAGGGTGGCATGGACAAGTTGGGCCTCTGTTTCCATGTTGTAAACCTCTGACTAATTGGGGACGGGCAACAAATGCTGGCCCAGCCAGTGGTGCACATATCCCATGAAAGAATTTTAAAAAACGGAAATAAGCCTAGCCTGTTCAACCTTCCTCATGAGACAGCCTTCATATCCAACAATCATTTTGTAAAACTGCTCAATTCATTGGCTTGATGAATCAGTGTAGGATGCAGTGGTGCGAGTGAGGAGAGAATGCCTCTGCGTCACTTCCTGCTGGTTTCTAGCAACTCAAAGAAATTATCTTCGCGGGTTGATGGTTTAAAAAAGGATTATCTGACAAAATGTTGGCCTCACAGCTCCCTCCAATGGTTCATTTAATAAATACTGCACCTTAATGAGCTGCACAGATCAGAATCACAGCCTCTGTTTTTGAATGGTTTGCATTCTGACCCAAGAGCATAGAAAAGAGGCTGCAGTTCTCTGAGCTGCCTGTGTACCAAGGCAGGGAAAGAAGCCAGTCCCGGTTCCTCATTCTGGAAAATGCACATCATGGAATCCCTACAGTGCAGAAGGAAGCCATTCGGCCCATCAGGTCTGTGCCGACCACAATCCCACCCAGGCCCTATTCCCATAAGCCCTCATATTTACCTTGCTCATTCCCTTGACACTAGGGTTAATTTAACATGGCCAAGCAACCTAATCTGCACATCTTTGGGCTGTGGGAGGAAACCGGAGCACTCGGATGAAACCCACGCAGACACGGGGGAAAGTATGCAAACTCCACACAGTCACCCGAGGCCAGAATTGAACCCGGCTCCCTGCCGCTGTGAGGCAGCAGTGCTAACCACTATACCACCATGCCAATTAATTTAGTTATGAGAAAGTGATTAAAGCAAAATATTGTGGAATATGCTGGAAAGTTTCAGCAGGCCAACATCTGTGGAGAGAGAATAGAGTCAACGTTTCAAGTCTGGATGACCTTTTATCAGAGGATTTGAGTATCGGAATAGGGCTGTTTTACTGCAGTTGTATAGGGTGTTAGTGAGGCCACACCTGGTGTATTGTGTGCAGTTTTGATGCCCTTATCTGAGGGAGGATGTCCTCGTTATAGAGGGAGTGCAGGCTGATTCCTGGGATGGCAGGTCTGAGGCATAAGGAGCTACCAAGTCAGTTAGGATTATATTCATTGCAAGAGAGAGGGGATATCATAGAAATGTATAAAATTCTAACAGGATTAGGCAGGGTAGATTCAGAAAGAATGTTCCCAACGGTGGGCGAGTCCAGAGCTAGGGTCCATAGTTTGAGAATAAGGGGATAAACGTTTTAGAACTGAGGGGAGAAGAAATTTCTTCACCCAGAGGTTGGTGAATTTGTGGAATTCAGTCCCACAGATAGTAGTTGAGGCCAAAATGTTGTGTGATTTCAAGAAGAAATTAGGTATAGCTCTTGGGGCTAAAGGGATCAAGGGATATGGGGGCAAGAGGAGCTCAGGACATTGAATTTGATGATCAGCTGCTGAACAGCCTACTCCTGTTTCCTATATTTCTAGGCTGTGACTGACATGTTGGTACTGTCGGTCATAGGAAAAGGAGGCCATTCAGCCCCTTGAACCTGCCCTGCGATTCATTTAGGCCTTGGCTGATCCGTAGCTTAATTCCATCTTATCCACCTTCCTTCCCGAATACCTTAGCCTGACAACCTATCGAGGTCAGGCAGCATCTGAAGTGGTTGCAGACGAGCTGCATTAGATGCGGGAGGACAGCAGAGAGCAGATGAGTGTGATGGATCATGGCAGCAGATCTCCTGGTTGGAGTGAGCGACATGCAGCAGCATCCGGAGAGAGAAAAATAGCGCAAAAAGTCTCAGTACAGTGAGAAAATGGGGGTCCGAATGACCAGAAAACATTTGCTCTGTTTCTCTCGCCACAGGGTCTTTCCAGCAGTCTCCATTTTTAACTTAGATTTCCTGCACCCACTATTTCACTTTGTAAAAATCTGCCACACTGGGTTACAAAAGTTTCTGTTGACCTTCGGCCTGAGCAGCTTGGGTTCAGAGAGAGTTCAAGGTTTTGTTGCCCGCTGAGTGAAGAAATGTCACCTAACGTTAGCCCCTGCGCAACCTGGCTGGCGTGGACTGCCTTGGCCTAGATTCCATGTTGAAGCATAGACTCATACCGTACAAGAAAGACCTTTCATCCCATCGAGTCTGCACCAACAATATCTACTGCTAAAGTCATGCTAATCCCATTTTCCTGCACTTATACATGTGCTTGAATATTATATTTCAAGTGCTCATCCAGAGATTTATATAGGTTGATTCCAGAGTTGAGAAGGTTGGCTTATGAGGAGAGACTGAGTAGACTGGGGCTATACTCATTGGAATTCGGGGGGGTGTGAGGGAGGACCTTATAGAAACATATGAATTATGAAGGGATTGGATAAAATAGAAGCAGGGAAGTTGTTTCCATTGGCAGGTGAAACTAGAAATAGGGGTATGGCCTCAAAATAAGGAGGAGCAGATTTAGGACCGAGTTGAGGAGGAACTTCTTCACCAAAGGGTTGTGAATCTGTGGAATTCCCTGCTTAGTGAAGCAGTTGAGGCCACCTCATTGAATGTTTTTAAGGCAAGGATAGATAAATTTTTGAACAGTAAAGGAATTATGGTTATGGTCAGTGGGTGGGTAAGTGGAGCTGAGTCCACGAAGAGTCAGCCATGATCTTATTGAATGGCAGAGCAGACTCGAGGGGCCACATGGCCTACTCCTGCTCCTAGTTCTATGTTCTTATAATTTTGGCCCACATTACTTTCCCAGGCAGTGCATTCCAGATTCCCACCCTCTGAAAAAGTTTTTTCACAAATGTCCTCTGAAGCCCCTCACCCACAAACTATGCTCCCAACTCACCATGTCCATACTCCCTCGCAATTGTATACCCCCTTGGCCTTCTGTGCTCCAAAGAAAACGTTCCATGCCTAACCAGTCTTTCCTTTATAGCTCAACTGCTCCATCCCAGGCGACATCCTTGTGAGATGTCAGGGGTTTCTTGCATATCAATGCAGACTAGATGGGCCGAAGGGCCTCTTCCGCACTGAAATGATTTTCAGATTCTCTGTATCCCCTCCAATTTTAGTCAGGATACCAGAGGGTCATTCTGAATCCCTAACCCAGCAAGAGTCGGTGCATCAAGAAGAGGCTAGCAGGAAATTCAGCTGCGTTCGGGCTTGTGCGTCTCTGTTCAAGTTGGTTACCTTTTGTTTCTTGTGCCTAGGTAACATCGCGGAGAGCGACGAGGAAGGTGCTTCTCGGTGCATCCCTGAATGGAAGCCTCCCCCTCCCCCTCCTGCCACCCCCTACCTCCCGGACTGTCCCCACTCGGGTTTGGGAGCTGATCTCTTTTGCTCTCTGCTAATCGGCGGAGCATTGCTGCGAAAGCCATCAAGACTTCATCTTCCCAGAGGCAACCTCTCGGCTGCACTGATTGTACAGAGATTTGGGGAGGGGGTGGTGGGAGGGGGAGGGTGGGTGGGTGGTGTGGCGTGGTGAGGGAGGGAGGGATGAGGGTTATTATAAACCAGCAATACAATATGTATATCTCAGCTCATGGAATCTAAGGAAATGTTTCTTTATAACAAAAGTGTGCGCAGAAGGAAGCAATGTGCTACACCTATCGTGGGAAAGACGAGTTCGAGAAGAGGGTATTGATGGATTTGTATGGGAGATGGGTGGGCAGTGTAATTAAATATTTTTTTCTTCTGAATTTAATCTTGCACAGCAGAGGTGAGCTCTCGATCTAGAGATCTTTCAAGTTCTCAACACATTCATGCCCCACCTGCTGCTCCTTCTCTCCACACCCCCGCCCCCACACGCACAAGCACACGCACACAAATTAGCTAAATGAACTATGCTGAGAATCAAATGACACTCGCTGCACCTTCCTTTCAGATCCACGTTGGAACCAGACTCATGGCGGGAGGGGGGGTGAGTGCAGTAACGGGCATTTCTTCTGCAAACTGTGGAGGGCCCCAGAGGTACATAAAGTGGATTGACTCTCGATCTTAACGGTTAACGGGATTTAGTCCTTCCTTCCTTCCTTTGGTTTGTTGAGACTCCATGAGCCACCAAGCCCTCCCCCCTCCCCAGTCCCTGCTCTTTTATTTACAGCAAAGGGATCTGTCCTCAACACCTGGCATTAAATGCTGGACAGATTCTAGTATTCGCGAACTTTGCCGAAATGTAATGGGCGGGGCAGAATTGCACTCGCAAAAAGGTGAGCATTCGTGAGCTTCTTAATCTTGCCATAATGTACATTTTTGTGTAAAGTCAGCAAAACTAAAATGGGGGGCCCACCCCCTCCCAAAAAAAAATCAAAATGTCACTTTCTGTACCTGCTACACAATAAGCTTTTGAATTGAATTGAATCAGCAAAATGTTTGCGTTTTAAAATCTTGAGTGTATACACACAAGGTCATCAGGAATTCTTGCGTCGCAAACAAGAAGCCGCTCGCTGCTTGTTGAAGTTTCCGGCCTTCATCGTGTGGTTTAAGAGTGCGACGTTCCTCCTCTGTCCCATTTGATACTACATGCGTTGCAGCGACTTCAGTTCAGGACCTGTCCCACGTTGGGTTCGACACGGTGATCCAGCTGCCACGCCGTTCTTGTTTTCTTCCTTTTCCTTCCCTCCTGTCCATCCGAAGCTCTCCCAATTCGAGTTGTGCTCAAAGAGCAAAAAGTCTAAAGGAGCAATAAAGGTCACTGGTGTCCTCTGCTGCTGCTGCTCTCTCTCTCCAGGAGAGAGGGGTGTGGAAGACCATCCACGTTTGTCCGCTGAGCGAGCTGTATTCTCCCTCCCGGTCGTAGGGGGTATGGGGAGCGTGTGGTTCTGCAAATAGACACCAGCCTGAGCTGCAGCAAAACCCTGTTCGTAGACTGACCTGGAAGCACTTCAGTGAGTGACTGCAGAGCAAACATCTTAAAGAAAAAAAAACCCAGCCCCAAAGTAGCTGTAATCCAAGACTGGTTCACTTTCCTGTCGGAAACTGCTTCACGTGATTCGACCAGTTTCTTTATTTCGTGCGACTGTTTTCGAAACCTTTTGGGGTCTTTGATGCCATGAGCTGATCAGTGTTAAATATTAAATGGTGAG
Source organism: Carcharhinus amblyrhynchos (assembly GCF_965287045.1). Classification (NCBI taxonomy): domain Eukaryota; kingdom Metazoa; phylum Chordata; class Chondrichthyes; order Carcharhiniformes; family Carcharhinidae; genus Carcharhinus; species Carcharhinus amblyrhynchos. Next base: position 9,112,378 of record NC_137358.1, on the reverse strand, counting down.
TTATCTATATTTTCATATGGAGAAAACTTTTTTTTGTGCAAAAATGATGTTTTAGGAAGAGATGGGCCTACCTTCCGTTGGCTGGATTCCAAAAGAAAAGATCTGAAAAGGGGGTGGTAGCAGAGGGGGTTGGCTTGGGGGTTGAGGAGGGGCTTCCAGATTGGCCCAGAAGAGTGCTCGGTTGGTTGAGTCCAACTCCAGTCCCGGCCTTCTGTTGTTCAGAGTTGACCAACCCGAAATGGTATTTTTGGGTGTCTTTCCAAACCTTTCAGTAACTCGGGGCGAGGGTGGGGCAATGCAGGTGGGCACCAGGTATTTTACTCAGTGTGCTGCCCTCAGCATGGGCAAACCAGACTTTGCAGCCCTGACTGGCGAAGGGGTGGGGAGGGAGAAGTGCCCTCCCCGAGTAGGCAGAGAGATGCAAAGCTCCCCCCTCGAGGGTGAGGTGGCTTTTCTCATGTCAAAGATGCCTGTAAACCCAGCAGGTTTGAGAGATCAACGAGGAGATTGTTCGCAAATATCCTGCAAGCCATGTTTTTGGTATGTGAACCATTGTCAAACCGCAAGCATGTGTTAGCAATTTGCGTTAGTTGTAGGTGGAGGAGTGGGAATCGGTAGGGAAGGGATGGTTCCTAAAGCAAGCTGCAAAGAAAGTGAATGTTCGTTCATCATGCCCTAGTTTGGTCACTGGGGTTCCTACCCAGAAAATGCTGTCGTCCAGCAGCTCTGCATTGCACACGTGCACTGGTGGATTTGGTGGCATTTATTGCAAATGACTCAGAATAGGACCTTCTCAGATGGCATGTTGCCTTAGGATATCCTTTTGGTCAATTTCAAGGCCTATCTCTGAGGGTTAGCTAAAGTCAGTCATACGAGGAGGGTTAGCTAAATTCAGTCATACAAGGATGTTTCCGATTTCCTTTAGTTAGAATTTACCTGCGAAATGCGTATTGTTCTTGAGTTACACTTTTAGCCAAATGTTTGAGTGTCCCATTGGGGCGGGGGAGGTGGGGGGGCAGTTTGTGCTGCAGAGGTTCAGAGGATGGGTACAGTTCGATCAGTGACAATCTCTGCCCAGTGTGGAGACAGCATCTCGATCCTCCACCGTAGATGTTGAGCCCCAGATCTTGGGCATTGTAATCAGATGTAAGTACACTCCTCTAAGTACCAGTTTAATTGGCCAGTGAGCCAGCTACGGGAGAACAAGTGTGTATCATTGGAATTTTACATTGCAGCCATGTGCTACACTGCTGCAATCTTCTCACAAGAGGCAGTCAGCAAGCTATATATATATGATATAGTGACAGCAATCAGCTCATCAGGGCAGAATCTTTTCCACCAGCTTATTTGAAGTTTTGTCTGTCTTCTGCCAGTTCGTGCATCATTACTGCCACCGTCACCAATCTACTTGACTCTCCTTCCGTCCAAAAGCAAAAAAAACTTTGCAGAATTGTCCCTTTGTTTTGAATCACAATTTTCTTACCCTGCTGTACCTCACGCAACAGAGATGAAAATTAATAATCAGTTGATAGAAGGGATCGCAAGTATTGCTGAAAAAGAAACATCTCATCAAAGCTTTTCGTCTTGCACTCATCAGGACAGATACAGGAATGCCAAATTGCTCCCTTTGAAACTTGGTAGTCTTGCGATTCTGCCCTGATGAGTGCAAGATGAGAAAATTTGACAGCTTTTTTCCAAGCAATATGCAAATGTTAATAGCGTAACCGCTGGTTACAGGGTTATGACTTTGCCAAGGATTTTGAATGATGTTTCCATTCAAGAGAGTGAGGATTCTGCAGGTTGGCTGTCCAAACCACCAAGTGAGGTTGCTCCTAAGAAATCCCTCCATTTTACTCTTTGTAGTCTATTTATAGATATATATATATATATTCTGTTGGGCCATGAGAACTCTTGCATTCAATCCCTGGCCTGTGTTGTTAACTGGGCTCAGTTAGGGGGCAGCCGGAGGGACGCTTGGGTGTATGTAGCAAATTCCAGCCAGGGCTTCTGGCGAGTTCTCTCTCGGTTTTCACTCATTGTGCGGGAAGGGCGTGTGGGAGGACATGGTCAGTCAGTACGATGGTGGGGGAGGGGGGGTACCCTGTTCATCGAGGAGATCAGGAGCGACTGGAATCGTGGCGGGGATTGTTGAGAAGTCGCCCCGTGGCACATGCGTGGGCACTGGTCACAACACGAGTCCACATCGACTCCAGGGTGAGTGGTTTTGAAATCCAGCCAAAGTGGGTTGAAGTGAGGGGAAAATCCCGTCTCTTTTAAAATTATTGATGTTTGAAGTGTGCAGCAAATCGTAATAAAATTTAAAACTGCAGCAGGTGTCTGTCTGGCTGATTACTGTTCCTTTGGTAACAAAACACTGAAAAAAAGATTCTGAGGAGAGAGAGGAAAAAAAATCTATTAAAGCATTTTTTTTGTTGTAAAGGTAAACATATATTCTAGGAGAAATGTTATTGTTTATATACCAGAATTGTACAGACTTGAACACGTTAGTAGGGCTGTACAAACCTGACTGTTGTAATAAAATATTCTATCAATTTCAAAGAATTATTGAATATTTCATCTCGCAATCTGAACACTGCAAGTTGAAGAGCAGGTAGAATTATATGCCACATTGAAGAGTGCTGGTAGAAGGTGGAAAGTCTTATTTTTTTTATGTATTTATGTCACAAGTAGGCTTACATTTAACACCACAATGTGAAAATTCCCTAGTGGCCAGTCTGGGGCCTGTTCAGGTAAACTGAGGGAGAGAATTAGCATTTCCAATGCATCTAACCAGCCTGTCTTTTGGACTGTGTGGGGAAACCGGAGCACCCGGTGGAAATCTACGCAGACACGGGGAGAACGTGCTGTATCTGCACAGACAGTCATCCAAGCCGGGAATCGAACTCGGGTCCCTGACGCTGTGAGGCAGCAGTGCTAGCCACCGTGATTGAGGATTATTTCCCAGGACGCCAGGTGTAACTATCAGCTCCTCTTCAAGATAATGCCAATGGATTTCTTGCATCCAGCCAGCAGGTTGATGGGGCCTCAGTTCCAGCATCTCAGCTGGGCTGTCGCTCCCACAGTGCAGTCCCCCTGGCAATACTGCGCTGGAATGTTGCCTTTGATTTTTTTAAAACTCAAATGCTAGAGTAAGACTTGAACCTGGAGCCTTGTATCACCTATTGAGCCCCAACTCTCAACTTGCCCTTGAGTAACTTCCATAATTTGTTGGATCATAGAATTTCACCCCTCCCTTTGATCCATACAGCTGTCGCTATTTGGAGAGCTCTCAGGTAGGCCTTTTACAGAGGCCAGATGATCCAGTCCTTTGACTGAACCCACTCTGTTGTGGAGTGGCTGATCAGATTACGTTTTTCACTTGGCATCAAACTTTTTCTGTCTTCCACAAAGCATCATAGAACCCCTACAGTGCAGAAGGAGGGCATTTGACTCATCAACTCTGCACCGGTCCTCAGGTACTACCCAGGACCTTTCTCATAACCCATGCATTTACCATGGCCAATCTCCTTGACCCTCGCATCTTGGGACACTAAAGGGCAATTTGGCATGGCCAATCCACCTAACCTGCACATCTTTGGACTATGGAAGGAAATCGGAGCACCCGGAGAAACCCCACGCAGACATGGGGCGAATGTGCAAACTCCACACAGATAGCGACCCAAACCAAGAATTGAATCCAAGTGCTAACCATTGTGTCACCGTGCTGCCATTTTCCAGTTGAAACCTCTGTTTCATAACAAGTCAGTAGTGTGATGGAATCCTCCCCATTTGCCTGGATGGGTGCAGCTTCAACAATATTCAAGAAGCTTGACACCATCCAGGACAAAGCAGCCCTGTTTGATTGGCACCTAATCCACAAACATTAATCCTTCCACAACTACTGAACAGTAGCAGCCATGTGTGTCATCTACAAGATGCACTGTAGGAACTCACGAAGGCTCCTTAGCACCTTCCAATACCACTCTGCGATGGTCAAGTGGTATTATTGCTAGGCTATTAATCCAGAAATTCAACGAATGTTCGGGCACCCAGGTTCGAATCCCACCACGGCAGCTGTTGGAATTTGAATTCAATAAAAAGAGAAATCTGGCATTAAGAATCTACTGATGACCATGAAACCATTGTCGATTGTTGGAAAAACCCATCTGGTTCACTAATGTCCTTTAGGGAAGGAAATCTGTCATCATTAACCGGCCTGGCCTACATGTGACTACATGTGGTTGACTCACAACTGCCCTCTGAACAAGGGCAGCTGGGGATGGGCAATAAATGCTGGCTGGCTGGCCAGCCAGCGATACCCATGTCCCACGAATGAATAAAAGAAAACTGTCGTCTAGCAAGACAAGAGTAGCAGATGCGTGGGAACACCACCAGAAGTTCCCCTCCAAGCCACTCAGCACCGTGACTTGGGAATATATCACCGTTCCTTCATTGTCGTTGGGTCACAATCCTCGAACACCCTCCCTAATAGCGCAGTGTGGGTGTACTTGCATCTTGTAACTGCAGCGGCTGAAAAGGCACCACCTCGAGGCAATGAGGGATGGGCAATGTATGCTGGCCCAACCACTGATGTCCACATTCTGTGAACAAATGCATTTTTATAAAATTATGCTGTCCTTTGTATTACACAGTGCCGTTGAAACTGTATAGGGCATTGGTGAGACCACATCTGGAGAAGCACACACAGTTTTGGTCACCTTACCTTAAGGAAGGATGTAAATGCATTATAGGGGGTTCAGAGAAGGTTCACCACATCGATTCCAAGGGTTATCTTATGAAGAGAGGTTGAGCAGTTTAGGCCAGTATTCTCTAGAGTTTAGAAGAGGAGATCTAATTGGGGTATACAAAATGCTAGAAGAGATTGACAGAGTGGATGTTTTCCCTTGGGCATTCTAGAGTGAGAGGCCATAGTTTTAGGCTAAGGAGTGACAGATTTAAAACAGTAATGAGGAATTGCTTCGCTTAAAGGTTGGTGAGTCTTGTGGAATTCTCTATCCCAGAGTGTAATGGACACCCAAACGCTAAACTTTATTAGGGTGCTACTGGGACTTGATGGTTTGTTATAAGGAGAGGTTAGATAGACAGACTTTTTTTCTCTCAGCATAGAAGTCTGAGAGGTGATTTTACAGAGGTCTATAAAATTATGAGGGGCATAGATCAGCTAGATAGTCAATATCTTTTCCCAAAGGTAGGGGAGTCTAAAATTAGAGGGCATACATTTAAGGTGAGAGGGGAGAGATACATAAGGGTCCAGAGGGGCAATTTTTTCACACGATGGTGAGTGGAACAAACTGCCAGAGGTAGTAGTAGAGGTGGGTACAATTTTGTCTTTTAAAAATCATTTAGATAGTTACATGGGTATAGAGGGAAGTGGACCAAATGTGGGCAATTGGGACTAGCTTAGGGGTTTTAAAAAAAGGTGGCGTGGAGTGGACAAGTTGCGCTGAAGGGCCTGCTGCCATGCTGTAAACCTTTTGACTAAACAATTTGAGGAGATGAATAGGCTTTTAATTAGGAGCTGGATGAAAGGTTATGGGAAGCTGGCAGAAAGATGGAGATAAGGTCAAGATAAGATCAGCCACAATTGTATTGAATGGCGGAGCAGGCTCGAGAAACTGAATGGCCTACTCCTGCTCCTAGTTCTTTTGTTGTTTGATGTTGAGTTGCTGGGAATATGGGCAATGCTACTGAGACAAAGACAGCATTTAACAGGATGCTTTTCACTTCATTCAAGGGCTGTGTGCACCACAGGCAAGGGCAACATTTGTTGCCCATCCCTAATTGCCTTTGAACTGAGTGGTTTGTTTGGCCATTTCAGGGGGCAGTTGAGAGTCAACTGCATTGCTGTAGGTCTGGAGTTACATGTAGGCCAGACCAGATAAGGACAGATTTCACGTTGGTGAATGAGGTGGGCTTTTCTGAGAATCATTTCATCATCATCGGTAGATTCTTAATTCTAGGATTTTATTGAATTCAAATTACGCATCTGCCATGGTGGGATTCAAACTCAGGATCTCTGGAATATTAGTCTGGTGACGATATCACTATGCCACCACGTCCCCTAATTGGAGTGTAGCTAATTGTATGGCGTACCCATGCCCAATCTCACATCTACCTCTCAACAGATTAGCTCCTTTGAGCCTCTCTGAGCCTTGTCTGATATGAACATTGTTGGGAACTTAAATCGATAGTTCTTATCTAGGATGGAGCATGAGAGAGATCAGCTATAGTGTGAAGCCAGAGCAGGTAAGAACGTTATACCTGTTCAAACATGGACTGGAGAAGTCCAATTATTCTGACTCTTATTCATCATATAAGTAAATAGTGTCCCATTACTTAATCCCAACAGTTGAGAAGTCAAGAATCAGAGGTTAGAGACACAAAGTTCAAGTGTAGGAAAATGGAGAAACTTGAGTTCTAGGGAATTCGCCATTGCCTACATTAATGGGGATGAAGGGAAAGGGTTGAGAGCTTCAAGCTCCTTGGTGTCCAGATCACCAGCAACCTGTCCTAGTCACTTCATGCTAATGCTATAGTTAAGAAAGCCCACCAATGACTCTACTTTCTCAGGAAGCTAAGGAAATTTGGCATGTTTGCTACAACCCTCATCAATTTTTACAGATGCATCTTTTCCAGATGTATCACAGCTCCTGCTCTGACCAAGACTACAAGAAACTACAAAAGGAGTGTGAACAAAGCCCAGTCCATCACGCAAACCAGTCTCCCATCCATTGACTGTCTACACTTTCTGCTGCCTCGGGAAAGCAGCCAGCATAATTAAGAACCCCAGGCATACACTCTTCCACATTCGTCTGTCGGGAAAAAGATATAAAAGTCTGAGGTCACGTACCAACCGACTCAAAAACAGCTTCTTCCCTGTGGCTGTCAGAATTTTGAATGTACCTACCTTACATTAAATCGATCTTTCACTAACCCTAGCTATGACTGTAACACTACATCATGCACCTTCTCCTTTCCATCTCTATGAACAGTATGTTTTGTCTGTATAGTGTGCAAGAAACAATACTTTTCATTGTATCCCAATGCATGTGACAATAAATAAAATCCATTTCTGGGATTAACACTCGAGAGAAAATGCATCAACACTGAAGGTTGGATTTGAATGGTTAAAAGCAAGAAAAGGAGTTGAAAAGAAATGCGATTGGCACTATTTGCTAATGTGGAAGGATATAGATTGATTGGGGTTGCTGCATCTCCTTTTGTTGAAGTGGAATCATATCCGGAAACCTCTAAATAGATCAAGGCATTGAGTAAAGGACTTGCAGAAGATGCGTTTGTAATCCCAGGGTAAGTACAATTGCACAAAAGGCTTCATGCTAATGGGCCCAAATCTAGGTCAGAGCTGAGTGGCTTTAACCATCAGGGAAGATCCAACAAGCTGGAACCCTGATCTCCAGCTCAGGGTAGGCCAGGGGATGACTTAATAAAGGGCTTTGAAATTATGAAGGGAGCTTGGTGATGTCCAGGGCAGCCCAAAACTTGTGGCTCATAAACATAAGAGGGATGCTGGAATCTGAAACAGAAACTGGAAATGCTGGAAAATCTCAGCAGGTCTGACAGCATCTGTGGGGAGAGAATAGAGCCAACGTTTGGAGTCTAGATGACTCTTTGTCAGAACTAAGCAAAGAGAATCAGCAGGGATTTATACTATTGGACTGGGGGGGTGGGGTTGGTAGTATGGGATTGAACAAAGGGAATGTAAATGAGGATACAGAAGGCTGAGTAGGTGCTAAGTATGTCCATGAAGTGGGCAGAATGCAAGAATGGCAGAACAGAAGTACAGGTAGAGAAATGTGGCAGTTGCACTGAGTGGGGGATGGGGGAGAGGGTATGAAAAGAAGGTGAGCTGAAATGGATAAATAGAAGCAAAAAAGGATGATTAAAATAGACGAATGCGATGATCATAAGACACTTGGCCCATCGAGTCTGCTCCTCTTTTCAATCATGGTTGATATGATTCTCATTTCCATTCTCCTGCCTTTTGCCCATAATCCCTGATCCCCTTATTAATCAAGAACCTATCTATCTCTGTCTTAAAGACCCCAGTGACCTGGCCTCCACAGACCTCTGCAGCAAAGAGTTCCACAGATTCATCACTCTCTGGCTGAAGAAATTCCTCCTCATCTCCGTCTTAAAGGATCGTCCCTTTAGCCTGAGGTTGTGCCCCCTGGTTCTAATTTTTCCTTCAAGTGGAAACATCCTCTCCGCGTCCACTCTATCCAGGCCTCGCAGTATCCTGTAAGTTTCAATAAGAACCCCACCTCATCCTTCTAAACTCCAAGTACTGAGATGAAATGAAATGAACTAAAATAAATGGAAATGGGGTGAAGATGGAGGAGATAGTTCATGTTCTGAAGTTGTTGAACTCAATGTTCAGTGTAGAAGACTGTTAAGTGCCCAGTCGGAAGGTATCAGCCCAGAACGTCATAAATATAAGATAGTCACAAACAAATCCAGTAACGATTTTCAGGAGAAATGTGTTTTATAACCAATGAAGTACTTTTGGAGTGTGGTGCTCAGCAAGCTCCCACAAACAGCAACATGGTAATGAGCAGATCATTTTTTTGGATTGATAAAGACACAGGGGGAGAATGTTCTAGATTTTCTTTGAGATAGTGGCCGTGTGATGTCCTACATCTGCCTGAGAGAGTGGATGGCCAAAGACTGGGCTTAACATCTCATCTGAAAGGCACAAAATAAAGGTCATTTAGAATGTCCATACAAACTGTCCTCACTGCCAGAAACGACTGGAGCCACAAGGTCTGCAACCTCGCCACTGACCTTTTTGCTTAAAAGAAAAGAGACTTGCATTTATATAGCGCCTTTCATGACCTCGTGACGTCTGAGAAGCGCTTTATGCCCCAATGAAGTACTTTTGGCATGTGGTCAACTTGTGCACAGCAAGCTCCCACAGACAGCAAAGGGCTAACGAGCGGATCATTTGTTAGGATTGATAAAGGCACTGGGGGAGAACATTCCAGATTTTCTTTGAGATAGTGGCCATGTCATGTCCTGCATCCGCCTGAGAGAGCAGATGGACAAAACCTTGGTTTAACGTCTCAACTGAAAGGCACAGTTGTGACTTAAACATAGAAACTAGAAGGCGGAGGAGGCCATTCCGCCCTTCAAGCCTGCTCTGCCTTTCATTTTGATCATGGCTGACCATCAAATTCAATATCCTGATCTTACCTTCTCAATATCTCTTGATTCCTTTAATCCCAAGAGTTATATCTAAAATCTTCTTAGCCTCAACTACTTTCTGTGGTAGTGAATTCCACATATTCACCACCCTCTGGATGAAGAAATTTCTCCTTACCTCAGCCTTAAAAGGTCTTATCCTCAAGCTATGATCTCTGGTTCACCCACCATTGGGAGTGTTTCTTCCAAATCTACCTGAAGATAGTCACTAATAAATCCAAAAAGGAGGAATGTCTTCACCCAGAGAGTAACTAGAATGTGGAACTTGCTAACACAAGGGTCAGAATATGAGCACCTGCAAGTTTCCCTCCAAGTCACTCACCATCCTGACTTGGAACCACATTGACCGTTCCTTCACTGTCGCTGGGTCAAAGTCCTGGAACCCCCCTCCCTACCAGCACTGTGGGTGTACCTACATCATCCGGATTGCGGCTTTTCAAGACAGTGGCTCACCGTCACCTTCACATGGGCAATCAAACCAGGCTGATTCCAGGGATGGCAGGACTGATGTATGAGGAGAGATTGACTAGCTTAGGGTTATTTTCGTTGGAGTTCAGACGAATGAGAGGCGATCTCATAGAGACTTATAAACTTCTAACAGAGTTAGACAGGGTAGATTCAGGGAGGGTGTTCCCGATGGTGGGGGGGAGCCCAGAACAGTCCGAGGATTCAGGGTTGACCATTTAGGACGGAGGTGAGGAGACATTTTTTCACCCAAAGAGTGGTGAGCCTGTGGAATTCATTCCCACAGGAAGTAGTTGACGCCAAAACGTTGAAAGTATCCAAGAGGCGGCTGGATATAGCACTTGGGGGAGAATGGGATCAAAGACTATGGGGAAAAAGCAGGATTAGTCTCTTGAGCTGGATGATCAGCTGTGATTGTAATGAACAGCGGAGTAGGCTTGAAGGGCCGAATGGTCCCCTCCTGCTCCAATCTTCTATGTTTCTACATAATTAGGGTTGGGCACAGATTCCATCAACTAATTAAAATGAAAGATAGTCGCGATGAAAAACAGAGATTTTTTAAGGGCTAGTTAGATGGACAAAGAGATAGGACATGTTGCTGAGGTTAGGGAATCTTGTGGCGCAGTGGGTAACATTACTATCTCTGGCTTGAAGTCCCAGGACTTGGTGGCCATGGAAGGTGCAATCATAACGTGGCGAAACAAGTTGATTATCCAGCCTGTAAATCCTCCCAAAAAGCCTGGGGACAGGCGGTGAGACTGGGAGAGATTCCTGGTGCAGACTGTTACAGCAAGTCCCCACGGTTCTTTGCCAAGCACCACCATGGATCAATCCAATGGAAGTCCATGGTCACCAACACCCCCTGAGGTTAGAGGAGGAGGAGGAAGGTGCAGGAGGCTTCTGTGAAGCATAGGCCAGCTGGGCTGAGTGGTCTGCTCCATGTCCTGTAAATTAGGGGGCGGGATTCTCCCAAAAAAGTGTTGAACTTGTGTGAGAACTGGAGTCAGTCACGCTTCTTACTTTTGAGTTGGGAGTTGAGAGAAGAATCTCCCGCACACCCTGCATTGCTGAGAGCCCTGGCAAGATTCACGTTGAAAATTTGTGGCTGGGCCCTGTTCCCACGGGAGAGGCCGGCAGACAGCGCTGAGCGAGTTACTGTGATCTGTCAGTGCCGAGATTGGAGCTTGGACAGTGCACTGCTGGCCTGCCGATCGCTGGCCAGCCCCCACATGGCTGGTCCTCCAACTCTCCACGGCCCGATCGCTGGTCCCCCCAAGCATGCCTGGGCCCAGCCCTGACCCACCCCCAGAGTGCCGACACCCCCTCACCCGCAGCTCCGACCCATTCTCCCCCCAGGCCCTCCCCCAGCAAGCCCTCCCCACCTATGGCCAGTCCCAACAAGCTGCTGCTCCCCCCCTCCCCCGTCTCCCCAGTGGCCAGCCCAGATCGTTGACCCCCTGCCCTCCCCCCATGATCCCGACTGCGGATTGGCAGCAGGATTCCACCCCCCTCCCCCAACCCCCACAGCTTGCCCCTGGAGGCCCAGATCTCCTTCAGGTCCCACCCCAATACTCCCTGCTCCCTTGGCACTGCCACATACCTGGTGGGCAGTGCCAGGGTGCCCCCTGGGCATTAGCACTTTGCCCCTTGGGCAGTGCCAGAGGACCCAGGCTGGCAAAGCCAAGGCAACCCCTTCCCGGCCCTCTGGGGGCTTTGATTAACCCCCCCGCCTTCACTCCATTGGGGTCGGGCCACTAGCTAGCTGGGGAGCCACTGGAGTGAAATACTCCTGGGGCTGGGGGCTGGGGGCTGGGGGGCGGGAGGCGGTGGGGGGGTAGGGGGGGGCATCCCCACTGGAGTGAAATACTCCTGGGGCTGGGGGGGCGCGGGGTGCGCAGGCTAGCAGGCCTGGAGACTTTAATTTAAAATTTAAGTGAGATGGAAGTGAAGTGCTGCATATCTAATGAAGCACCCTGCGCCTACTTCCGGCATGGAGCTGACGGTGTCTAAAACCCGGCTCTGGAGATGCGCTTGGGTCACCCACCATGGATCACACTAATCCTGCATTGCTGAAATCTCCCAGTCCGCCGCGCTAAAAATCACCCCCTAAAAAGTGAAGTTTATTTATTAGTGTCACAAGTAGGCTTACATTAACACTGCAATGAAGTTACTGTGAAACTCCCCCTAGCTGCCACACTCCAGCGCCTGTTCGGGTACACTATGGGAGAATTTAGCACAGCCAATGCACCCAACCAGCATGTCTTTCAGACTGTGGGAGGAAACCGGAGCACCCGGAGGAAACCCACGCAGACACGGGTAGAACTATCTGCACAGATAGTGACCCGATCCAGGAATCAAACCCAGGTCCCTGGCACTGTGAGGCACAGTAAAAAGTCTGACAACACCAGGTTTAAGTCCAACCAATTTATTTGATAGTAAACTCACGAGCTTTCAAGGTTACCCCCTTCGTCAGGTGAATGGAGAGTTCTGGCCTCAGACAGAGCATATAAAGCACAGACAGTTTAGAGATTACTGATTAGAATGCGAATCTTTACACCTAACCTGCTGTTCAAGTACTAAAGTGGCCGACAATGTGTGTGGAAGGAGCACTGATCACAGGTTAAAGAGATGTGTATTGTCTCCAGACAGCACAGTGAGTGAGGTTTTGCAAACCCAGGCAAGTCACGGGGATTACAGATAGTGCGACATGAACCCAAGATCCCTGTTGAGACCGTCCTCATGTGTGCGGAACTTGGCTATCAGTCTCTGCTCAGCGACTCTGCGCTGTTGTGTGTCGTGAAAGCCGCCTTGGAGAACGCTTACCCGAAGGTCAGAGGCTGAATGCCCGTGACCACTGAAGTGTTCGCCAACAGGAAGGGAACAGTGTTGCCTGGTGATTGTCGAGCGATGTTCATTCATCCGTTGTCGTAGCGTCTGCATGGTCTCCCCAATGTACCATGCTTCGGGACAGTGCTAACCACTGTGCCACCCCATCAATAGTCACCAAACAATCTAATCGGGAACTCAGAAGGACCGCCTTCACCCAGAGAGTGAGAATGAGTCAGGCACTCCCACCGGGAGTGTTTGAAGTGTGTGGTATTGTTGCATTGAAGTGGAAGCGAGCCTCTGAGGGAGAGGGGAATAAAGGATTGTGATAGATATACCGAGGCTCAGGTGGAGCTTAAACACTGGCAGGAACTGGCTGCACTCAACAGTCTGTTTCTGTAGCAGGTATCCCATATAATGGGATGGCATTGTTGTCAGCACTGCTGCCTCACAGCAACAGGGGCCTGGGTTCAATTCCCACCTCAGGTTACTGTCAGTGCGGAGTTTGTACAGTTTCCCTGTATCTGTGTGGGTTTGCTCTGGTTTCCTCCCGCAGTCCAAAGATGTGCAGACTAGATGGATTGGTCGTGCTAAATTGATTTGAATTATTATTGTCACACGTATTGGGATACAATGAAAAGTATTGTTTCTTGTGCGCTATACAGACAAAGCATACCGTTGGTAGAGAAGGAAAGGAGAGAGTGCAGAATGTAGTGTAACAGTCATAGCTAGGGTGCGGAGAAAGATCGAATTAATGCGAGGTAGGTTCATTCAAAAGTCTGATGGCAGCAGGGAAGGAGCTGTTCTTGGTACGTGACCTCAGACTTTTTTATCTTGCTCCTGAAGGAAGAAGGTGGGAGAGAGAATGTCCGGAGTGTGTGCGTTCCTTGATTATGCTGGCTGCTTCGCCAAGGCAGTGGGAAGTGTAGACAGCGTCTTCGTGTCCAAAGATGTGTTTTGAGTTGGTTAAATGGATTAGCCATGGTAAATGTGAGGGGTTGCAGGGATAGGGTGGGGGACAGGGCCTGGATACTCTGTCAGAGAACAAGATGGGTGACTCGCCTGCTGAAGGAGCAGCGCTCCAAAAACTCGTGCTACCTAATAAACCTGTTGGACTTTAGTCTGGTGCTGTGAGATATCTTACTGTGCTTACCCCAATCCAACGCCGGCATCTCCACATCAGAGACTGAGTGCAGACTCGATGGGCTGAATGGCCTCCTTCTGCACTGTAGAGATTCTATGATAACGTAAAAATGACCGCACTTAAACCAGCCTTCAGCCTGTAATGGCTTACACACTTACACAATGAGTATCCCTAATCCCATCTGATGGAGAGGAAGCTATCCAAATTCGATTTTTTACACCTTACTGTCAGCCAGGAGGCAATGGTAAGGTCGCAGATGAGGAATCTAGATGCCCAGGCTAACATTCTGGGTTGTGGGGGAGGGGGGACAGGGTAACTTTCAATCCCACTAATCCCACAACACCCTCTGATGGAATTTAAATTCAATGTTTTTTTTTATTATTCGTTTGTGGGACATGGGCATCGCTGGCTGGGCCAGCATTTATTGCCCATCCCTAGTTGCCCTTGAGTCAACCGCATTCTAGAGTCACATGTAGGCCAGACCAGGTAAGGACGGCAGATTTCCTTCTCTAAAGGACATTAGTGAACCAGATGGGTTTTTCTGACAATGGTTTCATGGTCATCAGTAGATTCTTAATACCAGATATTTTTTAATGAATTCAAGTTCCATCGACTGCCATGGCGGGATTTGAACCTGTGTCCCCAGAACATTAGTTGAGGTTCTGGATGAATAGTCTAGCGGGAATACCACTAGGCCACCTATCACCCTCCCATGAGCCACAGCAACATAGATGACTCAACAAGGGCAACTGGGGATGGGCAGTAGATGCTGGCCAGCCAGTGACACCCATGTCCCATGAATTATGGGGAAAAGGATATTTTTCTTTTTTTGAATGCACTTATTACAATGGCTTGGAAACACTAAAGGAAATTTTGAAAAAAACAACCTACATCGCAGCAAATCTACACAATATTACTTTATTTTGCATTTACAATGGCCATTGGGAATGGTCAGAAGGATCTGCTCTCAGTTATCTTGTTACAGCTGTCTTTCATACAGATGAGACGAGTATATTCAAATCTGTACAGATCCCATCACATTCCTCAATACAATGGATTTCCTATCTTGTTTACCTAATAGGTTTTTATTTACTGGAACACAGTTACACCCAGAATTAAATTACTTATGTGGTGGTAAGTAATTTTTTTTTCCCCCAGAGCATTCCATTCTTTGTATGCCTTCATTTTATCCACGTCATGCTATCCTCTGTAACCCGTATCAAGCCAGGCTATGATGTGGAGATGCCGGCGTTGGACTGGGGTGGGCACAGTAAGAAGTCTCACAACACCAGGTTAAAGTCCAACGGGTTTATTTGGTAGCAAACGCCACTAGCTTTCGGGGGGCTCTGCCCCCTCATCAGGTGAGTGGGGAGTTCTGATCAAATATGCCCTGTTTGTGATGAGAACTCCCCACTCACCTGACGAAGGGGCAGAGCCCCGAAAGCTAGTGCTACAAAATAAACCTGTTGGACTTTAACCTGGTGTTGTAAGCCAGGCTGACCCATATTTTCTGAGTTAGCCCTTTATTTATATTCTCAGAAATGGAGTGATCCGCACGATGCCAACAGTTTTCAATATTCATAGCACCCTCCGCAGGGATATTCTGTCTCTGGGGTTACTCTGATGTGCCATTGAAATCAATGTGTGGCTTCCCAGTCGGGTGGTGGCAGTAAAAGCAGCTGATAAACCTCTGGCAACGTTTGAAGAATTGCCTTCGGTCTCAGCCTGGCTTCCTTGGCGGAGGTACTGAATGTCAAGAGCGATGATTTCTTGGCTAACCACAGCGATTAGCCCCGCGTTCAGGAGATGAGTGGTGACTGACGTGCTGTGGGGCAGAGATAGGATTAGGAAAATGCTGCCCCTTATGTTTATCCCAGCAGTGCAGTTGAGAAAGTTTGGATATAATTGCGCCTGCACTGGATAACGCACTGGGACTCATAATGCAGCACTCCGGCACCCCCCCAGCCCCCCCCCACCCCCCCACCACCACCACCCCAACCCCAACCCCCTTCCCAATCCTAGCCTCCAGGGGTGGGGAGAGCATTTACCAATTTCTTCATTTACCATTTATGTCACATTTGACTGCTGTGATATTTGGATTCAGACATGATCGCACTCTTTTTTTATTTCTGCCTGTTCTTTTGTTTTAAGTCTTGCTAAAGGGACGGCGTGGTGGTTAGCACTGCTGCCTCACAGCGCCAGGGGCCTGGGTTCGATTCCCGGCTCGGGTCACTGTCTGTGTGAAGGCTGCACGTTCTCCCCATGTCTGCGTGGGTTTCCTCTCGGTGCTCCGGTTTCCTTCCCACAGTCCGAAAGACGCGCTGATTGGGGTGCGTTGGCTGTGCTAAGTTCTCCCTCGGTGTACCCCAACAGGTGCCAGAGTGTGGCGACTAGTGGGATTTTCACAGTAACTTCATTGCAGTGTTAATGTAAGACTTACTTGTGACACTAATAAATAAATAAGCTTTAAATTGCCCCTTAGTGTACAAAGATGTGCAGGTTAGGTGGATTGGCCATGCAAAATTGCCCCTTAGTGTCCAAGGATGTGCAGGTTAGGTGGATTGACCGTGTTAAATTTCTCCTTAGTGCCCAAAGATATGGATTGGCCATGCTAAATTCTCCCTCAGTGTACCCGAACAGGTGCCGGAGTGTGGCGACTAGGGGATTTTCACAGTAACTTCATTGCAGTGTTAATGTAAGCCTTACTTGTGACTAATAAATCAACTTTAACTTTTAACTTTTAACCTTTAACCTTAACTTTAAAAGTTTAAATTTAACTTTAAGAAGGCGAGAGAGGATCACTTGGGCAATGACATACTGAACAGTAGGTCTTTTGAGTCTTTCACTCTTTTGTGGTAACGCAGCCCCTTTAAGGGGACCATCCTTCACGAGCCCGTGTGATTGGGGAGAGGGTGCGCGGGAAGTTGAGGCAATCGGGAGCGAGGGCGCGTTGCCCCTGAGACTGGGAGGAACTTCAGTTGGTCGCAGGGAGAGGAGGAGAGTGGACCTGGCGTGTTCATTTCGTCAGGCCCTTTTCTTGTATAAATGTTGGACAAGGTTCTCCAGTCCCGCTGCAGTGAACAGAGTTTTGGCTGAGCGCCAAATTTTCCATCCTCCCTGGCTGTGGCGGTGGGGTGTGTATTGATAATAAACCGTTTTGCCTATGGTAGCATCCAGGCAATGTTATGTATGGTTTTGGAGTCCCTATCTGAGGAAGGATGTTCATGCTATAGAGGGAGCAGATCAAAGGTTTACCCCACTGATTCCTGGGATGGCAGGTCTGTCATATGAGGAGAGATTAAGTTGGTTAGAATTATATTCACTGGAGTTCAGAAGAGTGAGAGGGGATCTCATAGAAACTTACAAAATTCTAACAGGATTAGACAGGCAGAAGGAATGTTCTCAATGTTTAAACGTTTATAGTTTATTTATTAGCGCCATAAGTAGCTTTACATTAACACTGTAATGAGGTTACTGTGAAATTCCCCTAGTCACCACACTCTGGCACCTGTTCGGGTACACTGAGGGAGAATTTGGCACGGCCAATGCACCCTAACCAGCACGTCTTTCAAACTGTGGGAGGAAACCCACGCAGACACGGGGAGAATGTGCAACTCCACGCAGACAGTGACCCAAGCTGTGGATCGAACCCAGGTCCCTGGCGCTGTGAGGCAGCAGTGCTAACTGTCGGGTGGGGGGGTGAGAGGGGTGGAGGGGAGTCCAGGACTAGGGGGTCATAGTTTGAGGATAAGGAGTTAACCTTTTAGGACTGAGGTGAAGAGAAATTTCTTCACCCAGAGGGTGGTGAATGTGTGGAATTCACTCCCACAGAAAGTAGTTCAGGCCAAAACATTGTGTTATTTTCAGGAAGAAATTAGATATAACTCTAGGGGCTAAAGGGATATGGGGAGAAGAGCGGGATCAGGATATTGAATTTGATAATCAGCCATGATCAAAATGAATGGGGGAGCAGGCTCGAAGGGCTGAATGGCTTCTAGTTTCTATGTTTCATTGTTGAAGCCACAACAAGTCACCTTGGACTTGACTACAGGTTTCTAGGTTTCTTTTTCTGATCTCAATTGGGAAAGGAACATCTATTCTATCACTCCCTGCCTTCCCTGTCTTCAGGAATGGCCCTCAGCCTGAACCTGGGATCACACCCCACCTTCCCCCACCCTCGTCCCAGCCCCCCCCCGGTAGAGAATTGGTAAGAAGCTCCTTTTAGCCACATCTGGCTCTTTGCCTTCCCAATTATATTTTAAAGATACTGGGGGTGGGGGGAGGGGGTCAAACCTCTTCAGGAAGCTCGTGACTCTCAAGCCCCTTTATTTCACAAACACCGTGTTCGTCCAGGACCTTAATCTTATCGCCCCTCTTCAAAAAGCTCCCAGATCGGTTCAGTCTCTCTCCTACATACTAGCTGATGTTTAACCTCTGGCCAAGGATTCAAGCGAAAAAACCCAACAGGGGGGTCCTTGCATCCCAACCAGCTGCTCATATTCCCTACACGTTGGGCTGCCCTTTTGTTACTCCAGAGTTTTGGTTTGCAGCAGTTCTTCCTTTTTGTCAGACAGTCTGTGAACCCAGAATCAATTAACGTTAGCAACTTGAGATGTTTGTAAGTTCACCAGAACCTGGAATGTGTATTGAGTTACACAGAATGCACAACATGGCTACACAATAATCTCTTCCTCAATGTCACTAAGACGAAGGAGATTGTCATTGACTTCAGGAAGCGCAGTGGAGAACGCGCCCCCTGTCTACATCAAAGGGGATGAAGTAGGAATAGTCAAAAGCTTCAAATTTCTAGGTGTCCAGATCACCAACAACCTGTCCTGGTCCCCCCACGCTGACGCTATGGTTAAGAAAGCCCACCAACACCACCACTTTCTCCGGAGGCGAAGGGAATTTAGCATGTCCGCTACGATTCTCACCAACTTTTACAGATGCAGCATAGAACATCCTTTCTGATTGTATCACAGCTTGGTATAGCTCCAGCTCTGCCCAAGACCGCAAGAAACTACAAAGGGTCGTGAACAAAGCCCAGTCCATCACGCAAACCATTGACTCCGTCTACACTTCTCACTGCCTTGGAAAAGCAGCCGGCATAATTAAGGACCCCACGCGCCCTGGACATTCTCTCTTCCACCTTCTTCCGTCGGGAAAAAGATACAAAAGTCTGAAATCACGTATCAACTGACTCAAGAACAGTTTCTCCCCTGCTGCCATCAGACTTTAGAATGGACCTACCTTATACTAAGTTGATCTTTGTCCATACCCTAGCTATCACTGTAACACTACACTCTGCAGTCTCTTCTTTCCTGTTCCTCCTGTGTACTCTATGAACCATATGCTTTGTCTTCTGTGTCCACCTAGTCCCCAATTCCTTGTATTCCTTTATTCCATTAACCCCTATTTAATCTGTTCCTCAATGTTTGTCTCAGTTTTCAATATTCTGGAGGCTTACTCTTGACCAGAAACTGGTCAGGAGCAGCCAGATAAATACACTGACTATTGAAGCAGGTCAGAGGCTGGGATATTGCAGTGAGTAACTCACTTCTTGAATCCCCAAAGCCTGTCCCCCATCTACAAGGCACAAATCAGGAGTGTGATGGGATACTCCCCACTTGCCTGGATGGGGGCAGCTCCAACAACACTCGAGAAGCACAACACCATCCAGGATAAAGCAGCTCAGCTTGACTGGCCCCCCTTCCCCAAACATCCACTCCCTCCGCCACCTCAGTAGCAGCAGGGTGTACCATCTACAAAATGCACTGCAACAACTCACCAAGGCTCCTTCGATAGCACCTTCCCAATCCCTGACCTCTACCACCAAGAAGGACAAAGGCAGCAGATACAGGGGAACACCATCACCCCCTGCAAGTTCCCCTCCACCCTGATTTGGAAATATATCGGCCGTTCCTTCACAGTCGCTGGGTCAAAACCCTAGAAGGCTCTCCCTATCAGCATGGTGAGTGTACCTACATCACATGGACTGCAGCAGTTCAGTTCAAGATGGCAGCTCACCACTGCCTCCTCGAGGGGCAATTAGGGATGGGCGATTGATGCTGGCCTAGCCAGAGACACCCACGCCCTGTAAAAGAATGAAAAAAAACTCACTAAATTCACCAGTGCCAATCCACAGCCTGGTTAAAAACCCCAGTGCGGATAAAGCTTCTCCTGCTCCCACCCCCCACTCCCAGTCTAACTGGACGTGCTCCTCTCCCCCGCCCTCCCCACCACCTCCCAAGCCCATCATACTGTCTGTAATTCACATACACAGTTTGTGAACACAAACCCATGAATGTGAAGCAATGCCCTGGGAAACGAGGCTCGGCTGCACCAAAAGCCACGAGATGCCAAAACGTCCATTCAAAAGGCACGGGCTGATCCTCAATCAGATTCCACATCCGGTTACAATCATAGAATCCCCACAGTGCAGGAGGAGGCCATTCAGCCCCTCGAGCCTGAACCGACCACAATCCCACCCAGGCCCTACCCCCATAACCCCAAGTATTGACCCTGACGCTAAGGGGCAATTTAGCATGGCCAATCCGCCTAACCCGCACATCTTTGGATTATGGAGGAAACCGGAGCACATCTTTGGATCGTGGAGGAAACCCACGCAGACTCTGGGAGAACATGCAAACTCCACATAGACAGTGATCCAAGCTGGGAATCGAACCCGGGTCCCTGGCACTGTGAGGCAGCAGTGCTAACCACCGTGCCACTCCACAATGAGGGAGAACGACGGAGCCTCGGAGTAACACCTCCCCAGGTTATGGGATGTGGACGTCACTGGCAAGGCCAGGAATTATTGTCCATCCCAATAGCCCTGAAGGAGGTGGTGAGCCATCCCCTTGGAACATCCCCTTGGAATAGCACCCAAAGCGCTATTAAGGAGGGAGTTCTAAGATATGGAGCTGCTGGCACTGCAGCTCTCCCCTTGCACTGCACTGGAGTGTCAGGTTTAGCTTTAACGTTTATTTATTAGTGTCTCAAGTCAGCTTACATTAACACTGCAATGAAGTTACTGTGAAAATCACCACACTCTGGCGCCTGTTCGGGTACACTGAGGGAGAATTTAGCACGGCCGATCCATCTAACCAGCACGTCTTTTGGATTGTGGGAGGAAACTGGAGCACCCGGAGGAAACCCATGCAGATACGGGGAGAACGCGCAAACTCCACACAGACAGTGACCTGAAGTCGGGAATCGAAACCAGATCCCTGGCACTGTGAGGCAGCAATGCTAACCACTGTGCCACCATGTCACCCCAGGAAGTAGGACCTAGATATATCATGTTCCAACTCAATAGCAAGAGTACAAACACCTGAGCCACAATATTGAAGGCTTAGACCAGTATTGTACGCAATAGACTCACATCGTTACCAGCACCACCTTAAGTAATTACATGGGTTTCCTCCCACAGTCCAAAGATCTGTAGGTTGGGGGTAAATGTGTAGGGTTACATGGTATGCCTGGGTAAGAGTTGGTGCAGGCTCGATGGGCTGAATGGCCCCCCTTCTGCACTGTAGGCATTCTAAGATTCTATAAATACATTGAATCACAAGTGGCAACTCCAGGCAATGACATGTCCTGGCAGGAGAGGGCAGACAGGATGGGCTGAAGGGCCACCATCTGCACTACAACAACCCTGCAATTCTGTTTTTATTTATTTTTTCAAAACACATTGGCCGTGCTAAATTACCCCTTAGTATCCCAGGATGTGTGGGTTAGGTGGGTTGGCCATGGGAAATTGCCTCTTAGTGCCCAAAGATGAGCAGGTTAGGTGGATTGGCCATGATAAATTGTTGCTTAGTGTCCAAGGTTGATTAGGTTGAAGGGCCATGATAAATTGCTGCTAGAGTTAGGGGAATTAGCAGAGTAACTGAGAGTTACAGCTAAATTACCCTCTGGTGTCCCAGGATGTGTGGGTTAGGTGGATTGGTCATGGGAAATGTATGGGGTTAGGAGGATAGGACAGGGGAGAGGGCCTGGACGAGAGAGAACTGATACAAATTCAATGGGCTGAATGGCCTCCTTCTGCACTCTAAAGGTTCTATGATTTTTATTATAGGGATCTAGCCTCACCGCGCCAGGGACCCAGGTTCGATTCCCAGCTTGGATTACTGTCTGTGTAGAGTTTGCACGTCCTCCGGTTTCCTCCCACTGCGAGGGCCTAGGCGGGATTGTAGTCGGCACAGACTCGATGGACTGAATGGCCTCTTCCTGTCCGGTCAGGGGGGCTCCGTGATTCTGAGAACAGTGGAGGGACTGAAGCCTCTTAACCTTGTCCCCGTAAAGGCTTCCCCCCCTGTTTCTCTGGTGATCTCACACACACACACGCACGCACACATATAGTAATCTTCAAACTGGGGCCAGGGAAGGAGAGGGTTAAACTGGGACTGGGTGTCAGTGAGGGTTCCCGGATGGAAGCTTAATTAAAAAAAAGGGAGCAGATTGCAGGATTACCCAAAGAGCTGACTGCAGCTGGATTGGCAGAGAGGGGGAGCAGTAGAGAGAGAAAGAGAGAGGAGAATGATGCTGGTACCAGGATATTAGGATAACCTCCATCAGTTGTCTCATCCAGGGTCTTGGGGAGGGGTGGGAGGGGGGGGTGGGGATAGGTGGAGGCTTGAGGGATACATTTATTTTTTTTGGGTGGTGGGGGGGGGGGAAAGGAAAGAAAAGAACCTTATGCATTTGTCTCCTCATCAAGAAGACTCAGAGCCCAGTTCCACCCTAAGGAAAGGAGAGGTGAAAACAACACAATGTCAACGTCTACAAAAGAGGCAGGTTGTACACAATATGTGGGACCGTACCGGCTGGAGAAGACACTGGGGAAAGGACAAACAGGTTTGCAATCAATTTTTTTCTTAACCAAGGGGATGATCTGCACTGGAGAAATATCTATAAATGCGAGACAATGCTCTTGTCTGAGGGGAGGCGGGGAGGAGGGGGGGGGGTGTTCGAGTGGAGCTACAGAGAAGGGCAAATCATTGAATCTAATGTGTTTCTCTCTTTTTTCGCATAAAGCCTTCATTGTCTTTGCCTTGTGGCATTTTAAAACATTATTTATTGATGATGGGTTTGTGACTTGCTGTTGTGGGGTTGGAGGGGGGGGGTGGTGGTGATTTATTTCTCTGCCTTATTCCCAGGGTCTTTGAGGGTTGGTGGGGGGGGGGGGGTTCAAATTTGGAACAAAAAAATAGGTGGTGGGGAGGGGGGTGGAAAGACTTAGTGCTGGCAGATTTCAGCATCTCATTCCGTTCCTTCTTAAACCTACCTGGGTTTTTTTTTTGTTGAAAGGGCTGAGACTGTCTCTCTCTCTCTCTCTCTGTCTCTCACACACACACACACACATATATATATATATATATATATACAGGGACGCTGTGCAATAAAAGGGAGGGTTTTTCAAGCTTGCGCGGTTTAAATAGAACTTCAATGCCCAGCTCGCATTTATGTCACGCTTTCTCTGCACGTCTGTGCTCTTTTCTGGTGGGGAGAGTGGGGTTTGCCGGGGTGGGGAGTGGGGTTTGCCGGGGTGGGGGGAGTGGGGGGGGAGTGGGGTTTGCCGGGGTGGGGGGAGTGGGGGGGGAGTGGGGTTTGCCGGGGTGGGGGGAGTGGGGGGGGAGTGGGGTTTGCCGGGGTGGGGAGAGTGGGGGGGGAGTGGGGTTTGCCGGGGTGGGGGGAGTGGGGGGGGAGTGGGGGTTTGCCGGGGTGGGGAGTGGGGGGAGTGGGGGTTTGCCGGGGGGGGGGGGAGTGGGGGAGAGTGGGGTTTGCCGGGGGGGGGGCCTCACCATCCCTGGCGGTGGGCAGATGCTCACGTCGCTGGGTCCTCTCAACATCCCCCGGGTGCCCCAGTTGGAAAGGAGTGACCCTCGAAGCCCTTCCCTTCCCACCAAATAAATCACATCACCAACCTGCGGCCGGGGATCAACCTGAAACCCCGGAGAGATTCCACCCCCCCCTCCCCCTCTCCCCCCCTCTCCCCCCCAAAATAGGAGTCAAACGGGCGGGAATCAGATTATAGTTTGTAAGGGAGGCGGTGGGGGGGGGGGGGGTGGAGGAGTGGCAGGAGATATTCCTCTTTTAAACCCCCTCCACCCTCCAAGTTAGTGCAGGGAAGGAACGGTGTATTGTCCATTTTAATGTAAAGCTCCTCTGTGTAAGGGTTGCAAGCCAGAGCGGGAGGGGGGGGGTGTTTATATTTTTTTTCTCTGCTGCTGGTCCTGATGTTGTTTCCCTCCCCACTCCCCCCACCCTGGTCTGGTTCTCTGGTGGAGGGGGGGGGGGGGTGGGGGGGAGTGGTTTGCTTGGTGCTGTTTGTGACCATCGATTGGAACTTTATTGCAGTACTGAGAGAGCAAAGCGGGGTGTGTGTGTGTGTGTGGAGAGAGGGGGGTGGTGGTGGTGGAGAAAGCTCCCAGACGCAGCATTACAACACTAGGAAATGGACATGGTGCAGGCTGAGGGACTGGGATACAGGATGCAGCAAAAAAAGCTAGCAGCAGATAACAGGCAGTGAGTGTTTCAGCATCGCAGGTCGAGTGTGAGCCATTCTGGTACAGCACGCAGCGTGGAGGTTGTACCAGTGAGTTAGGGGATTTTATGCATTTATATCACACCCATATTGTATCTGTGGCGATATGGGATGTTATAAATAAGTGTCTGTGTGTGTGTGTGTGGTGTGTAACATACCATGCTGTGTCTGTCTGAATATACACAAGGGTGGCGCAGTGGTTAGCACTGCTGCCTCACAGCGCCAGGAATCCGAGTTCGATTCCGGCCTCAGATGACTCTGTTTGGAATTTTCATGTCCGTCCGTGTCTGAATATAGGCAAGTGTATATGTAACATACCATGCTGTATCTATCAGTGGGACATGGGGTAATATGTACACGTGTGTATATATAACATACCATGTGGTATCTGTCAGTGGGATATAGGGTAATATATACAGGTGTGTATATAACATACCATGCTGTATCTGTCAGTGGGCTATGGCATAATATGTAGAGGTGTGTATATATAACATACCATGCTGTACATGCCAATTGGATATGGGATAATATATGCAAGTGTGGGTATATAACATACCATGCTATATCTATCAGTGGGATATGAGATAATATATACAGGTGTGTGTATATAACATACCATGCTCTATCTGTCAGTGGGATATGGGATTATATGTGCAGTTGTGGATATATAACATACCATGCTGTATCTGTCAGTGGGATATGGGATTATATATGCAAGTGTGGCTATATATTATACCATGCTGTATCTGTCAGTGGGATTTGGGATTATATATGCAAGTGTGGCTATATAACATACCATGCTGTATCTGTCAGTGGGGTATGGGATTATATGTGCAGGTGTGGATATATAACATACCATGCTCTATCTGTCAGTGGGATATGGGATTATATATGCAAGTGTGGGTATATAACATACCATGCTGTATCTATCAGTGGGTTATGGGATAATATATACAGGTGTGTATATATAACATACCATGCTGTATCTATCAGTAGGATATAGGGTAATATATACTGGTGTGTATATATATAAAACATACTATGCTGTATCTATCAGTGGGATATAGGGTAATATATACAGGTGTGTATATATAACATACCATGCTGTATCTATCAGTGGGTTATGGGATAATATATACAGGTGTAGGTGTAGGTGCATGTAACATACCACTCTGCATCTGTCAGTGGGATATGGGATAATATATACAGGTGTGTGTATATATATATATATAACATATCATGCTTTATCTGTTAGTGGAATATGGGATAATATATACAAATGTATATGTAACATACAATGTTGTATCTGTCAGTGGGATAGCAGATATCATATACTAGCGTGTACATAACCCACACCATGCTGTATTGGTCAGGGAGATACAGTGTTGCATGTTTATAGATATCAAATATATAGATGGTGTGGCACACTGGTTAGCACTGCTGTCTCACAGCGCCAGGGACCCGGGTTCGATTCCCGGCTTGGGTCACTGTCCGTGTGGAGTCTGCACATTCTCCCCGTGTCTGCATGGGCCTTCTTCCGGTTGCTCTGGTTTCCTCCCACAATTAGGGTGAAAATTCTCCCTCAATGTTACCTGAACAGGTGCCGGAGTGTGGCGACTAGGGGATTTTCACAGTAACTTCACTGCAGTATTAATGTAAAGCTACTTGTGACGCTAATAAATAAATAGACTTTAGAAAGATCTGAAAAATGAGTAGATCTTTCTCTTACTGGATGCGGGTTACAAAATCACCCTCCCATTGAGGCTAACTTTGCAACTTCCCTTCTCTCCCCCGCCTCTGCCCGCCTCCCAATCCCACAAAGAGGATTTAAAGGTACAGGCCAGTTTTTACACAACCTGTTGTCTTGTTCATTAGAGGTAATTATATTGCTAGCAGTGTCTGTTGGTACCTAATAACATACACAGAAGACAGGACCTGTCAAAGTGTAAGAGAAGTGGATCTGGAATATGTAACCAGCCTCTTGTCATTGTAATATTGAACGAGTGTATTATATTCCGAGGAATGCATGTTCTGTTACTGGCATATTGAGCAATTATCAATTATTATAATCCATGATTTATAGGATTACTCCCTGCCTGTCACACTTCAAGTGCCTTATTCTAATTCCTCAGTTTCGTTTGGGGCGGGGGTGGAATGTGTAAGAAACTAGAATGTCCGTACAAACTCCTCATTGCCAGAAATTACATGGCACAATGTCTGCAACCTCACAACTGACCTTTTTGTTTTAAAAGGAAAGGACATAAGAACTCGGAGCAGGAGTAGGCCATCTGGCCCCTCGAGCCTGTCCCGCCATTCAATGGGATGGTGGATGATCTTTTTGTGGACTCAGTTCCACTTACCCGCTCACCATAACCCTTAATTCCTTTATTGTTCAAAAATTCATCTATCCTTGCCTTAAAAACATTCCATGAGGCAGCCTCAACTGCTTCACTGGGCAGGGAATTCCACAGATTCACAACCCTTTGGGTGAAGAAGTTCCTCCTCAACTCAGTCCTAAATCTGCTCCCCCTTATTTTGAGGCCATGCCTCCCCCTAGTTCTAGTTTCACCCGCCAGTGGAAACCACTTCCCTGCTTCTATCCTATCTATTCCCTTCATCATCTTACATGATTCTAGAAGATCTCCTCTCATTCTTCTGAATTCCAATGAGTATAGCCCCAGTCTACTATTTGTCTCCTCATAAGCCAACCCTCTCAACTCCAGAATCAACCAAGTGAATCTCCTCTGCACCCTCTCCAGTGCCAGTATATCCTTTCTCAAGTAAGGAGACCAAAACTGTACACAGTATTCCAGGTATGGCCTCACCCCAGCACCTTATACAGCTGCAACATAACCTTGTGTTTTTAAGAACATAAGAAAGAAAGAAGAGTTTTTAAACTCCAAAAGGGACTTGCATTTATATAGCGCCTTTCATGACCTCGTGATGTCCCAAAAGCGCTTTACGCCCAATGAAGCACTTTTGGCATGTGGTCAATTTGTGCACAGCAAGCTCCCACAAACAGCAAAGGGGGAACGAGCAGATCATTTATTGGGATTGATGAAGACACTGGGGGAGAACATTCCAGATTTTCTTTGAGATAGTTTGACATGTGATGTCTGCCTGACAGAGCAGACAGACAAAACCTTGGTTTAACATCTCACCTGAAAGGCACATTTCTGACTTAAACATAGAAACCAGAAGCAGGAGGAGGCCATTCAGCCCTTCGATGCTGCACCATCATTCATTTTGATCATGACCGATCATCAAATTCAATATCCTGATTCCCCCCCATTCCTCATATCCCTTGATCCCTTTAGCCCCAAGATCTATATCTAATTCCTTCTTGAAATCACACGTTTTGGCCTCAGCTATTTTCTGTGGGAGTGAATTCCACACATTCACCACCCTCCGGGTGAAAAAATTTCTCCTCACCCCAGTCCTAAAAGTTTACCCCTTATCCTCAAACTATGACCCCCCTAGTTCTGGATATCCCCCAGATTTACCCTTGAGTTCACCTCGTCTTTGCCTAACCTGGATGTAAATACGTTGGAAGCAGTTCTGAGAAGGTTTACCACCTGGATTGGGTGATTGCCCCTCGAGGAAAGATTGGGAAGGCTAGGCTGGTGTTCACGAGAGTTTAGAAAAACTAGGAGGAGGCTTGACTGAAACCACTCAGATTCTGAGGGGTGTAGAGAGGGTGGGTGTGAAGAGGATGTTTCTTCTTGTGGGAGAACCTAGAACGAGGGGTCACTGTTTAAAAATAAGGGGTCACCCATTTGAATCAGAGGTGAGGAATTTCTTTTTCTCTGAAGGTGGCAACTCTTTGGAACTTCCTTCCTCGAAAGGCGGTGGAAGCAGAATCTTTGAACGTTTTTAAGGCAGAGTTAGATTCTTGATTATTAAGGAGAGTGAAAGGTTATCGGGGGGGGTCAGTGGGGTTGAGATTACAATCAGATCTTGTAGAATGGCGGAGCAGTTTTGAGGGACTGAGTGGCCTACTCCTGAGGTTCACGAGAACGATCCCGGGAAATGAAAAGCTTGAGGAGCATTTGAGGACTCAATGGATGAGGACTATAGATTATATAGATGATCTGGAGGAGGGGGCTGAGTGTAGGGTGTCGAAATTTGCTGATGACATGAAGATGGGCCGAACGGCCTAATTCCGCTCCTATACCTTACAGTCCTGCTCCGAATTTGTAACCGGAGTTAGACTTTGAGCAGTGTGTTAATATGTTGTATTTCTGCTCTCTGAGACAATGCGTCCTCTGGTTTATCATGAGCTGTAACACTGGGGTTTGGCTGGTGTATGGAAACACTTGAAAATGCCCATCGAGTCTGCTCCGCCATTCAATCATGGCTGATTGGGGTTGCAAAACCTTTCTCCTGCCTTTTTACTGTAACCTTTGACCCCCCCCCCCCTTCCTTTACCAGTCAAGAACCGATCTATCCCCATAATAAAGGCAAAATCCACTTTGGAGGATATAAGAACATAAGAAGTAGGAGCAGGAGTAGGCCATCTATCTAGCCCTTCGAGCCTGCCCCGCCATTCAATAAGATCATGGCTGATCTTGTAGTGGTTCAGTTCCACTTACCCACCTGCTCCCCATAACCCTTAATTCCCTTATCTATCAGAAATCTATGTACCTGTGACTTAAATATATTCAGTGAGGTAGCCTCCACCACTTCAATGGGCAGAGAATTCCAAAGATTCACTACCCTCTGAGAGAAGAAGTTCCTCCTCAACTCTGTTCTAAGCCCCCTTATTTTGAGGCTGTGTCCTCTAGTTCTTGTTTCCTTTCTAAGTGGAAAGAATCTCTCTGCCTCCACCCTATCTGGCCCCTTCATTATCTTATAGGTCTCTATAAGATCCTCCCTCAGCCTTCTAAACTCCAACGAGTACAGGCCCAATCTACTCGATCTCTCTTCATAATCTCATCTCCCTCATCTCCGGTATCAGCCTGGTGAACTTTCCCCGTTAGATTTCCATTAGAAATATTACTCAGAGTGAAAGGGAAGGCCTAAATTTCCGAGGCTCGTAATTTCTGGCAAACTACATTACACAAGCAGCAGATACGCTTTTGTTTGATCTGTCAGGGGAGTGTGGTCATGGCTCAGTGAGTCACTCTCTCGGCCCTGTATCACTCGATTCCCGTCCCACTCCAGTGAGGTACCAAAGGAGCTCCGCACTGTCTGAGGCGCCACCTCTCAGAATGGGAGGTTGAGCCAAGTCTTGGATCTATTTTTAGGGGGAAGAAAGCCAGTTAGCTGTGCTGAAGTGTGATATTTTAATACTTCTACGATATGTTGAAATTAGCCTGGATAAGTTGCACTTCCTGTGACTGTCACACTGACCTTCTGTTGCACCTTCTCTGTCATACTTTATTCCCAACACCCCCCTCGTTATAAATAATCACCTTGATTTATTGTGAAAAAAACTTAGAATCATTGAAACTCTACGGTGCAGGAAGAGGTCATTCGGCCCATCGAGCCTGCACCGACAATCCCACCCAGGCCCTATCCCCAAAAGCCCACATATCTGCACTGCTAGCCCCCCTGACACTAAGGGGCAATTTAGCATGGCCAATCCAACTAACCCGCACATCTTTGGATGCTATGGGGCAATTCACCATGGCCAATCCACCTAACCTGTGCATCTTTGGACACTAAGGGGCAATTTAACATGTCCAATCCACCTAACCTACACACCTTTGGACTGAGGATGGAAACCCATGCAGACATGGGGAGAAGATGCAAACCCCACACAGATGGTGACCCAAGACCGGAATTGAACCCTTGTCCCTGGCGCTGTGAGGGAGCAGTGCTAACCACTGTGCCTCCATACCATCCTTTGCATTTACATAGCACCCTTCATGACCTTCAGGACACGCTGAGGCACTTCGGACCCAATGAAATACCTTTTGAAGTAATGTCGGAAACTGAAAGGCAGTTGGTGCACAGCAAGATCCCACCAGCAATCATGTGTTCACCAGTAATCTATTGCAGTGTTAAGAACAGGACATTGAGGAGAACTCCCTCACTCTGTTTCTAAGCCCTGCCATGGGACCTTTAACATGCGTGTGAAAGCTATGTGAAATGTGACCTTTCCAACACTCCCTCAGCACTCTTCCTCGGATCTTGGAGTGGGACTTGAACCCACGAGCTCTGACTCAGAGGCTGAAGTGCTCCCTATTGAACTAACCAGACACCCTAGACAGCTACGTGGGAGAGGCTTGGGTAGCTAATTCGAGAGAGTTTGGACTCTTGGATATGATATCAGAGCGTGTATAACCACCCAGCGATAACGGTGCATTGCTTTCTCCGCTCCTCTCCTTCTCTCCCTCCTTCTACCTTTCTCTTGTTCTCTTTTTCCCTCTCTCTCGCTCTCTCTTGCACTCTCCCTCGCTCCCTCATTCACTCTTTCTTTCTATTTCTCTTTTGCTCTCCCTCGCTCTCTCTGTTTCTCCCTCTTTCACTCGCTCCTTCTCCCTTTCCCTACTCTTTTTCTCCCCCTTTCTCTCTCTCTCTTCCTCTATCTCCCCTTCTCTCTCTTGTGTTTTCCTTCACTCTTACTTTCTCTCTCACTCCTTCTCTGTTTCTCTTTCACACTTTCTCCTACTCTTTTTTTTCTCTTTTTCTCTTTCACTCTTGCTCTCTTTTGCTCTGTCTCACTCTCTCTTTCTGTCTCTCTCTCCCTTACATTTCTCTCTTTTTCTGTTTCCCTTTCTCTTCCAATCTCCATTTCTCTTGTTCTCTCAATCCCTTTCACTCTCTCTCTCTCTTTCTTTGCTTACTGCTTCTCATTCTTTTTCCACTCTCAATCTCATTCTTTTTCTCTCCTTTTCTCTCTCTCTGTCTCCTGCCTTTCTCTGCTCTGTTTCTCACTCTTTTTCTCCTTCCTTCACTTTCTTTTGCTCTCTCCTTTCTTTCTTCCACGTTCTCTCACTCCCTTTCTCTCTTTTCCTTTTGTTCTGTCGCTCTCTTACTCATTTTCCCATGACCTCCTCCTATTTATCTTCTCTTTTTTTCTTTCTTTCCCCAGCTCTCTCTCTCATTCCCTCTTTCACTCTCTTTCTCTGTAATTCTCTTTTTCTAGTACTCTAACTCTTTTGCTCTCACTCATTCTCTTTTTACCTCCCATCTCTCTCCTCTCTTGTTTCTCATTCTTTTTCTCTCCTCCACTTTTTGTGCTCTCTCTCCTCTCTTCACTTTGTCTTTCTCTTTCTCCCTGTTTTTCCTTTCTCTTTCTCTCGCTCTCATTTCTCTCTTTCTCCCCTTTCACTTCTCTCTCTCTCTCCTTTCTCACTTTTCTCTCTCTCTCTTCTCTTCTCTTCCTTTTTCTTTCTCTCTTTCTTTCCATTTCCTTTCTATCTCTCTCTCCTTTCTCATTCTTTCTTTCTCTTTTCTTTCTCTCCTCTCTCCTTTATCTTCTTTCTTTTTCTTTCCTTTTTCTCGCTCCTTTCTCTTTCTCTCTCTCGCTCCTTTCTCTTTCTCTCTCTCGCTCCTTTCTCTTTCTCTCTCTCGCTCCTTTCTCTTTCTCTCTTTCTCGCTCCTTTCTCTCTCTCTCCTTTCTCTCTCGCTCTCTCTCTCTCTCCTTTCTCTCTCTCTCTCTCTCTCTCTCTCCTTTCTCTTTCTCTCTCTCTCCTTTCTCTTTCTCTCTCTCTCTCTCCTTTCTCTCTCTCTCTCTCCTTTCTCTTTCTCTCTCTCTCTCTCTCCTTTCTCTTTCTCTCTCTCTCTCTCTCCTTTCTCTTTCTCTCTCTCTCTCGCTCCTTTCTCTTTCTCTCTCTCTCTCTCGCTCCTTTCTCTTTCTCTCTCTCTCTCTCTCTCCTTTCTCTTTCTCTCTCTCTCTCTCCTTTCTCTTTCTCTCTCTCTCGCTCCTTTCTCTTTCTCTCTTTCTCCTTTCTCTCTCTCTCCTTTCTCTTTCTCGCTCTCTCTCTCTCTCTCCTTTCTCTCTCTCTCTCTCTCTCCTTTCTCTTTCTGTTTCTCTCTCTCTCCTTTCTGTTTCTCTCTCTCTCCTTTCTCTTTCTCTCTCTCTCCTTTCTCTTTCTCTTTCTCTCTCTCTCTCTCTCCTTTCTCTTTCTCTCTCTCTCTCTCCTTTCTCTTTCTCTCTCTCTCTCTCTCCTTTCTCTTTCTCTCTCTCTCTCTCTCCTTTCTCTTTCTCTCTCTCTCTCTCTCTCCTTTCTCTTTCTCTCTCTCTCTCTCTCCTTTCTCTTTCTCTCTCTCTCGCTCCTTTCTCTTTCTTTCTCTCTCATCTCTCTCTCTCTTTTTCTGTCTCTGTCTCTCTCTGTCTCTTTCTCTCTCTCTTTTTCTCTGTCTCTCTCTTTGTCTCTGTCTCTTTCTATCTCTCTCTCTCTCCTTTCTCTTGCTCCCTCCTCTCTCTCTCTTTCTGTCCCTGTCCCTGTCCCTCTGTCTCCTCACTCCTTTCTCTCTCTCTCAGACACAAGTACTGATAGTTTTGTGGTTGGACCACCCGCCCCAGCTCAGGTCTCCGCCGTGCCACAGTTCACTTCCTTTTAAATAAGGAGGGGGAGAGACTGTCATTGGCTGCTGCTGTTTCTGACCTTCACGTAACTTGGCCTTTCCCCAGGCGAAGGAGTCGAACAGTTTACACTGTAGAGAGAACGTTAGCAACATTAGTCAGCAATTAGCCTCAGAATGTGCCTGTTTAGACCATTGTATTTTGGCAGTAGCTTTGCAGCTAAACATCACAATTGTATGACAGTTTTAGTGGATAATGGCAGAGCAGAAGGGCTAAATGAATACTTGCAGCAGTTTGCACAATGGAAGAGGAGAATCTACTGCCAGAAACCAACTTGGGATTAGTGAAGGGAGAAATAATACTGGGGACCCAATGGACAACAGTTAGAAATTTCTAAAGGCTTCACACAGCTTCCTTGCTTTTTTACAATTCTCATTCCTTGATTTAAGGTAGCACGATGGTTAGCATTCCTGTCTCACAGCGCCACGGGCCCAGGGTTCAATTCCGGCCTTGAGTCACAGTCTGTGTGGAGTCTGCACATTCTCCCCATGTCTGCGTGGGTTTCCTCCAGGTGCTCCAGTCCCTTCCCACAGTCCAAAAGACACACTGGTTAGGGTGCATTGGCCATGCTAAATTGTCCCTTAGTGTCCAAAGATGTGTAGATTAGGTGGATTGACCATGCTAAATTGCCCCTTAGTGTCCAAAGATGTGCATATTAGGTGGATTGGCCATGCTAAATTGTCCCTTAGTGTCCAAAGATGTGCAGGTTAGATGGATTGGCCATGCTAAATTGCCCCTTAGTGTCCAAAGATGTGCATATTAGGTGGATTGGCCATGCTAAATTGTCCCTTAGTGCCCAAAGATGTGTAGATTAGGTGGATTGGCCTCGCTAAATTGCCCCTTAGTGTCCAAAGATGTGCAGGTTAGATGGATTGGCCATGCTAAATTGCCCCTTAGTGTCCAAAGATGTGTAGATTAGGTGGATTGGCCATGCTAAATTGCTCCTTAGTGTCAAGTGGATTAACAGAGTAAATGCATGGGGTTGTGGAGATAGGACCTGGAGTGGGATTGTTCAAAGTGCCACATGGACTCCTTCTGTACTGTAGGGATTCTATGTATAATTAGCAAATGGAAGAAAGATTAGCTAGACCCCCTCCTGTGGGGAGGGGGAATGCGCACCACACCACAGGGAGGATGTTTTGGCCTCGGTGGGAGTTCAACGCAGGTTTACGAAAATGATACCTTTTTAATTTGATTTATTATTGTCACGTGTATTGGGACACAGTGAAAAGTATGGTTTCTTGCGTGCTATACAGACAAAGCATACTGTTCATAGGGACATAGGGGAGAAGGAAAGCAGAGAGTGCAGAATATAATGTTACAGCATAGCTAGGGTGTAGAGAAAGATCAACTTAATACAAGGTGGGCCCATTCAAAAGTCTGACAGCAGCAGGGAAGAAGCTGTTCTTGAGTCGGTTGGTACGTGACCTCAGATTTTTGTATCTTTTCTTCGATGGAAGAAGGTGGAAGAGAGAATGTCCAGGGTGCGTGGGGTCCTTGATTATGCTGGCTGCTTTGCCGAGGCAGCAGGAAGTACAGACAGAGTCAATGAATGGGAGGTTGGTTTGCGTGATGGACTGGTCTTCATTCACAATCCTTTGTAGTTCCTTGCGGTCTCGGTCAGAGCAGGAGCCATACCGAGCTGTGTTACATCCGGATAGGATGCTTTCTATGATGCATCTGTAAAAATTGATGAGAGTCATTTAAAGTTTATTTATTAGTGTCACAAGTAGGTTTACGTTAACGCTGCAGTGAAGTTGCTGTGAAAATCTCGGAGTGGCCATGCTGAGTTTCTTTAGCCTCTTGAGATAGTCGAGGCTTTTGGGGGGCTTTCTTAGCTACGGTGTCAATGTGGGCAATTTGTGCCCATCCTCCAGTAAATGGCAATGGGCGCTGATCGAGAGTGTAGCCTTCGCCTGTCCAGGAGATGTGGAGGCGCAGGCATCATGGTGCAGAAATCAGAGTAGGACAGGGAATCCAACCAGGGATCTTTTGGGTCCCTGTGGCCTGGTTACCCGCTGACCCCGAGCTATCAGAGGAGCAGCAATGGCCACTTGTACTCGGACAGAATGCTCTATATGGCGCACCTATACAAATTGTGTACACTTTATTAGGCACTTCAGACAGGCTGCACTGATCGGAGAATGGGGTCCATTATCTGAAATAAGAGATTGGGAGCTCAGAGACTGAGTGAACTTTGAAATGTTGCATCCAAAGGTTAATGGCTAAGAATGTGAGAGTAATGGAGGCGATTAGTAGGTTAGGGAGGGAGTGGCCCCTCCCGCAGTCGAGGAATCCTGGACAAGAGGATAGTTAATGGGACAGGGAGCAGGTGAAAGGCTTTTCAGAGTGGAAATAAATGAGGAAGCGAGGCATCGCTAAAGGTACACACCGACTTAGGAAAGATGACTTAAGCAAATTAGATTTAAGGAGAGCACTACTCTGCCTGAGAAATGGGTTGTGCTGAAAGGCTGACACAGAACATGCAGGATCGCCCAAACTATGGGGGCCATTAACTCCCAAATCCCACAATAAACCAGCAAGTACCTGAGGATAACTAATTTGATTTTATTATTGTCACATGTATTAACATACACTGAAAAGTATTGTTTCTTGCGCGCTATACAGACAAAGCATACCATTCATAGAGAAGGAAAGGATGCAGAAGAGTGCAAAATGTAGTGTTACAGTCATAACAAGAGTTTGATTTTGATTTGATTTATTATTGTCATGTGTATACAATGAAAAGTATTGTGCCTTGTGCACTATACAGAACATGCTGTTCATAGAGTACGTAGGAGAGAAGGAAAGGAGAGACTGCAGAATGTAGTGTTACAGTCACAGCTGAGGTATAGAGAAGGATCAACTTAGTGCAAGGTAGGTCCATTCAAAAGTCTGATGGCAGCAGGGAAGAAGCTGTTCTAGAGTCAGTTGGTACGTGACCTCCTGATGGAAGAAGGTGGAGGAGAGAATGACCGGGGTGTGTGGGGTCCTTAATTATGCTGGCTGCTTTGTCGAGGCAGCGGGAAGTGTAGACAGAGTCAATGGATGGGAGGCTGGTTTGCGTGATGGATTGGGTTACATTTATGACCCTTTGTAGTCTCTTGTGCATTATACAGACAGCTCGGTAAGAGCAGGAGCCATACCAAGCTGTGATACAATTATGGTGCGTTTGTAAAAGCTGGTGAGAGTCTGGAAAGGATGGTGCATCAGATGTCGCGTTGGTGACGAGTCAGGGGTGCTCTTCCAAGCGTGGATCTGAGAAGCACAGCAACATAATAGAGGAGCCTTTATCCTGTATCTCACTGTGTCGTGCCTGACCTCAGAGTGGGTTTTGACACTTCTGTGTCACGATGTGAGCTCCGAGCCGGGGGAAAAGATTGAATTAAAGGCAAGATCATGGCTGAGGCGGGTGCGGAAATTGTGCAGGAAGTGTGATACATAACAGCATAAGAAATAGGAGCAGGAGTAGGCCATCTAGCCCTTCGAGCCTGCCCCGCCATTCAATATGATCATGGCTGATCTGAAGTGGATCAGTTCCACTTTCCCGCTTTCTCCCCATAACCCTTAATCCCCCTTGTCTATCAGAAACCTATCTACCCGTGACTTAAATATATTCAACAAGGTAGCCTCCACCACTTCAACGGGCAGAGAATTCCAGAGATTCACCACCCTTTGAGTGAAGAAGTTCCTCCTCAACTCCGTTCTAAACTGCCGCCCCCCACCCCGCTTATTTTGAGGCTGTGCCCTCTAGTTCTGTTTTCCTTTCTAAGCGGGAAGAGTCTCTCTACCTCTACCCTATCCATCCCCTTCATTATCTTGTAAGATCCCCCCTCAGCCTTCTACACTCTAACTAGTACAGGCCCAGTCTATTTAATCTCTCCTCATAAGCCAACCCCCTCATCTCCAGTATCAGCCTGGTACCTGATAGTGGAACGGAGAGGCGAAGGCTGGCTGGAGGAGACAATAGGTCAGTCTTCTTGATTAATCTTTCCCTACCCTTGGCTGAGGGTGTAGGTAAGAGAAACAGCTTGCGTTTATAAAGCTCCCTTTCACATCCCAAAGCAATTCTACACTTCCTAGGGTAGAAATTTGATTTGATTTATTGCTGTCACATGTATTAGCATACAGTGAAAAGTATTGATTCTTGCGCATTATACAGTCAAAGCATACCATTCATAGAGTACACAGAGGAGAAGGAAAGGAGAGGGTGCAGAATATAGTGTTACAGCCATAGCTGTAACACAAGAAATGTCAATTACTGGGAGCGGAGGTTTAAGATAAAAGGGGGAAAGTTTAAAGGAGATTTGAGGGGCAAGTTTTCTTTAACACAGAGGGTAGTAAGTGTTTGGAATGCACTGGCAGAGGAGGTGGTAGAAGCAGATACAATAGCAACATTTAAGAGGCATTTATTGTGAAGGTACTGGTGTATAAAAGTAGAGAAGTGTTGTTGCAATTGTATAGGGCGTTGGTGAGACCACATCTGGAGTATTGTGTCCAGTTTTGATCTCCTTATTTGAGGAAGGATGTGGTGGCATTGGAGGCAGTTCAGAGGAGGTTCACCAGATCGATTCAGGGGATGAAAGGGTTGATGTACAAGGAGAGATTAAACAGTTTGGGCTTATACTCGCTGGGGTTTAGAAGGATGAAGCGGAGATCTGACTGAGGTATATAAAATACTAAAAGGGATTGATAGAGTGAATGAAGACCAAATGTTTCCCCTTGTGGGATAATCTGGAACAAGAGGTTACAGGTATAGGTCGAGAAGCAGTAGATTTAAAACTGGGATGAGGAGGAACTAATTCTCACAGAGGGCGGTGGATTGGTGGAACTCGCTGCCCCATAGCGCGGTGGAGTCTGAATCATTGAATGGTTTCAATAAGAAGATAGATATATTTCTGATTTTAAAAAATGGGCTAAAGGGATTTGGGGAACAGGTGGGGAGGGGGATTTGGGACCAGGGAGAGATCAACCCTGATCTGATTAAAGGGCAGAGCAGGCTCGAAGGGCTGAATGGCCTACTTCTGCTCCTAATTCCTACGGTTCAAGATACATGAATAAGCAGGGAATAGGGGGAAACAGAGTGTGTAGAGGCAATAGGGGAGGTGATGTCCTAGTGGTATTATCGATTAATCCAGACACTGAGCTGGGGACCCAGGTTTGAATCCCGCCACGGCAGATGGTGGAATTTGAATTCAATAAAAGATATCTGGAATTAAGAATCTACTGATGACCATGAAACCATTGTCAGAAAAACCCATCTGGTTCACTAATGTCCTTCAGGGAAGGAAATCTGCCGTCCTTACCCGGTCTGGCCTACATGTGACTCCAGAGCCACAGTAATGTGGTTAACTTACAATTACCCTCCAAGGGCAACAAGGGATGGGCAATAAATGCTGGCCCAGCCAACAACACCCATTCCCTGAATGAAAAGTAAGGTCTTTGCTTTAGAAAGAATCATGTATCGGTGCAAGCTTGATGGGCTGAAGGGCCATTTCCTGTGCTGTACTGTTCTTTGTTCACTACCCACCTTCTAACCCCCATAAACTGGAACTCATTCTGAACCCTGGTGCTGGAGGCTCACTCATAGGCTAACCCTAGTTACATTGATCCGTTCTCCCCCCTTCCCCTTCTGTTTTCGCTGATCTGTTCTAGCACGGAAACTCATCCGAGTTTTCAAACCCGTGGCGTTGACTGTTCGCTATCTCTATAATCCCTGACAATTCTCAAGTCTCTGTTCCCGTTTCTGCTCCCTTGGTGTATCCCCAGTTGTTCATGGATCTATCATTGTGGGCAAGCCCTACATCAGCTCTGGAATTCCCTCCCTGAACTCCTTCATCTCTCTTTCTCTCTCCGTCACTCCACATTTAAGACACTTCTTAAACCCTACCTCCCTCTATCCTAATATCCCCCCTGTGTGGCTGAGTGTCAAATTGTTTGATAAAGCATCTGTGAAGCAATTTGGGTCATTTGCTTAGGCTAAAGGTGCTATATAAATGCAGTTGTGCTTCCTCGCCTAGCTATGTGTCCTTGTTGTCTTTTGGTTCCCAGACATTGTTAATATTTGATTTGATTTATTATTGTTTATTACTTACGGGGCGAAAAACTGCAGCAGGCGACGGTGCAGAGGGACCTGGGGGTCCTTGCGCATGAGTCGCAAAAACCCAGCCTGCAGGTGCAGCAGGTGGTCAGGAAGGCGAATGGGATGCTGGCCTTCATAGCGAGGGGGATTGAATATAAAAGTAGGGAGGTCTTGCTGCAGCTGTATAGGGCATTGGTGAGGCCGCAGCTGGAGTACTGTGTGCAATTTTGGTCGCCGTACTTACGCAAGGATATTTTGGCCTTGGAGGGAGTGCAGAGGAGGTTTACTAGGCTGATGCCGGAGTTGAGGGGGTTGAGCTATGAGGAGAGGCTGAATAAACTAGGCTTGTACTCGTTAGAGTTTAGAAGAATGAGGGGAGATCTCATTGAGACGTATAAGATGTTGAATGGGATGGATAGGATAGAGGTGGAGAGACTCTTCCCGCTCAGAAAGGACAGTAGGACTAGGGGGCACAGCCTCAAGATAAAGGGGGGGCGGTTTAGAACGGAGTTGAGGAGGAACTTCTTCACTCAAAGGGTGGTGAATATCTGGAATTCTCTGCCCATTGAGGTGGTGGAGGCTGCCTCGCTAAATATTTTTAAGACGCGGGTTGATGGGTTTTTGATAGGAGAGGGGATTAAGGGTTATGGGGAGAGGGTGGGAAAGTGGAACTGAGCCACGACAGATCAGCCATGATCTTATTGAATGGCGGGGCAGGCTCGAAGGGCTAGATGGCCTACTCCTGCTCCTATTTCTTATGTTCTTATGAGTCAGTTGGGATGTGACCTCAGACTTTTGTATCTTTTTCCTGGCGGAAGAAGGTGGAAGTGAGAATGTTCGGGGTGTGTGGGGTCCTTGATTATGCTGGCTGTTTTGCCGAGGCAGTGGGAAGTGTAGACAGAGTCAATTGTTGTCGGTGTGGACTTAATGGGCTGAATGGCCTCTGTCTGCTCTGTAGGGATTCTATGAAACCAGAGCACCCAGAGAAAACCCACGCAGATATGGGGAGAATGTGCAGACTCCACACAGTCACCTGAAGCAGGAATTGAATCCAGATCCCTGGCACTGGTTTGCATGACGATCTGGGCTAGGTTCACAACTCTTTGTAGTTCCTTGCGGTCTTGGGCAGAGCAGGAGCCCACACCAAGCTGTGATACAGCTGGAAAGAATGCTTTCTATGGTGCATCTGTAAAGGTTGATGAGAGTTGTAGCGGACATGCCAAATGTCCTTAGCCTGCTGAGAAAGTCGAGACGTTGGTGAGCTTTCTTAACTATTGCGTCAATGTGGACAATTTGTGCCCGTCTTCCAGTAAGTGGCACTGGGCGCTGATTGAGAGTGTAACCTTCACTTGTCCAGGAGATGTGGAGGTGCAGACACCATGGTAGAGAGATCAGAGAAGGGCAGGGAATCCAACTGGGGGTGTTGGTCTCCTTACGGCCTGGTTACCCACTATCCCTGTGCTATCAGAGGGGCAGTTGTTATCTCTGGAGTGGAGATTTCTCTCTGATCCACACGAGGGGTGGCACAGTGGTTAGCACTGCTGCCTCACAGTGCCAGAGACCTGGATTCAATTCCTGGCTCGGGTCACTGTCTGTGTAGACTCCGCACATTCTCCCCGTGTCTGCATGGGTTTCCTCCGGTTGCTCCAGTTTTATAGAATCATAGAAACCCTACAGTGCAGAAGGAGACCATTCAGCCCATTAAGTCCACACCGGCAACAATCCCACCCCGGGCCCTATCCCTCACATCCCCATACGTTTACACCGCCAATCCCTCTAACCTACACATCCCAGGACACCAAGAGGCAACTTAGCGTGGCCAATCAATCTAACCAGCATGTCTTTTGGACTGTGGGAGGAAACCGGAACACCCGAAGGAATCCCACGCAGACACGGGGGAGAACGTGTAGACTCCACACAGACAGTGACCCAAGCTGGGAATTGAACCTGGGTCTCTGGTGCTGTGAGGGCAGCAGTGCTAACCACTGTGCCACCGTGCCCCTGGATCGAGGGGAGTTGTAGTGCTGGTGGGGGTTATTGACATAGAGAGGGGTGTAGGGGTGGGAGGATATTACAGAGCGAGGAGGGTAGGGCTGGAGGAGTTAACAGACATTGGGATGGGTGTAAGTGCTGGAGAAGGTTACAGACATTGGGAGGGGTGTAAGGGCTGGAGGATGTTACAGACATTGGGAGGGGTGTAGGGGCTGAGGAGGTTACAGACATTGGGAGGGGTGTAGGAGCTGGGGGAAGTTAGTGACATTGGAAGGGGTGTAGGGACTGGAGGAGGTTACAGACTTTGGGAGGAGTGTAGGGTCTGGAGGAGGTTACAGGCATTGGGAGGAGTGTAGGGGCTGAGGAGATTACAGACATTGGGATGGGTGTAGGGACTGGAGAAGGTTACAGACATTGGGAGGGGTGTAGGGGCTGAGGAGGTTACAGGCATTGGGATGGGTGTAGGGGCTGGAGGAAGTTACAGGCACTGGGAGGGGTGTAGGGTCTGGAGGAGGTTACAGACACTGGGAGGGGTGTAGGGACTGGAGGAGGTTACAGACACTGGGAGGGGTGTAGGGACTGGAGGAGGTTACAGACACTGGGAGGGGTGTAGGGACTGGAGGAGGTTACAGACATCGGGAGGGGTGTAGGGACTGGAGGAGGTTACAGAGATGGAGACGGCGGTAAAGCCATGGAGGGATTTGAAAAACAGGATAATAATTTTCAAACCGCGGTGTTATCGGGTCGGGGAGGGGCTAATATCACTCAGTATCATCAGTGAGATTGCAAAGTAAGACTGCAGCGGAGAGAGAAGTTGGAGATGGTGGGGAAAGATCTGTTGACAGTCTCCTGTCGGGAAATAGAAGGGACCGGCCAATCCACGATTCCAGTGGCTGGAACACAGCCTGGTGACTGAGCTGTGTGTAATCGAACCTTTCCGGATCAGAGTGCTCGGGGCGCAGACTTGAGGCTCTGCGAGGTCACCTGATCCCTCACAGGATAGCGCTGGAATGAGGGAAGGAGGCATTTTGTTCTCTTGTGGCTCATGGCTGCCTTGTCCGTCCACCAGACTAGTGGAGGGTCGCTGGTGACAATTATCCTGTGGAAAAATGAGAATGTAACTTAAAAATATATAACATGGCGCGATTTCTAGTATTCACTTTGAATCATTCTCATTGATTGTGTTCAAACAACTGTTATTGTCAGTTTTATTGATGCTTTAAACATTTAGGCCCCAGTGCTGATCCTGAATTGTGATATGGTGGATGCATTAATACCACAGATTCCCAGTATTAATACGCAAAGATTTCTGTCCTTTTATGTGAGCAGCGTTGACACTGAAGGCTTTGTCGGTTCTGTCTAGGCCCCTGTTAGTAGGCCCTGTGGTGTAGAAGGCCCGGATTCACATTTACGTTGGTGGTGATTCGATATTGGCCTAACCGAGGAGGTTACTGGAACTAAAAGCTCTGCAGACTCTGCAAAGATCGATTTTCCTTCACTCCGGGATGACTGGGGCAGCAGAGAACATGTTCAGGGAATGTCTGAACTCATCGAGTCACCTGAACAACGCACTCACCCTGTTTTCTTCTTAATGGAGTACTTGGCCGGAGTTCTGCATCCATTTTACACCAGGCCGGTTTTTAAATTCTGCCTCTCTAAGCAGCTCCTGACTCCCGGATACCGTGGTTTCTTTTTCCTCGGAAGCCCACTGCTAGTTTTATGAGGCGAATTCAAATCATTCTGGAGTAAGCAGATGTTCGTGATTGAAGGGGGGGCGGGGACGGGTTAGGGGAGGAACGGGATGTGCTTGGCCAGGGTGGTTCACCTCTTTGTCCTTGTCAGAATTGGGAAGGAAGTGTCGGTTCTTGTTGGGGCTTTCGACCAAAATAGGTTTGGCAGGAGCAAGGGGCATGGCGGCACAGTGGTTAACACTGCTGCCTCACAATGCCAGGGTTCGATTCCTGCCTCGGGTGACTGTGCAAACCCCACACAGACATTCTCCCCGTGTCTGCGTGGGTTTCCTCCGGGCGCTCCAATTTCCTCCCACAGTCCAAAGACATGCTGGTTGTGTGGATTGGCCATGTTAAATTGCCCCTTAGTGTCCAAAGATGCGTAGGTTAGGTGGATTGGCCATGTTAAATTGCCCCTTAGTGTCCAAAGATGTGTAGGTTAGGTGGATTGGCCATGTTAAATTGCCCCTTAGTGTCCAAAGATGTGCGGGTTAGGTGGATTGGCCATGTTAAATTGCCCCTTAGTGTCCAAAGATGTGCAGGTTAGGTGGATTGGCCATGTTAAATTGCCCCTTAGTGTCCAAAGATGTGCGGGTTAGGTGGATTGGCCATGCTAAATTGCCCCTTAGTTCCCAAAGATGTGTAGGTTAGATGGATTGGCCATGCTAATTTGACCTTGGTGTCCAAAGATGCGTAGGTTAGGTGGATTGGCTATGTTAAATTGCCCCTTAGTGTCCAAAGATGTGCAGGTTAGGTGGATTGGCCATGCTAAATTGTCCCTTAGTGTCCAAAGATGTGTAGGTTAGATGGATTGGCCATGGTAAATTGTCCATTAATGTCGGGGGATTATCAGGGTAAATGCGTGGTGTTATGGGAATAGGGCGTGGCTAGGATTGTGGTCAGTGCAGACTCGATGGGCTGAATGGCCTCCTTCCACATTGTAGGGATTCTACGATTCTAAGATTAAAACCACCCAGTAAGGTGAAAAGAAGTGAAGTAGCTCAGATGTTAGCCGAGTACTTAGACCTCACTTATTTGTCAACGGGATGGTGGTGGATGGGGGTTGGGGGTGTGGAATGCAACCCTGACTCTGAACCCCCTTCCCTTTACCAAATTCAGGTTGGAAAAGCTCGGAACAAGGAGTTTCAGGAGATGGAAAGAGAGGAGAATTCCAGCTCCAAAGTTTTTCTCAATTTCATTTGTGGGACATGGGCGTCGTTGGCTGGGCCAGCATTTATTGCCCATCCCGAGTCGCTCTTGGAGGGCAGTTGAGACTCAACCACATTGCTGTGGGTCTGGAGTCACATGTAGGCCAGACCGGGTAAGGACAGCAGATTTCCTTCCCTAAAAGACATTAGTGACCCAGATGGGGTTTCCTGACAATCGACAATGGGTCATCAGTAGGTTTATAATTCCAGATATTTTTTATTGAATTCAAACTCTGCCATGGCAGGATTCGAACCCGGGTCCCCAGAACATTAGCTGAGATGTGAGGGAATGAGGGGAA
This sequence comes from Carcharhinus amblyrhynchos, assembly GCF_965287045.1. NCBI lineage: Eukaryota > Metazoa > Chordata > Chondrichthyes > Carcharhiniformes > Carcharhinidae > Carcharhinus > Carcharhinus amblyrhynchos. Next base: position 9,068,307 of record NC_137358.1, on the reverse strand, counting down.
AAGGTGAGGATTAGTTGTATCGTGGAACCATAGAATCCCTACAGTGCAGAAGGAGACCATTTGGCCCATCAAGTCTGCCCCAACCACAATCCCACCCAGGCCCTATCCCCATAACTCTGCTAATCCCCCTGACACTGAAGGGCACTTTAGCATGACCAATCCACCTAATCTGCACATCTTTGGACTTGGAGAAAACCAGAGCACCTGGAGGAAACCCACGCAGACACGGGGAGAACGTGCAAACTCCACACAGAAAGTGACCCAAGCCAGGAATTGAACCCAGGTCCCTGGAGCTGCGAGGCAGCAGTGCTAACCACTGTGCCACTGTGCCGCCCCCTGTAGGGAGAAGTTGTTGAAGCTCATATTGAAACCTCTATTATCCAACTAACCAGCAGAGAAATTCTAATGAGATTGGATTCCATATTCGCTCACCTCAATGCTGAACATTGAGGGGACCCGACCGTGCTGTTAACTACATTGAAAGTAACCTGTAGAGGCAGTCCGCACCACTGTCGCTCCATCTCTTGTGGATGTGCCTTCCTTAAGGCAGCCTCCCTATCACCTGGGCCCATGACAGAGGGCCCAATTTCAGAAGAAAATCAAAACTGTGTTACAGTTCTAGCTAGTCGAGATTTGCAGCAGCAACTGTGTGGATCCAGAAGGAATTCTTCCAGCGTAGACAACAAAAATGTAACTAAACTCACTCCAACTTATAAATCAAAGTAAGGGTTTAGTAAAGAAACTTCATTGCTCCAAATTTGAGGCCTCACCCTGGGCCATTCCGAGCACTTTAACAATTCCCAACAGGTTCTTATGTATACTGAGTCAGCTGATCATCACATCACTCTGTCATTGGCTACATGGTTTACTGGGTCAGCTGACCCTTACAGCTTGTTACCATTGGTCACATTACAACAGATCCAATGTTATCACCAGTTACATTCTAAGAACTGGGACACCCCATTGTACCCAGGCACAAGCCACACCCCTAACCCAAATCTCTGCAGGAGCTCCAAAATCAAATTCCTGCCTGCCCATCTGCTGGCAATGAGATGCCAGGTTTACGTCACTGAATCCACAGGTTTCAAAGGGTACAGGAGCGGGCTAGGTTTGGCAAGAGCAGCTCTCCCCTGTGCTCAAAAGAATTTGCATTTACAGAGTGAGAAACTCCTGGGGGGAGATGGTGGCATAGTGGTAAGGTTACTGGATTAGTAACCCAGAGGTCAGGCTAAGGCTCTGAGCTACGCAGGTTCAAACCCCACCATGGCAGCTGGTAGAATTTAAATATGATCAATAAATCTGGAAAACGAGGTTCTTCTGAGTAATAGAAACCAGAAGCAGGAGGAGGCCATTTGGCCCTTCGAGCCAACTCCACCATTCATTTTGATCATGACTGGTCATTGAATTCAATATCCTGATCCCCCCACCCCCCATATCCCTCGGTCCCTTTAGCCCCAGGAGCGACATCTAATTTCTTCTTGAAATCACACAATGTTTTGGCTTCATTTACTTTCTGTGGGAGTGAATCCCAAACATTCACCACCCTCTGGGTGAAGAAATTTCTCCTCACCTCAGTCTTAAAATGTTTACCCCTTATCCTCAAACTCTGACCCCTAGTTTTGGACTCTGATGACCGTGAAATCATTTTCGATTGTCAGATAAACCTTTCTGATTCACGAATGTCTGTCTGTGCGTAGTCTGCACATTCTACCCATGTCTGCGTGGGTTTCCTCCGGGTGCTCCGGTTTCCTCCCACAGTCTGAAAGACGTGCTGGTTAGGGTGCATTGGCCGTGCTAAATTACCCCTCGGTGTACCCGAACAGGTGCCGGAGTGTGACAACTAGGGGATTTTCACAGTAACTTCATTGTGATGTTAATGTAAGCCTGTTTGAGACACCGATAAATAATCTTTAAAAAAAGTAACTCTTTCTCTACACCTTAGTATGACTGTGACACCACATTCTGCACCCTCTCCTTTCCTTCTCCCCTATGTACTCTATGAACGGTATGCTTTGTGTAGCGCACAAGAAACAATACCTTTCTCTGTATCCCATTAGATACAGTAGGAAGTCTCACAACACCAGGTTGAAGTCCAACAGGTTTCTTTGGTAGCAAAAGCCACTCACTAGCTTTCGGAACGCTGGCTGCCCCTTCGTCACTCACCTGATGAAGGGGCAGTGCTCTGAAAGCTAGTGGCTTTTGCTACCAAATAAACCTGTTGGACTTTAACCTGGTGTTGTGAGACTTCTTACTGTGTTTACCCCAGTCCAACGCCGGTATCTCCACATCATCCCAATAGATACGACATTGATAAATCAAATCTAGGGAAGGAAATCTGCTGTCCTTACCCTGTCTGGCCTACATATGACCCCAGCTCTACAGCGGTTGGCTGTTAAATGTGCTCTGAAATGGCCATAGCAAAAGACTCAGTTCTGCGGGGCAATTAGAGATGGTCCACAAATGTTGGTTTGTCAGCGATGCCCAGGAACGGATAAAGAAAGAAAACCCCAGAACACACGTGTAGGTAACACAGAGCAGCTTAGCTGTAATAAACAACCTGGGCTGTTGACCGCAATTTAACAACACCTTCAGACAAGATATTTGATCTCTGAAATCAATATTTTCGCTTAAAAATTCGGAACTCTAAAATTCAGAACTCTGTAAACACTCGGATGGTCTCTCTCCGATAAAGACAGGCTTTGAATGGAACCCGGCAAAGTAAAAAATACCCACATCGCAGGAAAGGACAATATCATTGCTGACGCTCAATCTCCGCCCCCCCCTCCCCCCACCCCCCCCACCGCCGTCTAAACTTCTGAAATGCAGCAGGGAACTGACCTTGTTCTTGTCAGCTGTACTCCTAACTTCTGAATGAGAAAAGGACTGCGTATCTCTCTGCTTTCTTCCGCAAGACCACTTATAAAAAGAAAAGGAATAGAATTCATTTTTTTTTCTCCCAGAGGGAGAAAGGACTATTAGGTCAATGTGACATTTAAAAAAAATCCAAAACTTTTTTCTAATAAAAATGGACTTCCCGTGGAACCAAAAAAAGACGGCTGCTACAAGTCAAATGAAGACAGAATCGGTCCTGTTGGTTTAGAAGCTACCAACAGGAGTGACAAGAACAAAGGAGTTTCTCTCTCGGCCTGTAGAATCTCACATCTCATTATACAGACCCCCTTGTAATCAGTGAAAATAGGGGAAGCATGGATGAACTGGCATCTCCCAATCCAAACTATCAATGAATGGTGAGATTGAAGCTCGCTCTACCTGAAGGTGTGTTTCCAACCATCTCCTTTCTCTCTCTCCCAAGGGGGTATGATGGATTCTGGCCAGAAGCATAGAAACTGATGTTAAGCTGCAATTAATGGGTCATGTCACATGACCCAAGCCTTTTGGGCAGTTTCAACATTTTGGCGGGATTTTCTGGCTGTGTTCGCCCCAAAACCAGACAAGCCGACTCGAGGTCAATGGACCTTTGCGTGGTCCGCCCTCGCTACGATTCCCTTGGCAGGTGGGACTGGAAAATGCTCCCCTTTTTCTCTTTGCTCTCATTTGACATCAACTAGGAAGAACTCCAGCATCGTGACCGAGCAAGCAGCCTTTTAAAACTCGTTGTGCAGGTTAGATAGATTGGCCATGCTAAGTTGCCCCTTAATGTCCAAAGATGCATGGATTGTAAGAATTCTCACAACACCAGGTTAAAGTCCAACAAGTTTATTTGATAGTAAACCCACTGGCTTTCGGGGTTTGACCCTTCGTCAGAAGAGTGGAGATAGCTTAATGCTGTCTCCACTCATGTTGTCTGCACCTTTAAGAATTGATTAGCTGACTGGCCAGACCGGGTAAGGACGGCAGATTTCCTTCCCTAAAGGGCATTAGTGACCCAGGTGGGTTTTTCCGACAATGGTTTCATGGTCATCAGTAGATTCTTAATTCCAGATTTATTTTTAATTGAATTCAAATTCCACCATCTGCCGTGGTGGGATTCGAACCTGGGTCCCTGGACATGAGCTGAGTTTCTGGATTATTAGTCTAGCGATAATACCACTAGGCCGTCACCTCCCCCTTCAGGCTGCTCTGCGGAGAGACGTCTCCCATCCCCTCCTCCCAAACCAACAGTGGTGGCAAGGCTGCTATGGATGTTTTTGTAAGTAAATTAATTTATTGGTCACAAGTAGGCTTACCTTAACACTGCAATGAAGTTGCTGTGAGAATCCCCTAGTCGCCACACTCCGGTGCCTGCTCGGGTACACTGAGGGAGAATTTAGCACGGCCAATGCACTTAACCAGCACGTCTTTCAGACTGTGGGAGGAAACTGGAGCACCCGGAGGAAACCCACACAGACACAGGGAGAACATCAGACTCCACACACACAGTAACCCAAACCTGGAATCGAACCCGGGTCCTTGGTGCTGTGAGGCAGCAGTGCTAACCACCGTGCCGCCGTGCCATCCATCTGACTTTAACGGTTGGAGAATTTGAAGGGAACACAGCTCCATTTTGAAGCACCCTCTCGCCTCTGACCAATGATAGTAGGAGGCTTGTGTGGAGCTTAAGCACCAGTATCGAACTGTTGGGCCGAATGGTCCATTTCCCTACTGTAAAATCTATGCAACATCGCACAGTGGGAACACCAGGCAGACAAATTTTTTGGCACCTGTCCAGGCCTTTCCACATCCTTTGGGCCATCCGTAGGTGGAACTGTACACACGTCCCCTGAGGTCCAACCAAGGTTTGGGAACAGGTTAATGTGACTTCCCTGCTTTTGAATTCTGCTCTCCAGAAGTGAAGCCCAGTGTTACAGCTTTGTTAACCTCTTTGGATAATTTGCCAATCTGTCCCCCTTTGATTCTAGTCCATAGAATTAAAAAGAAGGAAACTTAGGCTAAACCTGGTCAGGCCGCGCTGCGGGTATGGTGTTCAGTTCTGGTCACCGTATTATAGAAAGGACAGAGATAAGTACAGCACAGGAACAGACCCTTTGCCTCTCCGAGCCCCAGCTGATCATCATGCCCCATCTAAACTAAAAATAAACCTTTGGCCTTTACTGGATCTCTCTATTCCCTCCCTATTCATGTACCCATCCTGATGATTCGTAAATGTTGCTAATGTGCCTGCTTCCACCACCTCCTCTGGCAGCGCGTCCCAGGCACCCACCCCTCCCTGTGCGAAAATCCCCGCACAGCTCCCTTAAACTTTCCCCCTCTCACCTTGAACCCTGTGCCCCCCTTTGTGAGTGACACTTCCACCCTGGGGAAAAAGCCTCTGACTATCCACCCTGTCTGTGCCTCCCATCATTTTGTAGACGTCTATCAGGTCTCGCCTCAGCCTCTTGTCTTTCAAGTGATGGCCAACACCCTCGAGACCAGGCAACGTCCTGGAGAACCTGCTTTGCACTCTCTCCGAAGCTTCCACATCCTTCTGGTGACCAGAAACTGTGTGCAATGCTCCAAATGCGGCCTAACCAAGGCCTTATGTAGCTGCAACATGATTTCCCGAGTCTTGTACTCAATGATATGGAGTCATTGGAGAGGGAGCAGGGAATATTCACAATGATGATACCAGCAATGTGAGAGTTTACACGCCAGGGAAGGATTCAGGCTGTCTCTCATTTTTCTCTTGAAATTAGAAGGCCAAGGGATGGTCTTGAAAATGATAAAAGGTTTTGATGGAGTGGATAGAGAGAGAGAGAGAGAGAGAGCTTCCTCTTGTGGGGAAGAACGTAAACTAGAGGCTCTCAGTGTGAGATTCCGAGAAATGGGAATCCAGAAGAAACTGAAGCAATCGACAATAGTTTCGCCGTCAAGGCGTAGACTTTTAAATCCAGATTTTATTTGGATTCAAATTCCATCGTCTGCCACGATGGGATTCGAACCCAGGTCCCCAAAACATCAGCCTGGGCCCCTGGATTACTAGACCGAGGACAATGCCACTCTGGAATCTGATGGGAGTCCTGCCCCGTCCCACAGGCTGGATTTTCAAAGTCGCAACCCTCCCAAATCCTGATTAAACAATGACCCGTTTGCCCGGGAGATTTTTCTCTCTCTCTCTCTCTCTGTCCCGCTTTTGGAAGGATTAGACCCTGATCAATGTTTGCAGCGGGCTTGCGATGAGAATGATCACTTACAAAGCGCGGTGCCGTGGCCTTGTTTAATCAGATGCTGCACAATTCCCTGGGAAAACAATGGGGATAAAGAGGTTTAATGCTGTAGCAGTTTGATTTCTCACTGTGCTGGTATCGCCCGGTGAGGTTTGACAGTGGTTCGTCGCGTTTAGCAAGATGAACACTAAATGCCAGATCACAGAGTCATAGAAACCCTACAGTGCAGAAAGAGGCCACTTGGCCCATCGACCCTGTACCCTGTATAGTCCCACCCAGGACCTACCCCCACATATTTACCCGCTAATCCCTCTAACCTACACATCTCAGGACACTAAGGGGCAACTTTAGCATGGCCAGTCAACCTAACCCGCACATCTTAAACTAAAACTAAACCTATTGCCTTTACTGGATCCGTATCCCTCTATTCCCTCCCTGTCCCCCTACCCATCCAGATGCCTCTTAAATATGCCTGCTCCCCCCCACCTCCTCTGGCAGTGCGTTCCAGGCACCCACCACTCTCTGTGCGAGAAACCCCCCTCCCGCACATGATGACAGAGTTAGATCAGCCGTAGCTTCACTGGTCACTCTTTCGCCTCCAAGCCAGAGGATTGCGGGTTTAAGTTCCATTTCCAGAGCGAGGGGAAATAATAACTAGGCTGATACCTGGGGAAATGGTGGTGTAGTGGTATTGTTCCTGAACTAGTGATCTAGGGACCCGGGTTCGAATCCAACAGAGGCACAAACCCTACTAAGAGCAGGAGTGGTATTATCACTGGACTATTAATCCAGAAACTCAGCTCATGTTTAGCTGCGCTAAGTTCTCCCTCAGTGTACCCGAACAGGCGCCGGAGTTTCACACTAACTTCATTGCAGTGTGAATGTAAGCCTACTTGTGACTATAAAAATGTCCAAACAGACTTGCTACCATTGGTTTGAGAAGGAGGAAGGTGGGAAATGGGAGAGGTCTCTCCGCAGGGCAGCTTACAGCCTCTGCAGGGGGAGTATGGCCCAGCGGTATTATTGCTGGACAAACAATCCAGCAACTCAACTAATGTTCTGGGGACCCGGGTTCAAATCCCACCACGGCAGACGGTGAAATTTGAATTTGATTAAAAAAATCTGGAATTAGGAATCTACTGATGACCATGAAACTATTGTCACAAAATCCCATCTGGTTCACTAATGTCCTTTATTATTTTACTCATTTGTTTGTGTCACAAGTTGGCTTACATTAATACTGCAGTGAAGTTATTGTGAAAACCCCCTTGTCGCCACATTCCAGCGCCTGTTTGGGTACACTGAGAGAGAATTTAGCGCAGCCAATGCGCCTTAACCAGCATGTCTTTCAGAGTGTGGGAGGAAACTGGAGCACCCGGAGGAAACCCACGCAGACACAGGGAGAACCCCCTCACAGTACTAGCTGTTGTATTCTGGCAAGTAAAGGGAGAAGGTAAGGGGGTGAACTGGGTAAGGGGAAATAGAGTGGCAGGTGGGTGAGATGGTTAGGGTGGCAGGTAGATGCATTGGGTGGGCAAGTCAGGTTGGGTCAGGAGGATTGAGGGGTAGGGGAATTTTAAGTTCAAAGTTTATTTATTAGTATCACAACTCGGCTTACATTAACACTGCAATGAAGTTACTGTGAAAATCCCCGAGTTATCACACTCCAGCGCCAAGGAACCAGGTTCAATTCCCACCTTGGGTCACTGTCTGTGTGGAGTTTGCATGTTCTCCCCATGTCTGCTTGGGTTTCCTTCGGGTGCTCCAGTTTCTTCCCACACTCCAAAGATGTTTGGGTTCGGTGGATTGATTTGATTTATTATTGTCACGTGTATTGGGATACAGTGAAAAGTATTGTTTCTTGCACGCTCTACAGACAAAGCATACTGTTCATAGAGAAGGAAAGGAGAGGCTGCAGAATGTAATGTTACAGTCATAGCTAGGGTGTAGAGAAAGATCAACTTAGTATATGATACGTCCATTCAAAAGTCTGATGGCAGCAGGGAAGAAGCTGTTCTTGAGTTGATTGGTACGTGACCTCAGACTTTTGTATCTTTTTCCCAACGGAAGAAGGTGCAGAGAGAATGTCCGGGGTGCGAGGGGGGATCCTTGAATATATTTGCTGCTTTCCCTAGTCTGCGAGAAGTGTAGACAGAGTCAATGGATGGGTCTGAGTGATGGACTGGGCTACATTCACAACCCTTTGTAGTTTCTTGCGTTCTTGGGTCAGAGCATGTTGAAGCAAGTGTTTGGATTGAGTGATACATTTTGGTGATAAACTCCGCATTGTGCAGGAAGGTCTAAGTTGGAGGTGAATTCATCATCTTCTGTGTGTCCTCTCATGACTAAAGAGTGCGCCGTAAGATTGGCATGGTCGAAGACACAACTAGGTCATGTTGGCTTTGTTGGTGCTTGGTAGGAGAGGGAATTCTGCATCTGTGCCACCTCTGGCCTTCCACAGGGCAGAGGGGATATTGGGAGTTTGGTGTAGATTGTCCATGAAGCCTAACAAACTGAATGACAGTGCTTTCTCAGAGAAACCCACCAAATTCTGACAGGACTAGACACAGTAGATGCCGGTTAACTGAGGTGTTTCCTCAAGAGAGGAGGACTGCAATGCAAATGAGGCTATTAGCTTTAGGGTTTTGTTTGTACTGACCATCCTGAGAGAGTTCCTCAGAGAAAGTCCACTTGGGGATTGTGTAGATGTCCGTGTGGGAGGCAGGAACTGGCCATTGAAATGGAAGTTTCTGGAGAGTGCCCTCCAAGTTGTTCAGTCCAGAATGAGGAAGGACCTCAGTGATTTTTGTCTTGCCATTGAATTCTCGTGATGGACCTTTTGGTGTCTTGAGTGGAAGCAGTCAGAGTTTTGATGAGGTGTCCATGGCAGAGACAGGATTCTGCTTGGTACAGCCCAGTGACAAGGATTATGATTGGCTGAGTCTAAGTCTGCAATGATTGGCTGAGTCTAAGTCTGCAATGATTGGCTGAGTCTAAGTCTGCAATGATTGGCTGAGTCTAAGTCTGCAATGATTGGCTGAGTCTAAGTCTGCAATGATTGGCTGAGTCTAAGTCTGCAATGATTGGCTGAGTCTAAGTCTGCAATGATTGGCTGAGTCTAAGTCTGCAATGATTGGCTGAGTCTAAGTCTGCAATGATTGGCTGAGTCTAAGTCTGCAATGATTGGCTGAGTCTAAGTCTGCAATGATTGGCTGAGTCTAAGTCTGCAATGATTGGCTGAGTCTAAGTCTGCAATGATTGGCTGAGTGTTAGTCCGCAAGGATTTGTCACACATCATAGAATCTACAGTGCAGAAGGAGGCCATTTGGCTCACTGAGTCTGCACTGACCACAATCCCACCCGTAACGCTACATATTTACCCTCCTGATCCCCCTGACACTAATGGCAATTTAGCATGGCCCATTAACCTAACGCGCACAACTTTGGACTGTGGGAGGAAACCGGAGCACCTGGAGGAAACCCATGCAGACATGGGGAGAATGTGCAGACTCCGCACAGACAGTGACCCAAGGCTGGGAATCAAACCTGGATCCCCGGTGCTGTGAGGCCTCAGTGCTAACCACTGCCACTGAGCCATGCTGTTAGTCTACAAGGAATGGTCATGCTTCAGTCTGCAATGATTGGCCGAGCTTCAGTCTGCAATGATTGGCCGAGCGGTGGTCTAGAGTTCAGATGTCTTGCTGCTTTCAGACATGACCAATGGATGTGGCCATTGGCAAAACTTGTTTCTGAATGAACACACTGATACCTCTCTGGATATGACATCCTGGGCGCCATTGGCACAATAGTTAGCACTGCTGCCCCACAGTGCCAGGGACCCGGGTTTGATTCCTGGCTTGGGTCACTCACTGTGTGGAGTCTGCATGTTCTCCCTGTGTCTGCTTGGGTTTTCTCCAGGTGCTCTGGTTTCCTCCCACAGTCTGAAAGACGTGCTGGTTGGGGTGCATTGACCGTGCTAAATTCACCTCAGTGTACCCCAACAGGCGCTGGAGTGTGCCAACTAGGGGATTTTCACAGTAACTTCATTGCACCGTTAATGTACGGCAACTTGTGACACTAATAAATAAAATAATGAGCGGGACCCGTAAAGAAAAAATCGCAGCGTTTTAGATTAGTAGAAAACAGAAGGAGGCCATTCAGCCCATCAGGTCTGCATTGCCACTTGAAGAGGGATCTGGTTGGTCCAGTGAGATCCATTTGGGTTTCAGAAGTTTCCGGAAAGCTGAGGACACAAACAATGCATTCAGTGACCTTGTGCCCCGGGTTCAGAGGACAGAGCTGGCTTCACTGAGGCCCAGTCTCTTTAATTCTCCCAGTAGTGTGTGTCTGTGTGTGTCTGTGTGTGTGTGTGTCTGTGTGTGTCTGTGTATCTCTGTGTGTCTGTGTGTGTGTGTTGATCTGTCGCTGTTTGGGACACTGGTGTTACGAACCGTAGCCCCAGCAGGGGTAGAGAGTTACCCTCCCATCGCTGTGAGATATTAAAAAGCACAATGGAAGGTGCCAGAGTCGGGGAATACTGCATTGGTGCAGAGAGTGAGCCAGCGAGAGAGAGAGAGAATAATCTCCTGTTCTGCTGCAAATAGGGCAAATTGACTGACTGCTCACTCAGCCCTCCTGGCATTTAATGGTCTGTCACATGGACGTGCTGTTCATGCTCTCTCTCTGTTTCATTCTATTTCTATCTCTCTCTCTCTCTATCTCTCTCTGTCTCGGTTGGTCTCTCTCTCTCTCTCTTTGTCTTTCTCTGTCTCTCTCTCTCTCTCTCTGTCTCTTTCTCACTCTGTTTTTCTCCCTGTCACTCTCCCTGTGTCTCTGTCTCCTTCTGCATCTCTATCTCTGTGTCTGTTTTTCTTTCTCTCTCTCTCTCTCTGTCTGCCTGTCTCTCTTTGTCTCTCTCTCTGTCACTCTCCCTCTCTGTCTTTTTGTCTCTCTCTCTCTCTCTCCCTCTGTCTCTCCTTCCCTCTTTTTCTCTCTCTCTCTGTCTCTCTCTCTCTCTGTTTTTCTCCCTGTCACTCTCTCTGTGTCTGTCTCTTTCTGCATCTCTATGTCTGTGTCTGTTTCTCTCTCTCTCTCTCTCTGTCTGCCTGTCTCTCTCTGTCTCTCTCTCTCTCTCTGTCACTCTCCCTCTCTGTCTCTTTGTCTCTCTCACTCTCTTTGTCTCTCTCTCTCTGTGTCTTTCTGTCTCTCTTGCTCTCTCTCTCTGTCTCTCCTTCCCTCTCTTTGTCTCTCTCTCTCTCTCTCTTTGTCTCTCTCTCTCTCTCTTTGTCTCTCTCTCTCTCTTTGTCTCTCTCTTTGTCTCTCCTTCCCTCTCTCTCTCTCCCTCTCTCTCTCTCTCTCTCTCTCCCCTTCCCTCACACATGTCTCTCACTCACTCTCTGTTTCTCTCTCTCACCCTCTCTCTGTGTCTCTCTGTCTCTCTCGCTGAAGAGAATATAGTTCCTCTCCCCTGGTAAAAGTAATTAGTGCAAAAATAACCCCAGTTGCCAGGCTGTGCGTACAGCCTTGAATAATTAAGGCAGGGTATTCCCTACTCACCGGGATACTGGGAGATCCGGAATTGTTACTCACTCTTGAGCAATGCCACCAGCCTGGGGGTGGGCCTGTGAAACCGGGAGCAATGCCACAGGAGGCCTGAACAGTCCTCCAGTTATAACATGCGTGCCAACCAGTGTAAGCAGCAAGTGATAGACAGAGCTAAGTGATCCCACAACCAATGGATCAGATTGGAGCTCTGCAGTCCTGCCCTATCCAGGGGGGGGGGGTGTGCGATGGTGGCGGACAATTAAACAGCTCATTGGAGGAGGAAGATCTCAATGATGGAGGAAGCCAGCACATCAGAGCAAAAGATAAGGCTCGCCTGGAGTATTGGGTGCAGTTTTGGTTTCCTTATCTGAGGAAGGATGTTCTTGCTGTACAGGGAGCGCAGCGAGGGTTTACCAGGCTGATTCCTGGGACGGCAGGTCTGTCATATGAGGAGAGACTAAGTCGATTAGAATTATATTCACTGGGGTTGAGAAGAGTGAGAGGGGATCTCATGGAAACTTATAAAATTCAAACAGGATTAGACAGGGTAGATTCAGAAAGAATGTTCCCGATGGTGGGGGAGTCCGGATGAGGGGGTCACACCCTGAGGATACAGGGTAAACCTTTCAGGACTGAGGAGAAATCTCTTCACCCAGAGGGTGGTGAATGTGTGGAATTCACTCCCACAGGAAGTAGCTGAGGCCAAAATGTTGTGTGATTTCAAGAAGAAATTAGATATCGCTCTTGGGGCTGAAGGGATCGAGGGATATGGGGGGATATCAGGATATTGAATTTGATGATTGGCCATGAATGGTGGAGCAGTCTGGAATGGCCTACTCCTGCTTTCTATGTTAACAATCTTCAGCCAGAAGTGGACGACCCATCTCAGCCTCCTCCAGAGGTCCCCAGCATCACACAACCAACCTTCATTCAATTCGATTCACTCCACACGCTCTCGAGAAATGGCTGAAGGCACCGGATGCTGCAAAGGTTTGGGTCCTGGCAATATTCCAGCAATACTAGAATCCTACAGTGCAGAAGGAGGCCATTTGGCCCATCGAGTCTGCACCCACCCTATCCTCATAACCCCATGCATTTACCCTAGCTAGTCCCCCGCTGACACTAAAGGAGAATTTAACATGGCCAGTTCACCTAACCTGCAGCGTGGGAGGAAACCGGAGCAAGCCCACGCAGACATGGGGATATTGTGCGAACTCCACACAAACAATGACCCAAGCTGGGTCCTCGGCATCTGAAGTAGCAGTGTTAACCACTGTGCCACCACATATACTGAAGACATGTGCTCCAGCACTTGCCACACCCTGAGCAGAACTACAACACTGACATCTATCCAGCATTGCCCAGGTATATCCTGACTATATAAAGCAGGAGACATCCAACCCAGCCAATTACCGCCCTATCAGTGTACCCTCGATCATCGCTGGAGTAATGGACAGGGTCATCAACGGTGCTATCAAGCAGCACTTACTCAGCAATAACCTGTTCACTGCTGCTCAGTTTGGGTTTCGCCAAGACCTCTCAGCTCCTGACCTCATTACAGCCTTGGTTCAAACATAGATAAAGGAGACAAACTCCAGGGGTAAGGTGAGAGTGACTGCCCTTGACATTAGGGCAGCATTTGACCGAGCGTGGCATCAAGGAGCCCTAGCAAATCTAGAGTCAACGAGAATCAGGGGGGAAACTGGTTGGAGTCATACCTGGCGCAAAGGAAGATGGTTCTGGTGGTTGGAGATCAATCATCTCAGCTCCAGGACATCACTATAGGAGTTCCTCAGGGAGTGTCCTACACCCCAACCATCTTCAGCTGCCTCATCAATGACTTTCCTTCCATCATAAGGTCAGGAGTTCAATGTTCAGCGTCATTCATGATTCCTCAGATACTGAAGCAGTTCATGTCCAAATGCAACAAGATCTGGACAATATCCAAGCTTGGGCTGACAAATGGCAAGTAACATTTCCATCACACAAGTCCCAGGCAATGACCATCTCCAACAAGAGAGGATCTCCCCTTGACATTCAAAAGCATTACCATCACTGAATCCCCCACTATCAACACCCTGGGGGTTACCATTGAGCAGAAATTTAACTGAACCCAGCCATGTAAATATTGTGGCTACAAGACCAGGTCAGAGGCTAGGAATCCTGCAGAGAGTAACTCACCACCTGACTCCCCAAAGTCAGGAGTATGCACTCACCTGGGTGGCTGCAGCTCCAACAACACTCGAGAAGCTCGACACCATCCAGGACAAAACAGCCACCTTGATTGCTGCCACTTCTACCAACCTCCACTCCAGCACCGATACACAGTGGCAACCATGTGTACCATCTACAAGATGCACTGTAGGAACTCGCGAAGGCTTCTTAGACAGCGCCTTCCAAACACACAACCACTAACTAACATCTAGAAGGACAAGGGCAGCAGATACATGGGAACACCACCACCTACAAATTCCCGTCCAGCCCACTCACCATCCTGACTTGGAAATATATCGGCCATTCCTTCACTGTCGCTGGGTCAAAATCCTGGAACTCCCTCTCTAACAGCATTGTGGGTGTACCTACACCTCGGGGACTGCTGCGATTCAAGAAGGCAGCTCATCACCACCTTCTCAAGGGGCAATTAGGGATGGGCAATAAATGCTGGCCTAGCTGGCGACACCAACATCCTGTATATTTAGAAAACCCTGCCTCCAGGGACTACTGTCTATAACATTTCTAGGGTTGCCAACCCTCCAGGATTAGCCTGGGGTCTCCAGAAACTAAAGACCAATCTCCAGCACACCGCGATGTGTGTGACCCTGGAGAAAAATAATTAGGACCTAAACAAAAGTTTTTTTTTAGCCATTTACTTTGAGCATTTCTCTTTAACTCAAAACGTTGGCTCTATTCTCTCTCCACAAACGTTGCTCAGGCCTGCTGTGATTTTCTAGCATCTTCTGTCCTCATTGTGTTAAAAATATGGAAAATAGGGGAAGGAAATATCCGTTTGGCTGGCAGTCACAGAATCAGAGAATCCCAACGGTGCAGAAGGAGGCCATTTTGTCCGTCAAGTCTACACTGACCATAATCCCAGCCAGGCCCTATTCCTGCAAAACCACACACTTATCCTGCTAATCTCCTTGACACTGAGGGATAATTTAGCATGGCCGATCCATCTAACTACACATCTTTGGACACTAAGGGACCATTTAGCATGGTCAATCCACCTAACCTGCTCATCTTTGGACACAATAGGGCAATTTAGCACGGCCAATCCATCTAACCTGCTCATCTTTGGACGCTAAGGGACCATTTAACATGACCAATCCACCTAATCACATCTTTAGACAATCCTCCAGGCCAATCCTGGAGGGCCAAGCATCATCCAATTGGATGATGAGTGTTTTAGCTTTCTAATTGGCGTGGGAAGGCAGTGCGTCGCGAGGATGGAAGTGTTGGCCGACTAATGGCTGGAGTGTGAGGCAAGTCACATGATGGAACCTTCAGGAAAAGTACACTTAATCATATTTGGTAACACTATACTCCCTAATTAATTAGATAGCAGTGAGTAAAGGCCAGTAATGTGTTCCTTGGCCCTCACTTTCACACACAGGCTTTGAGGCCTAACTCAATTCCTTGATTTAGGAAGGCAAATGCATTCGGAATATTGTGAGCAATTTTGGGCTCCGTATCTAAGGAAGAATGTGCTGGAGAGAGTCCGGAGGAGGTTCACAAGGCTGATCCCTGGGATGAAGAGCTTGTCATATGAGGAGTGTCTGATGGCTCTGGGTCTGTGCTCGTTGGAGTTTAGATGGATGGGGTGGACTGGGGGGGAAATCTCATTGAAACTTACAGAATATTGAAAGGCCTGGATAGAGTGGACGTGGGGAAGATGTTTCCATTAGTCGGAGAGACTAGGATCTGAGGGCACAGCCTCAGAGTAAAGGTACAACCCTTTAGTGAGGAGTAATTTCTTCAGCCAGAGGGTGGTGAATCTATGGAATTCATTGCCACAGAGGAGGCCGGGTCACTGAGTCATAGAATCCCTACAGTGCAGGAGGAAGCCCATTCAGCCCATTGAGTCTTCACCGAGCACATTCCCACCTATTTCCCCTAGCTAGCACTCCTGACACTAAGGGGCAATTTAGCACGGCCAATCAACCTAACCCGCACATCTTTCAGACTGTGGGAGGAAAGTAGAGCACCCGGAGGAAACCCATGCAGACACGGGGAGAACGTGCAGTCTCCACACAGACAGTGACCCAAACTGGAAATCGAACCCTGGCGCTGTGAGGCGTCGATGGTAGTCACGACGTGGAGATGCCGGCGTTGGACTGGGGTAAAACAGAAAGAAATCTCACAACACCAGGTTAAAGTCCAACAAGTTTACTTGTAGCAAGTAAACTTGCTGGACTTTAAGCTGATGTTGTGAGATTTCTTGCTGTGAGGCAGCAGTGCCAACCACTGTGCCGTCCATAGTGTATCTGAGACAGAGATAGAATCTTGATCAGTCAGGGGGATCAAAGTTTATGGGGAGAAGGGGGAGAATGGATTGAGAGCCATGGTGGAATGGCGGAGCAGTGTTGATGGGCCGAATGGCCTAATTCGGTGTTTGGTCTTATGTACTGTCCAAATCTCTGGATCGTGGAGTCAGAGGCAGCTTGTTTGGCGGATTAAAACTGATAATAAACTAGGGCGGCTTTCGTTAGAATAAAGGAGATTAAGAGGTGATTTGTTTAGAGATATTTTAAATGATGAAGGGATTGGAGAGGACGGCTGGAACGAGATTATTTCCAGTGATTACAGGGGTCAAGAACAAGCGGACGCAAATGCAAGATTAAATGTCAGAGATTTAGGCCAGAGAGCGAGAGGCTGTGGAACGGGCGTTAGCGATCACTGCAACAGATCCCACTTAGGGATAGGTGAGATACACGGTTGAATGAAAGATAGGAACAGGTGGCACAGTGGGTTAGTGCTGCTGCCTCACAGCACCAGGGACCCGGTTCAATTCCCGGCTTGGGTCACTGTCTGTGTGGAGTTTGCACATTCTCCCCGTGTCTGCGTGGGTTTCCTCCAGGTGGATTCCCTCCCTCCTTTGCCTACCTCAAGGGTGGCACAGTGGGTTAGCGCTGTTGCTTCACAGTGCCAGGGACCCGGTTCGATTCCTGGCCTCGGGTCACTGTCTGTGTGGAGTCTGCACATTCTCCCCGTGTCTGCCTGGGTTTCCTCCCCCCAGGTGCTCCGGTTTCCTCCCACAGTCCACAGAATTATAGAATCCGACAGTGAAGAAGGAGGCCATTCAGCCCATCAGCTCTGCACCGACCACAATCCCACCCAGGCCCTAACCCCGTAACCCCATGCATTTACCCTAGCAAGTCCCCCTGACACTAAGGGGCAATTTTAGCACGGCCAATCCACCTAACCCAGACATCTTTGGAATGTGGGAGGAAACCGGAGCTCCCGGAGGAAACCCACGCAGACACGGGGAGAATGTGCAAACTCCACACGGACAGTGACCCAAGGCGGGAATCGAACCTGGGTCCCTGGCGCTGCAGAGCTGAGCATCATTTGGCAAAATATGTGTGGAGGATGGGGTGGGAAAGGGAGAATGAAGCTTCTGAAAAGTGAGAGTCTCAGTGTTGTGACAGTGACAGGTTGCCCTTTAACCCTTCACCTCAGCCTCGTTACCCCTCGTGACCTTTACCACGTCCTGTTTGGTTTCTCTTTGTCACTCCCCAAGCATTTGTTTGCTGTTCTAGCCTCGTTTCTTTCTGACTTGGTCGATCTCCAACCCTCCCCTTAGCCTGGCCACTGCTAAAAATGTTGCATCACAACCCACCCCCCTCCCCCACTTCTCTCTCTCCTCCCTCTCTCTCTTCTTCCACCCTCCCCTCCCTCTCTCCCTCTCTCTCTCTCTATCTCTCCCTCCGTCTCCCTCTCCCCTCTCTCTCTCCCCCCCCAAACTCTCTCTCTCTCTCCCGCCCCCTTCCCCCCTCCCTTTCTTTCTCTCCCATCTCCCTAACCTCCTCTGTCTCTGTCTCTGTCTCTGTCTCTCTCTCTCTCTCTCTCTCTCTCTCCCTCCCTCTCTCTCTTTCTCTTCCTCCTTCTCCCTCTCTCTCCCCCCTCCCTTTCTCTCTCCCCCTTCCTTCTCTCCCTCTCTCTCCCCCTTCGTCTCTCTCTCTCTCTCTCTCTTTCTCTCTCCCCCTCCCTCTCTCTCTCTCCCATTCTCTCTCTCCCATTCTCTCTCTCCCATTCTCCCTCCCTCTCTCCCTCTCTCTCTCTCTCCCATTCTCTCTCTCTCTCCCATTCTCTCTCTCTCTCTCTCTCTCTCTCTCACCCTACCCTCCATCTGTCACCTACAGCCTGGCTCATTCCTCTGACAGCTGCCACGTCTCACAGTGACCTCCCCCCACCCAACTCCTCCCCTCCCCTCCCCCAGTCCCCCCGCCATCTCCCCAGCCACCCGAAGCCAAGCCCCTCCATCTGGAGGCCCCCACATGGTTTTGGATTAATCCAGTTACTCAGACTCAATCAAAAGCCTAAACCAGAGGCTGCTTTCAAGGGGAATGGACGCTTTGAATTTTCCATTGTCGTTCCTTGCCTCTGCCGTTCCTCAAGGATTTATCAGATGATTTGTCCCCCACAATTTAATATTCCTCCTTTTTTAGTCTGTGTACAACGTAATAGGGAATATGTCCAGGTTTCTTCTCTGCGCCATTGGTGATTCTGCCATCAGCTCTTGAGCTTTGCAATTCCCTCCCTAAACCTTTCCACTGCGCTCTCCCTTTAAAGATTCTCCTCTTTATTGACCAAGATTTTGGTCACCCCCTGTCCGAATATCTCCCAGTGGAGAGAAGGACTAGCAGGACTAGAGGGCACGGCCTCAAGATAAGGGTGGGGGGGGGCAGTTTAGATCAGAGTTGAGGAGGAACTTCTTCACTCAAAGGGTGGTGAATCTCTGGAATTCTCTGCCCGTTGAAGTGGTGGGGGCTGCCTCGCTAAATATTTTTAAGTCACGGGTAGATAGGTTTTTGGTAGGTAAGGGAATTAAGGGTTATGGGGAGAAAGCGGGAAAGTGGAACTGATCCACTTCAGATCAGCCATGATCTTATTGAATGGTGGGGCAGGCTCGAAGGGCTAGATGGCCTCCTCCTGCTCCTATTTCTTATGTTTTTATGACGTGGAGGCTTTGGAGAGAGTACAGAAAAGGTTTACCAGGATGTTGCCTGGTATGGAGGGTCTTAGCCAGGAGGAGAGATTGGGTAAACTGGGGTTGTTCTCCCTGGAAAGACGGAGGATGAGGGGCAACCTAATAGAGGTGTATAAGATTGTGAAGGGCACAGACAGGGTGAACAGTGGGAAGCTTTTTCCCAGGTTGGAGGTGACAAACACAACGGGTCACAAGCTCAAGGTGAGGGGGACAAGGTTCAACACAGGGGGGGACGTATTTTACACAGAGGGTGGTGGGGGCCTGGAATGCACTGCCAAGTAGGGTGGTTGAGGCGGACACACTGGGATCATTTAAGACTTATCTAGATAGCCACATGGACAGACTGGGAATAGAGGAATACAAACAGATGGTCTAGTTGGGCGCATAAGCGGCACAGGCTTGGAGGGCCGAAGGGCCTGTTTCCTGTGCTGTCTTGTTCTTTTGTTCTTTGGTTAGCACTGCTGCCTCACAGGGACCCAATGTGGAGTGCCATAAGCGCAGACAAAGGTCATGGGCGGAAGAGGGAACTCACAATGTTAAAATGGCGGCGTGGGCTCGTTGGGCCGAAGGGCCTGTTTCCCGTGCTGTGTTGTTCTTTGTTCTTTGACCCAGGTTCGATTCCCAGCCTTGGGTCACTGTCTATGCAGAGTCTGCACATTCTCCCCATATCTGGGTGGGTTTCCTCCGGGTGCTCCGGTTTCCTCCCACAGTCCAAAAGACGTACTGGTTAGCGTGCATTGGCCGTGCTAAATTCTCCCTCAGTGTACCCGAACAGGCACCGGAACGTGGGGGATTTTCACAGTAACTTCATTGCAGTGTTAATGTAACTTGTGACAATAATAAATCAACTTAAACTTGGATGGTTTGGTGTCAAAGTCTGTTTGATAATGGCTGCTTGGGCCATTTTGCTATGCTAAAGGCACTATATAATTGCAAGTTGTTGTTGTTGCTGTGGGTTTCGATCAAACCGTCCACATTTAACCCGGGCTTTTTTTATATTTATTCCTGGGACACGGGCATCACTGGTTGGCCAGTGTTTATTGCCCATCCCTAGTTGCCCGAGGGCAGTTGTAGTCAACCACATCACTGTGGCTCTGGAGTTACATGTAGGCCAGACCCGGGTAAGGACAGCAGATTTCCATCCCTAAAGGGACATGAGTGACCTAGATGGGTTTTTCCAACAATGGTTTCATGGTCATCCATAGATTCTTAATTCCAGATTTTTTTTTATTGAATTCAAATTCCACCAGCTGCCGTGGACGGGATTCGAACCCGGGTCCCCCAGAACATTAGCTGAATTGCTGGATTAAGAGTCCAGCGATAATGCCACTAGGCCGTCGCCTCTTCTCAGGAGGGTTCGCGCCTCTGTCATAGAATCACTCTCGCGCAGAAGGAGGCCATTCAGCCCATCGAGCCTACACCATCAACAATCCCACCTAGGCCCCTATCCCCGTAATCCTGCATATTTACCCGGCTAATCCCCCTGACACTAAGGGCCAATTCAGCCTGACCAATCAACCTAACCCGCACATCGCTAGCCTATTAATCCAGAAACTCAGCTAATGTTCTGGGGACCCGGGTTCAAAGGGTCAGTTCCAAGCTCTGGGCCATCACGCTTATTTTCGGGAGGCAGTTCTTGAGCCGTTGTTGCAGTTTAATAACTCGGAGTGGTTTTCTCGGGCACTCGTTAAGCATCAACCAGGTTGGGCAGGACTGGAGTCACATATCCACTCGGACAGGAAAGGACGACAACTTTTCCTCACGGACATACGAGTCCAGTTTGTCTCCTCGCTAATGTCCTGATACCCTCAGCATGGAAGGCAATAGTTTCTATATTGTACGTTTTGTCCCTTTACATCTTGTGTGTACAGATGGCACAGTGGTTAGCACTGCTGCCTCACAGCGCCAGGGACCCAGGTTCGATTCCAAGCCTCGGGTCACTGTCTGTGCAGAGTTTGCACGTTAGGATCATAAACTCCTACAGTGCAGAAGGAGGCCATTCAGCCCATCGAGTCTGCACCGACCGCAACCCCACCCAAGCCCTATTCCTGTAACCCCATGTATTTACCCTAGCTGGTCTCCCTGACACTAAGGGACAAATTAGCATGGCCAATCCACCTAACCCACACACCTTTGGAGAGAGAGAGAGGAAACGGGATCACCAGGAGGAAACCCACACAGACACAGGGAGAACGTGCGGACTCCACACAGACAGTGACCCATGCCGGGAATTGAACCCAGGTCCCTGGCACTACGAGGCAGCAGTGCTAACCACTGTACCACCGTGCCAACCTCCACATCCTCCCTATGCGCATGAGTTTTCTCCGAGTGCTCCAGTTTCCTCCCACAGTCCAAAGATGTGCAGGTTAGTTGCACTAAATTGGACATGCTAAATTGCCCCAAGTTAAATATGCGGGGTTATGGTGATAGAGCCTGGGTGACATCATTGTCAGTGCAGACTCGATGGGCCAAATAGTCTCCTTCTGCACTGCAGGGGTTTTATGATTCGGGATGGAATGGGATGGAGCGAGTTGGATTGGGATGGAGCGAGTTGGATTGGGATGGAGCGAGTTGGATTGGGATGGAGCGAGTTGGATTGGGATGGAGCGGGTTGGATTGGGATGGAGCAGGATGGATCGGGTTGGAATGGGATGGATCGGGTTGGATTGGGATGGAGCGGGTTGGATTGGGATGGAGCGGGTTGGATTGGGATGGAGCGGGATGGAATGGGATGGAACGAGTTGGAATGGGATGGAGCAGGATGGAGCGGGTTGGAATAGGATGGAGTGAGTTGGATTGGGATGGAGCGGGTTGGAATGGGATGGAGCGGGTTGGAATGGGATGGAGCGGGTTGGAATGGGATGGAGCGGGTTGGAGTAGGTTGGAGCAGGATGGAATGGGATGGAGTGAGTTGGATTGGGATGGAGCGGGATGGAATGGGATGGAACGAGTTGGAATGGGATGGAGCAGGATGGAGCGGGTTGGAATAGGATGGAGCAGGTTGGAATGGGATGGAGCGAGTTGGATTGGGACAGAGCAGGATGGAGTGGGTTGGAATGGGATGGAGCAGGATGGAGCGGGTTGGAGCAGGATGACTCGGGTGGAATCAAGCTTTCCTGTGTTAGATGCATGAAAACACGAATCTTTATTCCTTGACTGACTGTGGTAGTATTTTATCTCTGTCACAACCAGCGCTGCAAAGGCTGCTTTTTTTGACATTTGATAACAGCAACTTAGAAATAACATATTCTCACCAGTGCATGATAATCAAAGTATCCTTGAATTGATTTTTGAATGTGAAGGCCTCTTGCCCATTTGCTTGCAGGCAGGGTTGACCAGAGCCCCTGTTCTCCATTTTGAACCACACACAGGGCGGCAGCCTCCATTTTGTAATGTTAACCCGGTGTGTGAAAGTGAGCAGAAGAGGGAACTACAAATTGTAAGGGATTCACAATGCTAGATGTCATCAAATTAAATGGCTTTGCAACAACGAGGCCCCACGAAGCATTACACAAGATTTACAGACAGGCGATTTGGCCCTGCACTGTATCTAACCCTATCAGTCCTTAAGGCGTCCAGTGTAGTGATCATCATTCTGTCTGCAAAGTTTTTGTTCATATTCATGACCTATTTCCATCAATTGAACTCAGATTTCACCATCTGCCATGGTGGGATTTGAACCCGGGTTCCCAGAGCATCACTAATCCAGTGACAATCCCTGTGCGCCACCACCTCCCTCCTTCTCAAAGGGGCAATATCACACTGGCCTGAAGCAGTGAGCGCTCTGAGCCCCAGCAATGGTCAATGAATTTCACATCACCTTTTAGTAATGTTTTTTATTCATTTGTGGGACATGGGTGTCGCTGGCTGGGCCAGCATTTATTACCCATCCCTAGTTGCCCTTGAGAAGGTGGCAGTGAGCTGCCTTCTTGAATCGCTGCAGTCCATGTGCTGGGGATTGAGCTGTTAGGGAGGGAATTTGACCCAGCGACTGTGAAGGAACGGCCGATATATTTCCAAGTCAGGATGGTGAGTGGCTTGGAGGGGAACTTGCAGCTGGTGGTGTTTCCCCTGTATCTGCTGCCCTTGTCCTTCTAGATGGAAGTGGTCGTGGGTTTGGAAGGTGCTGTCTAAGGATCTTTGGTGAATTGCACCAGTGCATCTTGTAGACGGTACACACTGCTCTACTGAGTGTCGGTGGTGGAGGGAGTGGATGTTTGTGGATGGGGTGCCAATCGAGCGGGGCTGCTTTATCCTGGATGGTGTTGAGTTTCTTGAGTGTTGTTGGAGCTGCCCCCATCCAGGAAAGTGGGGAGTATTTCATCCCACTCCTGACTTGTGCCTTGTAGATAGTTAAGGGGTAATTATTGCCTGGGATATCAGGAAGAGTTCTGCTCTTCTCAGTAGTAATTGTAGAGAATGTAGACCCATCTGAGAGAACAGACATGTCTCCAGTTAACACCTCACTTTCAAACCAGCACTTTTTGATTTGATTTATTATTTCACATGTATTGGGATACAGTGAAAAGTACAGTTACTTGCGCACTGTACAGACAAGCATACTGTTCACAGAGAAGGAAAAGAGGAAGTGCAGAATGTAGTGCTACAGTCAAAGATAGGATGTAGAGAAAGATCAGCTTAATGTGAGGTAGGCCCATTCAAAAGTCTGACAACAGCATGGAACAAGCTGTTCTTGAGTCGGTTGTTTTATGGCCACAGATTTTTGTACCTTTTTCCCAATGGAAGATGGTAGAAGAGAGAATGTCCATGGTGAGTGGGATCCTTAATTATGCTGGCTGCTTTGCCAAGTCAGTGGGAAGTGTAGACAGTGTCAATGGATGGGAGGCTGGTTTGCGTGATGGATTGGGCTGCTTTCAAAATCTGTTGTAATTTCTTGTGGTATTGGGCAGAGCAGGAGCCCATACCAAGCTGCGATACAACCAGAAAGAAAGCTTTCTATGGTGCATCTGTAAAAGTTGGTGAGAGTCGTAGCGGGCATGCGAAATTGCCTAACTTTTGAGAAAGTAGAGGCATTGGTGGGCTTCTTAACTATAGCGTCAGCATGGAGGAACCAGGACAGGTTATTGGTGAACTGGACACCTAGAAACCTTGACCATTTCCACTTCATCCCCGTTGATGTAGACAGGGGCATGTCCTCCACTACTCTTCCTGGAGTTGATGACAATCTTAATGAATATTTCTCTTTAGTATCTACTGTTGAGCAAAGCACGGATGTTAGGGAACTAGGGGAAATGAATAGTGTTGTCTTGAGGAGTGTACATATTAAAGAGAAGGAGTTGCTGGAAGTCTTTGGTGCATGAAGGTAGATAAATCCCTGGGACCCGATGAAGTGTGTCCCAGGTTGTTGTGGGAAGCTATGGAGGAAATTACGGGTCCCCTGGCAAAGATATCACTGACAGCCACAGGTGAGATGCCTGAAGATTGGAGTGTGACAAATATTGTACCTTTGTTCAAGAAGGGTTGCAGGGAAAAGCTTGGGAATTACAAGCCAGTGAGCCTAATGTCTGTAGTGAGTAAGTTGTTAGAATCCTGAGAGATGGGATCTATAGGCATTTAGAGAGGCAAGGACTGATTAGAGACAATCAGCATGGCTTTATGAGTGGAAAATCATGTCTCACAAATTTAATTGTGTTTTTTGAAGGGGTAACCAAGAAGGTAGATGAGGGCAGTGCAGTTGATGTTGTCTACATGGACTTCAACAAGACCTTTGACAAGGTACCGCATGGTAGGTTGTTGTATAAGGTTAAATCTCACGGGATCCAGGGTGAGGTATCTAAATGGATATAAAATTGGCTTCTTGACGGAAGACAGAGGATGGTTGTAGAGAGTTGTTTTTCAAACTGGAGGTTTGTGACCAGCGGTATGCCTCAGGGATCAGTGCCAGGTCCACTGTTAATTGTCATTTATATTAATGATTTGGATGAGAATTTAGTAGACATGGTTAGTAAGTTTGCAGATGACACCAAGATTGGTGGCACAGTGGACAGTGAAGAAGGTTACCTAGGATTGCAAGGGGATCTTGATCAATTGGGCCAGTGGGCTGATGACTGGCAGATGAAATTTAATTTGGATAAATAGGAGGTGTTGCATTTTGGTGGATCAGATCAGGGCAGGACTTACTGAGTTAATGGTAGGGCATTGGGAAGAGTTACAGAACAAAAAGATCTATGGGTACAGGTTCATAGCTCCTTGAAAGTGGAGACATAGGTGGACAGGGTGGTGAAGAAGGCATTCGGCATGCTTGGTTTCATCGGTCAGAACATTGAATACGGGAGTTGGGATGTCTTGTTAAAGTTGTACAAGACATTGGTAAGGCCACACTTGGAATCCTGTGTACAGTCCTGGTCACCCTATTATAGAAAGGATATTAATAAACTAGAAAGAGTGTAGAAAAGATTTACTAGGATGCTACCGGGGCTTGCTGGTTTGAATTATAAGGTGAGGCTAGACAAACTGGGACCTTTTTTCCTTGAAGCGTAGGAGGATTAGGTATAAAATAATGAGGTCGATAAAATAACGAGGGGCATAGGTAAGTTAGATAGTCGACATCTTTTTCCAAAGATAGAGAAGTCTAAAAATAGAGGGCATAGGTTTATGGTGAGAGTGGAGAGAGTCCAGAGGGGCAATTTATTTTCACACAGAGGGTGGTGAGTGTCTGGAACAAGCTGCCAGAGGCAGTAGTAGAGGTGGGTACAGTTTTGTTTTTTAAAAAGCATTTAGACAGTTACATGGGTAAGATGGATGTAGAGGGATATGGGACAAAGGCAGGCAATTGGGGCTAGTTTAATGGCAACAACTGAGTGGCATGGACAAATTGGGCCAAAGGGCCTGTTTCCATGCTGTAAGCCTTTATGACTCCATCTCCTTTGTCTTACTGACATTGAGGGAGAGATTATTGTCATTGCATCAGTCCACCAGATTCTCTGCCTCTTTCCTGCACTCCATCTATGACTGTGTGGCACTCCATCACTATTGCATGGCAAGCATCAGCCTAGACCTTTCACGCTCACCTCTGTGGATGTCAAGCCTTGAACTCAGGACCTACGAACCTGTGGGCAGGAGTGCCACCCACTGTGCCACAGCTGACAGTATGATTAGTCTAGTCTTGCTATTATTAATTGAGTGGTTTCTGACAACATTGTACACGGTGCCCCAGTTGACTCAATCTTATTGGTCTCCCTTTGTTAAGGAAGGATGTAACTGCATTGGAAGCAGTTTGGAGGTGGTTGACCAATGGACAGGTTGTCTCATGAGGGAAGGTTGGACAGGCTAGGCTTGTATTCACTGCAGGTTAGAGGAGTAAGAGGTGTCTTAGTCAAAGCCTTTAAGATCCCGAGGGCTCTTGACAGAGTCGATGTGGAGAGAACGTTTCCCCTTGTGGGACAATCCAGTCTCTAGGGTCGCTGTTTAAAAATAAAGGGTTGGCCATTGAAAATGGAGATGAGGAGAATTTCTCTCAGGGTTTAAAAATCTCCGGTAAAGGCTGTGGAAACAGAGTCTTTGAATATTTTTAAGGCAGAGCTGGATAGATTCTTGATTAACAAAGGGGTAAAAGGTTATTGGGGGGTTGGCAGGAATCTGAGCATGAACTTATGATTATAGAATCCTACAGTGCAGGAGAAGGCCATTCAGCCCATTGAAGCTGTGCTGACAACAATCCCACCCAGGCTCCTATCCCCATAATCTCACATGTTTACCCTTTTAATCCCCTTGACACTAAGGGGCAATTTAGCATGGCCCATCCAGCCAACCTGCACATCTTTGGACCCAAAGGGGCAATTTAGCATCACCATTCCACCTAACCAACACATCTTGGATACTAAGGATCAATTTAGCATGTTCAATCAACCTAATCTACACATCTTCTGACACTAAGGGGAAATTTAACATGGCCAATCCACATAACCTGTGCACCTTTGGACCGTGGGAGGAAACCAGAGCACCCAGAGGAAACCCACGCAGACACGGGGAGAATGTGCAGACTCCGCACAGATAGTGACCCAAACTAGGAATTGAACCTGGGTCCCTGGCGCTGTGAGGCAGCAGTGCTAACCACTGTGCTGCCTTGGAAATACATCGCTGTTCCTTCACTGTCAATGGGTCAAAAATCTTGGAATTCCCTCCCTAACTGTGCTGCTGGTGTACCTACACCACGATGTGGAGATGCTGGCATTGGACTGGGGTAAACACAGCGAGAAGTCTCACAACACCAGGTTAAAATCCAAATAAACTTGTTGGACTTTAACCTGATGTTGTGAGAGTTCGTACCTACGCCACCCAGACCAAAGCCATTCAAGAAGGCGACTCACCACCATCTTCTCAAGGGGCAATTAGGGATGGGTAATGAAGGCTGGGGACTAGCCAGAGACACTCACACCCTGTGAGAGAATTAAAGATGCGGAGTGGCAGTCTCACACGGCAATCACTATCTCCCATTTGAAGAGCAGATTCTCCGTACAGGCAGCATAGAAAGTTCCGTCCATTTCAGGGTGAGTTAATGCTGAAGGTATAGCAGAATTCCTCAGGACTGTATTAGAATTACCACCAACGTACGTGAGATGGAGCCTTCAGCAGAGGAGTCAAGTGGGAAGCAATGTTTAGCAAACCTGCACTAATAGTATCTCACATCCCAGACATTATATCAGCATTTCAGTAATCTTCTCCTGATTATATTAAGTGTGGGTGAACAAAGCAAACAGCATTAGATAGAGTGTACGACACACAAATGTTGTTTATCTGCATCAAACCTACTGCATCTTACCCTATCAGCATAAACTTCCAGTCCTCCGTGTTTTAAAATTGGCTTATTTATTAGTGTAGACTTCCATTAACACCGCAATGAAGTTACAGTGAAAATCCCCTAGTCGCCTGTTCGGGTACACTGAGGGAGAATTTAGCATGGCCAATGCACCCTAACCACCATATCTTTTTCTGATTAGACAAGGGAATTAAGGGTTATGGGGAGAAAGCGGGAAAGTGGAACTGATCCACTTCAGATCAGCCATGATCTTATTGAATGGCGGGGCAGGCTCGAAGGGCTAGATGGCCGACTCCTGCTCCTATTTCTTATGACTGTGAGAGGAAACTGGAGCACCCGGGGGAAACCCGCGCAGACACGGGGAGAACGTGCAGACTCTGCACAGTGACCCAAGCCGGGAATCGAACCCGGGTCCCTGGCGCTGTGAGGCAGCAGTGCTAACCACTGTGCCGCCCACAATTGGGAAAGGCTACCATTTATTCCCCATCCTTAATTGCCTTTGAACTGAGTGTCTCACTTGGCCATTTCAGAGGGTGGTTGAGAGTCGATCACATTGCTGTGTCTCTGGAGTCACAGATAGGCCAGACCGGGTAAGGATGGCAGATTTCCTTCACTAAAGGACATTAGTGAACGAATGGACATTAGTGAAACAATCTGGGAATATTAGTGATTATGAACATCATTGATTAATTTATTAATTATTTCAGATTAGATTTCCTGCTGCTTCTGATGTGATTTGAACTCACTTCTCAGAATTATTAGCCCAGGCTTCTGGATTACTACACTACCATTCCCCAGTGACTGTTAGGATATTATTGCAGTATTCCGGGTAATATTTATCCCTCAATGGGCATCCAGAGGAAACCCACGCAGACACGGGGAGAATGTGCAGACTCTGCACCGACAGTGACCCAAGCCGGGAATCGAACCCGGGTCCCTGGCGCTGTGAGGCAGCAGCGCTAACCCACTGTGCCCCCTTCCCCTTAAACGCACCCAACACTCGAGTTCCGCGTTTGGAAAATGCTTTGCTGGGGTGATGATGGACTGCCCTTTAACCCCTGCTGGCCTGCCGTCACTTTTTGAGGTGCGCTGGGTGTCAAACACGGCAGCGGGGGGGGGGTGGGACCATCTCCTGCTGTGATGCCTCCCACAGCAGAATAGCCTGACCACAGGCTGTCCGATGGAGAGTGGCCGCTCGAGGAGCTGCTGCCCTTTGCGCTCTTGCCTTGAATCGGGGGTGTGAACCCCTGCTGCGGTAAAACAAAGGAGAAAGACTTGCATTTATATAGCGCCTTATGTGCCCCAAAGGGTCTTGCAACCAATGAAGTACTTTAGAAGTGGAGTCACATCGGAAACGCAGCTTCCAATCGGAGCACAGCAAGATCCCACACAGTCATCATAGGAAAGATCTTTTTGTTTAGTGCCATGAGTTGAGGAAGATAATTTCCCCGGGATACCCGGATGTACCCCTCCCCCACCCCAAACTCAGAATGGTGGCCACAGAGTTGTGAGTCTCCTGAGAGGGCAGCCGGAGCCTCGGATGAACGTCCCATGGGAAGAAATGGTACATCCAATGGTGCAGGACTCCCCGCAGTGCTGCCCTGGGAGTGTCAGCCTGGGATTTTCCTGGGTGGCATACCCCTGGTGATGCTGGCGATGAGGGATGGGAACTGGGGTTTTAACACTGTTCCCCTGCACACTCCCAGGCTATCAGTCAGTGTACCCATTCATCCCTTTTTTAATTTGTTTGTGGAACCTGGGTGTCGCTGGCTGGGCCAGCATTTATTGCCCATCCCTAGTTGCCCCTTGAGAAGGTGGTGGTGAGCTGCCTTCTTGATCCGCTGCAGTGCCTGAGGTGTAGGTACACCCGCAGTGCTGTTAGGGAGGGAGTTCCAGGATTTTGACCCAGCGAGTGTGAAGGAATGGCCGATATATTTCCAAATCAGGATGGAGAGTGGCTTGGAGAGGAACTTGCAGGTGGTGGGTGTTCCCATGTATCTGCTGCCCCTTGTCCTTCTAGATGGAAGTGGTTGTGGGTTTGGAAGGTGCTGTCTAAGGAGCCTTGGTCACTTGGTGCAGTGCATCTTGTAGACGGTACACACTGCTGCTACTGAGGTGGTGGAGGGGGTGGATGTTTGTGGATGGGGTGCCAATCAAGTGGGGCTGCTTTGTCCTGGATGGTGTGGAGCTTCTTGAGTGTTGTTGGAGCTGCCCCCATCCAGGCAAGCGGGGAGTATCCCATCACACTCCTGACTTATGCCTTGTAGAGGATGGACAGGTTTTGGGGAGTCAGGAGGTGATTCCGGGTAACGCGGCATTCCGGATAATGTTTATCTCTCAACGGGCATCTGGAGGAAACCCACGCAGACACGGGGAGAATGTGCAGACTCTGCACAGACAGTGACCTGAGCCGGGAATCGAACCTGGGTCCCTGGTGCTGTGCGGCAGCAGTGCTAACTTAACTTCAGATTGAAGTGTCAAACTGATAACGGCGCTTTGGAAAGTTTTATACTTTTAAAGACGCTAAATAGTTTCAAGCTGTTTTGAGAGCGACACGATGGATAACACTGCTGTCTCACAGCTCCAGGGACCGGAGTTCGATTCATGGCTCGGGTCACTGTTTGTGCGGAGTCCGCATGTTCTCCTAAAGTCGATGTGGGTTTCCTCTGGGTGCTCCAGTTTCCTCCCACAGTCCAAAGATGTGTGGGTTAGGTTGATTGGCCATGCTAAATTGCCCCCCTTAGTGTCCCAGGATGCGTAGGTTAGAGGGATTAGTGGGGTAAACATGTGTGTTTATGGGGATAGGGCCTGGATGGGATTGCTGTTGGTGCAGATTTGATGGGCCAAATGGCCACCTTCTGCACTGTAGGGTTTTTATGGAGGGATGCTAGACTGCCCTCATCCCAGGCCTACCCTTTTCCGAGGCCTACCCTTTGTCAGGAGTAGTTTCTGGTCTGTCACACTGCTTTAATGAGATGTCTCCCAGCCCGACAATCTACACAGCACAGGAACACAGAGAGTGGCTCTGTCATCGATCTCGGGGCATTGACAGAGTGTAGAACTCCAGTCTGCAGCTGACTGTGTGAGCATCCTTAAACAAACCGGCTGCGACCTGACCTCCATCACCTTTCAACCTTGACCCCATTTGTCACAGCCAGGCGAGCTTGATGAAAAAGACACTAACCCTCAATTTACATCAGCAAGGTCATTGTAAAAGTCATGTGTTATTGAAGACAGCAACCCCAT
The DNA here is from genome assembly GCF_965287045.1 of Carcharhinus amblyrhynchos. Lineage (NCBI taxonomy): Eukaryota > Metazoa > Chordata > Chondrichthyes > Carcharhiniformes > Carcharhinidae > Carcharhinus > Carcharhinus amblyrhynchos. The sequence goes on along the minus strand of NC_137358.1, from coordinate 9,037,424 downwards.
CGTACCATCCCCAACCCTTGGCCATTCACACCTTCTATTCTCTCTCTGGGCTGCCATTAGCAGCCTTTCCCCTGGTTTCTGTGGCTGTGACTCATCTTTCATTCCCTCATCCTGCAGTATGAATATCTCCCACTTTCTCTGCCTTTTAGCTTTGACAAAGGGTCACCTGGACTCTTGTCACATGTATTAACATACAGTGAAAAGTATTGTTTCTTGCACACTATACAGACAAAGCATGCTGTTCATAGAGAAGGAATCAAGAGAGTGCAGAATGTCGTGTTACAGTCACAGTTAGGGTGCAGAGAAAGATCAACTTAATGCGAGATAGGTCCATTCAAAAGTCTGACGGCAGCAGGGAAGAACCTGTTCTTGAGTCAGTTGGTACCTGACCTCAGACTTTTGTATCTTTTTCCCGATGGAAGAGAGAATGTCCGGGGTGTGTGGGGTCCTTAATTATGCTGGCTGCTTTGCCAAGGCAGCGGGAAGCGTAGACAGAGTCAATGGATGGGAGGCTGGTTTGCGTGATGGATTGGGCTACGTTCACGACCTTTTGTAGTTCCATGCAGCCTTGGGCAGAGCAGGAGCCCATACCGAGCTGTGATACAACCAGAAAGAATGCTTTCTATGGTGCATCTGTAAAGGTTGATGAGAGTCGTAGCGGACATGCCAAATTTCCTTAGTCTTCTGAGAAAGTAGAGGCATTGGTGGGTCTTTCTTAACTATAGTGTCAGCATGGGGGTGGACCAGGACAGGTTGTTGGACAACTAAAAACCTGAAGCTCTCGGCCCTTTCTATAACCTGTTATGATGTATTTGGCGGGTTTTAAATGCATTTGATCTCATTCATGGGGTCAGGGTTAGTGAACAAGCCCAATATCAATCTTGTGGCCCACTGAGATGGGGGAGGGGCCACTCATGCCGCCCACTCTGCCCATCGCTGATCTAAAGTCACACGTAGACCAGACCGGGTAAGGACAGCAGATTTCCTTCCCTAAAGGATACAAATGGTCTAGATGTTTCATTATAACAATCAACTATTAATAAGACCAACTTCTAATTGCATTTTTATTAATCAAACTGAAATTCCACCAGTTGCTGGAGTGGGATTTGAAGCCATTATCCCCCAGAGCATTAGCCTGAGCAGCTAGATACAAAAAACATTACCACTACACCACTGCCTCCCCACTCAAGCTTAGCAATAGAAAAAGAGATGGAGGGATGAAGGAGGAGCAACTGACAGGCACAATGACTAGAAATGAAGTATTTATCATTGCTTTTTTTCAGAAGGTGGCACAGTGGTGAGCACTGCTGCCTCACAGTGCCAGGAACCCGGGTTCAGTTCCTGGCTTGGGTAACTGTCTGTGTGGAGTCTGCACATCCTCCAAGTATCTGCGTGGGTTTCCTCCAGATGCTCCAATTTCCTCCCACATCCTGAAGATGTGTGAGTTAGGTGCGCTGGCCATGCTAAGTTGTCCCTTAGTGTCCCGGGATGCGTAGGTTGGAGGGATTATCGGGGCAAACGTGTGTGGTTATGGGGATAGGGCATATTGGGATTGTTGTTGGTACAGACTTCATGGGTTGAATGGCCTCGTTCTGCACTATAAGGTTGCTGTGGTTTTTATGGAGGGATGCTAGACTGCCCTCAACCCAGGCCTACCCTCTTCCGAGGCCTACCCTTTGTCAGGAGTAGTTTCTGGTCTGTCACACTGCTTTAATGAGATGTCCCCCAGCCTGACAATCTACACAGCACAGGAACACAGAGAGTGGCTCTGTCATCGATCTCGGAGCATTGACAGAGTGTAGAACTCCAGTCTGCAGCTGACTGTGTGAGCATCCTTAAACAAACTGGCTGCGACCTGACCTCCATCACCTTTCAACCTTGACCCCATTTGTCACAGCCAGGCAAGCTTGATGAAAAAGACACTAACCCTCAATTTACATCAGCAAGGTCATTGTAAAAGTCATGTGTTATTGAAGACAGCAACCCCATCGTACCATCCCCAACCCTTGGCCATTCACACCTTCTATTCTCTCTCTGGGCTGCCATTAGCAGCCTTTCCCCTGGTTTCTGTGGCTGTGACTCATCTTTCATTCCCTCCCCCTGCAGTATGAATATCTCCCACTTACTAGGCCTTTCAGCCTTGACAAAGGGTCACCTGGACTCGAAACAGCAGCTCTTTTCTCTCCTCGCAGATGCTGCCGGACCTGCTGAGATTTTCTAGCATTTTCTCTTTTGGTTTCAGATTCCAAGATTCGCAAGATTTGCTTTAATCTCAAACTCTCCGTTTCCTTCACTCTGCCATTTTGGTCACCTCTTCGTTCCAGCCACTGGGTAAACAGGCCTCGGGCCTCCAGACCCCTCACTCTGAGTTTCTCTCTCTAACTCCTTGTGTCACCACCTCTCTCTCTCTCTCTTCCTTATAGCCCCTTTTAAACCTTACAACCCTCCTCCCTCCTCCCCAACCCTGCCACCTTCCATCCCACCAATTTGGTCAATAGTAGCACAGCGGTTCGAACTAGCATTCCCTCTGTAGAAACCGCAGTAACCCTACAGAGCAGAAGGAGACCATTCAGCCCATCATGTCTGCACCAACAACAATCCCGCCCAGGTTCTATCCCTGTAACCACACATGTTTACCCCGCTGACCCCTTTAACCTACGCCTCGCAGCACCAGGAACTGGGGTTCGATTCCTGGCTTTGGTTACTGTCTGTGTGTTTGCGTGTTCTCCCCATGTCTGCAAGGGTTTCAATCTGGGTGCTCCGGTTTCCTTCCACATGGAGCGAGTTGGTGGATTAAATATAAGCTCATACGTACAGAATTAGGCCATTTGTCCCATCTGCTCCACCATTTGATCATGGCATTTATGTTCCTCATCCCCTTCTTCCAATAACCCTTCAACCCTTCACCAATTAAAAATCTAGGTCAGGAAGGCGAATGGGATGCTGGCCTTCATAGTGAGGGGGATTGAATATAAAAGTAGGGAGGTCTTGCTGCAGCTGTATAGGGCATTGGTGAGGCCGCAGCTGGAGTACTGTGTGCAGTTTTGGTCGCCGTACTTACGCAAGGATATTTTGGCCTTGGAGGGAGTGCAGAGGAGGTTTACTAGGCTGATACCGGAGTTGAGGGGGTTGAGCTATGAGGAGAGGCTGAATAAACTGGGCTTGTACTCGTTAGAGTTTAGAAGAATGAGGGGAGATCTCATTGAGACGTATAAGATGATGAATGGGATGGATAGGATAGAGGTGGAGAGACTCTTCCTGCTCAAAAAAGACAGTAGGACTAGGGGGCACAGCCTCAAGATAAAAGGGGGGCGGTTTAGAACGGAGTTGAGGAGGAACTTCTTCACTCAAAGGGTGGTGAATCTCTGGAATTCTCTGCCCGTTGAGGTGGTGGAGGCTGCCTCGCTAAATATTTTTAAGACGCGGGTTGATGGGTTTTTGATAGGAGAGGGGATTAAGGGTTATGGGGAGAGGGTGGGAATGTGGAACTGAGCAGCGACAGATCAGCCATGATCTTATTGAATGGCGGGGCAGGCTCGAAGGGCTAGATGGCCTACTCCTGCTCCTATTTCTTATGTTCTTATGTTCTTATCCAATGCCTCCTTAAATATAAGTTCATAAGCTATAGGATCATGGTAAATGTGCGGGGTTACGGGGATGGGGGGGATGCTGGGTGGGATGCTCTCTCGGAGAGTCGGTGCAGGATTGATGGGCTCAGTGGCCTCCTCCTGCACTGCAGGGAATTTATGGATCTGCGCTTCTCGTTAGGGGAAGTTTATTGATCCCGAGGGAACGACGCTTTAGTAAGCTGCTTGATCCAACTGTACACTTTGGCAATCCACTCTAACAGGCTTGGAAAGAATACAGGTTGAGAGAGAAGGAACAAAACCACTCAGAGTGGTGGAAAATTGAGTTTGTAAGGGAGTTAGGATTATTTATTTTAGAAAATAGGATATTTTGAAGAGGTCCAAATGTGATTTCTAAGATTATGAAAGAGACATTGACTGTGTTGATCTAAGAAAGAAAGATTAGGGGGTTAGTGGGTAAATATGTGGGGTTAACAGGGATAGGGCCTGGATAAGATGCTCTGTAGAATCAATGGGCTGAATGGCCTCTTCTGCATTGTAGGGATTCTATTCTATGAATTGTGAGAACTTCAAAGCTCAGGGGCAATTTTCCCAGCAAAATAGCTCAAGTTTTTTTGTAAGTGCTACAAGTAGGCTTCCACTAACATTGCAATGAAGTTACTCTGAAAATCCCCTTGTTGTCACACTCCAGTGCCTGTTTGGGTACACTAAGGGAGAACTTAGCACAGCCACTGCACCCTAACCAGCACGTCTTTCGGACTGTGGGAGAAAACTGGAGCACCCGGAGGAAACCCACACAGACACGGGGAGAATGTGCAAACTCCACACAGACAGTGACCCAAACCGGGAATCGAACCCGGGTCCCTGGCGCTGTGAGGCAGCAGTGCTAACCCACTGCGCCACCCTCAGCGCAGAGTTGAGGAATATGTACGTGAAGAGAGTCACTGGAAAGGATAGTCGATCGATCTGGAGGTGAGAGGGATTCAGAAGTAAGTGCAGCAGGTGAGAGATTGCTCACGAGCAGAGACAGGCTTCTTTTGAGGCCTAGTCTGCATTAGTAACTTAACCACGGGGAAAATAAGTCACAGTGCCGGTTCTACGTTCCAGCAGCAAGCTGAGCTTTAACTGAGCTCAGTAATCGGTTAATTAACTGAATAAATGATAATATAATCCCTTGACTCCCCCACCCAGAAAGAATCACTTGACATCATGCTCCCAGTATCTGCCTGGGATTGTCTCCTTACGTGCAGCCTGCCTTGTTATCAGCGCCTGATGAGATTAGAAACCTTTTAAATTAACAAATGAGCGCGCGCTGGTTGCCAGCAATTTGTGTGATTCATTGTAGCCAGCCCACCCTTGTGAATTTAATTAAAATATTGATAATGGCCTGAGTAATTTTCCCACTCCCTGAGCACCGAAAATTACAGCACAGGAACAGGCCCTTCGGCCCTCCTCACTGACCATGCTGCCCGACTGAACTAAAACCCCCTACCTTTTTGGGGACCGTATCCCTCTATTCCCATCCTAGTCATGTATTTGTCAAGACGCCTCTTAAAAGTCACTACTGTATCCGCTTCCATTATCTCCCCTGGCAGTGAGTTCCAGGCACCCTCTGTGTAAACGATTTGCCTCGTACATCTCCTTTAAACCTTGCCCCTCGCACCTTAAACCTGTGTCCCCCCCTAGTAATCAATTCTTCCACCCTGGGAAAAAGCTTCTGACTATCCACTCTGTCCATGCCCCTCATAGTCTTGTAGACTTCTATCAGGTCACCCCTCAACCTCCAGTGAGAGCAAACCAAGTTACTCCAACCTCTCCTCATAGCTAATGCTCTCCATACCAGGCAACATCCTGGTAAATCTTTTCTGTACCCTCTCCAAAGCCTCCACATCCTTCTGGTAGTGTGGCGACCAGAATTGAACACTATATTCCAAGTGCGGCCTCACTAAGCTCCTACAAAGCTGCAACATGACTTGGATTGAACTTTGACTCTGCCCTGGGTCTTTCTTCGTTCCACTCCCCGAAAGCCGTTAGTTTAAGTTTATGCATCAGTGTCACAAGTTAGGCTTACATTAACACTGCAATGAAGTTACTGTGAAAATCCCCCAGTCCATGGCCTGTTTGGGTACACTGAGGGGGAATTTAGCATGGCCAATGCACCCTAACCAGCACATCTTTCAGACTGTGGGAGGAAAACCAAAGCACCGGAGGAAACCCACGCAGACATGGGGAGAATGTGTAAACTCCACACAGACAGTGACCCAAGGCGGGAATTGAACCCGGGTCCCTGGCGCTGTGAGGCAGCAGTGCTAACCCACTGTGTGGACACAGCCAGTTCCACTGAAGCATCTTTTTTTTTTTGCTGCTCCTGAGTTATGGGCTCTTACAGGGATGGCCCGTGTTTATTGCCCACTGCAGATGATCCCAACAACATCTTGTCCAGCGCTGAAGGAGGCCACTCGGCCCATTGAGTATGTGCTGGTTCTTTGAAAAATCCTTGTCCAATTAGTCACACTCCCCGCGGACTTCCGCCAACGCATGGCAAATTCCTCCTTTTCCAAGGATTTGTCCAATTCCTTCCTTCTGCACAGACAGTGACCCGAGCTGGGAATCGGACCCAGCTCCCTGGCCGCTGTGAGACCACTGGGCCACCGTGCTACCCCATTCAGGCCTCTAGAAGCACCCCCGATTTTAACTTCTCCATCATTGGCCACCGTGTGGGCCTTACACTCTGGGTTCTTGGTGAGGTGGGCGAGCGAGCGGGCGGGGGTGGGGTGGGGTGGGGGGGTGTTGGGGAAGGCTCGGGGGTGGGGTGGGAGAGTGGGGTGGGGGGATGAATTAAAGGGTTACGGAGGTGGGCTGGGTGCAGATTGGAGGTTACCATCAGATCAGCCACGACCTTATTAAACAAGACAGGAGCTTGAGGGGCTGAATGGCCATCTCCTGTCCATTAAGTGTATGGCCTCTGGTTACTGACAGACCCTTCTGCCCATCGGAACAGTACTAGGCAGCAGCCGCAAACTCCACGTTCCGATCACTCTACGTTCCGATCACTCTCTGTGCAAAGGCTCGATTTAAGATCCAAAGTAGGCCTTAGGCTCTGTGAGTGGCTGTCTCATTTTTTTTACCCACTTCTGGCCCAAGATAGGGAACATTTTGTCCACATCTGCCTCTCCACGATTGTAAAGGCTTCTTGTATCCTTTTAATGAGTCCTTAGAACCTCCCTGAAGGTTTCTCCTGGTCCTTGTGAAGTTACTGGGCAGTGTGTTTCCAGAAATGCAATATCTGCCCACAGTACTGAGTGCAAAACTGTGTACAGTGCTCCAAGTGTAACATTAACTCTCTCTGCCTTTGGGCTCTGTCTCTCCAGAACCAACCTCAGAGTAGTTTTTTTTTTAAGTTTTACAGTTTATTCATTAGTGTCACAAGTAGGCTTACACTAACACTGCAATGAAGTTACTGTGAAAAATCCCCTAGTCATCATACTCCGGCGCCTGTTCGGGTACGCTGAGGGAGAATTTAGCACGGCCAATCCACCTAACCAGCACGTCTTTCGGACTGTGGGAGGAAACCGGAGCACCCGGAGGAAACCCACACAGACTTGGGGAGAATATGCAAACTCCACACAGTGACCCAACCGGGAATCGAACCCGGGTCCCTGGTGCTGTGAGGCAGCAGTGCCAACCACTGTCATCTACTGATGACTGTGAAACCGTTGTCGATTGTTGTAAAACCCATCTGGGTCACTACTGTCCCTTTAGGGAAGGAAATCTGCCGTCCTTACCCGGTCTGGCCTACATGTGATTCCAGAGCCACAGCAATGTGGTTGACTCTTAACTGCCCTCTAGGGGCAACTAGGGATGGGCAATAAATACTGGCGATGCCCATGTCCCAGGAATGAATTTTTAAAAAGTTTGCTCTTGTTCAGAATTTAATTACATTTTTATTGTGCTTTTAGCTATTTGTATATCCGTGTTTCCAAATTCCTGATCTCCACGATTCCCTTCCATTTATTATCGTCTGAGGAATACGCGATCTCTTTAATTATTCCTTCTCCAAAGCAAATTGTGTTGCTGGCTGTGAGGCTGAGGTTTGTGGATTTGCCCATTGATCTGGGAGTGGTTTCTGTCTCCTGGTGTTTCTGTGTGTTGCTCGTCCCAGAACGCAGACTAAACCCCTCGGCTGCCTGGCTGATAACTAAACCCAACGCCTCGGTTACCCGCACCTCTCACCGATTTTACTCATGATGTTATTCGATTGAGTGCTGGCTTTTGCGGACCTTGTTTGGATCCCACCCAGTAATTGCATTCCTCACCCAGTATCGCACCCCTCACTCAGTATCACAGACCCCACCAAGTATGGAAACCCCACCCAGTATCGCACCCCCACCCACTATCGGACCCCCACCCCAGTATCAAACTGCGCCCAGTATCGAACTGCACCCAATATCGAGACCCCACCCAGTATTACACCCCTCACCCAGTATCAACACCCCACTCAGTATCGAGACCCCACCCCGTATTGTACATCACCCCACCCAGTATGGGGCCCTCACCTACTGAATATTGGACCCACAACATATGCCTGTGCTGGGTATTGCCTGGAGAGATGGTGCTGAGGGACTGCACACACACAAGCTATGGTTTGTGTGTGTTTGTGCGTGTGTGCATACATGCGTGTTTGTGTGTGTGTAAGGGTGTGTGTGACAGTGTATGTGTGTGTGTGGGTGAGTGTGAGGGGGTGTGTGTGTGTGTATGTTTGTTTGTGTGTGTGTGTGCATGAGTCCGTGTGTGTGTGTGTGCATGAGTGTGTGTGTATATATGTGTGCATGAGTGTGTGTGTGAGGGTGTGTGTGTGTGAGTGTATGTATGTTTGTGTGTGTGTGTATATATATATATGTGTGTGTGTGTGTGTGTGTGTGTGTGTGTGTGTGTGTGTATGTATGTGTGTGTGTGTGAGGGTCTGTGTGTGTGTGTGTGTGTGTGTATGTATGTGTGTGTGTGAGGGTCTGTGTGTGCGTGTGAGGGTCTGTGTGTGTGTGTGTGTGTGTGTGTGTGTTACTCTGTCCAGTTTGCTGCAGATTGGGGTTTGATGTGAGGGAGAGTGGAGAGTGGAACCCTGACTCTGGTCGATTGGGTTCCGCAGACCCAGTGCTCGGAGCTGGCGCTGTTCAGTCTCTGCAGCTTCCCTGCTGAACCCTGGAGGGGTGGGGGGGTGGGGTTTGGTGGGGGCGGATATTGGGTGGTGGGGGGGTGATGTTGGGTGGTGGGGGGGGGTGGTTGAGGGGCGGTGGGGTGGGGTCGGTCAGGGGGTGATTCTCCGCAATCGGCAGTGCCGTTCCCAGTGACATGATGGATTGAGCGGTTCCGCCAGGCAGCAGCTGTTATCAGGGGAGGGAGGGCGAGCGGGCAGCAAGTGGACGATTATTTGTTGGAGGGGCCCTCCCAACGAGGCTGTTTAACTTCCCATTAATCGAAGCCTTTCAAATTCTTTTTGCATCAGTTATTTTAAAGCGTTATTGCAAAAAGCAACCCCCTCCCCCAAGTGTGCGGATCAGGTGGATTCTGATGCTACGCTCAGTCAGTGCAGTAATTGTTACTCAGGCCGGGGAAAGCATTAGAATCATAGAATCCCTACAGTGCGGAAGGAGGCCATTCGGCCCATTGAGCCTGTGCTGACCACAATCCCACCCAGGCCCTATCCCCACAACACCATACATTTATCCCTGACACTAAGGGGCAATTTAGTATGGCTAATCTGTCATAGATGACAGAATCCTGACAGTGCACCAGAGGCCATTCAGCCCATCAGCTCAGCACTGACTCTCTGCCAGAGTATCTTACCCAGGCTCTCCCCCCTGTCTCATCCTTGTAACCCCACACATTTACCATGGCCAATCCACCTAATCTACACATCTTTAGACACGAAGGGGCAATTTATCATGACCAATCCATCCTAACCTGCTCATCTTTGGATGTGGGAGGAAACCGGAGGAAACCCACAAAGACATGGGGAGAATGTGCAAACTCTACACAGACCGTGACCCAAGCTGTGGATCGAACCCGGGTCCCTGGCACTGTGAGGCAGCAGTGCTAACCCACTGTGCCACTGTGCCGCCCGAGGGTCGAGGATTAACTCGAGGATCGTCCTGTGATTTACTTCCCAGTGCCACTCCCAGATGATGCCTGTGTCGGGGCATCGTGCCAAGATGAGGATCATAAGAGGCAGGAGCAAGAGGTGGCCATTCGGCCCCTCAGGCCTGCTCCGGCCATTCCATAGGATCATGGATGATCCGACCAATATTCCTCATGTCCTCTTTCCTGCCCTTTGCCTCGATTCCCTTACTGAACAAAAACCTATCCACCTCAGCCTTAAATATACACAAGGACCCCACCCCCTTCCACAGCTCTCAATGATAAGGAGTTCCAAAGACACAACCCTCTGAGAGGAGAAAACCCCCCTCATTTTCGTCCTGAATTCCTGTTTATTCAGCAGGGTAAGGATCATTCTGTGTAACTGGACAGAGTTCCTGTTTATTCAGCAGGGTAAGGATCGCTCTGTGTAACTGGACAGAGCTCCTGTTTATTCAGCAGGGTAAGGATCGCTCTGTGTAACTGGACAGAGTTCCTGTTTATTCAACAGGGTAAGGATCGCTCTGTGTAACTGGACAGAGTTCCTGTTTATTCAGCAGGGTAAGGATCGCTCTGTGTAACTGGACAGAGTTCCTGTTTATTCAGCAGGGTAAGGATTGCTCTGTGTAACTGGACAGAGCTCCTGTTTATTCAGCAGGGTAAGGATCGCTCTGTGTAACTGGACAGAGCTCCTGTTTATTCAGCAGGGTAAGGATCGCTCTGTGTAACTGGACAGAGTTCCTGTTTATTCAGCAGGGTAAGGATTGCTCTGTGTAACTGGACAGAGCTCCTGTTTATTCAGCAGGGTAAGGATCGCTCTGTGTAACTGGACAGAGTTCCTGTTTATTCAGCAGGGTAAGGATCGCTCTGTGTAACTGGACAGAGCTCCTGTTTATTCAGCAGGGTAAGGATTACGCTTGTCCTGGGTACGGTTTCTTCATACCCGGGTTGAGTTGGTGAGAGTTCATTCAGGAGCCTGGATCTCCTTCTCGATGACTAGCCAATCAGTGCCGAGAATCCAATCCCAGAAGGAGGTACAGGAGTCACTGATTGGCTGGAACTGCTTGAGACTGATGCTGATTCGCTGCATCATAGGCGTTTGATCTGTTGTGCCCTCTTTGTGATATCCGGGTACATTAGTGTTGGCGCTGTGTCTTGGCAAACGGGGAACAGGCTCTCTCATCACTGGCTGCTGCCTGAAGTCACTCAGGAAGTTCCTGGTGGCTCAGCTGAGAAATGAGCAGCCTAGATTGCTGTTAATTTTATTTATTTATGATTTAGATTTAAATATGGGATTGGGAAACTTTCGGATGACACAGAAATTGCAGTTGATAGAGAAGAGGAAAGCTGTCAACTCCAGAATGATATCAGTGGTTCGGTTAAATGGACAGAGACTCATAGAATCCCGACAGTGCAGAAGGGGGCCATTCAGCCCATCGATTCTGCATCAAATCCCCAACAGAGCATCTTACCCAGGTCCACCCCCATTAATCCACCTAACCCATGCATCTGTGGACACTAAGGGGCAATTTAACATGGCCAATCCACCTAACCTGCACATCTTTGGACACTAAGGGGCAATTTAACATGGCCAACCCACCTAACCTGCACATCTTTGGACACTAAGGGGCAATTTAACATGGCCAACCCACCTAACCTGCACATCTTTGGACACTAAGGGGCAATTTAACATGGCCAACCCACCTAACCTGCACATCTTTGGACACTAAGGGGCAATTTAACATGGCCAACCCACCTAACCTGCACACCTTTGGAATGTGGGAGAAAACCGGAGCACCTGGAGGAAACCCACGCAGAAACGGGGAGAACGTGCGGACTCCACGCAGACAGTCACCCAAGGCCAGAATTGAACCTGTGCCCTTGGTGCTGTGAGGCAGCAGTGCTAACCACTGTGCCAGGTGGCAAGTGGGATTCAATCTGGAAGAGCGTGAAATTACTTACATCTTATCCTTTAGTGTCCAAAGATGTGCGGGTTGGGTGGATTGGCCACGATAAATAAAAAAATTGTGCGGGGGGTAGAGGGGAATGGCACTGCGCCATGATGCTCGTTAGGAGAGCCGGGGCAGATACGATGGGCCGAGTGGCCTCCTGTACCCTCTGATTTTGTGAGGTAATGCATTTGGGCAGGGCAAACAAAGTAAGGCAACACTCAGTAAACAGGGAGATGTTGAGAGGGGTTGAGGAATTTGAGAGATCTTGGAGTGACAGTCCGCAGGTTCCCTGAAGGTGACAGCGCACTTGGAGCAGGTGGTCAAGAAAGCACCTGGAACGATTTCGTTCACTAGGCTGATTCTGGAGATGGGAGGGTTTGCTTATCAGGAGAGACTGAATAGACTGGGGCTTTACTCATTGGAATTCAGAAGAATGGGGGCGGCTTTGTCCAGTTACGCCAACATACACACTCACACCCCAATTGGTTCCACTGGTCATCCTTAAGGGGACGTTTTCCTTACAATAGAGATAGTTAAGGGGGTGATCGAGTTGAGGTGTACAGAATTATAATGGGCCTAGACAGGAAAGATTTGTTTCCCCTTGGGTCAGTTACCAGGGGCACGGATTTAAGGTGATTGACAGAAGGATTAGAGGCGACATGAGGAAGCACTTTTTTACCCAGCGGGTGGTGGGGTGTCTGGAATTTGCCCAAGTTGGGGGCTGGCACAGTGGTTGGCACTGCTGCCTCACAGCGCCAGGCACCCGGCTTGGGTCACTGTCTGTGCAGAGTCTGCACATTCTCCCCGTGTCTGCGCGGGTTTCCTCCGGATGCCCCGGTTTCCTCCCACAGTCCGACAGACGTGCTGGCTAGGCGCTAAATTCTCCCTCGGCGTAACCCGAACATGCCCTGGAGTGTGGCGACTGGGGGGTTTTCACAGTAACCTCATTGCAGTGTTAATGTAAGCCTACGTGTGACATTGACAAATAAACTTGTTTAAAAAAAGAGTCTCAGATCAGTCGTGGTTGGAGAGTTCAGCTAATCCCAGAATTTCTCTCCAGTGCAGTCTGCAGAGGGTTAAATCATTTTCCATTCAGAAGGCAGAGACAGAGAGAGAACTGATGCATTTGGAGAAGAATCCTCTCGTGCTGTGCACTCACTCAGCTGTCAAGCATTGTTCTTGCTGCGATCCTTTTACTCTGCGAACCTGCGCTTAGATCAAAGTTGCGGGGGGGAGGGGGGGGGTTGAAGTTAAAAGTAAAGTTTATTCATCAGTGTCACAAGTCGGCTGACATTAACACTGCAATGAAGTTACTGAAATTCCCCCACTCTGGCGCCTGCTCGGGTACACTGAGGGAGAACTTAGCACGGCCAATGCACCCCTAACCAGCACGTCTCTCGGACGGTGGGAGGAAACCCACGCAGAGGCCGTGCAGACTCCGCACAGACAGTGACCCAAGCCGGGAATCGAACCCGGGTCCCTGACAGTGGCTGGAGGTTGAGGGGGTGGTGGGTGGGAGAGCAGGAAGAGTTGGGGGGTGGGGGGCGGAATTTGATTTGATTTATTATTATTACACGTAGAGCATAGAACAGTACCGGCCCTTCGGCCCACAAGTTGCGCCGATCATATCCGTACCTAATGCCTGTATTGGTACAGAGTGAAAAGTATTGTTTCCTGCGCGCTATACAGACAGAGCATACCATTCATAGAGAAGGAGAGAGTGCAGGATGTAGTGTTGTAGTCATAGCCAGCAATGCGATCGCAGGTGGTGCAGGGGTGAAGGGGCTAACCCCCTGTTAAGAAGGTGGGTGTCACCTCTGGAGGTGAACTCTCCATTCACCTGACGAAGAGGGTGTCCCTCGAAAGCTTGTGAGTATATTATCAAATAAATAGGTTGGACTAAAACCTGATGTTGTCAGACTTTTTACTGTGTTTACGCCAGTCCAACGCCGGCATACCCACATCAGAAGGTGGGTGTCACAGAGTCACAGAGCAATGCTGCTCCCACAAGAGAGAATCTGCCTTTGGTCCCCTCTGGCTGGGCAGCCAATGGAGTAACGTGCGATTGTAGTGTAACTGGTGCATATATTATCGTATCAAAAGCCCCGTTGTGTTGTCAGATCCCTCTTTTTAAACACTTCAGTTAAAATAGCGACCCGGGGAGAGCACGTGTGTGCGATTCACGGCCTGGACCTGGAAAGGACCGTCCTTGCCAGCTGGGAAGGGGGCCTCCTTTACCCGGGGACAGACCGTGTCCTAAGGCGATTAATATTCCAGTCACGGCTCCCCTCCCCACCGCCCTCTCCCTCCCGCTTCCTCTCTCTCCCTCTCTCTCTCTTGAGTCCCATGAGATCACACAGTCCTGGTCGTTGTTGACAACAGAATGCATTACCACCCCGACCCAGCTGCTCCAGGCATTGCCAATCCTGCACATCTGTGCAGGGACCCGTACGCCAGGCTGGGCGGCAGTGACTCCCACCCAGGGCAGGCGATATCTCTGCGGCGAGGTGCACGGGAGCATCAAGGTGAAGCGGGGGGGGGGCGGTTGGGAGGAGTGGGGGGGAATGGGGGGAGTGTTGGGAGTGGGGGGGGAGTGTTGGGAGGGGGTAACGATGCACCCCTGTTTTAATTGTGGCTTTATTTCTCCAAAGGGCAACATGAGTAAACTTGTCTCCAGATCCCCACCCTCCCTCCCCGACCCCCCCCCCAACCCCGAGCCAAGGCAGGGTCAGGGTTCATCCGGTGACCTGTAACCCCACCGCGATCTCCGCACTCACTCTGCCCCCTTCCCGGACAGGCCTCCGGCCACAGAGGCGCGAGCTTCTGGAAGCTTCTCCCTCGCCACCTCCCAAGATGCTGCTTTAAACCCACCTGGGATGTGGGCCAAACGCGGGCAACTGGGACTAGCTTAGGGGTTTAAAAAAAAAAGGTGACGTGGACAAGTTGGGCCGAATGGCCTGTTTCCATGCTGTAAACCTCTATGACTCTTTGGACCCGTGACCCCTAGAATCCCTGCAGTGCAGAAGGAGGCCATTCGGCCCATCGAGCCTGCACTGACAACAATCCCACCCAGACCCAATCCCCGTAACCCCACATATTTACCCTGCTAGCCCCCCTGACACTAAGGGGCAATTTAGCACGGCCAATCCACCTAACCCGCACACCTTTGGACTGTGGGAGGAAACTGGAGCACCCGGAGGAAACCCACGCAGACACGGGGAGAACGTGCAGACTCCACACAGACAGCGAACCAAGGCTGGAATGGAACCTGGGTCCCTGGCGCTGTGAGGCAGCAGTGCTAACCACTGCACCACCCAAAATGTTTTTTTGGCGAGTGCGTGTGTGTCTGTTAGCTAGTGTGTCTGTAAGTGTGTCTGTAAGTGTGTGTGTGTGTGTGTGTGTGTGTTTCTGTATCTGTGAGTGTGTCCATGAATCTGTGTGTCTATATCTATGCATGTGTGAGAGTGCTTGTGTGTGTGCGTGTGTGAGTAAATGTGTGTGTGTGTGCATCTCTGTCTGTCTGTGTGTGTGTGTCTATGTGTGTGTGAGTGTCTGTATCTGTATGAGTGACTATCAGTTTATTATTGTAGATATAGGTATGAGGAGTGAGGGTGAGCAGTGAGAGTGGGGAGGGAGGGAGCTCTGTTTAAATATAGCACCTCAGTGTATTTCGGAGTGTATTTCAAAGAACAAAGAAAATTACAGCACAGGAACAGGCCCTTCGGCCCTCCAAGCCTGCACCGTCCACGCTGCCCGACTGAACTAAAACCACCTGCCCTTCCAGAGACCACATCCCTCTATTCCCATCCTATTCATGTATTTGTCAGGACGCCTCTTAAAAGTCACTACCGTATCCGCTTCCACTACCTCCCCCGGCAACGAGTTCCAGGCACCCACCACCCTCTGTGTAAAAAAACTTGCCTCGTACATCGCCTTTAAACCTTGCCCCTCGCACCTTAAATCTATCCTCCTGGTAACTGACTCTTCCACCCTGGGAAAAAGCTTCTGACTATCCACTCTGCCCCTCATAATCTTGTAGACTTCTATCAGGTCGCCCCTCAACCTCCAGCATTCCAGTGAGAACAAACCAAGTTTCTCCAACCTCTCCCCGTAGCTAATGCCCTCCATACCAGGGCAACATCCTGGGAAATCTTTTCTGTACCCCCTCCAAAGCCTGCACCTCCTTCTGGTAGTGTGGCGACCAGAATTGAACACTATATTCCAAGCTCTCTGAGAGGCTGCTGTCACTGATTCCTGCATCCCTGGACCCCAGGATAAATTGGGAATTCATGGTCATTTGGCTCTGATCCCCGGTGTATGCCAGGCAGTGGGGTCGTGACCTGAGGCCTCAAATAAGTGAGGAACTAAATGAATTTAATTGTGTTTAAATGAAGTTGAGCGAGCCTCCTTTTTACCTTTCCACACAGTGTCTCTGTCCTGCCTCTCAATTCCTTACCTTTTCATCCCTCTCCCTTCTCTTTTCCCTTTGACTTGTTCTCCATCCTGCCTCCTTTTCCTCTTCTCCCCCTCACAGTTCTACTCTTCCCTCCCTCACTCACGGACTCGCGCTCTCCCTCCCGCAGGATCCTGGCGTCGCTCTGAAACGTGTTTTGATCTGCGCCAAAGGACAGAACCGGCAGCTTCCGACTCTCTTTGCCACAGCTCTGCTCACACGTGGCAAATGAAGATCTGGGTTCGATCCCCGGCTCGGGTCACTGTCTGTGCGGAGTCGGCACGCTGTCCCCGTGACTGCGTGGGTTTCCTCCGGATGCTCCGGTTTCACAGAATCATAGAACTCTACAGTGCAGAAAGAGGCCCTTCGGCCCATCGAGTCTGCACCGACCACCATCCCACCCAGGACCTACCCCATATCCCTGCATATTTTACCCACTAATCCCGGCGTCTCAGGACACTAAGGGACAATTTTAGCACGGCCAATCAACCTAACCCGCACATCTTTGGACTGTGGGAGGAAACCGGAGCGCCCGGAGGAAACCCACGCAGACACGAGGAGAATGTGCAAACTCCACACAGACAGTGGCCCAAACCAGGAATTGAACCCGGGTCCCTGGAGCTGTGAAGCAGCAGTGCTAACCACTGTGCTACCGTGCCGCACTCCCACATTCTGAAAGATGTGGTGGTTAGGGTGCATTGGCCGTGCTAAATTCTCCCTCAGTGTACCCGAACAGGTGCTGGACTGTGGCAACCGGAGGATTTTCACAATAACTTCGTCACAGTTACATTGCCCGTCTAAAACTAGAGGGTGTAGGTTTAAGTTGAGAGGGGAGAGATACAAAAGGGTCCAGAGGGGCAATTTTTTTCACCCAGAGGGTGATGAGTGTCTGGAACAAGCTGCCAGAGGTAGGAGTAGAGGTGGGTACAATTTTGTCTTTTAAAATGCATTTAGATAGTTACATGGGTACGATGGGTATAGAGGGATATGGGCCAAATGCGGGCAGTTGGGATTAGCTTAGGGGTTTTAAACAAAAAGGGCGGCATAGACAAGTTGGGCCAAATGGCCTGTTCCCATACTGTAAACCTCGATGACTCAGTGTTAATGTAAGCCTATTTGAGGCACTAATAAATAAACTTTAAACTTAAACCCCCTGGTGAGGGGGTGTCAACTCAAATCCTTGGTCCGCTGCTCCACTCCAGTGTCCTGGGATCTCCCCTGAGGGTTGGGCGCTGCATTGCTGACATCCCACTGATAAGCAGGAGGGGGAGGGGGGTGAGGGGGAGGTAGGAGAGAGAGTGAGAGGGAGGGGGAAGGTAGAGTGGGGCGGGGTGATTGGGGGGGAGGTAGGAAGGAGGGAGAGGAAGTGGGGGGAGGTGGGGAGGAGGTTAAGGGGGAGGGAGAGGGAGGGGGAGGTCGGGAGGAAGTAGAGAGGTGAGGGGGAGGGAGAGGGGGAAAAGAGGGGAGGGAGAGGGGGTGAGAGGGAGGGGGAGGTCGGGAGGAAGTAGAGAGGTGAGGGGGACTTGGGGGAGGGAGAGGGAAGGAGGGTGGAGGGAAAGGGGGTGAGAGGGGTTGAGAGGGAGAGGGGGAAGGTAGAGTGGGGCAGGGTGATTGAGGGGGGTAGGAAGGAGGTTGAGGGGGAGGGAGAGGGGGTAAGAGAGAGGGGGCAGTAGGGAGGAAGTAGAGGGATGAGGGGGAGGTAGGGGGAGCGGGAGGGGGGAAAGAGGGGAGGGAGCAGGGGTGAGAGGGAGGGGGAGGTAGGGGGAGTGCGAGAGAGGGGGGAGGGAGGGGGGAAGGGAGGAAGGGAGAGTGGGAGGGACTGAGGGAGGGAGGGAGGAGGTAGAGGGGGTGAGAGGGAGTGAGGGAGGGAGGAGGTAGAGGTGGAGGGTGGAGGGGGAGAAAGCTGACAGACAGGGGATTAGAGCCGTGTTGCTGGGGGTTCCCCTGAGGCCCATGTGACGGACAAGGCCTCAGGTTTGCAGCTGACTATCTCCCTCCAGTCCCACGCGGCGGCAGAGCCTGTTAACCCTTCGAGAGCTGAGCTGCTGTCACAGGCTGCGCCTCTCCATTACCCAGAATGGTGGCCACCTCCAGGCCCGGGCTGACGAGACGGGGATTGGGGGCGACAGATCTGCCCCCCAACGCCCCGTCCCCCTTCATCCCCCCCTTCACCCTTCAGCCCCCCCCCCCCCACCGTGCCCCTTCATCCCAACTACACCCCTCTCCCTTCCCACCCTTCCAACCTGTGGTAGCACGATGGCACAGTGGTTAGCGCTGTTGCCAGGGACCCGGGTTCGATTCCGGCCTCGTGTCACTCACTGTCTGTGTGGAGTTTGCACATTCTCCCCGTGTCTGCGTGGGTTTCCTCCCACAGTCCAAAGATGTGTGGGTTGGGTGGATTGGCCGTGCTAAATTGCCCCTTAGTGTCAGGGGGACTAGCTAGGGTAAATACGCAGGGTTACGGGGATAGGTCCTGGATGGGATTGTTTTCAGGATGGGCTGAATGGCCTCTTCCTGCACAGTAGGGATTCCACGATTCCCTCCCCTCAGACCTCCCGCTTTCCAAAGACCCCTGTGAGAGGAAGCAGAGATCATGGCTGATTATCCGGCCCAGGCTGTTTTCCTTCAGTCTCCCCGTTGAGTGATGGCCTTGGAATAGAAAATGCAGAACGTTCTGGAAGGCTGGACTTTCCGCCGGCTAATGGAGTTCTCCGAATCCTGCCCGCAGGAAGCCTGGACTTTCCTGGTGGTTCTGTAGATGGCAACGAGAAGCTCCATCTAGTGGCAGCTTCAGGTGTGGCACTGTCACCGAATGGTGAGCCCAACCACATTCGAGGGGCTGAATGGTCCACTTCTGCCTTTATTTCATTTATTTGTAAGACCTCCCCCCACCCCCCCAACTATATACCTTGCACCTTTAATATAATGGGGGGGGGGGTGCACGAGGAATGTTGTCTGTGGTACCTTGTTTTTTGAAAAACACTCACAGAGGGGCCTTTCAGAGGCGTTTCCCCAGGGTGCAAGTGTCAGTTACAAAGGGGGCACAGGGCCTGTTCCTGCGCTGTACTTTTCTTTGCTCTTTGTTCCGTCCAATCCCCCCGATCCTGGAATCCAACGGGAAGGGAGACAGTGGATCGGCCAGTGGGGTAGGCTAGAGCTGGGCCGAGTGGCCTGTTCCTCAGGGTGTTTCTCACGTACTGCCTCCGAGCCTCAGTGCGCAACGAACTGCGTTGTGACGTAAATTAGACAGTCGCTTCAAAGAGCTGGCATGGGCGTGATGGGCCGAACGGACTCAGTAAGATGCTGTAATTCTAACTCTGCGCATCGGCCAGTGGACTCCTTGCTCACAAGCTGGTGCGGTTAGCCAATACTGTCACCCTGCTGCAGGCGCCTTGATGTAATCCGGACAGGATTCCTTCTTGTTAGCCTCCTCCCATCATCCTAAGGTCGCAATCCTGATTAAGTGTTCCTCCTCCTCCTCCACCCCCCCCAGAACCACGCCCCCCCCTCAAATCCACCAGGGCAACCAAAGGGTGGGATTTTATGACCTTCCTTGGAAATTCCCGCCTGAGGCCTACGGAGATTTTAGGGAACTATAGGCTTGCATGCCCAGATCCCTCTCCGACTCTGTGGCAGGCAAGGTGGGAGAATTCCAAAATCCCGACCAAGCACTTGGAGACGCAAAGCAAAACGTCAATACCGCCCTCTCGGCTGAGCTTATTTATCGGTAAGCCTACGTTAACACTGCAATGAAGTTGCTGTGAGAATCCGCACTCCGGCACCTATTCGGGTGCACTGAGGGAGAACGTAACACTTCACCAGCACGTCTTTCGGACCGGGGGAAGGAAACCGGAGGAAACCCACGCAGACACGGGGAGAATGTGCAGACTCCACACACAGACAGTGACCCAAGCCCGGGAATCGAACCCGGGTCCCCTGCGCTGTGAGGCAGCAGTGCTCACCCACTGTGCCGCTGAACGGTAAAGATCCCATGTCCAATATTCCAGAGGGGAGCAGGGAGCGACCTTTGCCAATATTTATTGCACAACCAACATCACAAAGGAATGTTGTCTGGCCGATATCACGTTGCTACTTGTAAGGCAGGAAATCTGAAATAAAATCTGACAAGGCTGACAGTATTTCACAGGCCGGACACAATCGGGGTTAGTCGTCTGCTTCCCAGAGAGTTGAAATTATAGAATCATAGAACCCCGACAGTACAGAAGGAGGCCATTCAGCCCATCGATGATGCACTGACAACAACCCCACCCAGGACCTGTAACCCCACATATTTACCCTGCTAATCCCCCTGACACTAAGGGGCAATTTAGCATGGTCAATCCACCTAACCTGCACATCTTTGGACTGTGGGAGGAAACCGGAGCACCCGGAGGAAACCCACGCAGACACAGGGAGAACGTGCAGACTCCACACAGACCCAAGCCGGGAATCGAACTCAGGTCCCTGGCACTGAGAAGCAGCAGCGCTAACCACTGTGCCACCGCACCACCCTTCAGGCTTTACACTTTAGACTGGCTTTTTAATTATTAACTTAAAGGGCTGACCATTTAAATAATGACCATTTAATTAAATTGTGGGCAGCACGGTAGCACAGTGGTTAGCACTGCTGCCTCACAGCGCCAGGGACCTGGGTTCGATTCCCGGCTTGGGTCACTGTCTGTGTGGAGTTTGCACATTCTCCCCATGTCTGCGTGGGTTTCCTCCGGGTGCTCCGGTTTCCTCCCACAGTCCCAGAGATGTGCAGGTTAGGTTGATTGGCCATACTTAAAATTGCCCCTTAGTGTCCTGAGATGTGTAGGTTAGAGGGATTAGTGGGTAAATATGTTGGGATATGGGGGTAGGGCCTGGGTGGGATTGTGGTCAGTGCACACTCGATGGGCCGAATGGCCTCTTTCTGTACTTTAGGGATTCTATGATAGAGTGTGTGGAACTTTTCTGTTCCGCTTGCCGATGGGAAGTATAGCAGGCGGGCACGGACCATACAAAGGGCTTGGGGTGAACGCAGCCAGAAAATTTCCACCCAAAATGCTGGAGCTCCATTGAGTGGATTTCCCTCCCGGTGTGGCTGGTGGACTGATATCATTACTCAGCAGCGGGTAGCTGTGTACCCAGTTCGATTCCCGGCTTGGGCCACTGTCTGTGTGGAGTCTGCACATTCTCCCCGTGTCTGCGTGGGTTTCCTCCGGGTGCTCCGGTTTCCTCCCACAGTCCAATGATGTGCGGGTTAGGTTGATTGGCCATGCTAAATTGCCCATTAGTGTCCTAGGTTAGAGGGATTAGTGGGTAGCTGTGTACGTGGTAAGCTGGGTGCATGTTCCAGTAACAATTAGTTCCTATTTCATTGTAATAATATAACATCCCTCTCTGAATAAAATATATATAGCTGCCATATCAATACAACTCTTCCAACCATTAACATTTTCTTTCTCAATCGGATCAACAAAACCTCTATAATTAAACTCAGCAACTTTATGGTTTATTTCAGCTTGTTTTCAGCACAACTTTATTCACGCTATTTCGGCACTGGGATGTTGTTGGTGTTGAATCACTGGTTAGTGATGTTGTTTATGTTGTCTTGCTGGTTAGTGATGTTGTTTATGTTGTCTTGCTGGTTAGTGATGTTGTTTACGTTGTCTTGCTGGTTAGTGATGCTGTTGGTGTTGTGTCGCTGGTTAATTTTGTTGTTGGTTAGTGATGCTTTTCATGTCTTGCTGGTTAGTGATGTTGCTCGTGTTGTTTCGCTGGTTAGTGACATTGTTGGTGTTGTATCACTGGTTAGTCATGTTGTTGGTTTTGTCCTGCTCGTTAGTGATGTTGTTGGTGTTGACTCACTGGTCAGTGATGTTGTTGTTATCTCGATGGTTAGTGATGTTGTTGGTGTCGTCTCGCTGGTTAGTCATGTTGTTGATGTTGTCTTCCTGGTTAGTGATGTTGTTATTCTCTCGCTGGTTAGCGATGCTATTGGTTTTTTCCCACTGGTTATAAATGTTTTTAATGTTATTTCTCTGTTTAGTGATGTTATTTGTGTTGTCTCGCTAGTTAGTGATGTTGTTGGTGTTGTCTCGCTGGTTAGTGATGTTGTCGGTGTTGTCTCGCTGGATAGTGATGTTGTTGGCTTTGACCCAGTGGTTAGTGATGTTGTTGGTGTTGTGTCGCTGGTTAGTGATGTTGTTGGCTTTGACCCAGTGGTTAGTGATGTTGTTGGTGTTGTCTCACTGGTTAATGATGTTGTTGGTGTTGTCTCGCTGGTTAGTGATGTTGTCGGTGTTGTCTCGCTGGTTAGTGATGTTGTCGGTGTTGTCTCGCTGGATAGTGATGTTACTGGTGATGTCTCACTGGTTAGTGATGTTGGTGTTGTTTCGCTGGTTAGTGATGTTACTGGTGATGTCTCACTGGTTAGTGATGTTGGTGTTGTGTCGCTGGTTAGTGATGTTATTGGTGATGCCTCACTGGTTAGTGATGTTGTTGGTGTTGTGTCGCTGGTTAGTGATGTTGTTGGCTTTGACCCAGTGGTTAGTGATGTTGTTGGTGTTGTGTCGCTGGTTAGTGATGTTATTGGTGATGTCTCACTGGTTAGTGATGTTGTTGGTGTTGTCTCGCTGGTTAGTGATGTTGTCGGTGTTGTCTCGCTGGATAGTGATGTTGTTGGCTTTGACCCAGTGGTTAGTGATGTTGTTGGTGTTGTCTCACTGGTTAATGATGTTATTGCATTGTCTTACTGGTTAGTGATATTGTTGGTGTTGTCTCGCTGGTCAGTGATATTGTTGGTGTTGTGTCGCTGGTTAGTGATGTTACTGGTGATGTCTCACTGGTTAGTGATGTTGTTGGTGTTGTTTCACTGGTTAGTGATGTTACTGGTGATGTCTCACTGGTTAGTGATGTTGGTGTTGTTTTGCTGGTTAGTGATGTTACTGGTGATGTCTCACTGGTTAGTGATGTTGGTGTTGTGTCGCTGGTTAGTGATGTTATTGGTGATGCCTCACTGGTTAGTGATGTTGTTGGTGTTGTGTCGCTGGTTAGTGATGTTATTGGTGATGTCTCACTGGTTAGTGATGTTGTTGGTGTTGCCTCGCTGGTTAGTGATGTTGGTGTTGTCTCACTGGTAAGTGATGTTATTAGTGATGTCTCGCTGGTTAGTGATGTTATTGGTGATGTCTTGCTGGTTAGTGATGTTATTGGTGTTGTCTCGCTAGTTAGTGATGTTGTTGGTGTTGTGTCGCTGGTTAGTGATGTTGTTGGTGTTGTCTCACTGGTAAGTGATGTTATTAGTGATGTCTCACTGGTTAGTGATGTTACTGGTGATGTCTCGCTGGTTAGTGATGTTATTGGTGATGTCTTGCTGGTTAGTGATGTTGTTGGTGTTGTCTCGCTGGTTAGTGATGTTACTGGTGATGTCTCGCTGGTTAGTGATGTTATTGGTGATGTCTTGTTGGTTAGTGATGTTGTTGGTGCTGTCTCACTGGTTAGTGATGTTATTGGTGTTGTGTCACTGGTTAGTGATGTTGTCGGTGTTGTCTCACTGGTTAGTGATGTTATTGGTGTTGTCACACTGGTTAGTGATGCTGTTGGTATTGTCTCACTGGTTAGTGATGTTATTAGTAATGTCTCACTGGTTAGTGATGTTATTGGTGTTGTCACACTGGTTAGTGATGCTGTTGGTGTTGTCTCACTGGTTAGTGATGTTGTTGGTGTTGCCTCGCTGGTTAGTGATGTTGTTGGTGGTGTTTCGCTGGTTAGTGATGTTGTTGGTATCTCGCTGGTTAGTGATGTTGTTGGTATCTCGCTGGTTAATGACATTGGTGTTGTCTCGCTGGTTAATGACATTGGTGTTGTCTCGCTGAGTGTTTTTGATGTTGTTTCTCTAGTTAATGATGTTGTTCATGTCTCACTGGTTCATGATGTTGTTGGTGTTGTTTTGCTGGTTAGTGATGTTGTTGGTGTTGCTTTGCTGGTTAGTGATGTTGTTGGTGTCTCATTGGTTAGTTATATTGTTGTTCTTGTGTCGCTGGTTAGTGCTGTTGTTGGCGTTGTCTCACTGGTTAGTGATGTTTTGCTCCTCTGGTTATTGATGTTGGTGTTGTCTTGCTGGTTAGTGATATTGTCAGTGATGTCTCGCTGGTTAGTGATTTTTTTGATGTTGTCTCGCTGGTTAGTAATGTTGCTGGTGTTGTCTCACAGGTTAGTGATGTTGTTGGCGTTGTTTCGCTGGTTAATGTTGTTGGTGTCTCATTGGTTAGTGATTTTGCTGGTGTTGTCTCGTTGGTTAGTGATGTTGTTGATGATGTCTCGCTGGTTAGTGATGTTGCTGGTGTTGTCTCACAGGTTAGTGATGTTGTTGGTGTTGTTTCGCTGGTTAGTGTTGTTGGTGTCTCGCTGGTTAGTGATGCTGTTCGTGGCTTGCTGGTTAGTGATGTTAGTGTTGCCTCGCTGGTTAGTGATGATGTTGGTGTTGACTCACTGGTTAGTGATGATGTTGGTGATATCTAGCTGGTTAGTGATATTGTTTGTGTTATCTTGTTGGTTAGTGATGTTGTTGGTGTCTCGTTGGTCAGTGATGCTGTTCATGCCTTGCTGGTTAGTGATGTTGTTTATGCTATGTCGCTGGTTACTGATGTTGGTGTTGTCTCGCTGGTTAGTGATGTTGTTGGTGTTACCTTCATGGTTAGTGATGTTACTGGTGTGTGTCGCATGTTAGTGATGTTGTTGGTGTTGTATCGCTGGTTAGTTTTGTTGTTGGCACCCCGTTGGTTAGTGATGCTGTTGCTGTTGTTTTGCTGGTTAGTGATGTTGTTGGTGTTGTCTCGCTGGTTAGTGATGTTGTTGGTTTTGTCCCGCTGGTTAGTGTTGTTGTTGATGTCTCGTTGGTTAGTGATGCTGTTCATTTCTTGCTGGTTCGTGATGTTGTTCATGATATTTTGCTGGTTAGTGATGTTGGTGTTGTCTCGCTGGTTAGTGTTGTTGTTCATGTTATTTTGCTGGTTAGTGTTGTTGGCACCTCATTGGTTAGTGATGTTGTTGCTGTTGTTTCACTGGTTAGTGATGTTGCTGGTGTTGTCTCACTGGTTAGTGTTGTTGGTGTCTCGTTGGTTAGTGATGTTACTGTGTGGTCTTTCTGGTTACTGATGTTGTTGGTTTGTCTCGGTGGTTAGTGATGTTATTGGTGTTGTTGTCTTGCTGGTTAGTGATGTTGCTGGTGTTGTCTCAGTGGTTAATGATGTTGGTGATGTTTCGCTGGTTAGTAATGTTGTTGGTGTTGACTTGCTAGTTAGTGATGTTGGTGTTGTCTCACTGGTTATAGATGTTTTGATGTTGTTTCTCTGGTTAGTGATGTTATTGGTGATGTCTCGCTGGTTAGTGATGTTGCTGGTGTGGTCTTACTCATTAGTGATGTTGTTGTTGTGTCGCTGGTTAGTGATGTTGCTGGTGTTGCCTCGATGATTAGTGATGTTGTTGGCTTTATCCTGCCGGTTAGTGGTGTTGTTGGTGTTGTCTCACTGGTTTGTGATGTGGCTGGTGTTGTTTCCCCGCCACCCTCCCCTCCCCCCCTCCCCCCCCACCCCCATCAAGGGATCGGGCCTCCCTCCCACCACCAGACGACGATCAGCCCTCTTGTCCCCCCTACCCCACCAGGGATACACCTGACCCTTCTCCTCCACCACCCCCCCTCCCCCAAGAGGATGATCTGGGTCAGAGAGCCATTGCAGCCTCTGAAGCCTGTTCGGAGGTTCCCCTGCAAAATAAAAACCAGCTTCGGATTTTTATTTTGCAGATCACTTACAGCGCGGATCCAGAACGGACCAGAAGACGGTAAAGTGGGATTTGATGGGAGAGTTTATTAAATCAATTTAAATTCATACTAATGCATTTAAATCGTCAGGCCACCCGATTCGGGTGTGGGCTGGATCCGCGCCTGAATTGGGTGTCGGTAAAGCCGTGATCTGCTCGGATTCGGGTGCAGATTGCATTAAAGTCCCAACGCCTGAATTTACCGCGATTTTGCACCCAAAAACGGGCGTGAATATTTGGTAAAATTGAGCCCAGTATTCCAAGTGTGGCCTTACCAACGTCTTGTACAACTTCAACCAAACGTCCCAACTCCTGTATTCAATGTTCTGACCGATGAAACCAAGTATGCCGAATGCCTTCTTCACCACTCTGTCCACCTGTGACTCCACTTTCAAGGAGTTATGAACCTGTACCCCTAGATCTCTTTGTTCTATAACTCTCCCCAGCACCCTGTCAATAACTGAGTAAGTTCTACCCTGGCTCAATCTACCAAAATGTATCACCTCGTATTTATCTAAATTAAACTCCATCTACCATTCGTCAGCCCACTGGCCCAATTGATCAAGATCCCGTTGCAGTTTGAGATAACTTTCTTCACTATCCACTGTGCCACCATAATGATGATGTTGTTGGTGTTATCTTGCTGGTTAGTGATGTTGTCTTGCTGGTTAGTGATGTTGTCTTGCTGGTTAGTGATGTTGTCTTGCTGGTTAGTGATGTTATTGGTGTTTTGTCACTGGTTAATGACATTGTTGGTGTTGTTTCGCTGGTTAGTGATGTTGCTGGTGTTCTCTTGCTTATTAGTGATTTTGTTGATGTCTCGCGTGTTGGAGAGATTATTGTTGGTGCAGCATTCTGAGTGGTACCCTGTGACAAGGAGCTACCATACCTGATTGTGTGTGAATAATTTAGCCCCCACAGATTGCCGTGTCCTGGGTGGTATTTGAGCAGCTTTCATCTCCTCTTTCTGCTGTGTGTTTCTGTACTCCGGACATGTGTTACAGTTGGCACTGTTCTTTCAGTATCTTTGTAGGTGCCTGTCACACAGCTGATCTGACACTGAGTTTATACTTCTTCCTCCTTCCCATCTGATCTTACAGTTTATTTATTAGTATCGTAAGTAGGCTTACATTAACACTGCAATGAAGTTACTGCGAAAATCCCCCAGTTGCCACACTCTGGCACCTGTTTGGGTAACACTGAGGCAGAATTTAGTATTACCAATCCACCCAACCTAACCGGACCTAACTGACAATAATCTCCCCCTCAATGTCAACAAAACGAAGGAGATTGTCATCGACTTCAGGAAGCGTAAAGGAGAACATGTCCCTGTCTACATCAACAGGGACGAAGTAGAAATGGTGGCAAGCTTGAAGTTTTTAGGCATTCAGATCACCAACAACCTGTCCTGGTCCCCCCATTCCGACACTATAGCTAAGAAAACCCACCATCACCTCCACTTTCTTAGTAGATTAAGGAAATTTGACATGTCAGTTATGACTCTCACCAACTTTTACAGATGCACCATAGAAAGCGTTCTTCTCTGGTTGTATCACAGCTTGGTATGGGCTCCTGCACTGCCCAAGACCGCAAGGAACTAGAAAAGGTTGTGAATGTAGCCCAATCCATCACGCAAACCAGCCTCCCATCCGTTGACTCCGTCTACACTTACTGTTGCCTCGGCAAAGCAGCCAGCATAATTAAGGACCCCACACACTCCAGACATTCTCTCTTCCACCTTCTCCCATCAGGAAAAAGATACAAAAGTCTGAGGTCACGTACCAACCGACTCAAGAACAGCTGCTTTCCTGCTGCTGTCTGTCTTTTGAATGGACCTACCTTGCATTAAGATGATCTTTCTCTACACCCTAGCTATGACCTAAACACTACAGTCTGCAGTTTCTCCTTTCCTTCTCTATGAACAGTATACTCTGTCAGTAACATACAAGAAACAATACTTTTCACGGTATGTTAATACTTTTAACTGTACGACCACAATAATAAATCAAATGAGCACATCTTTAGATGCTAAGGGGCAATTTAGCATGGCCAATCCACCAAACTGCACAACTTTTGAAACTATGGGGCAATTTAGCATGGCCAATCCCCCTAACCTACACTTTTATGGACACTAAGGGGCAAATTAGCATGGCCAATCAACCTAACCTGCACATCTTTGGAGTGTGAGGGGAAACCGAAGCCCTCGGAGGAAGCCCACGCAGACACAGGGACAATGTGCAGACTCCGTACAGGCAGTGACCCAAGCTGGGAATTGAACCCGGGTCCCTGGCGCTGTGAGGCAGCAGCGCTAACCACTGTGCCGTTGTGCTGCTCTTGCTTCTTCTGGAGAAATTCCTTTCTGTTGTGCGTTGAATGTGAATGTTCTGGTTCCAGCTCACAGACCAGCACCTTCCAGTGACCTGCAATAGGACAGCAATGCTCTAGGGCTGGATGTCTTTGCTGTATTTGTATCAGGCTCTCACTGTCTGGATCACTTGCTGAGTGAGTAGCTGTAACTCATTATCTCTGCTGGTCTCAGCTGTAATTGGACTGTTCTGGCACTGTTACATCCACTAGGTGATCCTCGATCTTCTAGGGCTAGATGGCCTACTCCTGCTCCTATTTCTTATGTTCTTATCTCGTGGTTTGCTGAAATCAGCTCCAGCTCTTCACCACTGCTCGACCCCAGGGTGGCAGAACCATCTGCTTCCGTGACACACAACACACAATTAACATCTTTCCCTTGGTGACTCCCTCTGATCTGGGTTGTTCCTGGCTGTCGAATCTCACTTCCTCTCTCCGCCCTTAGCAAGTCGGTGCTCAGTTTCAAAGCGTCGTCCCTCAGATGGCACGGAGGCACAGCGGGTTAGCACTGCTGCCTCACAGCGCCAGGGATCTGGGTTCGATTCCTGACCTCAGGTCACTGTCTGTGCAGAGACTGCACGTTCTCCCTGTGTCTGCGTGGGTTTCCTCCCAGTGCTCCAGTTTCCTCCCACATTGCAAACATGTGCAGGTTAGGTGGATTGGCCATGCTAAATTGCCCCTTAGTGTCCAAAAATGTGCAGGTTAGGATTGGCCATGCTAAATTGCTCCTTAGCATCCAAAGATGTGCAGGGTGGGTGGATTGGCCATGCTAAATTGCCCCTCAATGTTCAAAGACGTATAGGTTAGGTGGATTAGCCGTGCTAAATTGACTCGAGTGTCAGGGGAATTAGCAGAGTGAATATGTGGTGCTACAGGAATAGGATTGTGGTCGATACAGATCTGATGGGCCGAATGGCCTCCTTCTGCACTGTAGGGGTTCTATGATTCCAGGATAACCATTTCTCTCAAATCTTCTGGATATATTTGGTACAGTTGATGTCCTTATCTGAGGAAGGATGTCCTTGCTATAGAGGGAGTGCAGTGAATGTTTACCAGGCTGATTCCTGGGATAGCAGGTCTGTCACAGGAGGAGATACTAAATCGGTTAGGATTATATTCACTGGAGTTGAGAAAAGAGTGAGAGGGAATCTCACAGAAACTTATCAAATTCTAACAGGGTTAGACAGGGTAGATTCAGAAAGAATGTTCCCGATGGTGAGGGGGGCAGTCCAGATCTCGGGGTCACAGTTTGAGGATAAGGGGGTAAATCTTTTAGGACTGAGGTGAGGAGAAATTTCTTCACCCAGAGGGTGGCGAATGTGTGGAATTCACTCCCACAGAAAGTAATTGAGGCCAAAACCTTGTGTGATTTCAAGAAGAAATTAGATATCGCTGTCAGGGCTAAAGGGATATGAGGGGGAATCAGGATATTGAATTTGATGATCAGCCGTGAACATAATGAATGGTGAAGCAGGCTCGAAGGGCCAAATGGCCCACTCCTGCTTCTAGTTTCTATGATGTTACTCTGGGAATATCTGGCGGAGTGTGTGAGAGGGCCCCACTGCCTGACCTCCAGCCCCTGAGGAGAACCATGTTGGAGAACAGCAAATGTTCTTCTTTCTCTGCAGTCTTTTTCCCCTGCTTGAGTATTCCTGCCTCTTTATGAATTTGGTTCGAGATGTCACTGAGGGAATGCTGTCTGGTAATCTCTGTGAACTATCCGGGGAAGAGGCTAATTTCATTTGGAAAGGATATGCAGAGGGTATCTCAGCAGTTCTGGGCCACAGGCCATCCTATCTTCATTGGCCTGTGTTTCCCCTGCTGATGTGGATAAGATAAGCCCCCTGCGGACAATTTCATCTCAGTGATGTTAACAGGGACCCAGTGGGATGTTAACCCTATTATCCAGCTGCTGCTGGTCCTGTCAGAGAAACGATTGCCCTTTCCTCTGCTTCCCAATGCATGAGATTCCCGGCTAGCTTGCTCCCGGATATTACTGTAAGAGAGTGCAGAGGAGGAAGGGAATGTGAGAGAGAGAGAAATCCAACATCTGGCAGAGAGAGATGGTGTTGGTCAGAAGGAGGTAGTGAGATCTCGATAGTCAGCAAGAGTCAGGGACAGAGAGAAAGGCAATGGAACAACTCTCTCCACTCCCTGACTCTCTCATTTTCTCTCTTTATCTTGCACTACTAACTCTCACTCTATCTCTCTCTTCCATGCTTCCCATATAACATTGGCTTCTGATCTCTCTCCCTCTCTCGTACACAGTCAATTTCTCTTCCTCTCTCTCCCTCCCTCCAGCTTTCACTTTTCTCCTTCCCACTCTCCCGACCTTACATCAACTTGCTCTCTACCCATCTCTCTGACACTGCATCCTTCTCTCTTTCTCTCTCTTCCCTTCCCTCTCTTTCACTTACATTCTCTCTCTCTCTCTCTCTGCCTCACTCTCCTCTCTCTGTCCCCACTTTCTCTAACACTGAGCCTCTCCCCCTCTCCCCTTCTCCCCCTCTCCCCCTCTCCCCCTCTCCCCCTCTCTCCCTCTCTCCCTCTCTCCCTCTCTCCCTCTCTCTCTCCCTCTCTCACTCTCCCTCTCTCTCTTTCTCATTCTGCCTCACTCTCTCTCTCTAAAACTAACCCTCTGTCTCCCTTCCCTCTCTCTCTTACGCTCTCTCTCACCCTGCCTTGCTCCCTTGCTCTCTCTCCCTCTCTTCAACCCTAACCCTCACTCTTTCTCTCCCCCTTCCCTCCCTTTCTATCACTCTTACTCTACCTTGCTGCCTCTCTCTCTCTCCCCCCTCACTCACACATACACACTGACCCTCTTTCCCGGTCTTTATTTCAGTTAACATTTATTTGGCCAGATAAATCAATGAGAACTAATTCTCATTTACAGTAATGACTTATTCTGTCCTCTCTCTCTCCCTCCTTTCTCTCCCTCGCTTTCTCTCTTTCTTTCTCCTTCCTGTTGCTCCTTCTCTCTCTCTCTGTCTTGCAATGGCTTTCTCTCTTTCTTACTCTGCCTCTCCCTCCCTCTCTCTCTTCCACTGCCTTTCTCGTTCTCTCTTTTTCTCACCCTCCCCCTCTCTGTCCTCTGCTTTTCTCTGCCTCTTTGCCCTATCTGCCCGAACGTTAAGTATAGCGGGAGTACAGCGACACTTCATTCCTGGGATGGTGGGTCTGTCGTATGAGGAGAGACTAAGTCGGTTGGGATTACATTCACTGGAGTTTAGAAGAGTGAGGAGGATCTCATGGAAACTTATAAAATTCTAACAGGATTAGACAGGGCAGATTCAGAAAGAATGTTCCCCAATGGTTGGGGGGGAGTCCAGAACTAAGCTTTGCTGGAATGGGACCAGAAATTCCTACCTGAGACCAAAGAACATTTCCATTGTCTGCCCCTCTCCTCTGGTGAGGGGAGCCCAGAATTGGGGTACATAGTTTGAGGATAACGGGTAAACCTTTTAGGACTGAGGTGAGGAGAAATCTCTTCACCCAGAGGGTGGGGAATGTGTGGAATTCACTCCCACAGAAAGTAGCTGAGGGCAAAATGTTGTGTGATGTT
Organism: Carcharhinus amblyrhynchos; assembly: GCF_965287045.1. Classification (NCBI taxonomy): domain Eukaryota; kingdom Metazoa; phylum Chordata; class Chondrichthyes; order Carcharhiniformes; family Carcharhinidae; genus Carcharhinus; species Carcharhinus amblyrhynchos. The sequence goes on along the minus strand of NC_137358.1, from coordinate 9,005,567 downwards.
TGAGAAGAAATTAGATCTAGCTCCTGGGGCTAAAGGGATATAAAGTGAAAAAAAGGAAAGTTGAAGGTTATTTATTAGTCACAAGTAGGCTTGCATTAACACTGCAATGAAGTTACTGTGAAAATCCCCTAGCAGGCACCTGTTCGTGTACACTGAGGGAGAATTTAGCATGGCCAGTGCACCCTAACCAGTACATCTTTCGGAAATTTCTCTCTCTCTCTTGCAGTGGCTTTCTCTCTCTCTCTTACTCTGCCTCTCTTTGTCTCTGTCTCTCCCTCCTTCCCTCTCTGTCTTCCGCTGCCTTTCTCGTTCTCTCTTTTGCTCACCCTCCCCCTCTCTGTCCTCTGCTTTTCTCTGCCTCTTTGCCCTATCTGCCCAAACGTTAAGTATAGCGGGAGGACAGCGACACTTTATTCCTGGGATGGCAGGTCTGTTGTATGAAAGGGGGTGGGGGGGAGGATGGAGGGATCAGGATATTGAATCTGATGATCAAAATGAATGGGGAGCAGGCTCGAAGGGCCAAATGGCCTCCTCCTGCTTTTAATTTCTATGTTTTAACAGATCTGGATTTAGTCAAAGTGCCTCAGAGTTGCTGGACTATGGAGGGGGGGGGTGGGGAACCAGACTCTCGATTAGGCCTTCTGGAAGAATCTGATGCCTCCCAAGTAAGCGACCAGCAGCGACTGACTCTCCGGGGCTGCTTAGATGAAATATACGGGATGTCCCCATCAGGCCCAGAATGTGGACATCCCTTTACAGAATCATAATATCCCTACAGTGCAGAAACAGCCCATTAGGTCTGTACTGACTCTCCCTCAGAGTATCTTACCCAGGCCCTATTCCTGCAAAGGGGAGCCGATGGCCTAGTGGTATTATCGCTGGATTATTAATCCAGTAACTTTCTGGGGACCGGGGTTCAAATCCTGCCATGGCAGATGGTGGAATTTGAATTCCATAAAAAAAATCCAGAATTAAGAATCTACTGATGAAACCGCTGTTGGAAAAACCCATCTGGTTCACTAATGTCCCTTTAGGAAGGAAATCTGCTGTCCATATCTGGTCTGGCCTACATGTGACTCCAGAGCCACAGCAATGTGGTTGACTCTTAACCACCCTCTAAACAAGAGCAACCAGGGATGGGCAATAAATGTTGGCCAGTCAGCGACGCCCATGTCCCACGAATGAATAACAAATAACCCAAGCATTTATCCTGCTCATTCACCTAACCTGCACATCTTTGGACACTAAGGGACAATTTACCATGGCCAATCCACCTAACCTGTACATCTTTGGACACTAAGGGACAATTTAGCATGGCCAATCCACCTAACCTGTACATCTTTGGACACTAAGGGACAATTTAGCATGGCCAATCCACCTAACCTGTACATCTTTGGACACTAAGGGGCAATTTAGCAATCCACCCCAACCTATACATCTTTCGAAGATGTGGGGAGAAAAATAAATTATTTTGGGAGTGTTTCCCCCTTCTGGAAAGAGTTTCCTTCATTGATGCAGTCTGTACTTCCAAGAACGAAGCGGATTTAGAGAGAGAGGGTGAGAGAGAGAGACGTTCTTTCCAAAATGGCGGTGGTCCATCAATAATCAAGACCCAGAACCTCTTGGGGATTTGGAGGAGCAGGGTGGATTCATCCGCTATACCAGAATCCTCGGGTGGCGAAGTGACTGAGGTGTGTTTGATTATAATTGCTATGCTCCCCTTTCGTTGCAGGGCTGGTAAAGCTAGGCATTCACTGCATTACGGGACAGAAGGTTGCAATAAAGATTGTGAACCGGGAGAAGCTGACCGAGTCCGTCCTCATGAAGGTGAGAATCCCACCGACTGCTCGTCTCAAAGAGCATTACCACTGAGCTGTGTTCCTCGTGTGAGGGGAGAATGTTTTTTTCTTTTAAATTTACACAGTGAGTGATCAGGACCTGGAACGAGTGGCCTGAGAGAGCGTGGATCCAATCCTGGCTCTCCAGGAGGGAACAAATGCTTAGGATCATAGAATCCCTACACTGCAGAAGGAGGCCATTCAGCCCATTAAGCCTGCACCTACAACAATCCCACCCAGGCTCTAAACCCATAACCCCCATGTAATTATCCTGCTAATCCTCCTGACACTATAGGGGGCAATTTAGCATGGCCAGTGCACCTAACCTACACATCTTTGGACACTAAGGGGCAATTCAGCATGGCCACTCCACCTAACCTACAGACCTTGTGGGAGGAAACCCACACAGACACGGGGAAAAAGTGCAGACTCCACACAGACAGTCACCCAAGGCTGGAATTGAACCCAGGTCCCTGGCACTGTGAGGCAGCAGTGCTAAGCACTGTGCCACCCACTGGCAGGGCTACAGAGAAAATAGGGGGAAGGTATGGGTGTGGTGGCATTAGCTGAAATGCTCTTGCAGAGAAAGCTGGAACAGATCCAATGGGTCGAATGGCCTCTTTCTGTGCTGTAATCACCCTCAGACTCATTTCTTCCGAGTCTTTTCCTGTTGCAGTTTTATCTTCTGTTTCAGCAGGAGTCTGGGATGCCCGCGAGATTTAAGAGGAGGTTTTGAAACTATAATGGGCGAATAAGATTTTTCCTCTAGGAGGCAGTAGTTGGGGTGGGCGGGGACGGTTGGAGCTATAGATTTAAGGTTAGGGCTAAGGAGAGGGATTAAGGAAAATGTTTCTGCTGAGAAGATTGGTGGAGCACAGAATATTTTGCCGCAGTTTGAAGCAGAGGAGATTGAAATACCATGAATACTCGGAGCAGCGACAAGGTTTTAGAGAGAGAGAGGGATTCACTTTTTTATATTGCTGGCACAAAAGAACCAGCAATGGGCTGAATGGCCTCCTCCTGTTGCAAACATATCAAGGACTAGCAGATTGGTGCCCTAAACCAAGTGCCTTCTTCATGAATGAGCCCAGGGTGGCACAGTGGTTAGCACTGCTACCTCACAGTGCCAGGGACCCGGGTTCAATTCCAGTCTCGGGTCACTGTCTGTGTGGAGTTTGCATGTTCTCCCCGTGTCTGTGTGGGTTTCTTCTGGGTGCTCTGGTTTCCTCCCACACTCCAAAGATGTGCAAATGAGCCATGCTACATTGCCCCTTAATGTCTCAAGATGTGCAGGTTACGTGGATTAGCCATGCTAAATTGCTCCTTAGTGTCCAAAGATTTGCAGGTTAGGTGGATTGGCCATGCTAAATTGCCCCTTAGTGTCCAAAGATGTGCAGATTAGGTGGATTGGCCATGCTAAATTGCCCCTTAGTGTCCAAAGATGTGCAGATTAGGTGGATTGGCCATGCTAAATTGCCCCTTAGTGTCCAAAGATGTGCAGATTAGGTGGATTGGCCATGCTAAATTGCCCCTTGGTGTCCAAAGATGTGCAGATTAGGTGGATAGGCCATGCTAAATTGCCCCTTGGTGTCCAAAGATGTATAAGTTAGGTGGATTGGCCATGCTAAATTGCATTAGGGTAAGTATGTGGGGTTACGCGATAAGGCGGGGGTGGGATTGTTGTCAGTGCAGACTTGTGATGGGCCGAATGGCCTCCTTCTGCACTGTAGGATTTGATGATTCTATGATTGTAAGATTGACAGCTGGCTGGTTAACCAGCCAAAGGAGTCTCACAGTGAAAGTCAGGTCCAAGACTGAGCAGACTGTACTTATAGCTGAGTTCACGAGCTGCTGTTAGGGAGGGAAATCCAGGATTTTGACCCAGCGACTGCGAAGGAACTGTTGATGTATTTCCAAGTCAGAATGTGTGAGTGGCTTGGACGGGAACTTGCAGGTGGTGGGTGTTCCCATGTATCTGCTGCCCTTGTCCTTCTAGATGGAAGTGGCCGTGGGTTTGGAAGGTGCTGTCTAAGGATCTTTGGTGAATTGCTGCGGTGCATCTTGTAGACGGTACACACTGCTGCTAGTGAGCATCGGTGGTGGAGGGAGTGGATGTCTGTGGATGTGGTGCCAATCAGGTAGCTGCTTTGTCCTGGATGGTGTTAAGCTTCTCGAGTGTTGTTAGCGCCGCACCCATCCAGGCAAGTGGAGCATTTTCCATCACATCCCTGACTTGTGCTTTGCAGATCATGGACAAGCTTAGTTGATTAGGTTTAGGGCGGCATGGTAACACAGTGGTTAGCACTGCAGCCTCATAGTGCCAGGGACCCGAGTTCAAGCCCAGCCTCGGGTCACTATCTGTGTGGAGTTTGCACTGTCTGCATGGGTTTCCTCCGGATGCTGCGGTTTCCTCCCACAGTCCAAAGATGTACAGGTTAGGTGGATTGGCCATGCTAAATTGCCCCTTGATGTCCCAAGATGTGTACGTTGGGTGGATTGGCCATGCTAAATTGTCCCTTAATGTCAAAAGATGTACACGTTAGGTGGATTGGCCATGCTAAATTGCCCATTGATGTCAAAAGATGTACAGGTTAGGTGGATTGGCCATGCTAAATTGCCCATTGATGTCCCAAGATGTGTAGGATGTGATGTGTCGATGTGATGAAATGTTAAATCCTACCCGAGATCAATGGACCTTCCCGTGCTCCGCCCCTCGCCCATTCCAATCCCCGTGGTGGGTGGGGCAGAAAGAACCCAGTTTCCTCAGCCCTTGTTCCAGAGACCAATCTCATGAACATTGCCTCCAGGACAAGTATATTCCTCGTCAGATCCAGAGACCCAATCTGCATCTTTCACTCCAGGTCAGGGAATTGCTTATTTGGAGAGCTGTCACACACCCGATGGGCTGAACAGCCTCCTTCTCCATTACAAGGATTCTGTGCGGCCCTGAGGGAGAAATGGAATCGAGCGACAAATCCGCCTTGGTCTAGTCCGAATAGTGCAGCGGGCCAGAGGGGCCAAATGGCCTCCTCCGGCTCTGCTGTGTTGTCCAGTGCTCAGCCCCATCACTGCCTCCTACTGCCGGGATTGAGTATGACAGGATTGTCCTTTCTGTTTTACCGTAGGTGGAACGAGAGATTGCCATTTTGAAGTTGATCGAACATCCTCACGTCCTGAAGCTCCACGACGTCTATGAAAATAAGAAATATTTGTAGGTATTATATTTTTCGCTTGTTTTATGGTGTGTGCAATTCTCACTGGTCTCCCCGGAGCGGCAGTGGGTATCTCTGAGTCGGTCAGATGTAGAGCTGGTTTCGCCCGGATGTTAGAACCCCAGTGTTGTGGCTCAGTGGTTAGCACTCCTGCCTCCCAGTCAGAAGGTTGTCAGTTCCATGCCAATGTTCCCCACCTGGTCCTGGAGGTGTATGTTATGGGCCGCACGGTGGCACAATGGTTAGCATTGCTGTCTCACAGCGCCAGGGACCTGGGTTCGATTCCTGGCCATGAGTCACTGGCTGTCAGATTCTGTACATTCTTAACAGTGCTAACCACCGTGACTATTTATGCAGGTTCTCCCCATGTCTGCATGGGTTTCCTCTGGGTGCTCCGGTTTCCTCCCACAATCCAAAGACCATCACTCACCTGATGAAGGAGTGGCACTCCAAAAGCTCATGATATCAAATAAACCTCTTGGACTTCAATGGTGTTGTAAAACATCTTAGTGTGCCCACCCCAGTCCACCGCTGGCATCTCCACACCAATCCAAAAATGTGTAGGTTAGGTGGATTGGCCATGCTAAATTATCCCTTAGTGTTCAAAGTTGTGCAGGTTAGGTGGATTGGCCATGCTAAATTACCCCTTAGTGCCCAAAGATATGAAGGTTAGGTGGGTTGGCCGTGCTAAATTGCCCCTTAGTGTCCAAAGATGTGCGGGTTAGGTGGATTGGCCATGCTAAATTGCCCCTTAGTGTCCAAAGGTGCACGGGTTAGGTGGATTGGCCATGCTAAATTGCCCCTTAGTGTCAGGGGAATTAGTAGGATAAATACATGGTGTTACGGGGATAAGGCCTGGGTGGGAATGTTGTCGATGCAGGCTTGATGGGCTGAATGGCCTCCTTCTGCACTGTAGGGACTCGATGATTCCAGAACAGCGGACAAATTGCAGAGGTTTAACCGAGTATGACAAAAATAAATCCCTTTCACCAAAACCAGAGCAAACAGAAGGAAATGTCGTAGCTTTGAGTTTTAAAAAAAAAAGGCCGATAAGGAAAAAGCGGAGGAGATAAATAAACCAATCGGCCAAATCTCCCAGTGTGCGGGATTGCTTAAAAAAATAGAAATCTTGCAGGAAGAAGTCGTTGTCGCAATTTCTCTATTAACGAAGCGATGAATATCAGAACAACACAGGAAACTCAGAGAGAGAGAGAGAGAGAGAGAGAGGGGGAAACAACAGCCTGAGTGGGGGAAGAAAAAATTACTATTTATTCATGGAAATGGGATATGTGTGTCGCTGGCTGGGCCAACGTTTATTGTCCATCCCTAATTACCCTTGAACTGAGCGTCTCACTCCAGAGGGTGAATGAGAGTCAACCACATTGCTGTGGCTCTGGAGTCACAGGTAGGCCAGACCAGGTAAGGACGGCAGATTTCCTTCCCTGAAGGACATTAATTGAACCAGATGGGATTTTCCGACAATGGTTTCATGGTCATCAGAAGATTCTTAATTCCAGAATTTTTAAAATTGAATTCCACCATCTGCCGTGGTGGGATTCGAACCCAGAACATTATCTGAGTTTCTGGATCAATAATCTAGCGACTAGTACCACTAGGCCTCCCCAGAAGGTCAAGGCTACTGCCTTAAAACAACAGTAATGTTTAAAGGATAGCTACAAGGTGAAAAAAACAGCTCTGGATGGAAAATGAGAAGAGCCAGGAGCATTTTGGATAAGAAAATGGCTAAAGCAGATCCAAGAGTGGGAATCTCGGAGGAGACAACTTCTAGTTTACAGCAAAGCTAAATAAGGAAGCGGGAGAAGTAGAAGTTGATAAATATTTTCTTCGTCTTTGGGTCATCTGCTGGTGAAACTCTCCACGGCCACCGTGTAGATCAATGTTTGACAACATTTAGTACAACGTTGAATGGGTTTGATGGATAATTTAAACTCCCAAGCTGTGGAAAGCCCACATCCCTCCGAGAAGATCTAGCTATCCCCCCCACTAAAAGTGTTGAGGGCAACAGAAGACCCCAGAGTGAGATAGATGCCCCATCTACATCAATGGGGACAAAGTAGAAAGGTTCAAGAGCTTCAAGCTTCTAGATGTCCAGATCACCAACAACCTCTCCTGGTCCCCCCACACCAACACTATAGTTCAGAAAGCCCACCAATGCCTTTACTTTCTCAGGAGACTAAGGAAATTTGGCACGTCAACTACAACGCTCATCAACTTTTACAGATGCACCATAGAAAGCATTCTTTCTGGTTGTATCACAGCTTGGTATGGGTTCCCGCTCTGCCCAAGACCGCAAGGAACTACAAAGGGTCATGAACGTAGCCCAATCCATCACACAAACCAGCCTCCCATCCATTGACTCCGTCTACAGATCTTGCTGCCTCGGAAAAAGGAGCCAGCATAATTAAGGACCCGGACATTCTCTTTTCCACTTTTTTCCACTGGGGAAAATATGTAAAAGTCTGAGGTCACATACCAACTAACTTCTGCTGCTGTCAGAATTGGAATGGGCCTAACTTGCATTAAGTTGATCTTTCTCTACACCCTAGCTATGACTACATTCTGCATTTCCTTCTCCATGAATGGTATGCTTTGTCTGTATGGCACACAAGGGACAATACTTTTCATTCTACGCTAATGCATGTGGAGTAATAAATCAAATCAACAGACAGAGGCCCCACAGCAAAGGAGGCAATACTCAAGTGAGCCAGAAGATGGTAGCAGCCATGTCCACTCAACAAAATGGAGAAGCCAAAGGGAAGTTAGTGCGGGAGGAAGGGATAGCTAAGAAGAAGCTGAAATTGAGCATTTCTGAAAGTGAAGCTGTTCTGCTGGAAAACGTTCGTAACACCGCTGAACTGGAAGATTCGAAGCACAAGATTCAAGCTGAGTGTATACCTTTAAAAGCCCGCGATAAGCTGAAATGCCCAATGAACCGAGTTCTTCAAGATCTGAACCTTTCAGAAACAACACAAAAACAAGTTCAAGGAGGAAGTAACACAGAAAAAGGCATGCCAAGGATTTGTGACCCTGAGACATTCCTGAGGTAGCTACGCAAAAATGTGAGAAGCTACAGAGGACATTAAATATTACTATTTTTCAATTAATTTGTGGGACACGGGCCTCGCTGGCTGGGCCAGCATTTATTGCCCTTCCCTAGTTGCCCTTGGAGGGCAGTTGAGAGTCAACCACATTGCTGTGGCTCTGGAGTCACATGTAGGCCAGACCGGGTAAGGACGGCAGATTTCCTTCCCTAGAGGGCATGAGTGAACCAGATGGGTTTTTCCAACAATGGTTTCATGGTCATCAGTAGATTCTTAATTCCAGATTTTTAAGAATTGAATTCAAATTCCACCATGGTGGGATTCGAACCCAGTCCCCGAACCTTAGCTGAGTTTCTGGATTAATAGTCTGGCAATAATACCACTAGGCCATCACCTCTTCCTCTTCACTAGAACTATCAGTAGCAACACAATGATGCACTGAAGTGTAGGGTCAGTTGTCAAGAGGTCACCAAGAAAATAAATGATCGAAAGAGCAGTTCATTGTCCTTCAAGATCAAATGCAAAAGGAATGCCAAAGAGACTTGAGGTGGGGGAGAAGGGATAGCAAGGAAATATTGTATTGCAAATAGATCTGCTCCGTTAGAAGTGAGGGAATTTTCATTTTGAGAATACAGGGGGATGTTATATTGCCTGCATGTCACTGTAATGTGAGATGCTCAGCAGAGAAAGGGTTAACGTGGGACTGGAGAACCATCCACAGTACTATGTATCGCATCACATGGGAATAGCCTAAGAGAACACTCTAGAAGGAACCTGCATGGAGACAATAGCACCAGGCATGCCAGTAACTGGGATCTGTACATTAATAAAGATTAATAATCAGAAATTCATGCTTAAACAAACAAGTTTCAAGCAAACCCATGATATAAAAAGAACTACTGGTACAGGGACGAAGAGGCAAAGGCCTCTCAGTGTGTTGCTAAGGATACTGGAACATGGGACCTGGAGACAGAGAGGCCTCTCAGCGTATTGCTCAGGGAAGTGGTACAGGGGCTTGGAGACAGAGGCCTCCCAGTGTGTTACTAAGGGCCCTGGTACCTGCAGCCTGGAGAGAGAGGCCTCTCAGTGTGTTAGTAAGGGCACTGGAATAAGGGGTCTGGAGGCGGAGGCCTCTCAGTGCATTGCCAAGGGTACTGGTACCTGGGGCCTGGAGAGAGAGGCCTCTCAGTGTGTTGCCAAGGGCACCAGTACCTGGGGCCTGGAGACAGAGGCCTCTCAGTGTGTTGCCAAGGGCACCAGTACCTGGGGCCTGGAGACAGAGGCCTCTCACTATGTTGCTAAGGGCACTGGTACCTGGGGCCTGGAGACAGAGGCCTCTCAGTGCCTTGGCAATGGTGCCAAGTGTGTGAGGAGCCTTTCATATTCCCAATGACCAAAGTATCTGCTTCTGAGGCAACTCATTTTGCAAAGTGTCCTGCAATGATTTTATTCCCAGTGAACTTTCCTTTTTTTTTCAGGTACTTAGTGTTAGAACATGTGTCTGGAGGGGAGCTGTTTGATTACCTCGTCAAAAAGGGAAGGCTCACACCAAAAGAAGCCCGCAAATTCTTCCGACAAATTATATCAGCGTTGGATTTCTGTCACAGTCACTCTATATGGTGAGGAAACATTTTTACAGTTTTTGGGAATCTCCCTCGGGTACAGGACCCTCTCTCTGTCTCTCTCTCTCGCTACTCAAGGCACTGAGTGTACGATAGGTTGCTATTACACAACAGCACGGTGGCACAGTGGTTAGCACGGCTGCCTCACAGCGCCAGGCACCCAGGTTCAATTCCTGGCTTGGGTCATTGGCTGTGTGGAGTCTGCATATTCCTCCCATGTCTACATGGGCTTCCTCCGGGTGCTCCGGTTTCCTCACACAGACCGAAAGACGTGCTGGTTAGGTGCTAAATTCTCCCTCAGTGTACCCGAACAGGCGACTATGGGATTTTCACAGCCACTTCATTGCAGTGTTAATGTTAGCCTACTTGTAATCAATGAACTATAAACAGGCCCTGACCAGATGCTCAGTGATCTATCAAAGCTCAACCATCTCCTCACACACAAAGATAACATTTATTCTTCATCTTGAGATTCACTAAGAGCATTAAGAGACAATCACATAGACACAGTTATCCCTTCCCAAAGGGACATTAATGGACTCACTGTGTTACTACAACACTTCATGGTCATTTTGCAGATTTACTTCTTTTATTCATTCGTGGGACATGGGCGTCGCTGGCTGGGCCAGTATTTATTGCCCATCCCTAGTTGCCTGAGGGCAGTTAAGAGTCAACCACATTGCTGAGGCTCTGGAGTCACATGTAGGCCAGACTGGGTAAGGACGGCAGATTTCCTTCCCTAAGGGACATTAGTGAACCAGATGGGTTTTTCCAACAGTGGTTTCATGGTCATCAGTAGATTCTTAATTCTACTGATCTGTCACGGCAGGATTCGAACCCAGGTCCCCAGAACATGAGCTGAGTTTCTGGGTTAATAGTCTCATGACAATATCACTAGGCTATCGCCTCCCTATGTAACTGATATAAGTTATTAAATTTATCTAATGCAGACTTGTAGGAATTCTATGATTTTACAACTTGGTATGGTGCGATTCGAACTCGAGATTGTTTTATATTTTATATGCTTAATTTTCCTCACAGCCATGCAGGTATGACTCTATTTTCTATATGCCCGGGAAGTTTATTTACATAATCTTGTGCAATGATTCAAAGTGTCCATACCAGCTCAGAGGAGCAACTATGATATCTGTTTACTTAGCTCTGAGTCAACACCCAGGCTTAATCACGCACCATGGGCATAGATCAGATTCCTAACTCATATAAATACAGAGCTACTGATGCAAAAAACACGACAGTGACCTTACATAGAAATCAAATGCCCACAGTGCAGAGGGAGACTATTCGGACCATGGAGTCTGTACCAATTGTTACCCATCCCCACCCCATTCCATTAACCCCACACATTTACCCCACTAATCCCCCTAACTTACACGTCTTTTGACACTAAGGGGCAATTTAGCATGGCCAATCCACCTAATCTACACATCTTGGGACACTAAGGGGCAATTTATTACAGCCAATCCTTTGGATTGTGGGAGGAAACCCACGCAGAGATGGGGAGAATGTGCACAGACAGTGACCCAAGCCGGGCATGGCCAATCCACCTTGAACCGACACACCTTGGGATGCTAAGGGACAATTTAGCATGAGAGGAAACCGGAGCACCCGGAGGAAACCCACGCAGACATGGGGACAACGTGCAGACACCGCGCGAGCAGGCTGAAATCGAACCCGGGTCCCCGGCGCTGTGAGGCAGCAGCGCCAACCACCGTGCCACCTCTCAATATTCCATAAATTAAAGAATGTGTTGTCCGGAGGATGGTTTGACAGAGGCTTTGTGGGGAAACAGTAAGTGAGACAGCGTGGAGAAAGAGGGAGGTGGGGGTGGAATTAGCTGATTAACTCTCGCAGTGGGGGGGGCAGCAGGGAGGTGATGGGCTGGAGTCGCCCCTTTGGACGCTGTAACCATTCTCGGATTCCCGCGAGTGCCTCGAAAGAGCGGCTTTACACGCTGGGGATTAGTGGGATTTTCCCGATATCCCAGGGTCCTCAGAAGCTATAAACAGCACGCTGTGATTCACGACCGTGGCAGGCAGCTTTTGGAGTAATCCTTTCTTCAAATCACAGCCCCAGGGACTCGTAGTAATTACTGCGTGGGGGCAGGCTAATAACATCCCTGACAGCGCAGAAGCGTCAGGGCAGGACTGGGTGATGGATGGGGCTGTATTTTAATTGAAGCGCTGTATCGCGGCTGTGCCGGCTGGGACGCCTGGAGCCCTGCGCGCTGCTTTAATTCGATCTCATCTCCCCACCGGCAACAACAGACAGCAACAGCCCTCCTTAACCCCGTCAGTGCCGGCTGCAATTCCTGAGCGAGAGGGGGCTGTCTACTGACAGGGGAAACAGATAGGGAGAGAAACGACTTCGATTTCAAACACGGGACCAGAGGCGGAGACGAGATGCATTTTTGTTTAAAAACGCAGCGAGTTGTTGTGATCCAGGGTGCGCTGCCTGAAGGATTTATAGGTGCGGGGGATTGGCGGGGTGATCACGAGGGATTTCGGGGATGGAACCTGGGTGGGATGCTCTGTCGGAGAGTCGGTGCAGACCCGATGGGCCAAATGGCCTCTTTCTGTGCTGTATGAGTCATCATCGAATCCCTCCAGTGCAGCAGGAGGCCATTCAGCCCATCAAGCCTGCACCGACTCCGGCCCTATCCCCACAACCCCATCTATTTCCCCGGCTAATCCCCCTGACTAAGGGCCAATTTAGCACGGCCAATCCACCTAACCCGGCACGGCGGCGCAGTGGTTAGCACCGCTGCCTCACAGTGCCAGGGACCCGGGTTCGGTTCCCGGCTCGGGTCGCTGTCTGTCTGTGTGGAGTTTGCACATTCTCCCCGTGTCTGCGTGGGTTTCCTCTGAGTACTCCGGTTTCCTCCCACAGTCCGAAGGTGTGCAGGTTAGCTGGATTAACCATATTAAGTTACCCCTTAGTGTCCAAAGATCAACAAAAATCCACCCCCCCCCCCCCAATTTCTCTGTGTTATGTAAGATTGTGAATAGGCCTCAGGGATCCTGCACTCCGATAATCCAGAACCCAGTGAGTGTCTCTAACTCCTCTTCCATTGTCCCCTGCAGCCACAGAGACCTGAAACCGGAAAACTTACTCCTGGACGAGAAGAATAACATCCGGATTGCGGACTTTGGAATGGCTTCTCTGCAGGTTGGCGACAGTCTGCTCGAGACCAGCTGTGGGTAAGAGGTTGCCTTGTGAACCTTGGCTTTGGTCTAAGGCCATTCTTTATCCCACCAACAACTGAAATGGTCGCTACTGTGGCTATTTGTGGGATCTTGCTGTGCGTAACTCAGCCGCTGTGCAATGGCGACATTTTGAGGGTCCTTTATTGCCCATAACTCTTTGGGATGTCCTGAAGCCATGGAAAGGCGCTATTGAGAGCAGGTCTACTAATCTTTTGAGCTTGTGGTTGTCTGCACAATCTATCGCTCTGTTGTGGATGTTTTTAGCCTTCTGAACCTCAAACCCCCCCCCCGACTCTTCCCAAACCATCTCCTCCACCTCCCCCCCCTCCCAGTGTGGGCTCTGTTTGGGGAGGGGGGGTATAATTGCCGGGTATTGGGTGTCCTTCATTACTCCACCCTCCCACCCCCACCCCTCCACCTCCAGCGGCCGTTTATCATCTCTAAGCTTAGAGATCAAAAGACGCGGGCCTCCGGACTGTACACCACCACAGGACTCGGCTGGTGACCTGAGGAGAGGAGACTCTCCGAGGCGCGTAAGGTCTCCGAGGTGAGGAGGCCCACCTCACGTTTACATGGAGGGTATCCTAACCGCTGGGCGGCGCAGTGTTTAGCGCTGCTGCCTCAAAGCGCCAGGGACCCGGGTTCGATTCCCGGCTTGGGTCACTGTCTGTGCAGAGTCTGCATGTCCTCCCCGTGTCTGCGTGGGTTTCCTCCGGGTGCTCCGGTTTCCTCCCACAGTCCGAAAGATGTGCTGGTTAGGGTGCATTGGCCATGGTAAATTCTCCCTCAGTGTGACCCGAACAAGCACTGGAGTGTGGCGACTAGGAGATTTTCACACTAACTTCATTGCAGTGTTAATATAAGCCTTACTTGTAAATGAACTTAAAACTTAAAAAACTGCCTTCATGTAGCGCCCTTTTCCAAAAATGTCTCAAAGCACTTTACAGCCAATGAAGTGTTTTCACTGTTGTTGTGGTGTAGGAAATTGGGCGGCCATCTTGTGCACAGCAAGCTCCCACAAGCTGCAGAGGATTACAACCTGATGGATCTGGTCGAACGGCCAGGAGACGGGAAGGTTCCTCGACCCTGCTTCGAAATAGCACCTCGGAATCTCCGACATGAGGGGGTGGACGACAGGAATTGGGTTTAATGTTTCTTCTGAAAAGCAGGCATGTCCCTCGCTCGTGTGTCAGTCTGGAATTTGCACTCAGGTCTCTGGGGTGGTCATCGCAATCCCAGCTTTCAGAGACTTGACGCCAGAATTTTCCAGACCCACCGCCCCAGCCGGAGAAACCTATGGCAGGGGTTGACTTTAGTGGGACTGGAAGAGCCCACCCTGAGACGCGGCCCACCAAACTACAGGCGTGAAGGAGCTTGGGATGTTTGTCCAGATCAAAATCACAAGAGCCGGAGTAGGCCATTCGGCCCTCGAGCCTGACCCCCCCATTCAATAAGACCGTGTGTGGCCTTAACTCCACATTCCTGCCTGTCCCCCACATTGAAGGAACTCCTTCAGTGGAGAAAATAAAAATATAACAAAACTCAACTCCAATTTACAAATCAAATGAAGAAACTTCATTACCCCAAACTTGAGGCCTCACCCTGGGCCATTCCAAATTTTCCCACAAGATGCGGTGCTGGGCAGATGGAGTTTAACCCTGATTAGTGTGAGGTGATTCATTTTGGTAGGACAAACTTGAATTACAGGGTCAACGGCAGGGTTCTGAGGAATGTGGAGAAACAGAGAGATCTTGGGGTTCATATCCACAGATCTCTGAAGGTTGCCACTCAAGTGGATAGAGCCGTGAAGAAGGTTTATGTTGTGTTAGCGTTTATTAACAAGTTTAAGAGCTGTGGGGTTATACAGGACCTTAGACCACATTTGGAATATTGTGTGCAGTTCTGGTCACCTCACTATAAGATAGATGTGGAGTGAGTTCAGAAGAGATTGACCAGATGCTGCCTGGTTTGGAGGGTAGGTCTTAAGAGGAAAGATTGAGGGAGCTGGGGCTTTTCTCTTTAGAGCAGAGGAGGATGAGAGGCGACTTAATAGAAGTTGATAAGATGATGAGAGGGATCGATAGAGTGGACATTCAGAGACTATTTCCTCAAGTGGGTGTAGCTGTTACTAGGGGGCATAACTATAAGGTTCATGGTGGGAGATATAGGAGGGATGTCCGAGGAAGATTCTTCACTCAGGGAGTGGTTGGGGTGTGGAATGCACTGCCTGCTGTGATAGTGGAGTCGGACACTTTAGGAACTTTCAAGCGGTTATTGGATAGGCACATGGAGCACACCAGAATGATAGGGAGTGGGATAGCTTGATCTTGGGTTCAGACACAGCTCGGCACAACATTGAGGGCCGAAGGGCCTGTCCTGTGCTGTACTGTTCTATGTTCTAATTCCCCAACATGATCTAATTTATAGTGAGTCAGATGACCATCACATCATTCTGTCATTGGTTACATGGTTTACTGGGTCAGCTGACCCTTACAGCTTGCTATTATCGGTCACGTTACAACAGATCTAATGTTACCACCGGTTACATTTGAACACCCCATAACCCTCATCGTCCTTAGTCAATCGAACGTCTGTCTCATTCAGCCTGGAATATATTCAGGAACCCAGCTCCTACTGCTGTCTGAGGGAGAGAATTCCACAACCCTCAGAGACGCAGAGAGTGGAATTTTCTTGTCCTGATCGCCATGGGAACCATAGCCGGTCGGACACGGACTACGCAAAGGTCCATTCCCATCGGGTGAGATTTTCCAGGCTTGGAGTGAGCACGGAATCCTTTCTTCATCTTCTTGGTACAATTCTAATCACCCTGTTATAGAAAGGATATTATTAAACTAGAAAGTGTGCAGCAAAGATTTACTAGGATGCTACCGGGACTTGATGGACTGAATTATAAGGAGAGGCTGGATAGATTGAGACTTTTTTCCCTGGAGCGTAGGAGGCTGAGGGGCGATCTTATAGAGGTCTACAAAATAATGAGGGGCACAGATCAGCTAGATAGTCAATATCTTTTCCCAAAGGTAGGGGAGTCTAAAACTAGAGGGTATAGGTTTAAGGGGAGAGGGGAGAGATACAAAAGGGTCCAGAGGGGTAATTTTGTCACACAGAGGGTGGTGAGTGTCTGGAACGAGCTGCCAGAGGTGGTGGTAGAGGTGGGTACAATTTTGTCTTTTAAAAATCATTTGGACATTTATCTGACCTTCCTTCTTTTTCTGTGCAGTTCTCCACATTACGCCTGTCCGGAGGTCATCAGGGTAAGTTTCTTCCTCAGATTAGGTTTTGTTTTTGACATGGGGCTGTTGTTGAGCCTGCACGTTGTGCCGATGTCCGCGGGGTTTACACAAACCAAACCCTTCGACTGTCCTTCCTGGAGATTAATGTTAGCTTTAATTATTAGTGCCTGGGGTGGGCAGGTCTCTGACAGTGATCAGCATTCATTGCCCACCCTTAATTGCCCCTTGAGAAGGTGGTGGTGAGCCGCCGTCTTGTGCGGTTGCAGTCCATGTGGTGCAGGTACGCCCAGGGTACTTTCTCTGTAGCAGTTTGATACGACTGAGAGTCTCACACTGACCATCTCAGAGGGTGGCACGGTAGCACAGTGGTTAGCACTGTTGCTTCACAGCTCCAGGGTCCTGGGTTCGATTCCCGGCTCGGGTCACTGTCTGTGTAGAGTTTGCACATTCTCCTTGTGTCTGTGTGGGTTTCCTCCGCGTACTCCAGTTTCCTCCCACAGCCCAAAGATGTGCAGGTTAGGTTGATTGGCCATGCTAAGAAATTGCCCCTTAGTGTCCAGGGATGCGCAGGTTAGAGGGATTAGTGGGTATAATATATAGGGTTATGGGAGTAGGGCCTAGGTGGGATTGTGTTCGGTGCAGACTCGATGGGCCGAAGGGCCTCTTTCTGCACTGTACGGTTCTATGGAATTTAGGAATCAACCAAATGAGATGGATTGGCCATGCTAAATTGCCCCTCAGTGCCCTAGGATCTTCAAGATAGGTGGACTGGCCATGCGAAATTGCCCCTTAGTGTCTAAAGATGTGCAGGTTAGATGGATTGGCCGTTCCTCATACGACAAGCTCTTCATTCCAGGGATCATTCTTGTGAACTTCCTCTTTACCTTAGATCCCCCGAGCTGTTAGTCTTCTGACCAATGTGGGACCTTGTTAAAGTCCTTGCAGAAACCCACATGAGCTGCATCGAGCTCCCATCTCAAAAAACAAACTCAATCACGTTAGTCAGACGCAGCCTGATCTTACCATATCCACGCTGATTGTCCTTGACTGTTCTTGATTAATTTGTCACATAAATTACAATTTTTACTGTCCCCCAGAATTATTTCCATCAGTATTCCCACCGTGGAGGTTAGGATAACTGACCTGTAATTATTCAGGCAGTACAACTACAGTCAGAGTGGATTGGAAACACAACCACCAGTAGAATTAGTTTCAACGTATTTATTCCATCAAAAACTCTCAAAAATTGTTCAATCTTTCTCTATTTCCCCTCCGTTCTAAAGAGAACAATGCCTATTGTTCTAAACTTGCCACTTAACTGAAATCCTTCATCCTTGCTACCATCCTGACATATCACGGAATCCCTACAGTGCAGAAAGAGGCCATTTGGCCCATCGAGCCCTCACCATCTCTCCAACAGAGAATCTTAGCCAGGCCCTATTCCCTTAACACCACACATTCACCCCACTAACCCCCTAAACTATATATCTTTGGACACTAAGGGTCAATTTAGCAAGACTAATCCACCTAACCTACACATCTTTGGACCCTAAGGGGCAATTTAGTATGGCCAGCCCAAAAAACAAAGAAAGTTACAGTACAGGAACAGGCCCTTGCTGCCCGACTGAACTAAAACCCCCTACCCCTCTGGGAATCGTATCACTCTATTTCCATCCTATCCATGTATTTGTCCAGACGCCCCTTAAAACTCATTATCATATCTATCAGTCCGCCTAACCTACATGTTTTTGGACACTAAGGGGCAATTTAGCATGGCCAATCCACCCAACCTGCACATCTTTGGACACTAAGGGTCAATTTAGCATGGCCAATCCACCCTAACCTACACATCTTTGGACACTAAGGGTCAATTTAGCATGGCCAATCCACCTAACCTACACATCTTTGGACACTAAGGGTCAATTTAGCATGGCCAATCCACCTAACCTGCACATCTTTGGACACTAAGAGACAATTTAGCATGGCCAATCCACCTAACCTGCACATCTTTGGACACTAAGGGTCAATTTAGCATGGCCAATCCACCTAACCCGCACATCTTTGGACACTAAGGGTCAATTTAGCATGGCCAATCCACCTAACCTGCACATCTTTGGACACTAAGGGTCAATTTAGCATGGCCAATCCACCTAACCTGCACATCTTTGGACACTAAGGGACAATTTAGCATGGCCAATCCACCTAACCTGCACATCTTTGGACACTAAGAGACAATTTAGCATGGCCAATCCACCTAACCTGCACATCTTTGGACACTAAGGGTCAATTTAGCATGGCCAATCCACCTAACCTGCACATCTTTGGACACTAAGAGACAATTTAGCATGGCCAATCCACCTAACCTGCACATCTTTGGACACTAAGGGTCAATTTAGCATGGCCAATCCACCTAACCCGCACATCTTTGGACACTAAGGGTCAATTTAGCATGGCCAATCCACCTAACCTGCACATCTTTGGACACTAAGGGACAATTTAGCATGGCCAATCCACCTAACCTGCACATCTTTGGACACTAAGGGACAATTTAGCATGGCCAATCCACCTAACCTGCACATCTTTGGACACTAAGAGACAATTTAGCATGGCCAATCCACCCTAACCTACACATCTTTGGACACTAAGGGTCAATTTAGCATGGCCAATCCACCTAACCTACACATCTTTGGACACTAAGGGTCAATTTAGCATGGCCAATCCACCTAACCTGCACATCTTTGGACACTAAGAGACAATTTAGCATGGCCAATCCACCTAACCTGCACATCTTTGGACACTAAGGGTCAATTTAGCATGGCCAATCCACCTAACCCGCACATCTTTGGACACTAAGGGTCAATTTAGCATGGCCAATCCACCTAACCTGCACATCTTTGGACACTAAGGGTCAATTTAGCATGGCCAATCCACCTAACCTGCACATCTTTGGACACTAAGGGACAATTTAGCATGGCCAATCCACCTAACCTGCACATCTTTGGACACTAAGAGACAATTTAGCATGGCCAATCCACCTAACCTGCACATCTTTGGACACTAAGGGTCAATTTAGCATGGCCAATCCACCTAACCTGCACATCTTTGGACACTAAGAGACAATTTAGCATGGCCAATCCACCTAACCTGCACATCTTTGGACACTAAGGGTCAATTTAGCATGGCCAATCCACCTAACCCGCACATCTTTGGACACTAAGGGTCAATTTAGCATGGCCAATCCACCTAACCTGCACATCTTTGGACACTAAGGGTCAATTTAGCATGGCCAATCCACCTAACCTACACATCTTTGGACTGGGGAAGGAAACAGGGGCATGGGCAGCACACGAGGAGAATGTGCAGACTCCACACAAATTTGAACCCTCCTTTATTGCGAGGAGCAAAGGGTTAAAATTGGGAGTGATTCTGAAAAGATTGGGTGCCTGATTATACAAAGGAGGCGACTGGCTCAGTCACACAGTGAGTGCTCGCTGCTAATGGAACCTCTTACTGTGCTTTCTGTTCATAGGGTGAGAAGTACGATGGCCGGCGGGCGGATGTATGGAGCTGCGGAGTGATACTCTTTGCACTTCTGGTGGTAAGAAATCAAGGTCTTGAATATCCTTCATTTGATTAAATTTATTATAGTCAGGAAGCAAACTGGGAACACAGAGGGAAGGAGGGTGTGGAGTGGGGACACAGAGGGAAGGAGGGTGTGGAGTGGGGACACAGAGGGAAGGAGGGTGTGGAGTGGGGACACAGAGGGAAGGAGGGTGTGGAGTGGGGACATAGAGGGAGGGAGGGTGTGGAGTGGGGACACAGAGGGAAGGAGGGTGTGGAGTGGGGACACAGAGGGAAGGAGGGTGTGGAGTGGGGACACAGAGGGAAGGAGGGTGTGGAGTGGGGACACAGAGAGAAGGAGGGTGTGGAGTGAGGACACAGAGGGAAGGAGGGTGTGGAGTGGGGACACAGAGGGAAGGAGGGTGTGGAGTGGGGACACAGAGAGAAGGAGGGTGTGGAGTGAGGACACAGAGAGAAGGAGGGTGTGGAGTGAGGACACAGGGGGAAGGAGGGTGTGGAGTGGGGACATAGAGGGAGGGAGGGTGTGGAGTGAGGACACAGAGAGAAGGAGGGTGTGGAGTGAGGACACAGGGGGAAGGAGGGTGTGGAGTGGGGACACAGAGGGAAGGAGGGTGTGGAGTGAGGACACAGAGAGAAGGAGGGTGTGGAGTGAGGACACAGAGAGAAGGAGGGTGTGGAGTGAGGACACAGGGGGAAGGAGGGTGTGGAGTGGGGACACAGGGGGAAGGAGGGTGTGGAGTGGGGACATAGAGGGAAGGAGGGTGTGGAGTGAGGACACAGGGGGAAGGAGGGTGTGGAGTGGGGACACAGAGGGAAGGAGGGTGTGGAGTGAGGACACGGGTGAATGGAGGTGTGAGGTGGGCTATACAGATGGACAGGGGGGGGGATGTTTGTGGGCACACAGCCAGACAGGGCGAGGGGGTGATGGTGGGCACAGACAGACAGGGCGAGGGGGTGACGGTGGGCACAGACAGACGGGGTGAGGGGGTGACGGTGGGCACAGACAGACGGGGTGAGGGGGTGACGGTGGGCACAGACAGGCGGGGTGAGGGGGTGACGGTGGGCACAGACAGACGGGGTGAGGGGGTGACGGTGGGCACAGACAGACGGGGTGAGGGGGTGACGGTGGGCACAGACAGGCGGGGTGAGGGGGTGACGGTGGGCACAGACAGACGGGGTGAGGGGGTGACGGTGGGCACAGACAGGCGGGGTGAGGGGGTGACGGTGGGCACAGACAGGCGGGGTGA
The DNA here is from genome assembly GCF_965287045.1 of Carcharhinus amblyrhynchos. NCBI lineage: Eukaryota > Metazoa > Chordata > Chondrichthyes > Carcharhiniformes > Carcharhinidae > Carcharhinus > Carcharhinus amblyrhynchos. Next base: position 8,984,529 of record NC_137358.1, on the reverse strand, counting down.
GGGGGTGACGGTGGGCACAGACAGACAGGGCGAGGGGGTGACGGTGGGCACAGACAGACGGGGCGAGGGGGTGACGGTGGGCACAGACAGACGGGGTGAGGGGGTGACGGTGGGCACAGACAGACAGGGCGAGGGGGTGACGGTGGGCACAGACAGATGGGGTGAGGGGGTGACGGTGGGCACAGACAGACGGGGCGAGGGGGAGATGTGATTACAGTAACCATTCCCTCTGGTTCCCCACAGGGGGCGTTGCCATTCGATGATGACAACTTACGACAGTTGTTAGAGAAAGTGAAACGAGGGGTCTTCCATATGCCGCACTTTATCCCCCCTGACTGCCAGAACTTACTACGGGGCATGATCGAAGTGGATGCAGAGAAACGCCTCTCGGTCAGTAGCACGGTGCCTCACACACTCCGCCATGTCCTGTCTCTGACTCCTCAACACACAGACTCACCGTCAACACCAGACAGAGGCTGTTACCATGTTGGGGGGGGCGAGTGTTACCCCATCAGGGAGGATTATCAGTGCTATCCAATCAGGACTATCATATTACTGTATTGGGTCTGGGGGGGGGAAGGATTATCAGTGTTACCCCATTGGGAGGGGGAGAGGGATCAGTGTTACCCCATTGGGGGGGAGAGGTATCAGTGTTACCCCATTGGGAAGGGGGAGAGGTATCAGTGTTACCCCATTGGGAAGGGGGGGAAAGGTATCAGTGTTACCCCATTGGGAAGGGGGGGAAAGGTATCAGTGTTACCCCATTGGGAGGGGGAGAGGGATCAGTGTTACCCCATTGGGAAGGGGGAGAGGGATCAGTGTTACCCCATTGGGAAGGGGGAGAGGTATCAGTGTTACCCCATTGGGAAGGGGACAGGTATCAGTGTTACCCCATTGGGAAGGGGGAGAGGGATCAGTGTTACCCCATTGGGAAGGGGGAGAGGTATCAGTGTTACCCCATTGGGAGGGGGAGAGGTATCAGTGTTACCCCATTGGGAAGGGGGAGAGGTATCAGTGTTACCCCATTGGGAAGGGGGAGAGGTATCAGTGTTACCCCATTGGGAAGGGGGAGAGGTACCAGTGTTACCCCATTGGGAGGGGGAGAGGTATCAGTGTTACCCCATTGGGAAGGGGACAGGTATCAGTGTTACCCCATTGGGAAGGGGGAGAGGTATCAGTGTTACCCCATTGGGAAGGGGGAGAGGTATCAGTGTTACCCCATTGGGAAGGGGGAGAGGTATCAGTGTTACCCCATTGGGAAGGGGACAGGTATCAGTGTTACCCCATTGGGAAGGGGGACAGGTATCAGTGTTACCCCATTGGGAAGGGGGAGAGGTATCAGTGTTACCCCATTGGGAAGGGGGAGAGGTACCAGTGTTACCCCATTGGGAAGGGGGAGAGGTATCAGTGTTACCCCATTGGGAAGGGGGAGAGGTATCAGTGTTACCCCATTGGGAAGGGGACAGGTATCAGTGTTACCCCACTGGGGGGGAGAGAGGTGTTGGGGGAGGGTTTCCTCTATTTGTAGGTCGCCTCTCTGATGTTTGGTGCAGTCGCCATCTTGGTTTTCTCTATAACTGGAAATGTCTATTCTGAGTTCTCTCATTAAACGCTTTCCTTTCTCTCTCTCCTCCACAACCTACCCGCTGGCCATAGCTGGAACAGATACAGAAGCACATCTGGTATCAGTAAGTACGCACTGCGCCACAGGGAGCAGACCCAGCTCAGTGTCATGGCTCGGGCCTAAACCTTCAGCAGTCCCTCACCCAGTCACCGCCCTCTGACTGAGACTGAGACAAAGCCTCAGGCCGCAGGCTCCCCCTCCTCCCCGAGCTTGGCTTAGCCGGGCCAAACCCATATCCCATTGGGACCTTGCAGCCGGTGGGGGGGGGGGGCTTTAATCCTGGCAGTATACAGAATCCCTACAGTGCGGAAGGAGGCCATTCGACCCATCGAGCCTGTGTCAGCACCCAATCCATTTTTCTTCATTCCTTTACAATGTCTTTCCTCTGTCTCTGAATTCCCTTTGTAACTGGGAGTGGGGTGGAGGGGGGGGGGTGCTGTAACTGGGGGGGGGTGGAGGGGGAGGTGGGGGCTGTAACTGGGGGGTGGCGGAAGGTGGGGGAACAGTATTTTCCCACCACTGGAATCGTAGCCGGGAGAGGGGGGGACATGGACCGTGCAAAGATTCGTTGAGCTCAGGTGGGACTTTCCGGTCTTGGGACAGGCACGGCCGGGGGGAGTCCCGCCCGGGGAGTGTACTTGCTGTAACTGCGGGAATAGTGGGTGCTTCCTAACAGGAGGAGGTGGTGGAAGTGTGGATGTGAGGGGGGGGGGGGGGGGGGGGGTTAATTAACCCATCGCTTCCCCAGTCCCTTACTGTGAGGAGGTCTCAGGATTCTAACCACTGAGCCCCCACCGTCCCTCACTCCCTGATTAAACATCTAGACTTCACATTCCCCACTGGGGAGATGGTGGTGTAGTGGTAAAAATCGCTGGAGATAGTGAGGTTGGGGGACCTGGGTTCAAATCCTGCCAGATAAGATTCAATTAATTTAGTTTTTTTTAAAAAATCTGGAATTGAAATCGAGTTTCAGAAATGAGTGAGCAGGGCAACTATCATTGATAAACCCATCTGGTTCCCCTTTAGGGAAGGAAATCTGCCATCCTTACCCGGTCTGGCCTCCGTGTGACTCACGATGTGGAGATGCCGGCGTTGGACTGGGGTAAACGCACTAAGAAGTCTCACAACACCAGGTTAAAGTCCAACCGGTTTATTTGGTCGTAACCTCACAAGCTTGTGGAATTATTACCAAATTACTTGTAGCTTGTGGGATTACTGTCAAATAAACTGGTTGGACTTTAAGCTGGTGTTGTGAGACTCCACAGACCCGCAGCAGGGTTGATGCTGAACTGTTGCCTAAAATGGTGAAGTGAGCCACTGAGTTCAAGGGCAGTTAGGGACATTCTTGGGGACGAGTTCTCTGTCTGGGGAGTTGCCCTATCGGGGGCTGGTTCCCTAAGATAGAAGGATACCACCCCCTCCATTTCTTCCTACCCCTGCCCCGAGAAGCTTTATACTGCCCAGAACCAACCAGGGGAAGGGCGGTGCTTATTTTTAAACTGTCTTTGGGTTGCGGACCAGATTAATTCTCCCAGTCAGGTCAAGGCAAATTACTGCCGGAATCTGAAACAAGAACCGGAAAATCTCAGCAGGTCTGACAGCATCCTGTGGAGAGAGAATAGGGGCCAACGTTTCGGGTCTGGGTGACCCTTCGTCCTGACTCGGAATGTTGGCGGGTTTTTCCATTCGCTGCTCTCCCAGGGAGGCGGCAGCAAGGGACACGTGTGGGCCAGGCGGGGGTGGCGTCAGAGTTCCGTGTGGTCACCTGGCACGGTGGGATTTGGCCTCGTGTCCTTGGGGCCGGCTGAGGTCGATCGGCAGTAACGGGGCCCGTGAGGACAATCCTGAGGCCGTTGGTCTGTCGTTTCAGGGGCGGTAAGAACGAGCCGGAGCCGGAGCAGCCGATCGCGCGGAAGGTGATGATTCGGAGGTTACAGTCGGTGAGCGACATTGACCCGGACGTGCTGGACAGTATGAACTCCCTCGGCTGTTTCCGAGACAAGAACAAACTCAAGCACGACCTCCTGTTTGAGGAGTAAGTGACCCTCCTCCAGCTGCAGAATCGTACAGCCCCCTACAGTGCAGAAGGAGGCCATTCGGCCCATCGAGTCTGCACCGACGACAACCCCATCTGGACTGCAGCGATTCGAGAAGGCAGCTCACCACCAAGGGGCAATTAGGGATGGGGCAATCAATGCTGGCATAGCCAGTGATGCCCAGGCCAGTACTTAACCTGTTGCGACCTCTGCTACCCGTCGTCACAGCGGTTAGCGCTGCTGCCTCCCAATGCCAGGGACCCGGGTTCGATCCCCGACTTGGGTCACCGTCTCCCCCATGTCCGCGTGGGGTTTCCTCCGGGTGCTCCGGTTTCCTCCCGCAGTCCGAAAGACGTGCTGTTTAGGGTGCTAAATTCTCCCTCGGCGTCCCCGAGCAGGAGTGTGGCGACTGGGGGATTTTCACAGTAACTTCATTGCGGTGTTAATGTAAACCGACTAATAAATAAACTTAAAGCTGGCACTTACAGTGGAGCCCTGAGGCCGTGCCACGCTGTCAGAGGTAATGTATTTTTCTGATGAGACATTAAACCCAGGCCCCGTAGGGTAGACGCACATCCGCAGGGGAGCGCTCCCCGGTGCTCTGGGCCAATATTTATCCTTCAGTCAATGTCACATTTGTGGGAGCTTGCTGTGCACAAACCGCCCGCTGCCTCTCCGACATCCAGTGGCTTTGGAGATGGTCCAGTATGTGTGAAAGGTCTTATAAGTCTGTAAAATATAGGAGCAGAAGTGGGCCATTCGGCCCATCAAGTCTGCTCTGCCATTCAATCATGGCTGATAGGATTCTCATCCCCATTCTCCTGCCTTTTCCCTCGATCCCCTGAGTGAGCAAGATCCTATCTATCTTTGTCTTAAAGACACTCAATGACCTGGCCTCTGCAGCCCTCTGTGGCAGTGAGTTCCACAGACTCACCGCCCTCTGGCTGAAGAGATTCCTCCTCGTCTCTGTTTTAAAGGAGCGTCCCTTCACTCTGAGGTTGTGCCCTCGAGTTCTAGTCTCTCCTACTAGTGGAAACATCCTCCCTACTTCCACTCTATCCAGGCCTCTGTAGCTTTCAATTAGATCCCCCCCCCCCTTCATCCGTCTAAACTCCATCCAGTACAGACCCCAGACTCCTCAACCGCTCCCCATGTGCCCTTCATTCCCGGGATCATTCCTATATAAATGCACGTCTTTGTTTTTCCAATGCGTTCATCGATGTTTCTTGCTACTCAGGGAGAATCAGGAGAAGATGATCTACTTTCTGCTGTTGGACAGGAAAGAACGGTATCCAAGCTGTGAGGATGAAGATTTGCCTCCCAGGAATGACATTGGTAAGTCCCAGGTTACAGTAAGAATTCTCACAACACCAGGTTAAAGTCCAGCCAGTTTATTTGATAGTAAACTCGCAAGCTTTCGGAAACGGTGTTCCTTTGTCTGGTGTGTGGAAGGTTCTGATCAGAAACAGAGCATATAAAGGCACGCACAGTGTACAGAATACTGATTAGAATGCGAGTCTTTACAGTCAATCTGCTATTCAAGTCTTAGAGGTGCAGAAAGTGTGAGTGGAGATAGCATTAGGCGTAGGTTAAAGAGATGTGTATTGTCCTCAGACAAGACAGTAAGTGAGATGTTGCAAGCTCAGGCAAGTCATGGGGGTTACAAACAGTGTAACGTGAACCCAAGTTCCCGGTTGAGGCCGTCCTCATGTGTGCGGAACTTGGCTATTAGTCTCTGCTCAGCGACTCCGTGCTGTCGTGTGTCGTGAAGGCCGCCTTGGAGAATGCTTACCCGAAGGTCAGAGGAAGTCCCAGATTTACAGGGCTCCCCAGAGAGGGATGATCCCATGAACACTCTGTGTGCGCCCCCCCCTGGGAAGGCAGGCAATGGCCTAGTGGTATTATTGCTAGACTATTAACCCAGCTAACGTTCCTGGGGGAACCCGGGTTCGAATCCCACCACGGCAGATGGTGGAATTTGAATTATTAAAAAAATCTGGAATTAAGAATCTGCGGATGACGGTGAAAGCATTGTCGGGAAAAACCCCACCTGGTTCACTAGTGGGTTAGCCCTGCTGCCTCACAGCGCCAGGGACCCGGGTTCGATTCCCGGCTTGGGTCACTGTCTGTGTGGAGTCTGCGTGGGGTGAGGGGGGAGGATTTGAGGAAAAGCTTTTTTGACCCAGAGGGTGGTGAGGGTCTGGAATGCGCTGCCTGGGAGGGTGGGATGCCTCACATCCTTTTAAAAAAAAAGTACCTGGGTGAGCACTTGGCACGTCAGAACATTCAGGTACAAACTCCACTCGAGCAGGAATTGAACCCAGGTCCCTGGCGCTGTGGGGCAACGGTGTTCAGCGCTGGCGAGTGGGATTAGGTGGGCAGGTCAGGTGTTTCTCGTGCGGACTCGATGGGCCGAAGGGCCTGCCCTGCGTGCTGTGCGACTCTCTGGTTCCAGCCCGCAGGCTCGATCGGGATCTCACGCCGGTTTGTTCCGTCTCCTCTTCTTTCTCCCCAGACCCCCCCCGGAAACGCGTGGACTCGCCCATGCTGAACCGTCACGGCAAGCGTCGGCCTGAGCGGAAGTCGATGGAGGTGCTGAGTGTGACAGACGGGGGGTCTCCGGTGCCCGCTCGCCGCGCCATTGACGTGGCCCAGCACAGCCAGCGGTAGGTGGCGGCGCTGTCGATGGGTCGGTGGGGTGGGGGTAGTGCGGAGGGGTAGCCGGGGCGAGCGCGAGGTGGAGGCACAAACCTCGTGGCTCTGCCGGAAAGTTACCACCAACAGAACCACGATAAACACCACACGGCCTAACCAGGGACGGGGCTACCTAACCTGGCCTGTTGCCTTCTCCAACATGAACCCAGCCACTGAGTTTGGTGCGGCAATAGATGGAACAAGTAGCCAGCCACTTGCTAGCACAGAACTCACGTATACCTAGAAAAAGATACGTGCTGTCAAAGTTTTTCATCTCGCACTCACTGCTTTCCTGAATTTGACCTGATGAGTGCAGGGTGGAAAATTTTGATGGCATGTCCCTTTTTCTCAGCAATGTTAGTGAAAGCTTTGCCCTATGGTAGCCTTGTAGGGAAAGGATTCTGGAAAATAGTCCAGTAAGATTAGCTCATAGTTCACAGATCAAAATTAAAGCAAAGACGCTGGAATCTAAGATATTGGTGGAGTCGCTGAGATGAAATAAGACTGGGTGCAAATGGCATTCCACCCTCACCCCTTGGGACTATCTTTGTTGGAATCTCTGCACATCAGAAGGTTGCCATTGATTCCAGGCCCCTATTCCACCGTGGTTGTCTTCACCAGTCTTGGATCAATCTCCTCCTCCTGACCCGCTGCACTGTTGGGGGCTGCGGGACTTGAGAATAAAATCCAGGCCGACACTCCGGAGGGAGTGCTGCACTGCCAGAGGAGCCGTCTTATTTAGGATCAGACACTAAACAGACGTTAAGCCCATCCGCCTGCTCAGGTGGGGGAGGTCACAGATCCCAAGCTCACATCTTGAAGAAGAACAGTGGCCACCGTTCATCCCTCAGTCAACATCACTCGATAAAACCGGTCAAAACCCCCGTTAGTCTTCCTGGGAACTTCCTGTGTATAACTTGGCTGCCTCTTCTCCAACAGTAACTACTTCAGAAAGTACTTCACGTTCACTGGCTGTAAAGTGCTCTGAGACATGATGAGGTTGTGAAAGGTGCTATATAAATGCAACATCTTCCCTCTCTTCCCGTTTCTCTGTCTCTCTCTCAACCTCTCAAGCTTTTTCAACCTCTCTCAATCTCTCACTCAATTCCATTGTTCAATCACTCCCTCTGACCCTCCCTCTGATCCTCCCTCTGACCCTCCCTCTGACCCTCCCTCTGACCCTCCCTCTGACCCTCCCTCTGACCCTCCCTCTGTCCCTCTCTCTATCTCTGGCTTTCTCTCTTGTTCAATCACTCTTTCAACCTCTCTCTCTCTCAATCGCTCTCTCAATTGCTATCACTTTCTCAATCTCTTTCTTTCTGGGTCTCTGTCTCTCCTTATCTCTCTATTTCTCCCTCTCAATCACTCTCCCTTTCAACCTCTCTTTCGCAACACCTCTTTTTCTCAACACCTTTCTCTCTCTCTCTCTCTCAGCCTCTCTCTCTATCTCTATTTCTCTCTCTCTCTCTCTCTATCTCTCTCTCTCTCTATCTATCTCTCTCTCTATCTATATATATTTCTATATCTCTATCTCTCTCTATATCTCTCTCTCTGTCTCTCTCTCACCTGGGCTCTATGCAGAATGTATCCGAGTGACATGTTGCTGTTCTCTTGACCCAGGTCTCGGTCGGTGAGTGGAGCATCGTGTGGCCTGTCCTCCAGCCCCCTGAGCAGTCCCAGGGTAAGTGGATGTCAGGCATGTTCTAGCCTCGTGTACCGTGTGGAGCTCTGCAATGATGGCTGTGCTAATGTACACATGAGCTTCCCAGCTTGGGTCTGCATACATTCAGAGACATGTGCACATATGCACGCACACACAAACACACACACATTATACACTCACGCACATTGTACACTCACACACACACAAACATACACACACATATATGAACATGAGAAATAGCATCAGGAGTAGACCATTTGGGCCAACAAGCCTACTCTGCCATTCAACAAGATGGTAGTAACATTGACCTCAACAAGATGGTGCCATCCTTGACCTGAACAAGATGACACCACTGTTGACCTCAACAAGATGGTGCCAACATTGACCTTAATAAGATGGCGCCACTGTTCACCTCAGCAGTTTGGTGTCCATCTCATTTCATGCACAGAATTCGCCTCAGGGACAGGGAAAATAAAACTGAGGATCTGAACTTGCTGCAAATGTGCAGCCGGACGTCTGTCTGAGGAAACTGTGCCCCTGGCTCTGGATTTCTCCACGAGAGGAAAACATCCTCTCAGCGTCCACCTCAGAATCAAACCCACTCAGGATCTTCTAAGTTTCAATGAGATCACCCGTCATCCTTCCAAACTCCACAGAGTGTAGGCAGTAACTGCTCAACCTCTCCTCATAAAGCAAATCCCTCCATCTCAGGAATCAGCATCTTGGAACCTTCTCTGAATGGCCTCCAGTGCAGGTACAGAAATCATAGCAGGAGGAGACCATTCAGCCCATCATGTCCATGAGGTGTCCTTTCTAGTCCCATCTTCCTGCACCCAACCCATAGCCCTGTAGCTTACAGCTCTTTGGGTGTAGATCCAAGTACTCTTTAAGAGAGTTTAGGGTCTCTTCTCCCCACCAACTCAGGGTAGCAAGTTCCAGATACGCACCACCCTCTGCGTAAAAAAGTTCTTCCTCATTTCCCCTCTACACCGACTGTCACTTACCTTGAGTCTGTGTTCCCCGGTTCTAGAATCCTCCACCAAGGGGAACAACCCTGTCCAATTTATCTCTTCCCTTCATAATTCTGTACATCTCAATCATGCCACTGCTTACAGATGTGCAGGTTAGGTGGATTGTCCATGCTAAATTGTCACTTAGTGTCCGAAGGTGTGTAGGTTAGGTAGATTTGCCATGCTAAATTGTCCCTTAGTGTCCAAAGATCTGCAGGTTAGGTGGATTGGCCATGCTAAATTGTCCCTTAGTGTCCAAAGATCTGCAGGTTAGGTGGATTGGCCGTGCTAAATTGTCCCTTAGTGTCCAAAGATCTGCAGGTTAGGTGGATTGGCCATGCTAAATTGTCCCTTAGTGTCCAAAGATCTGCAGGTTAGGTGGATTGGCCATGCTAAATTGTCCCTTAGTGTCCAAAGATCTGCAGGTTAGGTGGATTGGCCGTGCTAAATTGCCCCTTATTGTCCAAAGATATGCAGGTTAGGTGCATTAATGGGGTAAATATCTAGGGTTACAGGGATAGGGCACGGGGAAGGTACTCTGTCAGAGAGGGGCCAAATGGCCTCCTTCTGCACTGTAGGTGATGCATAGAATTATAGAATCCCTTCAATACAGGAGGCCATTGAACTTGCACCGATAACATTCCCACCAAGTAACCCCGGGTATTTACCCTGCTAATCTCCCTGACCCTAAGAGGCAAATTAGTATGGCCAATCCATCTAACTTGTACATCTTGGGACACAATGGTTCTATGATTAAGTAAGGTGACCAAAACTGCATGCAGTAGTCTAGGCGTGGTCTCACAATAGGGAAGAGCCGGATTAATGTTCTACCCAGGGTCACATCCATGGATAGTGGATGCCTTGATGGTTATTTTCCAGACGTTGCTGGATTCCGGGAAAGTGCCGGAAGATTGGAAAACGGCTAATGTTACGCCGTTGTTTAAGGGTGCCAGGCAAAAGGCAGGGAATTATAGGCCTGTTAGTTTAACGTCTGTTGTAGGTAAAATGTTAGAATCCGTCATCAAGGAGGAAATAGCGAGGCATTTTGAAGGGAACTGCTTGATAGAGCAGACGCAGCACGGTTTCGTTAAGGGGAAGTCGTGTCTGACAAATTTATTGGAGTTCTATGAGAATGTGTCTAGGGCGGTGGATAGAGGAGAGCCGGTGGATGTGGTCTTTCTGGATTTTCAGAAGGCGTTTGACAAGGTGCCTCACAGGAGGTTATTGCAGAAGGTCAGGGGACAGGGAGTTGGGGGTAGGGTGTTAGCGTGGATAGACGATTGGCTGTCAAATAGGAGGCAGAGAGTGGGGGTCAATGGGTGCTATTCGGATTGGCGGATGGTGACTAGTGGAGTGCCCCAGGGGTCGGTGCTGGGGCCTCAGCTATTTACCATTTATATAGATGATCTGGAGGAGGGAACCGGGTGTAGGGTGTCGAAATTTGCTGATGACACCAAGATTGGTGGAATGGCAAATTGTGCGGAGGGTGTGGAGAGTCTACAGAAGGATCTAGATAGGCTGGGCGAATGGGCCAGGAAATGGCAAATGGAATTTAATGTTGGCAAGTGCGAGGTGGTCCACTTTGGTAGGAATAATGGTAGGAATTATTACTTACGTGGCGAAAAACTGCAGCAGGCGACGGTGCAGAGGGACCTCGGGGTCCTTGTGCATGAGTCGCAAAAACCCAGCTTGCAGGTGCAGCAGGTGGTCAGGAAGGCGAATGGGATGCTGGCCTTCATAGCGAGGGGGAGTGAATATAAAAGTAGGGAGGTCTTGCTGCGGCTGTATAGGGCATTGGTGAGGCCGCAGCTGGAGTACTGTGTGCAGTTTTGGGCACCGCACTTACGCAAGGATATTTTGGCCTTGGAGGGAGTGCAGAGGAGGTTTACTAGGCTGATACCGGAGTTGAGGGGGTTGAGCTATGAGGAGAGGCTGAATAAATTAGGCTTGTGCTCGTTAGAGTTTAGAAGAATGAGGGGAGGTCTCATTGAGACGTATAAGATGATGAATGGGATGGATAGGATAGAGGTGGAGAGACTCTTCCCGCTCAGAAAGGATAGTAGGACTAGGGGGCACAGCCTCAAGATAAAAGGGGGGCAGTTTAGAACAGAGTTGAGGAGGAACTTCTTCACTCAAAGGGTGGTGAATCTCTGGAATTCTCTGCCCGTTGAAGTGGTGGAGGCTGCCTCGCTAAATATTTTTAAGATGCGAGTTGATGGGTTTTTGATAAGAGAGGGGATTAAGGGTTATGGGGAGAGGGTGGGAAAGTGGAACTGAGCCACGACAGATCAGCCATGATCTTATTGAATGGCGGGGCAGGCTTGAAGGGCTGGATGGCCTACTCCTGCTCCTATTTCTTATGTTCTTATGAATGTTGGGGCCACACGGTGAGGGAAACCCTTTTGCCGGTGACGGTAGTAACTCACATTGCCCACTGGGGTACACTGCTGAGCCATGTGGTGCCGCCATTGCCAACAGTGACACCAGGAGGTGATCAGAGTCACTGCAGCACTGGGATTTCCTGGAATATTCAACCCAGGGACTTTGCAATGTAAGGCTGACTTCTGATCCAGTTTTTGCCAATTCTTTTTTGTTTTCCCTTCCTCCGGTGATTGCCGGCAGCTAAAAGCATCATTTTTGGGGGAACAATTTGTCCAGAGGCATTTTGCAAAAAGTCTTTTAAAAAAAAAATCATCTCTTGATGACTTGGCCCATTGGGAATACTCAAAGGTCGTTCAGGGTTACAGATCCTCTCCTATCTCCACTGATGTGCTCTGAGGAAGGAAACGAGTCCGGGTTAATCCCTGCCTGTTTGAGATCTTTCCACTCTGGTCTCCGACACAGGGATCATACAATCCCTACAGTGCTGAAGAAGGCCATTTGGCCCATCGAGCCTGCGCCGACCACAATCCCACTCAAGCCCTATCCTCATATCCCCACATATTTACCCCGTTAACCCCTTCCCCCAATCTACACATTCTTGATGTGGAGATGCTGGCGTTGGACTGGGGTGGGCACAGTAAGAAGTCTCACCACACCAGGTTAAAGTTCAACAGGTTTATTTGGAAGCACGAGCTTTCGGAGTCACTCACCTGATGAAAGGGCAGCGCTCCGAAAGCTCGTGATTCCAAATAAACCTGTTGGACTTTAACGTGGTATTGTGAGACTTCTTACTGTACACATCCTTGGACGTTAAGGGGCAATTTAGCATGGCCGATCCACACCACCCACCCATGGTCCGGCACAGTGGTCAGCGCTGCTGCCTCACAGCACCAGGGACCTGGGTTCGATTCTCGGCTTGGGTCACTGTCTGTGTGGAGACTGCACAGTATCCCCATGTCTGCGTGGGTTTCCTCCGGGTGCTCTGGTTTCCTCCCACATTCTGAAAGATGTGCTAGTTAGGGTACATTGATCCAAATGGGCACTGGACTGTGTTGACTAGGGGAATTTCACAGTAACTTCATTGCAGTGTTCATGTAAGCCTTACTTGTGACGAATACATAATAAACTTTTATCTTTGGACACTAAGGGGCAATTTGGCGCAGCCAATCCACCTAACCTACACATCATTGGAGTGTGGGAGGAAACCAGAGCATCTGGAGGAAACCCACGCAGACATGGGGAGAATGTGCAAACTCCACACAGACAGTGACCCAAGCAGGGAATCAAACCCAGGCACTGTGAGGCAGCAGTGCTAACCACTGTGCCATCTGAATTGACCCCCATAGGATAAACGAGATCTTACGAGAGATGGAAAGCTGCCCCTGTGCCTTTGACAAACCCCTGATTTTAATTTCTCCAGCTAACATCCTTTAGGGAAGGAAATCTGCTGTCCTTACCCGGTCTGGCCTACATGTGACTCCAGACTGAGTGTGCAGCCGTACTGCAGAGTCTCACAGCAATTCACACTCATGCATAACAGGAACACACGTCATTGGTCTCAGCGCCTGTTTGGTTGTTGTGCTTTTTTGGGTGCACTCTGACTCAGGGATGTCTCAGTGTTTCTGGGGGTATGTCGCCACCTTCCCACCGGGGGAGGGGAGCGCGGAGGCATGGAGGGAAGGAGGGGAGGCTGGAGGGAGAGCGTGGGGGCATGGTGGAGGGAGGGGGACTGCGGAAGGGAGCCTTCTCCTACCAAACCTGACAGCCCCTCGGCAGCCTGGCCTTGCTGGCTGGCCAACGGCGGGGGTGGTGGATGATTTTGGTGGTGGAAAGATGGGCCTATTCCCTATCCCTGGATAACGTCTGGATCTAAGGAACTCTGACCGGTCGGAATTATTGGCCCGTTGAAGAGTGTCTTTGGTGATGTCCATGAACTGTGTGTGTGTGCGCGCAAGAGCGAGTGTGTGTGTGTGTGTATGTGTGTGTGTGTGTGTGCAAGAGAGCGATCGTGTGTATGTGTGTGCGAGAGAGAGTGTGTGTGCGAGAGAGAGTGTGTGCGGGTGTGTGTGTGTGCGCGAGAGGGAGAGAGTGTGTGTGTGCGAGAGAGAGTGTGTGTGTGTGTGTGTGTGCGTGCGCGAGAGGGAGAGCGTGTGTGTGTGCAAGAGAGAGTGTGTGCGAGAGAGTGTGTGTGTGTGTGTGTGCGCGAGAGCGTGTGTGTGTGTGTGTGCGAGAGTGTGTGTGCGAGAGAGAGAGTGTGTGTGTGTGTGTGTGTGCGTGTGCAAGAGAGTGTGTGCGTGCGAGAGCGTGTGTGTGTGTGTGCAAGAGCGTGTATGTGTGTGTGTGCATGTGCGAGTGTGTGTGTGTGTGTGCATGTGCGAGAGAGTGCGTGCGTGTGCGAGAGTGTGTGTGTGTGTGTGTGCGGGTGCGAGAGAGTGTGTGTGTGTGCGAGAGGGAGAGTGTGTGTGTGCAACAGAGCTTGTGTGTGTGTGAGAGAGAGAGAGCGTGTGTGTGAGTATGTGTGTGGGTGTGTGGGGGGGGGATGTGTGAGTGTTGGAGTGTGTGTGTGTGTGTGTCCGTGTGTAGCCTGTACACTCCAGACTGACACTGGTTCCCACCCTGTTAGCCCACAGAGCGGGTACACGGGGGGAGTGTGGCAGAGTGGATACAGGGGGTGGGGGGAGAGTGTGGCTGGGCAGATATGGGGGGGGTTGGTGGTGGGGAGTGAGTTACAATTCTGAGCTCTAATAGCCTCTCAGTCACAGAGAGTAACTGTCTGCCACGGGGGGAGCGGGGGAATCCTGTGGGAGAGTTGTGGCATTCCTGGGATGAATCTGCAGGCGGGAAACAGTGGGACATCCCCTGTCCAGGTGTTGGTGTTATTTTTCTGACAGTCTTCTATTTAATTTGCAATCCTTTCTCCCCACGCTGCTGAATGCTGCTGTCTCTTGTTGTTCTTGTTCTTGCTCATTTCACATGATTGTTCCCCTCATGACATCCAGCCCATTCGTAAGTTCTCTGTCCCTCCTCAGAGCCCCGTCTTTAGCTTCTCGCCCGCCTCACCTGAGCGTGACGCTTGTAAGGATTTCTCGCACCAGCCCAGCACCGTGTGGCATTCGAAACTAGCACATCACCACCATCACCGCCAGCCTGACCCCAAGACACAAACGCTGCCAGCCAAGGCTAGCCTGAGCGAGAAGCCACTGCAGCCCATAAAATCCAACCCTCTCCCCATCAACCTGGCCGCTACCTCCCCCTCCCCCAACCCCCAGTGCCACCATCCCTCTGTGCCATCACCAACCCACCACTCCATCCCTTCACCCTCCTTCATTCCGTCTCCCCCCGCTCGATTTTTCCCAGGTACTAAAACGAGCGCCAAATCTATCCCTGCCACACAGGTGACCCCTCACCCCTCCCCTAGAGGCAGCCCCCTCCCTACCCCGCTGGGAACCCCCGTCCACACGCCAAAGGAGAGTCCCACCAGCACGCCCAACGCGACGCCGCCCTCCAGCCCCGGGGTCGGAGGAGTGCCGTGGAGGACCCGCCTCAACTCCATCAAGAACAGCTTCCTCGGATCGCCGCGGTTCCATCGGAGGAAGCTGCAAGGTGAGCCCAAGGCCGGACACTCGGACTGTCCTCTCGCTGGTCACAGGGGGATTCTTCACTGTCTAAATCATCCCCCTACCCTCCATCCCTCCATCCACCCACCCTCCACACTCCACCCTCCACCCCTCTACCTCCCCCTCACCCAACATTCCTCCATCCCTCCCGCCCTCTATCCATCCACCCACCCACCCTCCATCCTCCATCCCTCCAACCCCCAACCTCACACTCACTCTCCCGCCCTCCATCCCACACTCTCAGACCCTCCACTCCCTCCACCTCCCGTTCTCCACCCCCACCTCCCGTTCTCCACCCCCACCTCCCGTTCTCCACCCCCACCTCCCGTTCTCCACACTCCCATTCTCCACCCCCCTCTCCTCCAACCCCCCATTCCCCACCCCTGTCCCCATCCCTTATTCCGCACCCCCATTCCCCACCCCCCATTTCCCTCTCCCTCATTCCAACCCCCATTCCCCCACCCCCATTTCCCAGCCCTTGTCCCCCCATTCCCTATTCCCCATCCCTCATTCCCCACCCCCAATTCCCACGTCCCATCCCCCCCATTTCCCCATTCCCCATTCCCCATCCCCTATTCTCCCACCCTTGTCCTCCATTCCCCATCCTCGGACATTGGAGATGTTTTGTAGAGTTGTCTTTTTTTTAACAGGAAGAACAGCAAGATCCCAATTCATGGTAAATACTTCTGGGTTTGATTTGATTTATTATTGTCACATGTATTATCATACAGTGAAAAATATTGTTTATTGCGCTCTATATGGACAAAGCATACCGTTCATAGAGAAGGAAACAAGAGAGTGCAGAATGTAGTGTTACAGTCATAGCTAGGGTGTAGAGAAAGATCAACATAATGCAAGGTAGATCCATTTGAAAGCCTGCAGCAGGGAAGAAGCTGTTCTTGAGTCGGTCGGTACGTGACCTCAGACTTCTGTATCTTTTTCTCAATGGAAGAAGGTGGAAGAGAGAATGTCCGGGGTGCGTGGGGTCCTTAATTATGCTGGCTGCTTTGCCGAGTCAGTGGAAGTTAGATGGAGTCAATGGATGGGAAGCTGGTTTGCGTGACGGATTGGGTTACGTTCACAACCCCTTGTAGTTCCTGTGGTCTTGGGCAGAGCAGGATCCCATACCAAGCCGTGTTACATTCAGAAAGAATGCTTTCTATGGTGCATCTGTAAGAGTTGGTGAGAGTTGCAGCGGACATGCCAAATTTCCTTAGTCTCCTGAGAAAGTAGAGGCGTTGATGGGCTTTCTTAACTATAGTGTCGGCACTGGGGGGACCAGGACAGGTTGTTGGTGATCTGGACATCTGGGGTGTGGTGGGTGAGAGGGGGGTGGCAGGGGGAGGAACAACACACATGGGAACAGCAGATTTTTCCACTCCCGCCATACACTTGTGCCCATAAACCTCTCCGCAGACCAATATAAACTACTCTGTGTTGCTCTGAAGGTGAAGTGATGGCGGCTTGAGCAGGCGGTGTTCAAGATGTTGACCTTGTTTAGTAAGGCCCAGGGTCAAACAGGGGTCAGGTTCGTAGTCGGGCCGGGGTTCGATGCCTTTGCAAAGTTCATCGGAAATGTGAATGTTGAGGCCATTCCTGAGGTTGGGATGTTTCCCATCTGACCAATGAGAAAAGGTATAGTCCGATCCAACACTGGATGAAAGAGGTGGGGGTTTCTACTCCCACCACCCTTTCAGACAGTGAGTTCCAGTACCCCTCACCACCCTCTGGGTGAAAGAAAATGTTCTCTCAACGCTCAAATCCTCCTACCGACTGTAAGTCTAAGCCCCCACCAGCTGTTCTACCTGGTACAAAAGTAAAGGGGTTCACACCCCTTGTAACTTTTATCTGCCTAAATAAACGCCTTAGCCTCTTACGTTCCAAGGATAAGGACACCAAACTCTCCAATCTTTCCCCATCACTAGGTCTTTCCTTTCCTGGTAACAAAGGGCAGCACGGTGGCACAGTGGTTAGCACTGCTGCCTCACAGCGCCAGGGACCCGGGTTCGATTCCCAGCTTGGGTCACTGTCTATATGGAGTTTGCACGTTCTCCCCGTGTCTGCATGGGTTTCCTACGGATGCTCCGGTTTCCTCCCACAGTGCATAGATGTGCGGGTTAGGGTGCTAAATTGCCCCTTAGGGTCGGGAGGATTAGCTAAGATAAATATGTGGGATTATGGTGATAAGGCCTGGGTGGGATTGCCCCTTAGTGTCCAAAGATGTGCTGGTTAGATGGATTGGCTATGCCAAATTGTCCCTTAGTGGCTAAAGATGTGCAGGTTAGGTGGATTGGCCATGGTAAATGAGTGGGGTTACGGGAATAGGACAAAGGAGAGAATCTGGGTGGGATACTCTGTTAGACAGACAGTGCAAACCTGATGGGCTGAATGGCCTCCTTCTGCACTGTAGGGATTCTATAATCTATGGTGATCCTCTTTTTATTGCTAAGATCTGGATCCAATGAGTGGGACCCCACCCTCCACCTAATGGACTGGATCAGTCCACTGACAGTAAGGGTCACAGTGTAAATAAGGGGGAGAATTTACAGGGCTTGGGGGAAAGAGCGGGGGATAATTGAGTCACTCTTGCAAAGAGCTAGCATAGGCACAGTGGGTAGAATGGCCTCCTGTGCTCTCTCACACCACGATTCTAAATTGAAAAGCCGTTCTTGATATTACTAAAATGTGTGTGGATCACATGATCTAGATGTTAGCTGGCCTGCACTGGATTTGTTGCTGTCTGGAGTCGCAAGATGCCACATTAAGGCCTCACCAGTCTCCATCCAGGCAAAAGAGGGTTCAAAACCAGGCCTTGTCTGGCATCTCTGCCAGACAGATGGTGTCTTTGTGCTTGAGTGAGGGGAGAATCAGAGTTTCCTTTGACCCCCTCCAATGGCCCTCGTGTGAAGAATGGCCCCTCTTGGTGCCAGGGACGCAAGGACGCGTCACCAGGTTGGCATTTCCATGTGATGTAGCTCAGTGTCAGGTGAAGGGTGAAGAGTCAGGACAGGTGTTTTGGGATGAAGGCTGTCGCTGAGAAAGCTCTCCTTACGGGTGACACTAATACAATGTCCTCTGCTTCCTCCCACCCCCCCACCCTGCACAGTCCCAACTGAGGAAATGTCCAGCCTGACGCCAGAATCATCACCAGAGTAAGTTCAACTTGTGGGCTAATGTGGAGGGTACTAGCAGAGGGCAGAGAGTAATCTCCTGCCCTGAACCACACACTGTCCTATCGCCCTTTCCTTCTGGACTCTGTTCCCTCGCACATTCCTTGTCCATTCTCTTTCTTTCTCATCTTAGTCTTTTTCTTCCTCTGTATTGTTTCTGACTCCTGTTTGTTTTGATTTTCACATTTCTCCCTTTCTCAGTTTCTCTTTCTATTCAGTTTTCACTTTCCTCTCTGTCTCTCTCTCTCTCTCCCTTTCTGTGTGTGTGTGTGTGTCTCTATCTTTCCCTCTATCTCTCTCTCTGTTTCTGTCTCTGTCTGTCTCTCTCTATCTGTGTGTGTGTGTGTGTGTATGTGTGTGTGTCTTTCTCTCTGTTTCTCCCTCTGTCTCTCCCTCTCTCTCTGTTTTTTTTCTATGTGTGTGTGTGTGTCTCTCTCTCTCTCTATGACTCTTTGTGTGTGTGTGTGTGTGTGTGTGTGTCTCTCTCTTTGTCTCTGTCTCTCTGTCTCTGGTTCCCTCTGACTCTGTCTCTATGTCTCTCTCTCTTTCCTCCCTCTCCCTCATTCCCTTTCACCCTTCTCTCTATCTCCTTCTCACCCCCTCTCAATTTCCTTTCTCCCTCCTCTCTCTCTCTTTCGTCTCTATCTCATTCCTTCTCTTTTCTCTCCCTCAATCCTTCTCTCTCTCCCTTCCCTCATTCCCTCTCACCTCCCCTCTGTCTCTGTTTCTGTTCTGTTGGGAGTGCTGCACTGCCGGAGGTGCTGTTTGTTTGGGGGTGAGCTGTTAAATCGAGGCGCCTTGTTCTACACGCTCGAGGTGATTGGAGAGATCGCGTGTCCGCTGTTTTGTAGAAGAGCAGCGGGTGTCTTTCTCAGCGTCCGGGTCGATGTTTTTCCCTCGCTCAACATCACAAAAACAGAGTATCTGCTCATTATCACAGTGCTGTTTGTGGGATCTTGCTGTGTGCAGACTGGCTGCGTTGTTTCCTACACTACAGTAGTGATAACACTTCAAAATGAATCCATTGTCTGTGAGGGACATCAGGCGCGCTATACCGATGCATTCTTTATTTTCTAATAAACTAATTGCCATTCCGGAGGATTGGGGAATACCAAACACGGGAGGGGGCGGACCGGGAGGACTGGGGGTGGGGGTAAGGAGGGGAATCAGTCTGGGTCGGGGAGCGGTGGGGGGAGAGTGGGAGTGGGGTATGTCAGAGTTGGGGGCGGTATGGCGGCACAGTGGTTCGCACTGCTGCCCCGGAGCGCCAGGGACCCAGGTTCGATTCCCGGCTTGGGTCACCATCTGTGTGGAGTCTGCACGTTCTCCCCATGTCTGCGTGGGTTACCTCGGGTGCTCCGGTTCCCTCCCACAGTCCAAAGATGTGCGGGTTAGGTGGATTGGCCATGCTAAATTACCATTAGTGTCAGGGGGAACTCGCTAGGGTAAATGCATGGGGTTATGGGGATAGGGCCTGGGTGGGATTGTGGTCGGTGCAGACTCGATGGGCCGAATGGCCTCCTTCTGCACCATAGGATTCTATGATTCTATAATAAAAGAATGAGTGGGATTGGAAAGAGGATGGTGTCGGAAGTAGGGGTGGGATGAGATGCGGGTTAAGGATGGAATCTTGCAGGGTCAGAGGTTGGGTGCTGGGGTTCGGGCAGAGGGATGGGGGGGGCAGGTTTTCCCCACTATTCCCTAAAGGGAGTCTGTATCCGGACTCCGCATCTCTCCTCCTCGACCCTGCAAAAGCTCCCTGCATGATCAGTTTCTTGCTCAGTATCACCTGGGTTTCTCTCTCTCTCTCTTGCAGACTTGCTAAGAAGTCATGGTTTGGAAACTTCATTAACTTGGACAAAGAGGAACAGATATTCGTGGTCATCAGAGATAAGCCCCTAAGCTCCATCAAGGCAGACATTGTGCACGCCTTCCTCTCAGTGAGATCCTAACCATTTCTTCCTCCAGAATCTTTCTGTGCTCTCCTGAAATGTATTAGAGATAGGGAGAGTCCCAGGTTCAGGTCACTGACCCCATGCTGTACAGACTAACAGGATGAGTGGGTGGGAATGTTATGGGTCAGGTTAGAAACTCCAAAGTACTTTACAGAGACTGAACCATCAGTTTTACATCTTGAATTTGGCTAGGATGAGCATGACGTGTTCCACTTCAGATATGATTCAAACGACCCAGTAGGGAGCTTTTACCAAACAAAGAATATAGTTTACGTATATAGAAAGAAAATTAGCAAGAACTTTTATCAATTACAAACAAAAAAACAGAAAGAAAACAACTGTGATAACTGAATATTAAAGCTGTTCCAACAAACCAAAGCCAGAGGAACTGATACTCCTGGTTAAATACAAGGCAAAGACTCCCAAATTGGCTCATCAATTGACTCCTTAATCAGGGATATCCTTTCCTGGGAGCATCTTTTCTTGCTTAATCAGGGAGTTCATACTCCAATAGGCCAACCTCAATGGCCCAATTGAAGTCATTATAGTAATGCCATTGAATGTCAAGGTGAGGTGGTTCGACCCTCTTATCTTGGAGAATATATGATGAAACTCTCAGGAATACCTCCAACCAGAAGTATTTCTGAAGATCAGAACATTGAATACAGGAGTTGGGACGTTTTATTGAAGTTGTACAAAACATTGGTAAGGCCACACTTGGAATACTGTGTGCAATTCTAGTCACCCTATTGTAGAAAGCATATTACTAAACTAGAAAGAGTGCAGGAAAGATTTACTAGGATGCTACCCGGACTTGATAGTTTTGAGTTATAAGGAGAGCCTGGATAGACGGGGACTTTTTTCTCTGGAGCGCAGGAGGCTGAGGGGTGATCTTACAGAGGTCAATAAAATAATGAGGGGCACAGATCAGCTAGATAGTCAATACATTTTCCCAAAGGTAGGGGAGTCTAAAACTAGAGGCATAGGTTTAAGGTGAGAGGGGAGAGTGTCCAGAGGAGCAATTTTTTTCACACAGAGGGTGGTGAGTGCCTGGAATGAGCTGCCAGAGATAGGAGTAGAGGTGGGTACAATTTTGTCTTTTGAAAAGCGTTTAGACAATTACATGGGTATGATGGGTATAGAGGGATATGGGCCAAATGCGGCCAGTTGGGATTAGCTTAGGGGTTTAAAACAAAGGGTGGCATGGACAAGTTGGGCCAAAGGGCCAACTTGTTTCCGTGCTGTCAACCTCTATGACTCTATAACCAAAGCCGGCAATCCTAAAATGGGCGCACTGACTTGACGTAGGCCAGGATTTCTCCTGTATGTGAGGTGGAAATATGGTCGGAGTTGGGAACCGAGCGCTGGGAGTAATTTTCTCAGGGCTGATGGTGTAAGGGCAGAAAAATCTGGGCCTCCCGTTAGTCTCTGATATATAGAATTGGTCACTTTACAGACTCAGGAGAAAGGGTTCTTGGTGCACGTGGTACCCTGCCCCGTTCAGAGTCAACAACCCCTCGGGTTGAGGGGGGGAGGGGGGGCACAGGGGTGGTGGAAGGAGAGGGGTAAAAGGAGGGAATGTTTATGCTCCAATATCCTTCGCTTTCCTCCAGATTCCCAGTTTGAGTCACAGTGTTATCTCGCAAACGAGTTTCCGCGCAGAGTACAAATCGGTAGGAGGCCCCACGGTTTTCCAGAAACCTGTCAAGTTCCAGGTGGATATCACGTACGCAGAAGGCAGTGAGGCACAGAAAGAGAATGGCATTTACTCCGTCACCTTCACGCTAATGTCAGGTGAGAGACACTTGGTTGGGGGGGTGCGGGGGATGGGGAGCTGGGGCATCGCCCCAGTAATGTAATTGCTGGAGTTTGCAGGGGAATTCGAGTGAAGGGTTTTTTTTTGTTGTGTGTGGGACAGTACAGTCCTGTGAAAATTGCATAATGCTACGGGGTGATGCACAGACACACCAATCCTGATCCTTTGAGAAATAAATTATGAGGTCAGATTTCATGGAATCCCTACAGCACAGAAGTAGGCCATTTGGTCCATCGAGACGGTACCGACAACAATCCCACCCAGGCCCTATCCCCATAACCCCACGTTGTTACCCCGCTAGTCCTCCTGACACTAAGGAACAATTTAGCATGGCCAATCCACCTAATATACACACCTTTTAGACACTAAGGGGCAATTTACCATGGCCAATCCACCTACCCTGCACATCTTTGGACACTAAGGGAGTTTAGCATGGCCAATCTACCTAACCTACACATTTTTGGACTGTGGGAGGAAACTGGAGCACCACGCAGACACGGGGAGAACGTACAACCTTCAGCTTGATAGAGCAGACGCAGCATGGTTTCATTAAAGGGAAGTCGTGTCTGACAAATTTACTGGAGTTCTATGAGGATGTGTCTAGGGCGGTGGATAGAGGAGAGCCAGTGGATGTGGTCTTTCTAGATTTTCAGAAGGCGTTTGACAAAGTACCTCACAAGAGGTTATTGCAGAAGGTCGAGGGACATGGAGTTGGGGGTAGGGTGTTAGCATGGATGGAGGATTGGTTGTCAAATAGGAGGCAGAGAGTGGGGGTCAATGGGTGCTATTCAGATTGGCGGATGGTGACTAGTGGAGTGCCCCAGGGGTCGGTGCTGGGGCCTCAGCTTTTTACCATTTATATAGATGATCTGGAGGAGGGAACCGAGTGTAGGGTGTCGAAATTTGCTGATGACACCAAGATTGGGGGAACGGCAAATTGTGCGGAGGGTGTGGAGAGTCTGCAGAAGGATTTAGATAGGCTGGGCGAATGGGCCAGGAAATGGCAAATGGAATTTAATGTTGGCAAGTGTGAGGTGGTCCACTTTGGTAGGAAAAATGGTAGGAAGGACTATTACTTACGGGGCGAAAAACTGCAGCAGGCGACGGTGCAGAGGGACCTCGGGGTCCTTGTGCATGAGTCGCAAAAACCCAGCTTGCAGGTGCAGCAGGTGGTCAGGAAGGCGAATGGGATGCTGGCCTTCATAGCGAGGGGGATTGAATATAAAAGTAGGGAGGTCTTGCTGTGGCTGTATAGAGCATTGGTGAGGCCGCAGCTGGAGTACTGTGTGCAGTTTTGGGCGCCGCACCTGCGCAAAGATATTTTGGCCTTGGAGGGAGTGCAGAGGAGGTTTACTAGGCTGATACCGGAGTTGAGGGGGTTGAGCTATGAGGAGAGGCTGAATAAACTGGGCTTGTACTCGTTAGAGTTTAGAAGAATGAGGGGAGATCTCATTGAGACGTATAAGATGATGAATGGGATGGATAGGATAGAGGTGGAGAGACTCTTCCCGCTCAGAAAGGACAGTAGGACTAGGGGGCACAGCCTCAAGATAAAAGGGGGGCGGTTTAGAATGGAGTTGAGGAGGAACTTCTTCACTCAAAGGGTGGTGAATCTCTGGAATTCTCTGCCCGTTGAAGTGGTGGAGGCTGCCTCGCTAAATATTTTTAAGACGCGGGTTGATGGGTTTTTGATAAGAGAGGGGATTAAGGGTTATGGGGAGAGGGCGGGAAAGTGGAACTGAGCAGCGACAGATCAGCCATGATCTTATTGAATGGCGGGGCAGGCTCGAAGGGCTGGATGGCCTACTCCTGCTCCTATTTCTTATGTTCTTATGTGACCTGAGGCTGAAATTGAACCCGGGTCCCTGGCACTGTGAGGCAGCAGTGCTAACCACTGGCCCACTGTGCCGCCTACTTGGCTTGAATTCCCTGGAGTGTTGCTGATTTGAGGGGGAGTGAGGGGACGTGATTGCAAAGTTTAGAATGTTAAACAGGTTTGATGGATTGAACAGCACAAAACTGTATCAGCTGACGGGGGGAATGAACAAAGAGGCGCAACAATTGGAGCCAGATAATTTAGGAAGGAACTCTCAAAAGCAGCTTTTTAATAAAGGGCGAGTAGAAAGCTGAAACGCGTTCGCCTAAATGGCTGTGGAAACTGGGGGACACTTGGATCAAACCAGAAAATTGCCCCCCCCCTTTCCCTCCCCCTGCCCCTGCCCCTCCCCCTCCCCTCAGAGTGGACGACATAGCGTGCGAGTGAAATCATCTGCAGGCCTGAAGAACATTAATGATCCTCTTCATAATGGGGAGGTGATGGCCCAGTGGTGTTATCGTTAGACTATTAATCCAGAAACCTAGCTAATGTTCTGGGGAGCCAGGTTCAAATCCCGCCACAGCAGATGGTGGAATTTGAGTTCAATTTTAAAAAAAATCTGGAGTTAGGAATCTCCTGATGACCATGAAGCCATTGTCAGAAAAACCCACCTGGTTCACTAATGTCTCTTTCGGGAAGGAAATCTGCCGTCCTTACCCCGGTCTGGCTTACACGTGACTCCACAGCAATGTGGTTGACTCGCAACTGCCCTCCAGGGACAACTAGGGCTGGGCAATAAATGCTGGCCTAGCCAGCGACGGCCATGTCCCAGGAATGAATAAATAAATCACTGTGTACATGATGTTAATCATTAACGAGCTTTTTGTCTCTGCAGGGCCCAGCCGCAGGTTTAAGAGAGTTGTGGAAACTATCCAAGCACAGTTATTAAGTGCACATGATCAGCCTTTGGTTCAGGCACTTGCAGGTAGGTAATGTTATTCGATTACACTGTATGTGTACATGATGGAACATGTGTGTTTGTGTCTGTGGAGCCCAACTCAAACTGGAGGAACAACACCTCACTTTCCGACTGCCTACTTGACAGCCTTCCAGACTGAATATTGAGTTCAACAACTTCAAACCACAAACTCTCCCCTCCACTTTCACCCCATTTTGTTCATTTTATTTCATTTTATGGTAGCGCAGTGGTTAGCGCTGCTGCCTCACAGCTCCAGGGATCCAGGTTCGTTCCCCGCTTGGGGTCCCTGTTAGTGCGGAGTTTGCATGTTCTCCCCGTGTCTGCGTGGGTTTCCTCCGGGTGCTCCGGTTTCCTCCCACAGTCCGAAAGGCGTGCTGGTTAGGGTGCATTGGCCGTGCTAGATTCTCCCTCAGTGTACCCGAACAGGTGCCAGAGTGTGGCGGCTAGGGGATTTTCACAGTAACTTCATTGCAGCGTTAATGTCAGCCTGCTTGTGACACTAATAAATAAACTTTACTCATTCATCCATTTTCTAATCCCTCTTTCTCACTTCCATTTTTCCACTTCTCCATTCCCGCTCTCCTTCATGCCCCCACCCGCCCCCACTCTGCCCTCTTTTCAGGGCAACTGCCTTCACCATCTGTACCTCTGTTCTCGCATTCTGATCACTTAATGAACACACTTAGTCCCTTTCACAGCCTCCTTCACCTTCACTCAGAGTATCATCGACTCATACAGAGCAGAAGGAGGCCATTCAGCCCGTCACATCTGCACCAACCACAATCCCACCATATCATCGTAACCCCGTTTTACATTTCTTTTGTCCAATTACAGCCACTCCCCCCTCCACGACCCTCCCTCCTGGTATAAATCTTCTCTGATTTTCTTTGTTCTGACAAAGGGTCATCCAGACTCGAAACGTTGGCTCGATTCTCTCCCCACAGATGCTGTCAGACCAGCTGCGACATTCCGGCATTTCCTGTTTTGGTTTCAGACTCTGGCATCTGCAGTATTTTGCTTTTTTACATATTCGCATTTGTGTATCCGTGGACCATGAACTAGCTGCTTTGCCAATGTGATGTTGCCCAAGACAAACTTAGTTGAAAAGACAGAGTTATCAACACTGGGTTTAAGCTATAAGGAGAGAGGCTTGGATTGGTTTCTCTCTGGAGCAGAGAAGGCTGATTGAGGTGTATAAGATCATGAGGGGTTTGGACAGGGCGAGGAGGGAGCATCTGTTCCCCCTTGGTTGAGGGGGTCAATCATGAGGGGATATAGGGTGAGGGGCAGGAGATTCAGAGGGGGTTGGAGGGAAAAAAAAATTTCACTCAGAGGGTGGTGGGAACTGGAATGTACTGTCTTAGAAGGTAGTGGAAGTCCAAAACCTTACAACCTTTGTAGAATCCCCACAGTGCAGAAGGAGACCATTTGGCCCATCGAGTCTGCACTGATCACAATCCCAGCCAAGTCCTATCCCCATAACCCCACGCATTTACCTTAGCTAGTCCCCCTGACACTAAGGGGCAGTTTAACATGGCCAATCCACCTAACTTGCACGTCTTTGGACTGTGGGAGGAAACCGGAGGAAACCCACGCAGACACAGGGAGAACATGCAGCTTCCATACAGACAGTGACCCAAGCCTGGCATTGAACCCGGGTCCCTGGCACTATGTGGCAGCAGTGCTAACCAGTGTGCCACTGTGCTGCCCCGCTTTGGGTGAGCGCATGACATATCATAACATTCAAGGATATGGGAACAAGTGCAGGAAAATGGGATTAAGGCACTTTTAGTGGTAGTTAGTGTTGGTGCAGGGTCGATGGGCCGAAGGGCCTTTCCTGCACTGTATGACTCTACGAATCTATAATCCTGGGGTAACATGGAAGAGTCTCCGAGTAACAGAGTGTGTGTTGCCGTGGAATGTTTTAGGCATGTATGCTGCATAGCTGAAGAGGTTCTCCCTCAGAGGACCCTCTGTGCCTCCGCTGGGCAAAGAGCAGATGGGACAGAAACTATGAGAACGGAGTGGAAGTGTTCACGACTGGGAGATCCTGATGCCATCACCCCACAGAATCCATTCTTAATCTGCCCATGACCCAACAGACCAATGATCTCAGCAGGCTCTGGAAGGCATTATTCAGGAGATAACATCCCAGAACAGTGGCCTCGAGTGGGTTCAAATCCTCTCCCAACTGAACCTGCAAAACATCCTGTGAGAGCTTCACTCACCCAGCCAATCAGACACCTTGCATTTATATAGCACCTCATTTTCACAAAGCATCCAAAGGCACTTCAAGGCCGTTTTATAAAACAAATTTTCACACCAAGCCAAGGTGACATTAGGAACATAGAAACTAGAAGCAGGAGGAGGCCATTCAGCCCTTCGAGCCTGCTCCGCCATTCATTTTGATCATGACTGATTATTAAATTCAATATCCTGATTTTCCGCCCCCCCTTCTCCCCATATCCCTTGATCCCTTTAGCCCCAAGAGCTAAATCTAATTTCTTCTTGGAATCACACAACATTTTGGCCTCAACTACTTTCTGTGGGAGTGAATTCCACACATGCACCACCCTCTGGGTGAAGAAATTTCTCCTCACCTCAGTCCTAAAAAGTTTACTCCTTATCCTCAAACTATGACCCCCTAGCTCCGGACTCCCCCCACCATTGGGAACATTCTTTCTGAATCTACCCTGTTTAACCCTGTTAGAAGTTTATAAGTATCTATGAGGTCCCCTTCATTTTTCTAAACTCCAGCGAATATAATTCTAGTCTCTCCTTATATGACTGACCTGCTGTCCCAGGAATCAGCCTGGTAAACCTTCGCTGCACTCCCTCTACAGCAAGGACATCTTTCCTCAGATAAGGACACCAAAACTGCACACAATACTCCAGGTGTGGCCTCACCAACATTCCAGGCAGGTAGGACCAAAAATGTGGTCAAAGAGGACCATCTTAATGGAAGAAGGAGAAAGAGAGAGAGGGAGAGAGGTTTTGGGAAGGATTCCAGCGCAGAGGGTGCAGGTAGCTGAAGTTAAAGTTTATTTATTAGTCACAAGTAGGCTTACATTAACACTGCAGTGAAGTTACTGTGAAAATCCCCAAGTCACTGCACTCCGGCGCCTGTTCCGGTACATTGAGGGAGAATTTAGCACTGAGGGAGAATTTAGCATAGCCAATGCACCTAACCAGCACGTCTTTTGGACTGTGGGAGGAAAACCGGAGCACCCAGAGGCAACCCACGCAGACATGGGGAGAACGTGCAAAATCCACACAGTGACCCAAGCTGGGTATTGAACCCAGGTCTCTGGCACTGTGAAGCAGTGGTGTGCGCCACTGTAGCATGGTCGCCAGTGGTGAAGCAGTCAAATTCGGTTTTCTGCTCCTGCCCTCCACCCTATCATGATCACAGTGGTCAGCACTGCTGCCTCACAGCACCAGGGGTCCGTGTTCGATTCCCGGCTTGGGTCACTAACTGTGTGGAGTCTGCACATTCTTCCCATGTCTGCGTGGGTTTCCTCCAGGTGCTCCAATTTCCTCCCACAGTCCGAAAGATGTGCGGGTTAGGTGGATTGGCCGTGCTACATTGCCCCTTAGTGTCTAAGGATGTGCAGGTTAGGTGGATCGGCCAAGCTAAATTGCCCCTTAGTGTCCAAAGATGTGCGGATCAGGATGGATTGGCCGTTTCCTGCACCGTGGAGGTTCCGCGGTTCTCATTTTTTCTCTCTCTCTCTCTTTCCTTTCAGATGAGAAAAATGGCCAGTTTAGCCATCCTTCAGGGACTTCAATCCGAGGGGCCCAGAGCATGCCCAGGGCGTGGAACGACTCCGAGTCTGTTGAGCACTTCAGGCGTGGGGACTCCAAACACTCATCCTCTTTGAAAGAGAAACCCAAGCTTTTATCTTCCAATGGCACACAAAGTCAACCATAAAAACAAACGCAAAAAAAAAACAAAAGAGGAGAAAAGGAACTAGTGGAAAAATAAGGCATCTGATGCTGTCTTTTGTGAGGATGTAAATATCTTTAAAAAAAAGTGAAGAAAAATGGAACTGAAACACGACCTCTATAGTCCCATCTCATTTTATTATTTAAAAACAGACTGTGCAGTCCGCCAGCCGAGGTTGGGGCTTTCTCTGCCTTCTGAATTGATAACATCTCCAAGACGCTAGTGTCTGCTTCAGGAAGGTATGGAGACATCGTCTCCGCAGTAGCTGCCTTCAGCTCAGCATATCGTTGGACCGAGGGTCTTGAGGGCCCTCCAGAACATTCCCTACGCACCTTCCTGCAAGGGGAGGTGAGGGACAAAGAAAAGGGAAGGGGGGGGAATGTGGGTGGGGAGGGGCAAGAAAGGGGGGGCGCGGGGAAGTGTAAGCTACCCAACAACCCGGATCCATGTCCGAGGCGTCTTCGGCCAGGAAAGTTAGCGGAATGCTCCTTTTTGTAGCCTTGTGGACGGGATTGGTTGAGCGAGAGAGGAATCCGAAGGAGAAAGCGAACCGCCTGTATCCGGTTCTTTCCCAGCTGGCACTCCAGGTTGGTAGAGCCAGCCCCGGCTTTGTGCAGATGTCACCCGCCAAGAAGTGTTCAACGGCGAGCTTCCAGGGACCGAGACCGACCGGAGCTCAAAGCGCCAAACAGTGTCTGACGGAAGGTCAAGTAAAATTCTGGCTTGGAAACCTCCATGAGACTTTTCATCTGTTCACCCGCCTTTCTCCTCTGGGCCACGGAACCCCATTCCCAGAATGTACGGCTTGAGTCACTGTGCGGGCGGCTACCTTACTTACCTTCTGATACCGTGGCGCATAAGCGTGATCCCAAGGTGGGGGGGGACTGGGGGTGGTCGCTGCTATTTAGAATAGCGATGGTAATTTTGTTTGCAGCTCTGAGGTGAGATGCCGTTAGAATACGGATCGCTGAGCTCTCGACACAGGATGTAGGAGGCGACGACGGACCCCAAGAACTAGGGTCGGGACTGAGTCTGGCTCTGGTGCATCGCTTGGGAACAGAAGGAGGCCGTTCAGTCCCTCAATCCTAATCAGTTAGACCATTCCTGATCTCTCCGAATGTGGGCATTCCTTTCTTTATAATGTTATTGGCTTGTCAACACACACACGCGCACACACACACACACACACACACACACACACACATGCACTTAGAGTGGGATAGAGGGAGAAATGGACAGGGACGTGCTGAGGTAGAGGTCAGAGAAGGTTGTTGAGGCAGGTACAATAACAACATATAAACATATTTGGATAGGAAAGGATTGGAAGGCAGCCGCAGGCAATTGGGACCAGCTGAGATAGCACCCTGGACTGGATGGACTGAAGGGCCTGTTTCCATGCTGTGTTGTTCTGTGACCGACAGAAGAGCTGGAGATATAGGGGACGATTTTAATTCTTCCAGACTGGGAGGGAATGGGAAACAGATTTACAAGCTGCCTTACTTTCCTTCTGTTGGCTCTGAGGTGACAGCGATTAAAATCAACCCCCCTTGTTAAGAGATGGGGAGAAACTGTGACAAAGGGAATTAGAGACAGAGAGAGCTCAGACAAGATGAAGACTCACGGGAGTATAAATAGCCAGAGAGTAATTAGACAGTCGGGAATGACCAGATTAAGCCTCAGAAATATTCCAATTGGATGAGTTTTTATCCGTACATCAGTGTGCGTGTGAACGAGACCTCCACCCTTCTCTCTACTCCACGTGAATAGTTGGGGATCATTCAAGGTCGATACAAGTTACAGAGTCCTCCTCCATCACTGACAGAGGAACTTTGTCACCTCTGCTCAACCAGGTTTAGAAAAAACCAGCTTTCCAGGAGATGGAATAAAGACACAAGTTCTCGCAAAGCTAATAGTACACCCATATGTAACCTCTCTGTTCGCACTGAGTCACTGAATTGCCACGGTGCAGCGGGAGGCCATTTGGAACATCGTGTCTGCCCCAGTGAGTAGATTCACCATTCTCCCGCCTTCTCCCCTCAGCCTCCGGAACATTCTTCCTGTCTCTGGACCTGTCCAAATTCCCTTTTTAATCCTCTGATTGAAACTGCCCCCACCTCACTGTCACCACCACGTAGGGCTTGCCGACTGGTAACATTAAACCAGGCGATGGCCAAATGGTATTACTGCTGCTATTAATCCAGAAACTCAGCTAATGTCCTGGGGACCCGGGTTCGAATCCCCCCACGGTAGATGGTGGAATTTGAATTCAGTAAAATAAAAATCTGGATTTAAGAATCTACTGATGACCATGAAACCATTGTCAGAAAAGCCCATCTGGGTCACTAATGTCCTTTAGGGAAGGAAATCTGCCGTCCTTTCCCAGTCTGGCCTACGTGTGACTCCAGAGCCACAGCGATATGGTTGACACTCAACCGCCCTCCAAGGGCAACTAAGGTTGGGCAATAAATACTGGCCCAGCCAGCGACACCCACGTCCCACGAATAAGTTAAAAAAAACTCACCTGATGAAGGGGCAGTGCTCCGAAAGCTAGTGATTCCAAATACATCTGTTGGGCTTTAACCTGATGTTGTGACACTCCTTACTGTCCCACCCCAATCCAATGCCAGCATCTCCACATCATAAAAAGAAACGTTGCCCCCCCCCCAACCCCGCACCCCCCCTCCCCCCCACCCCGCTCCCACCATGGCAGTGCTGATTTTTGTGCCCCTGACGGTCCTGATCTTTTTGAGTTTATGGGGAGCCAGCGGACCCGTGGTAACTCACTCAAGTGCGCCCCCCGCCACCCCCCCACCTTGCCCCCTCCTTGCTGGAGCCATTTCATCTAATAAATTAAATTGAGGGACTAGGCATGGAGGGCAGGCCCTTAAAGGGGGTTCCATCGAAACCAAAATACAAAATTTAAAAGACGTTTAAAACTTTCAACCAAAATGTGATTCAAAGGACCAATAAGACACTCCAGTCCCTGCGGTGCCCAACAAGCACGGTGCCCTGGGACGCTATATGCTCCCTCTGCAGGGACACCCATCCACAAATATAGCTACGTTAGAGGGGCAGACAGTCAGTAAGGGCAACACGGTGGCATTGATGCCTCACAGCGCCAGGAACCCGGGTTCAGTTCCCGGCTTTGGTCACCGTCTGTGTGGAGTCTCCTCCTGTCTGCGTGGGTTTCCTCTAGGTGCTCCAGTTTCCTCCCATAGTCTAAAGATGTGCGTGTTAGGTGGATTGGCCGTGCTAAATTGTGTCAAGGGGACTAGCTACGGTAAATACGTGGGGTTATGGGGACAGGGCCTGGGTGGGATTGTTGTCGGCGCAGACTCGATGGGCCGAATGGCCTCCTTCTGCGCTGTAGGGATTCTATGACCCACCTTGATGGATCCTGTGGTGATAAAAGTCAACCGCCAACTGTCCCCAATTTGACATCCAGTCGCCTACAGAGAGGTTACAAGATGCCTATCAAAAACATTTTGATACTCCACACCCACCAGTGTCTCCCACGTGCGTTCCCCCCCGCTACCCCCCCCCCCCACCCCCCCCCCCCCCCCCCCCACCTTCCCCAACAAACTCTGGCCAGGCTCAGCAATGTTCATCATTATGTCCAGAACTGTTAAGATTGATCCATAATCCATAAGTAGGAAAGAGGAATTGAGCACTCACGTGTACTGCAGTCTGATGTCCTAAAATGGCCTGAGGTTCTCCCAACATTCTGGTTAGTGTCCACTGCTTCCCCTGCCAGAATTTCACCGGAAAACTGAAGAACGTCTTCTGCAATCCTTCAGTATCCAAAAAAACTTTTCTTCAGATCAGAGGCCATTTGGCCCATCAAGCTTTTTTTTCCACTGTGGCCTGCTGTCCCACCGCAACCTGCAACTACCTGGTGAATAACTCTGTGGAGTTCATGCCTTCTTCACACAACACCGCCACCTCCCCACCGCCCCTTCCATTTTTTACAAAAAGGTCGTACACCCATTTGTAAAAATAAATAACCTGATGTTCGCCCCTCTATTCGCTAACAGCGGTGGCCCAGTGGTTGGCCCTGCTGCCTCATAGGTCCCGGGACCCAGGTTCGATTCCTGGCTTGGGTCACTGTCTGTGCAGAGTCCACACGTTCTCCCCATGACTGCGTGGGTTTCCTCCGGGTGCTCCAGTTTCCCCCCACACTTGTGCTGGTTAGTTGCATTGGCCGTGCTAAATTCTCCCTCAGTGTACCCGAACAGGCGCCAGAGTGTGGCAACTCGGGGATTTTCACAGTAACTTCATTAGAAACTAGAAGCAGGAGGAGGCCATTCGGCCCTTCAAGCCTTCTCCGCCATTCATTTTGACCATGGCTAATCATCAAATTCAATATCCTGATTCCCCCTTTCCCCCATATCTCTTAATCCCTTTAGCCCCAAGAGCTACATCTAATTTCTTCTTGAAATCACACATTTTGGCCTCAGCTACATTCTGTGGTACTGAATTCCACACATTCACCAATCTTTGGGAGAAGAAATTTCTCCTCACCTCTGTCCTAAAAGGTTCACCCCTTAACCTCAGACTCTGAGCCCTAGTTCTGGACTCCCCCAACCTTTGGGAATATTCTTCCTGAATCTCCTCTGTAAACTGCAGTGTCAATGTAAGCCTACTTGTGACACTAATAAAGAAACTTTAACAGAATCACAGAATTGCTACAGTGCACCAGGAGGCCATTTGGCCCATCATGTCTGCCCCAGCTCGCCAAATAATGAGTGCCCATTCTCCTGCATTCTCCCCTTAACCCCCAAAACATTCTTCCTTTCTCGAGAGCTGTCCCATTTCCTTTTTATCCCTTCAATTGAAACTGCTTCCATTGCACTCTCTCCGCCGGGTAGGCTTTGCTGAATGAAAACATTAAAACAGATGAAAACTGCATCCCGTGGTGCCACCCCTCTGCCCACAAAGAGACTGGGCCAGTGAGGACGCGACTTTGGACCTTGAACTGGGCTCCCCGCTAGTACAAACAACAGCCTCTGTTGTTTTATCCACAGTGGTTAGCACTGCTGCTTCACAGCGCCTGGGACCCAGCTTTGATTCATAGCTTGAGTCACTGTCAGAGCAGAGTCTGCACATTCTCCCCGTGCATGGATTTCCTCCCACATTCTAAAAGACATGCTGGTTAGGTGTATTGGCCATGCTAAACTCAGTGTACCTGAACAGGAGTGCGATGACTAGGGGATTTTCACAGTAACTTCATTGCAGTGTCAATGTCAGCCTACTTGTGACACTAATAGATAAACTTTAGAAGGCTTATTTTTAAACTCTCTAACCGAAATGTGGAAACTGACGTGAAGACAGGTGGCCTAGTTATTCCCAATTTCTAAAAAGATTTTGAAGAATTTTTCTTTGAAAAGTCAAGTGGCCAACCAAAGCCTCTCAATGCTAACACTTACCAACAGGGTTAAGAACTTTCCAGCTCAAGTAACTCAAGAAGAAATTAGGTATAGCCCTTGTTGCTCTCCCTCAGTGTACCTGAACAGGCACCAGAGTGTCGCGACTAGGGGATTTTCACAGTAACTTCAGTGCTGAGTTAATGTAAACCTACTCATGACACTAATAAATATAGTTAAAACTTAAACTGTGGGAAGTGGCTAGGGAAATCAAAAATTTATTAGTGTCACAAGTAGGCTTACATGAACATTGCAATTAAATTACTGTGAAAATCTTCTAGTCACCACACTCCGGCACCTGTTTGGGGACCCAGAGGGAGAATTTAGCACAACCAATGCACCTAACCAGCATGTCTTTGGCATTGTGGGAGGAAACTGGAGCACCCGGAGAAAATCTGCACAGATATGGAGAGAACATGCAGACTCCACACAGTCACCCAAGTCAGGAATCGAACCCGGGTTCCTGGCGCTGTGAGGCAGCAGTGCTAACCACTGTGCTACCCTGCTGCCCCAAAAGAAGGGATACAAATTGTACACTATTATCAATCGCCCACTGTGATAACAACATTGAATCTCCACGTAGTTGGAGAAAGGAAAAATAAACACTGACCCCCCACCCTCCGCCCCTGTCTGCCTGCCCGCCCACCCAGTGTTTGAATGCATTAGTTTCCTTTGATTGAGGTGATGGGGACAGGGTGGGATGGGGGGCGGGGGGGGGGGAGGGGGGAGTTGCGGGGGGAGAAGGGGATAGAGTTGGGTTGCAAATTGATCCTCAGCTGGACAAAGCATCCATCCCATCCTGTGTCTTTCCACCACCAGTATTTCTTTCTCAGCGTTCCACCACCTTCCCTCCAATTCCTGATCGTAGCTCCTATGTGTCGAACTCCTGTCTGTACACAATGTATGGGTGTGTGTGTTTTATTTTAAAGTTGACCATATGCAGTAAAACTGAATGTGCAGCGTATCCAGTCCACACTCCAGGACTCGACAAGGAATCTAAAGTTTGCAATGGACGATTCGAAAAGCAGCGGGATACTCACATGCAAGGTGGGGTCTGTTTTCCCCCCTCCAGGTCCACCACATTGTTTTATTTGATGCCATGAATATAGTACTTCCTTATCAACTGAACAAACCTGTAAATTTGTATATGAATTTAGTGGGCTAGTTTAAATTAACAAATAAAGTCATATACGAGAAATAAATCAGCCTTCGCGTTTGTTTTTTCTTCCCCCTGCTACAGTGGTTAGCACTGCAGCCTCACAGTGCCAGAAACCCAGGTTTGATTCCCACTTGGGTCACTGTCTGTGTGGAGTTTGCATGTTCTCCCCGTGTCAGCGTGGGTTTCCTCCAAGTACTCCGGTTTCCTCCCACAATCCAAAGATGTGCAGGTTAAGTGGATTGGCTATGCTAAACTGCCCCTTAGTGACCAAAGGCACACAGGTTGGTGGGATTGGCCATACTAAATTTCCCCTTAATGTCCCAAGATGTCCAGGTTAGGTGGATTGACCTTGCTAAATTATCCCTTAGTGTCCAAAGATATGTACGTTGGCCGGATTAGTACGGTAAACACGTGGAGTTACGGGGATATGGCAGAGTTGGGCCTGGGTAAGATGCTCTGCCAGCGAGTCAATGCAGACTTAGTGGACTAAAATGCCTCCTTCAGCACCGTAGGGATTTTATGACAATGCAAACCATGCAAATTTTAACACAGAATGAAAGGTAAAGGTGCCATAGCCCCTTTGAGGGGGACAGCTGACTGGTGGTGATTTAACTTGAGGTTCACCACACCTCGGGCGAGGGACATGGTTGAGAATGTGGGGGTTTTCATGAATAGCTTCAGCCAGCATGGGAATTGAACCCTCGCTCTTGTTGTTACTCTGCATTACAAACAGCTGCCCAGCCACCTAAGCTAACCTACTCCCATCTGCATAAAAGGGATGCAAAGTGCTGTTGGAAGTAGCACTGACAGCTGCCTCCTGGAAGACTTGACCCCCGCAGTAGATCAGGAAAAAAACCCCACACAAATGCTTAGCAAGGTGGCATGTTAACACAGTAGTTAGCACTGATACCTCACAGCATCAGGGATCAGGGTTCAATTCCGATCTTGGACCACTGTCTGGGTGGAGTTTGCATGTTCTCCTTGTGTCTGCGTCGGTTTCCTCCGGGTGCTCCGGTTTCCTCCCACAGTCCAAAGATGTGCAGGTCAGGTGGATTGGCTATGCTAAATTGCCCCTTACTGTTAGAAGTGTAACATAGAAGCACGGTGGCACAGTGGTTAGTACTGCTGCCTCACAGCATCAACGACACAGATTCGAATCCTGGCTTGGGTGACTATCTGTGTGGAGTTTGTACTTTCTCCCCTTATCTGCGTGGGTTTCCTACGGGTACTCTGGTTTCCTCTCAGTCTGAAAGATATGCTGATTAGATGCACTGGCCTCACTAAATTCTCCCTCCGAACAGGCACCGGAGTATGGCGATAAGGGGATTTTCATTGCTGTATTAATGTAAGCCTGTGACGCTAATAAATAAACTATCAAAAGCTTGAGGGGGACGAGCAAGGTAAATATGTGGGGTTACAGGGAATAGGTCCTGGGTGGGACTATGGTCGGTGCAGGCTTTATAGGCCAACTGCCCAGGTTCTGCACTGTAGGATTCTATAACATTACAGTTGGGAGACTGTGTGCACCTTTATATTATCAGATGCAGTCGAAGCAGACTAGGAAGTTCTAGATTTGCTCCATGTATAAGAGGCTCGTCCAAGGTGGGCCTATGTGGATATGGCGTACACACAGCCCCTGTATGCAGCACCCACTCCAACTGCCCAAACTTTCCGCCAGAGGGGCATTTCAAGGGGAGGATCTGTATCATTTTGCAGTCTTTTCCTTTCCCGCTCTTTTGTTGCGGATAAGCTCACTAACCAGTGAGATGAGGAAGAGGAGAGCAGTCTCTGATTGGAACAGTAGCAAACAGCAGTGGTGGAGAGCATGCGGAGGAATTGCTAACCAAGAAAAGCAAAAGATATCACAGTTGGAGGTTAGGAAGGCAAGTCTGGCAGCCTGCGCAGGGTCAGGTTTGCCCAGGCTGATGGAACACCTTGGCTTTGGTGCATGGGGAAGAGCAGGCTTCAGGAGATTTGGGGAGAGACAAGAGGTAGTATTGTGCTGAGGATGTGGGAGTGAGGGACTGTGTGCGTGTGTGCACCAGGGATATCTGAGGGAGCGACAGACTGACCACACGAGGGAGCGAGACAGTGAGTAAGGGAGTGAGAGGGTCAGTGTATGTTTGTGTGGTGTGAGAGAGAGAGACTGAAAGACTGTGGGAGTGAGTGCATGCACACCTGGGAAGTGAGACTGATCGAGTGTGTGGAGGCGACTGTCAGTCTGCCTAGCCTCAAGTTTCCCACCCACCAATCGTACCACTGCATACTACCACCCCCCGCTGCCAGCCACCGTGTACACATCCCCAAGCATTGTTCATTTTTTTTTAAACTTTAACTTTTTAAAAAACTGATTGTGGTGTCAAACTTTTCTCTTTGAGATTTGCTTACCAGCCTCTTGTGTAAGAAAAATATGTAAACATGCCATCTCTCCCATCCTGAATGAAAAGTTTGGACAAGCCTGGTTTAGGAGTTAGGTGGTTTCAGCCAGGGCAACACTGGGGCCAGTACAATTGCTCTTGGCTGCAGGAGGAAAACTGGAGGCAAAAATGGACATGAGCCTGTGTGAGATGAGGATAGCGTTGGGTTTAGCAGGACCCCACAAGAACCCAGTGCCACAGTCCAGAATTAAACTGAACTATTGGAGCGGAGGGGGACTGGTGCCTGTAAAACAGGGGCATATCAGGGACAGCTAGAGCAAGATTTACTTTTCACTCTTTGGCAAAGATGTATCCACTCAATAAGAAGCTTTAGATCAGAAGGAATTTCATAAGGAAGGAAACATTTTTTGAAAAAAGAGAAATTCAAGATGACTAGTAGCTCTCCTGTGACATTGCAATCATAGAATCCCAACAATGCTCAAGGAGGTCATTCAGCCTATTGAGTCTGCACCGGCCACAATCCCACCCAAGCTTCATCCCCATAACCCCATGCATTTACCCTAGCTAGTCCCCATGACACCAAGGGACAATTTAGCATGGCCAATCCACCTAACCCGCCCATCTTTGGCATGTGGGAGGAAACTCCCACAGGTACGGGGAGGACACACAAACTCATAAGAAATAGGAGGAGTAGGCCATCTAGCCCTTCGAGCCTGCCCCGCCATTCGATAAGATCATGGCTGATCTGAAGCGGATCAGTTCCACTTTCCTGCTTTCTCCCCATAACCCTTAATTCCCTTGTCTGTCAAAAACCTATCTACCCGTGACTTAAGTATATTTAGCGAGATAACCTCCACCACTTCAAACAGGCAGAGAATTCCAGAGATTCACCAGCCTTTGAGTGAAGAAGTTCCTCCTCAACTCCGATCTAAACTGCCCTCCCCTTATCTTGAGGCCGTGCCCTCTAGTCCTGCTATTCTTTCTAAGTGGGAAGAATCTCTCTACCTCTACCCTATCCATCCCTTTCATTATCTTATATGTCTCTAAGATCTCCCCTCATCCTTCTAAACTCCAACGAGTACAGACCCAGTCTATATAGTCTCTCTTCATAGTCCAACCCCCTCATCTCCGGTATCAGCCTAGTGAACCTCCTCTGCACTCCCTCCAAGGCCAAAATATCCTTGCCCAAGTGCAGCGACCGAAACTGCACACAGTACTCTAGCTGCGGCCTCACCAGTGCCCTGTACAGCTGCAGCAAGACCTCCCTACTTTTATATTCAATCCCCCTCGCTATAAATGCCAGCATACCATTTGCCTTCTTGATCACCTGCTGCACCTGCAACTCCACAGAGTGTGTGACCCGAGACTAGAATTGAACCTGGGTCCCTGGCGCTGTGAGGCAGCAGTGCTAACCATTGTGCCACCGTGCACCCCCATACGTTAGACATGTTCTATAAAGTTTATTTATTAGTGTCACAAATAGGCTTAGCTAACAATGCAATAACATTACTGTGAAAATCCCCTAGTCGCCACACTCTGGCGCCTGTTCAGGAGGGAGAATTTAGCATGGCTATTGCACCTAACCAACGCATCTTTTGGACTGTGGGAGGAAACCGGAGCACCTGGATGAAACACACGCAGACACAGGGAGAAATGCAGATTCCACACAGATAGTGACCCAAGTCAGGAATCGAACCTGGGTCCCTAGCGTTATGAGGCAACAGCGCTAATCACTGTGCCACAGGTATCCCTTTAAATTTGCTCTAACTCCAAAGGTGTGCGGATTAGGGGGAATGGCCATGCTAACTTGCTCCTTAGTGCAAGGGGGATTAGCAGGGTAAATATGTGGGCTGATGGAGATAGGGCCCAGGTGGGACTGTTGTCCATTCAGGCTTGATGGACCAAATAGCCTCCCTCTGCAGGGACTGTATGATCAAATTGTGAAGTAAATACAGGGTGAAGTCAGTTGGAATACAAGTTTGAACATTGATGCGTTACAAATACATTTTAAAAATGAAAGTTGAAAGAATGTCAGAAACCATACACAGCGAATGTTAAAGGTATTCTTTTTATTTTTCAGTTTTCTTGTGAGATGCAGTGTATGATCTTAAGAGTTATATTACATCCAGTATTAATAGACTACCTTAGGCTTTCTGTAAATTAACAACTCATTGCAGCAACACACTAGCACCGTCAGTGCAGTTGTGGGTTGAAACCAAAGCATGCCTTTTTTGATCTGGTATGGTCAGCGTGTAATCTCTTCCTAACAGTAAATAGCTGTGGACCCCGCACTATCCTTTCGCACTCAT
This sequence comes from Carcharhinus amblyrhynchos, assembly GCF_965287045.1. Taxonomy (NCBI): domain Eukaryota; kingdom Metazoa; phylum Chordata; class Chondrichthyes; order Carcharhiniformes; family Carcharhinidae; genus Carcharhinus; species Carcharhinus amblyrhynchos. The sequence goes on along the minus strand of NC_137358.1, from coordinate 8,944,552 downwards.
CCCAAGCCTAAGGGTTCCTAACGAGGGAGAAACAAAACTAAAAATCTACAAACAACAAAATCAAATTATAAGAAAGTGGGGGTGCGTCTTGCCTTGGCATCGCTTTACAACGCACCACACCTGACAACATTGCGGGCATCTCCGCCACAGGCTTAGAAGTAGTCAGCATCGAATATTATTCAAGTTCAAAATGAAATGGTGCGAGCAGAAATCATTGCCAACACATGCCTCCAGCCACTAAGAGAGAGAAATTCTTCCTCATAGCGAACTCAACCCAGCCTGCGGAATGAGCTAAGTTCCACCTTGTGATCACACTAAGCTCATATTCCCAAGGTCAAATTGTTAAGTTCCAGTCCACTAGCCTGGGAGTGAACCACCTAGAGAAAACATATATCTGCTTAATAATTTGATTTAAAAAAAAACACACACACAACACAGGCCATCCAAAAAGGATGGCGCAGCTTTAGAATGACAGACTGGCTTCATTGCCACTCAAATGCTTCAGCACAGTCCAACATAACCTTTAACCCTGATATGTACATTTAAATAACGTATGTGCTCACTCCCTGCAACTCGGCCAAATGCACCCAGTGGTTCTGTCACCAAACACAGTCATTTCGACGCACACTTGTTTCAAAATCTTTGCTCTAGATGCAAGCAATAAAATCATAAAACAGTGAAACCGAAGTTCAGCACTCGCTAATACAATGTATAGTGGCTACGGCAGCAAGTGATCTCTCCGGCTGTAAATAAAACACGTCCTTCAGAGGCCTCGAGCAGTGTAGCTCAACCATTATCACAGCTCTCGTGAATTCAGTTCAGATGCATCCCCGCACTCCCAATCACCTAGTCACTGGGATTTGTCATTTTCTAATCCCCTGATCCCTCCACCGCATTAAAACAACATTTGGCATTGTAGCTATCCTATCCGCAAATCATTTTCTACACAAAAGCACACCGCTCCTCTCATCTTTCCCTGGGCTCATCACTGCCGCGTGCATCAGGCACGGGACTGCTCTGAGCCAGCCTCCAAGTGTGCAGGAGAATCTCAGGTCTGACAGCATTTGGGGAGAGAAAAAAGAGCCAATGGGCGGGATTTTACGGCCTCGCTCGTCCCAAAACCGTAGATTCCCACTCGAAGTCAATGGACTTTCCCATGGTCCGCCCCTCGCCCACACCAATTCCTGTGGTGGACAGCGCGATAAGATTCCAGCCAATATTTCAACTGATGCAAAACGTTGGCCCTATTCTCTCTCCACAGATGCTGTCAGACCCGCTGAGACTTTCCAGCATTTTCTGTTTTGGTTTCAGATTCCAGCATCCGCTGGGAATCTAGGTGTGCAAGATCCAGTAATCCTGCAGAGGATTGGTCTCTCTTTACAGAGCTAACACCAGTACTTGTTATCCTGAACTTCACTCTTCCTGGGCCTGCAATGCTATCAGTCCCTGGAACTTGGGTCAGATGATTGCAGGATGAGAGAGGTGGAGAGACAGTAAGCCACACATCTGCTGCCAGCTGCAATCCCCATGGAGAAAACGTGCTAAATTTAAATCTATAAAATCTGGATTAAAACCATCATAATACCCACGTATACTGTACGCAAAGGATTAATGGTGCTACCGGCACTCCAAGCACCATTCACTCCAAGCAAAGTGCCAATGCAGCCTGCGTTCTGCTCCAGTCAACAAAAAGAACACAACCCGTCAAATAAATAGTATTTGCACCAATTGAAACAAAAGTCAGACCCTCCAGCCACTACTGAGGTTTTTAAATATGTTATAATAACCTTTGCAAATTTGATCTCACCACACAGCAAATCAGGACAAGGTTTGATAAAACTTACAGATTAATAAAATGGATTGAAGTACACTACATCGTAATGGTCTTAAATCAAAGCTGGAAACATAAGTCTGTTCATAAACTTCGTCCACTTCAGATGTCGCTGACAGGTGCTAGCCACCCATTCTGATCAGTATAATACACAAGCAATAACCCCCACCCCATTCTCTCTTCCCAAACAGTGGCTTCCACTGTCAAGCCATCTACTTAAGAGCCCAATTGTTACCAGCTGTGCTTCACAATCCAAAGCAGAGACAACCGAAATTAAAACCCATTTACTAATGATCAAAACTGCTTATTTCTAACCCTTCCTGGAGGGACAGGCCCTGACTGTAATACACTTCTACTGATGCTATATTGGAGAAGGAACAAGCGCTAATTGCAGCCAGAGGAAAGAAACTTTAAAATGCCCATCTTATAAGAAAGTAATTAAACCACTGGTACAGATCTTGGGCAGCACAGTGACTAGCACTGCTGCCTCACAGCGCCGGGGACCCGGGCTCGACCCGGCTTGGGTCACTGTGCGTGGAGTTTGTACATTCTCCCTGTGTCTGCGTGGGTTTCCTCCAGGTGCTCCAGTTTCCTCCCACAGATAGATGTGTGGGTTAGGTGGATTAGCCATGCTAAATTGCTCCTTAGTGTCAGGGGAACTAGCTAGGGTAAATACACAAAGTTATGGGGATAGGGCCTGAGTGGGAATTGTGGTTGGTGCAGGCTGGATGGGCTGAATGGCCTCCTTCTGCACTGTAGGGTTCTACTTTAGGATTACTGGACTCGGGTTATTGCTAATACACAAAGATCTGTACTCTACTTACTCTTGATGTTCCATACTTTATCTAACTTGCATTCAACAGAGAATTGAAATGACTTTGAGATGTTTTTAATGGTCCTGGTGTCTCAGCAGTATCTATACAGCTCTGCAACAGTAAGATTAGCCTCTAGTTCTCAAAAGATTGTGATAGCGAGAACTGAGGAATTAGCTTACAAATTGCAATGCATCAAAGCTTCAGCTTGACAGAGGGAGGGTGGAGAAATAGGGAGGGAGCATTGCTGGGTCACACAAACATTTCCGTCCACCTTCCAATCTGCTCTGGAATCAAAGATCTCAGGGGAATGCGAGATAGGTGTCAGGATCTTGAGGATGCCTCAGGTGACTGTTATCTCAGTGGGGGTGACGGCAGCACAGGAGAAAGTGCTGGCAAACCAGTGGGTGTGTTTACTTCTCATATGCCACTATATAAAGATTAAAAATATTAGCGAGAAGAAAATGAAAAGCATGAAGTACAATTTAAATGGTTTTCAGATTGAACCCATTGTTTCGCACATTTCCCACTATCTCCCAAACTATATAATCTAGTTTAACCCAAAGAAGGGAGAACTAGAAATATTACCTGCGATGCTGTTCTCATTCCAAAGTTAATTTGGTTCCAAAGGGATACAGCGCAGTAAAATTCATTCCGATAATATGATGATTTAAACCCAGAGGCAGAATGGGGAGGTGATTTGATACCCACCGTTCTGAAGTCTTCAGTCGAACTATCTTCACCTGTCCGACCACTCCCAATTCAGTAGTGTAATGCGTTGCTGCTAAAATGAAACTATAACTTAACAACAATCTTAATCCTGCCCCACAAATAATGGGCTACAGCACACTCTAGTCTTAGCTCGACACTGCCTGGCAGTTGCAGTGGCAAGGACATGAGATAATGAGAAAATGCCACGCTGCTGCAGCTTTCCAAGGCTGCGTGTGAGGCTTGTTGTGGAGAGGGGGCAGAGGAGACCTTTACTCTGCAGTTAATGCACACTATAATGACATGGCCTGAGCTACAAAGGAAAGCGTTCCATTCCCCAGTTCCTTTCACACCAATGAGCACAACTGATGCCGAGAGGACTCGGAGATATTCCAGTTTTACAGACGTTGGTAGCCACAGGTCTTTTTTGTTTAAAAAATGGTCACGTGACACTTCTAAACTCAGAGGTAAATCAAAGATTGCATGCAGGATGTGAAACAAGTGATAGTCACGAAGGATCTACTGACTCATTAGAATAGGCTTTCTTCTATGGAGCGCAACTGGGCATCAACGAGCTCTACAACTAGTAAAAAGGATGTGGTGGGGAAAGAAGAAGGTGGCAGGAATAGCAGCAAATCTCTTGAAGTATAAAACCATCTCCAGTTTGGTTACAAACATACCCCAGGAATCGTTAACACAGAATCCCCCCCTACCACCCTCCCCCTATGAACATACAACAGGGGCCTTCATCCGTTCCAAACCACAAAACACGTGAGGTTTCTGTAAGGATCGTTCTAATCTCTCTGCCTGCAGAATTGTGGCATCCAGGCCACTTTCTGTGCCAAACTTAATTTTATTTATTAGTGTCACAAGTTGGCTTAATTAACACTGCAATGAAGTTACTGTGAAAATCCCCTTAGTTGCCACATTCTGGTACCTGTTCGGGTACACTGAGGGAGAACTTAGCACAGTTGAAACACTAAACCAGCACGTCTTTGGTCTGTGGGAGGAAACCGGAGCATCCGGAAGAAGCTCTCGCAGACATGGGGAGAACGTGCAAACTTCACACAGTGACCCAAGCCGGGAATCGAAGTCAGGTCCTTGACGCTGTGAGGCAACAGTGCTAACTGCCGTGCCACCCAGACAATGGTAGCGGAGGACCAAGTGGAAAAAAAAGTGGACGATACGTGCTTGACAGCGAGTGATGTGGGTCATTTCATGAAATGCCTATAGGTCCATCCATAACCGGCGGCAAGCGAGTTAGGAGAATCTTGTGCATAAGTGAAAGAACTCGTTACTTGCTGTCACTAGGGTGCTGAGGTGGAAGGGAGTTTGATGACACCACATACAGCTTAAGATTGAGAAAGATGATACTGAGTGAGGTAAAGGAGAACTGCAGTACTGGGGGCGGGGCCTCGACACTGTCACCATTTTGGGCCACTTGGAATCACTGATTTGTTGGTCACATGTTACTTCAGCGTTGCCATGGGCAACATGATCTCTTAAGTTATTATTCTTTCCACTAAAGAAAATAATTCTAATATCCATGATGCGCATTGGCCACCCTGCTCATCTGTGGTTAACATGGTTCTGGGGCTGTGGCGCACCACAGAGCAGAACATCCGTTAAGTCCCTCATCACAGCCGTTTCCTTAGGGTCGATGAGATTGAACTCCCTGACAAAGATCAGAAAGTGCATGTAGACGGTATTGAGGTGCGGATACAGTTCAAGGGCCACAACCTCCTTGAAGTGGGCACAGTAGATGTGAGCGAGAACATGGAAGAGGTAGCGGCAGATCTTCTGAACGAGGGACTCAAAGGAACTCGGGAAGTCTTTACCTGTTGGCAAAACGGGAGGGCAGTCAGTTCACAAGAGTATTGGTTCTGCATTTGCTTGGATAGTCACGAGCACAGACAAGCATGGGTGCACCAACATAAAAGAGGTTAATAATGTCAGTGTAACATTTCTGTCTTACATCAAAATGTTGTACAAGTTAGGGAACAAACACAGAATCAGCCCTCTTTTTCAATGGATGTGCATGAAGCCATCATTTTGAGCGGATTCGAATCCTTACAGTACAGGAGACCATTTGGCCCATTCAGTCTGCACCGATCACAATCCCATCCAGGTCTTATCCCCATAGCATTTACCCTGCTAATCTCCCTGACACTAAGGAGCAATTTAGCACAGCCAATCCACCAAACCAGTACATCTTTCAGACTGTGGGAGGAAACCAGAGCACCCGGAGGAAACCCACGCAGACACAGGGAGAACATGCAGACTCCACACAGTCGGTGACCCAAGCCGGGAATCGAACCCAGGTCCCAGGTGCTATGAGACAACAATACTAACCACTGTGGCACATGGTGAATTTTGGACATTTACAGACAGTCACTGATCCATAGTCTGCAATACGAAGCGGTGATTTACTAAGTGAGACGTACAAAATGCACCAATATATCTAGATTCAGACAGGTAACTATGATATTTGTTCGTTATGTAACCATTCAGGAATGAAAACCAGAGAATAAAAGTCAAGCTTACAGCAAATTCATTAACATATATTGTTTTAACGCTTAAGGTTTATCTATTAATGTCACAAGTAGGCTTACATTAACACTGCAATAAAGTTACTGTGAAAATGCCCTAATTGCCACACTCCGGCACCTGTTCAGGTACACTGAGGGAGAATTTAGCATGGCCAATGCACACTAACCAGCACATCTTTCAGACAGCAGGAGGAAACCGGAGCATCCAGAGGAAACCCATGCCGACACAGGGAGAACATGCAGACTCTACACAATGACTCAAGCCAGGAATCGAACCTGGGCCCCTGGCACTGTGAGGCAGCAGCACTAACCATTGTGCCACTCTGTCGTCCCAGCGCAGTAGATTGAGTAGATATGTCAATAATGTGCAAGAGAACACAAGAAGATTAGTTTCCTGATGATACATAAAAGGTTCTGCTTGATTCCGGCCAGGGCAACAGATAAAGGGGTCAAAGGTTATGAGGAAAAGATTGGAGAATGGAATTGAGAAACTTATCAGCCATGATTGAATGGCGGAGCAGACTTGAGGAGCCGAATGACCTATGTATTATGCTCCAATGTATTATGGGCGTAACGAGCAGAAAACACATCACACATGGAAATACACTTGTTAAAAACTTACCATACTTGGTAGGGAAGATTTCCTCATCGGTCAGTAGTTTTTGGATGTGCGTCATCACTAAGTCAATATACTGAGGTGCAGTACACTTTATTTTCTTTCCTCGCTCATCTGTCCAGAAGTACTGACTGCAACAAGGTCACAAATTATAGCAAACAGGATGAGCTTCAAGATGCATCTGCCTGGAGTCATACAGGTTTACAGCATGGAAACAGGCCCTAACTTGGCCATTCTGCCCTCTTTTTTTCTTAAAAGCCACTAAGCCAGTCCCAATTGTTCGCATTTGGCCCATATCCCTCTATACCCATCAAACACATGTGCCTATCTAAATGCTTTTTAAAAGATAAAATTATACCCGTCTCTACTACTACCTCTGGTAGCTCGTTCCAGACACTCATCATCCTCTGTGTGAAAGAATTGCCCCTCTGGACACTTTTGTATCTCTTCCCTCTCGCCTTAAACTTATGCTCTCTAGTTTTGTATTCCCTTACCTTTGGGAAAAGATATTTACTATCTAGCTTATCCCCTCATTATTTTATAGACCTCTATAAAATCACCCCTCAGCCTCCTACGCTTCAGAGAAAAAAGTCCCAGTCTATCCAGACTCTCCTTATAACTTAAGCCATCGAGTCCCGGTAGCATCCTAGTAAATCTTTAGGGTTTATTTATTAGTCACGTATAAGGCTTACGTTAATACTGCAATGGAGTTACTGAGAAATTCACCTAGTCACCACAATCCGGCACCTGTTCAAGTTAATGCACCTAACCAGCACATCTTTCAAAATGTGGGAGGAAACCCACACAGACACGAGGAGAATGTGCAATCTCCACACAGACAGTGACCCAAGCCAGGAATCGGACCTGGGTCCCTGGTGCTGCAAAGCAGCAGTGCTAACCACTGTGCTACCTTGCCGCCCCACTCTTTCTAGTGCCATATATACTGAAATTGCCTCCATCACAGTCCAGACTGTGCATTCCAGACCCCAATCACTCGTGGTGAAAATGTTTACTTCCTCACATCACATTTGCTTCTTTTGCCAACCACTTCAAATCATGGCGGCCAAATCTAGTGCTCGATATACTGTACAGCTGGTAGTAACGCCTCAAGTGGGAGACTTATTGTGGCTGGCGTTAAATGATGCTTGCAGTTACTAGGCCACAGGGGGAGCCCCACATACTATTCTGTCAGGCAAGTGGGATGACAAGGATGTAGGCACAGCCATTAAAATTTAAACAACTGTCATTAAGAATTGAACAGATGTAAAAGCACCAACATATGCATTACCAGCCAGGTTAACATAATGCGAGAATTGTTTATACTTGCAGCAATGTTTGAATACAGTCAGATATACAATGCTGTTGCATCATTATCAGGCAATAACCTTTTATTCATTTCTGGGACATGGGTGTCGCTGGCTGGCCAGCATTTATTGCCCATCCCTTGGAGGGCAGTTGAGAATCAATGACACTGTTAAACAGGGTTTGCTGTCCTGGAAAAATGCCCCACGTGTACTTGCATGTCATGTCAATTATTATTTTTTTTACAATCAACTTTGGGACTGTACCTGTGGGCTGCTTTGACTGGCTGACTGCAGAGAAATGCTGCCCCAGATGGGGCTGAGTTCTGCCATGTCACTGGGGAAGGGGAAATTCTGTCAAGATATTATTGAAAATTATGCGTATTCTACAGGAGGTACATTTCCCCCTTCCATTGATCTCTCTCTGCACTGCTGTGAGCTAATGAAGGCAGGTTGATTGGTTCCCCTAGGCTGCTCCGTAATGATACCATCAGCAGCAGAATCCAACAAACCGGGTACTTTTCACACCTCATTCACTGACTCGTCATCCAGCTCTGACCAATGGAACAAAAGGTCTCCCCTCTGTCAGCCATACATGAAATGAGTTGGGCAATTTCAACTGACTATAAAGTTTTTAAATGTTTATTTGTTAGTGTCAAAGTAAGGCTTACATTAACACCACAATGAAGTTACTGTGAAAATCCCCTAGTTGCCACACTCCAGCACTTGTTCAGGTCAATGCAGCTAACCAGCACACCTTTCAGAACGTGGGAGGAAACCGGAGCACCCGGAGGAAATCCACACTGACACGGGGAGAATGTGCAGACGCCACCCAGTAAGATGTCTCACAACACCACGTTACAGTCCAACGCGTTTATTTGATAGCACAACTTTTGGAATATTGTCCCTTCATCAACTGAATTCTAGTCAAGCAACTCACCTGATGAAAGAGCATGCTCCGAAAGCTCATGCTACCAAATAAACCTGTTGGACTTTAACCTGGTGTTGTGAGACTTCTTACTGTGCCTACCCCAGTCCAACGTCAGCATCTCCACATGGAATGCCACACAGACAGTGACCCAAGTCAGCAATCGAACCAGGTCCCCGGGGCTGTGAGGCAGCAGTGCTAACCACTGTGTCACCCACTTTTCCCTTCAGTTCTCCTGCACCACCTGTAGAAATATGCCTGACCTCCACACTTCCTCTTGGTATACTCTATGGAGATCGTTTGAGAATCTTTGCAATGGTTTCATCTGCGATTTCAGCTCTTTAACTCTCCCGAAATATATCATCCCAACAGAGGGAAGTGATGGCATATTGTTAACGTCACTGGACTAGTAATCCAGAGGTCCCGGCTAATGCTCATATATCACCAGTAATGGTGACCATGCACTCATAAACCATTGTCATAAAAACTCCATCTGGTTCGCTAATGTCCTTTACAGAAGGAAATCTGCTATCCTCACTTCATCTGGCCTACATGGGACTACAGACTCACAATGTAATTGACTCTGAAATGGCCTAGCAACCTACTCAGAAGTATCAAACCACTACAGAAAAAACATAAAGGAGTAAAACTAAACAGACCAACTAGCATGGACCTCAGCACCAAAAACGACAATGGCACACCCAGCCCAGTCAACCCTGCAAAGTCCTACTTACTGACATCCGGAAGCTTGTGCCAAAATTGGGAGAGCTGTCTCACAGTAGTCAAGCAACAGCCTGATATAGTCATGCTCATTGACACAGATAATGTCCCAGAAACCAGCATTACCATTCCTGGGTATGTCCAGTCCAACAGGCAGGACAGACCTAGCAGAGGTAATGGTGTACAGTCAGAAAGCAAGAAGCAATACTTTTCACTGTATGCTAATATACTTGATAATAATAAATCAAACCAAGGAGGGAGTTCTGCCGAGAGTCCTCAGCATTAACTCCCGACCTCAGGATGCTTCAAACATAGGCAAGAAAATCTCCTGATTACCATATCTCCCACCCTGTCAGCTGACGAGTTAGTACTCCCCCATGTTGAACCCCATTTTAAAGGATCACTGAGGATGGCGGCAGGGTGGCACAGTGGTTAGCATTGCTGCCTCACACTGCCAGGGACTCAGGTTCAATTCCCGGCTTGGGTCACTGTCTGTGTGGAGTTTACACATTCTCCCCATGTCTGCGCGGGCTTCTTCTGGTTTCCTCCCACACTCTAAGGATGTGCAGGTTAGGCTGATTGGCCATGCTAAATTTCCCCTTAGCGTCAGGGGGATTAGTGGGTAAAAATACTTGGGTTATGGGGATAGGGCCTGGGTAGGATTGTTGTTGGTGTAGGCTCGATGGGCCGAATAGTATCCTCCTACATTGTAGGGATTCTATGAGTAGCAAGAGCACAGAACGTACTCTGGGTGGTGGAACTTCACTGTGCATCACCAAGAGTGGCTTGGTAGCACCATTTCTGGCAAAAGTGGCCAATTCCTGAAGGACATAGTTGCAAGAGCGAAAAACCTACTTGATCTTGTTCTCACTAATCTACTTGTCACAGAAGACAGGATTGGAGAGTAACCGTCGTACAGTCCTTGGGATGACCTACCTGCACATTGAGGAAACCCTACATCGTGTTCTGTGGCACTATGACCATGCTAATTGGAATAGATTTCAAACAGGTCCAACAACTCAAAACTGACATTCCTTAAGGTACTATTGGGCCATCAGCAGCAGCAGAATTGTACTCAACCAGAATCTAACTTCAAGGCCTGGTACATCTACCGTTCCCATCAAGGTGGGGGAAATCAACCCTGCTTCAAATGAAGAATCAAATGCAGGACTTGAAATACCTAAAATTGAGGTGTCAATGTGGTAAAGCTACTTGAATGCCTCCTTCGACAGCACCTTTCAAACCAGCAACCTCCATCATCTGGAACGAAGAGCTTGTCATATGAGGAACAGTTGAGGACTCTTGGTCTGTACTCGTTGGAGTTTAGAAGGGTGAAGGGGATCTTATTGAAACTTACAGGATACTACGAGGCCTGGATAAAGCAGACTTGGACAGGATGTTTCCGCTAGTAGGAAAAACTAGAATCAGAGGGCACAACCTCAGGCTAAAGGGATGATCCTTTAAAACAGAGATGAGGAAGAATTTCTTCAGCCAGAAAGTGGTGAATCTGTGGAACTCTTTGCTGCAGAAGGCTGTGGAGGCCAGGTCACTGAGTGTCTTTAAGACAGCGATAGATAAGTTCTTGATTAATAAGGGGATCAGAAGTGATGGGGAAAAGGCAGGAAAATGGGGATGAGAAAAAAAAAATCAGTCATGATTGAATGGCAGAGTGGAGCCGATGGGCCGAGTGGCCTAATTCTGCTCCTATGTCTTATGGCATGAGGGCAGTCGGCATGTGGGAACTCCACCAACTGCAACTTCCCCTCCAGGCCACTCACCATCTTGACTTGGAAATATATTAGCATTTCTTTGCTGTTGCTGGGTCAAATCCAGGAACACCCTCCCTAACCTGCAAGTGCATCTACAGTACCATGTGGACTGCAGCAGTTCCAAGAAGACAGCTCACCCCGCCACCTTCTCAAGGGCAATTAGGGATGGGCGATAAACACTGGGCCCAGCCAATGATACACACAACCTGTGAAAGAATACATTTCTGAAGAGTTGATCACTGTAGGGAATTGTTCTAGTTAAAGTAAACTTAAGAACATTAAAATATGTAGCACATAACACTAACAAGAGTACTTACATGTTGCATGCATTCATCACCGGACACGTCTCTGCTGTGCAGAACTCAGAGATAGCACTGTACTGCAGGTTTATGTGATTGAAGAATGTCATTGCTATCGAAACAGAAATAATTGGGAACACTTACGTGAGGCAATGTTACAATCTAAATTAATTATTGCAATAATAATGTCCTGCTTTATTTTCAATGGCTGCTCCCATATCTAAGAAGTAGCATGACTAATACTGGGTATCTGGGTGTTATTAGGACCTAAGCTCCAGTTTTATCTCTTTATTTCTCCAAATGACATCTCAATGGGTAATCCTCCCCAGTCGATCTGTCCGGGGTACTTTCAACGTATGGCACACCAGCAATTGATACTTCACTCTCATGTGTTGCGCTTGTGGGAGGCATCATCTTCCCTCCAAATTACCATGCTCCCCCATCTTCCAACAACTTAATAAAACAAAATTGAGTACATTTCAAAGAAGTCAGAAAACCTAATTCCTCCTCTCCATCAGATTTAGCAGAGCTTCCATTTTATAAAATAAATATTTCCTTCCTTCTCACCCCTTAACTTTTCCTACCCTTACTCTTCCTCCCACTAGCAAAAAATAAACATTTCCTTGGATGATCATAGAATCACAGAATCCTATTGTGCAAGAGGCCATTCGGCCCATCGAGTTTACACCAACCACAATCCTACCCAGACCCTATCCCCACAATTCCATGTATTTACCCTGCTAGTCTCCTGACACTAATGGGCAGTTTATCCTGGCCAATCCACCTAATCTGCACATTTTTGGACTGACAGTTGCCTACCTGATACGCTGCAAGAAAGGATGTCCCGAGACATGGTACACTGGGGAGACTATGCAGACACTATGACAACGGATGAATGAACATCTTCTCTCCCTGTTGGGGAACACTTCAGCAGTCATGGGCATTCAGCCTCTGATCTTCAGGTAAGCGTTCTCCAAGGCGGCCTTCACGACACACGATAACACAGAATCGCTGAGCAGAAACTGATAGCCGAGTTCCGCACACATGAGAACGGCCTCAACCAGGATCTTGGGTTCATGTCACACTATCTGTAACCCCCACCACAACTTGCCTGAGCTTGCAAAAAATCTCACCGGCTGGAGACAATACGCATCTCTTTAACCTGCACTTTACCCTCTCCGCTAACATTGTACCTTTAAGACTTGATTACCTGTAAAGACTTGCATTCCAACCATTATTTTGTAAATTGAGTTTGTGTCTTTATATGCCCTGTTTGTGAACACAACTCCCACTCACCTGATGAAGGAGCAGTGCTCTGAAAGCTTATGGCTTGTGCTACCAAATAAACCTATTGGGCTTTAACCTGGTGCTGTGAGACTTCTTACATCATTTATTACCCTAACCTAGTTGCCCTTGGAGAGCAGTTGAGTCAGCCACATTGCTGTGGCTCTGGAATCACATGTAGGCCAGACCGAGTAAGGATGGCAGATTTCCTTCCCTAAAAGGACATGAGTGAACCAGATGGGTTTTTCTGACAATTGACAATAGTTTCATGGTCATCGGTAGACTCTAAATCCCAGATTTTTTTTTATTGAATTCAAGTTCCATCACCTGCTATGGTGAGATTCTAATCTGGGTCCCCAGAATGTTAGCTTTTTTTTAAAATTAAATCGATGGACATGGGCATCGGTGGCTGGGCCAGCATTTATTGCTCATCCCTAGTTGCCTGAGAGCAGTTGAGAGTCAATCACATTGCTGTGGCTCTGGAATCACATACAGGCCAGACCAGGTAAGGATGGCAGATTTCCTTCCCTGAAGTACATCAGTGAGTAAAAAGTCTGACAACATCAGATTTAAGTCCAACCCATTTATTTGATAGTAAACTCACAAGCTTTCAGGGTTTGTCCCTTCGTCAGGTGAATGGAAAGTTCATCAGTGAACCAGATGAGTTTTTCCGGCAATCAACAATGGTCATCGGTGATTCTTAATCCCAGATTTCTTTTACTGAAGTCAAATCCCACAACCTGCTGTGACAGGATTCGAACTCGGGTCCCCACAACATTAGCTGAATTTCTGGATTAATAGTCTAGTTAGTGATAATACCACTAGGCTATTGCTTCCTCAGGATGCTGGCCAATGAGCACAAGGTCAACGGTGTTGTTCTGGTCTGAGTAAAGATGCTCTGAGTCTGGAGAAATCTACAATGTGACTGACAACTCAGCGGAGAATCCCGTCACAGCAGGTTGTGGGATTTGAATTCAATAAAAGAAATCTGGGATTAAGAATCACTGATGACAGCTGTTGATTGTCAGAAAAACTCATCTGGTTCACTAATGTACTTTAGGGAAGGAAATCTGCCATCCTTACCTGGTATCGGTATTGGTAATTAATCTGAATTATGTTGGAGTCAAGAATGAAACACAAGTCTTTAATGGAAATGTTCACAATGGCACAAAGCAAAAGAATGGGAAAATCAATACTCCACATTAATGGCTTCACTGCCTGAAGGAGGGAGCCAGAGAGTTTCAAGTTCAATCCTGACTGGTGTCCCATCATTGAGGAAAGCGTACATGAATAGAACAGATTGCACAAGAAACCGGTTATACTTTTACTGACCCCTCCAGTGACTCACGGTCAAGGCTTGTGGTTTATGTAAAAAAAAGGTCTAACTGTAGGATGTGCTGTTCAAAACAACTGCAACACCCCTATAATTGGATGAACAAAAACAAGATGTGTCTCATTCAGTCATGATAAGTCAGTGCCTTGCTCACCACAAGTATGTATGAGCTATATTATTACCAAACAAAGAGAAAGTGAAGGGGTGGGGGGAAAAAGAAAAAATATAAAAGTTCCTGTAATACACAGCAGGCTAGTCAGCATCTGGAAAAAAAAGGCAATGCTGTGTTTGATAAGAGATCTCTGAACAGAATGGCCGAAGGCAGTATCATCTAGAAGGACAGCAATGATATGGGAACATCACAACCCACAAGTCCCCCTCAAAGCCACACGCAGTTCAGACTGAAGCTTAAATTAAGTTTATTTATTAGTGTCACAAGTCAGCTTACATTAACACTGCATGAAGTTACTGTGAAAATCCTCTAGTCGCCACACTCTGGTGCCAGTTCGGGTATACAGAGGGAGAATTTAGCATGGCTAATGCACCTGATCAGCACATCTTTCAGACTGTGGGTGGAAAGTGGAGCACCCGGACGAAACCCACGCAGACACGGGGAGAAGGTGCAAACTCCACACAGACACTGACCCAAGCCAGGAATTGAACTGACTCCCTGGCGCTGTGAGGCAGCAGTGCTAACCCCAGTGTGCCATCATGCCGTATGACCCATTCCTTCTTTATCACTGGCACCCACTCCTAACAAGCCCACCACCCCATCCACACCTCACAAGCCCCACTCCCACCACACTCCCCAACCACTACCTGCTCCACACCACACACAACCATGAACTGCAGTGGTTTAAGAGGACAGCTCACTATCACCTTCCCAAGGGCAATCAGGAACAAGCAACACAAGTGAAGTTGGTGACAGCCCCAACCCATCAAAATATTTTTTTTCTTAGAAACTAGTGCCAAAGGCAGTATTTAACCTATAGATATTCACCCTCATCACTGCATGGACAAAAGGGAAAGAGAAGAATCAACTGACATTCTTTAAGGCCTCTGCAAATGTCTTCTTCCTTCGAAGACCATTTTCAAGAGCAGCTACAAGATGACTGGATTATAGAATCCCTACAGAGCAGGAGACCATTTAGCCCATCGAGTCTGCACCGAACACAATTCCACCCAGACCCTATTCCTGTAACCTCACGTATTTAACCTGCTAGTCCTCCTGACACCAGAGTTAATTTAGCATGGCCAATCTGCATAATCTTCCACATCCCTGGGAGGAAACCCATGCAGACATGGGGAGAATGTGCAAACTCCACACAGTTGGCTCACCCAATTTCATCTCCATATCCCTTACCCCATGGAAGTTGCTAGCCTTTAACTGAACATACCTCAGAAATCCCCGTAAGGAGCGCTGGAAGAGAATAAATCCCACACCTGCCAAACATTACTTCCGAAGCACCAATGTCACCATTCCATTCCACTGCTAAGAACCTTTGGTTTATTGTGAGGTTTACTTACTGTTATTGGCCAACCATTCATTCTGGTCAATCTCTCTAGGCAAGCTCACGAGCATGGGCAAATCTGCATCAGACACTCGGGCTGAGGTGTACTCTGCCTCCAAATACAACTTCTTCTCTTCAGTCGAAGGCTGCTTTTCATCCGGCTTTGATTTTGCAGTCTTCCTGTGAGCAAAAAAGATAAACCACAAATAAAATCTGGAACAGGTTTCTAACACTGCAGCATAAAACATGTTCTAGGTCAAAGTCAGTGATGTCCTCTATTACTCTAATCTACCAACATTAATCATAAGCAGTAGAGGGAGAATTGATGTTTGTAAGAAGCTAACAGGACTAGAATCATAGGATCCCTACAGTGCAGGAGGCCATTCAGCCTGTCAAGCCTGCACCAACAACAATCCCACTCAGGCCCTATCCTTGTAACCCCATGTATTTATCCAAACTAGTCCCCCTGACACAAAGGAGCAATTTAGCATGGCCAATCAACCTAGCTCACACATCTTTGGACTGAGGGGGGAAAACCAGAGAACCCGGAGGAAACTCATGTAGACACAGGGAGAACGTGCAAACTCCACACAGACAGTCACCCAAGCTGGAATTGAACACCATCCCTGAGGCGGCAGTGCTAACCATTGTGAGGTAACTCCAATCCAATTCCCATTGATACCATGGCATATTACAATGTTAATGCTCAAACTTTGGAACACTGTTCCCATAACCATTTTAACACCTCTTGCCCTTAGATAGGAAATGAGAAAAAAAATGCTGATTTCTTTTTTTCTCTCCATGACCTACTTCCCCCATCCCAACAGTTCTGCCTTCCCTTTCTTCAAAACAACTTATCTATGCTCCTCTGACTTTATTCCCATGTTCCTCCCAAGCTGCAAGATGAAGCATCTTAGAACAATCACCTCCCTCCCCCTTCAACACGTTGAAATCAAAACTCGTCATTCCGTCTCTTTCCTTTTTAATTTCTCAAAACTGTTCCACCTGCCTCCCTCTATCTTCCCAATATCCTACAATCTATTGGTTTTTAAAGCCAATTGTGGCATTGCATAAACAATGACCGAATGTTCCATTTGATCTTTCTTGTCAATTTTCCCATCTGGGTGTCCCGCTCTGTCCTATCCCTGTAACCCCATGTATTTACCCTGTTAATCGCCCTGACCAAAAAAAAGGGAAAATTTAGCATGAACAATCAACATAGCTCACACATCTTTGGACTGTGTGGTCCAAAGATGGTCTTGCCCTTCACTCTGGAATCTCAATAGCAAAAGATTTCATTTTATTTTGTCCAGATGACTTATAAAGCTGGTGCACCCTTGTCACCACCCTGCATACTTTCTCACAAACTCAGTCACGGCCACAGTATCCTTCATTAGGCTGTGCTTCTATCTTCCATTTCTTTTTAATTTTCTCAGTTTTCACTGTTTCGCTCTGCCATATCCACCTATTATGAGCTGCCAACATTCCAGGATTGCCTTGAAATATCCAAGATTTAGAATAGAATAGAATAGAATCCCTACAGTCAGGAGGCCATTTGTCCCATCAAGCCTGCCCCGACAGCAATTCCACCTAGGCCCTACCCCTGTAACCCAATGTATTTATCCTGCTAGCCCCCCTGACATGAAGGGGCAATTTAGCATGGCCAATCAGCCTAACCTTTGGACTGTGGGAGGAAACACGGGGAGAACGTGCAAACACCACACAGACAGTAACCTATGGATGGTATTGATCCCAGGCCCTGGCGCAGTGCTAACCACTGTGCCAATATGCCATCCATAATTAAGACTAATTTCTGGGAAACTATGGAGACCAAACCCAGGAGAAAAATCATAGGACTGATAAAATAAAGTTTTTAAAATTGTTTGCTTATTAATAATAAAAATATACGCTGAGGGGGAAAGAAAAGGGGATGTTTAGCAGTCAAAAATCATCCAATCAGTAATAGTCTATTTGCTTTCCGATTGGTTTGGGAAAGCAAACACATGATGTCAGCATGGGCTTTTGGGGTACCAGTGGACAGTTGACACTGGCATGAACATGACCAGATAGAGTTGGCAACTTTATTAACTTCCTTTTGTAGGCATTTTCCCTTTTGATTATTACAATTAGAGTCATAGAATAGAATCATAGATCCCTAGAGTGCAGAAAGAGGCCATTTAGCTCATCAAATCTGCACCAATAACAATCCCATCCAGGCCCTAAGTCTATAACCCCATGTATTTACCCTGCTAGTCCCCCTGACATTAGGGAACAATTTACAATGGCCAATCAACCTGTACATTTTCAGACTGAGAGGAAACCGGAGCACCCGAAGGAAACCCATGCACACACAGGGAGAACGTGAAAACTCTATACAGTCACCCAAGGCTGGAATTGAACCCGAGTCCCTGGCGCTGTGAGGCAACGGCACTAACCGCTGCGCCACAATGCCATCCTCCACCATTTGTCTCTGCCTACTCATTCCCTCCTTTACAATAATGCAGCCCTGATATGAAGAGATTACACGTAAAGAGACGCTATTTTCATCGATCAACCTAGATGACCCGCATTGGACACGTTACGTTCACAGAATTCCAGTTCTTAAAAACAAACTGGATGTAGATTGTGAAAATTTTTTTGCATAAATAAGGGACCATCCAGAAACAATGTGGCTGAAATTGAGAGTTCAGTATCTACTTTTTGTGATGCTGTGCATTAGTATGCCCTATGCAGTAGCACAATAATACATTTAAAGAAAACCAGACCAAGTCTAGCTGTTCTGCTCACTTCACAAGGTCATACAGTAGGAGTCTTTTCCACACTACCACTCAGAAAATTACCGGTAATGCACAAATTCAAGGTTCAGTCGGGAGAAAGGGATATCAAGAGCAAAGGTTACAATGTTTTTCCAAATTAAAACTTTCTTGTCCAGCACACCTGAATTAACACCACCATGTCGCACACTTCCACACACCAGGGCCAAATGCAACCTTCTTAAAACAGCAACAAAGAACACCTGACAGGAAGGACTATCATTAAATGTACACCAAGTATTACGAAAGGCATTTAGCAAGAAGAGCAAAACAATGAAATCTCTAAAAACATCTTTTCTCAAAATGCCTCGAAGTACCCCAAGGAAATGTCTTATAAGGCCATAAGACACGCTGGTTAGATGTACTGGCCACGTTACGATTCTCCCTCAGTGTACCTGAGCAGGTGCCGCTAGGGCGAGACCAGAACTTCCTGCCTGAGGTCAACGGAGATTTCCATTGTCTGACCCTCGCCCACTCCAATTCCGTGGCGGGCGAGGTGATAAAGTTCCGCTCTCTGCGTCTGCGTGGGTTTCCTCTCGGGTTTCCCCCCCCGCACTCCAAAGATGTGTGGGTTAGGTGCACTGGCCATGTTAAATTGCCCCTTAGTGTTAGGGGAATTAGCAGAATAAATGTAAGGGGTTATGGGGATGGGGCCTGGATGAAATTATAGTCAATGCAGATCCGATGGGCCGGATATCCTCCTTCTGCACTATAGGATTCTATATTTCCCCCTCAGTATACCCGAACAGGCGCCAGTGTGTGGCGACTAGGGGATTTTCACAGCAACTTCATTGCAGTGTTAATGTAAGCCTACTTGTGACACCAATAAATAAAACTCTAAAAAACCTTAAAAAAACTTAACAAAATACCCAGAAGGTTACCAAATGAATATTATTCTATCAATGTATCAGCTCTTAGTTACCCTGAATGAAAATGCTCCTCACTGAATATCAACTTCCAGAGCACAAGTCATGACTGCTCTTATTCAGAGTCTAAGGACCATCAATACATTGTGGAGCTCTGTGACAGAGTACAAGTGTGGAGAGGGTAGGGGATGGGCATACGGCAGAACATGGTAAGCATTTTTTAAATAATCTAGCAGGGCTGCACCTTCACAGAATGTACTGAGACTTGCTGTTTGCAAAACCCTGTTTTCACCCAGTTGCCAATAGAGAAAATGGACAGAATTAAACCCAGGGAAACATTAATAGCTTGAAATTAAGAAGATCAACACCATTCAGGACAAAGAACAGAAGAGCGTAAAGGCATAAGAAAACAGAGCAGTTGGCCATCTCATCTTGCTAGCCTCCTCTGCAATCCGCTTGATTGGTAACCCCATCCACCACGTTAAAACAATCCACATTCACCACCAGTATACCATGGCGACAATGTGTACTCAATCAAGGCTGTTTTGACAGTACTGTCCAAACCTCCACTATCTGGAGAGACATGAGCTTCAAGTGCATGGGATTCCATAACCTGGAGTTCCCTCCAAGTCATGCACTAACCTGAATTTGACTATTCGTTCAAAAGGTTGGAACTCCCTACCTAACAGCAGCAGGAGTGCTTTCAGCAGAATGCGATGGTCCGAGAAGGCAACTCACCATCACCAAGGGAAAATGCGCAATGGGCAATAAAAGCTGGTCTTCCATGATTCTTCTTAAAAAAAGATTTGATAGGTAACTAACTGTACAAAATGATCTAAAATAAATAATAATAGATGACACGCCACACAAATCACTGGGCTCCAGCATCTCTATTTGTCTTCTTGCTCCCAGTTCCCAAACAAAAACAGGGAATCCACTTTGTCACTTTCAACTCCAGCCTCGTGCACAGTTCCATTCATACTTCAACACTTGTGATTCCAGAGGAGTTTTAAATTGCCCACAGTGGTTAGCGCTAGGGACCTGGGTTCAATTTCCGGCTTGGGCCACTGTCTGTACAGAGTCTGCACATTCTCCCCCGTGTCTGCATGGATTTCCCTCTGGGTGCTCCAGTTTCTTCCCATGGCTCGAAAGACGTGCTGGTTAGGTGCATTGGTCATGCTAAATTCTCCCTTAACGTACCCAAACAGGTACCAGAGTGAGGCAACTAGGGGATTTCCACAGCAACTTGCAGTGTTAATGTGAGGCTACTTGTGACACTAATGAAAAATAAACTTTAAACCTTAGTGTCAGGGGATTAGCAGGGTAGTATTTGGAGTTACGGGGATAAAGCAATGAGTGGGATTGTTTGTCGGTGCAGGCTTGATGGGCTGAATGGCCTCCTTCTGCACTGTAGAGATTGCATGATTCTAACTGTTACATTTCTCACCTTGCTGCTCAGTTGCCTTCATCCCAATTGCCATGCAATTGCAATGCTCCCTGGTTTGTAACACTGTTGTGAGCCACATCGTAAGAGCTTTTTTTAAAGCGAGGCAGCAATTAAAATCTGATGACTAGGTTCAACAACTTGGACTATCAAAAGCCATTCCTTTTATCTCTCCTCTCCCGAATAACAAATCCCTTTAATTGTTAGTTGAATGCTATTTCTTACAACATCATCTTCCCTAGAAGCATACTGATGTAATTGCAAGGAGAAAACGCATACTTTTTGAGAATTGAAAATTAAACTGACAAGGTTAAAAAGAAAGAGAAGATTTTAAACAAAGTTAAAAGAGAAAACTGAGGAATAAAAAGTAAAGAGAGCAAACAGGTATATGGACGCACAATCAAAAGTGAATAAAGAGAGGTAGATATTTTGAGCAGATTGTTTTTAGCTCACTAACACAAGTGTGCAGATTTCCCTGGGGCTGTTGCAGCCGTACGAGTTCAGGCTTGCTGCATTCCACGATTAATCATCTCAGTTTGATTCTCAGCCCCTCTTTTGTCTATTCCAATGCTTGGTTACTGTCAGTTACCAGACAGCACCTGGGCCAGACCCACCTCATGGGCCACAAACTGCCTTAGCAGAAGGGATTTACTAACTACCCTAGAGGGTTAGGGAATTTTGCAGGAGTCACATGAAGGGTTGGAGAGCGTGTCTCTTGCAACTGACAAAAGTCTGCACCTTGAGGGAAGTTGGTTGTTTGATGCAAAGGAATTAATCCTTTTGTGTTTTTACAAGTTCATATTTCAAAGCATTTGTCATTGAAGTTAGCAAAGATCAGGCACTGTTCCAGAGACGGGGCAGCAAGCACTCTCAGTAGCTTGTTAGAACAAGTAAAACGGACATAACAAAATTAATTTTCTTTTAATCATCTTTATTTTCCTCTTCTCATTTGACGATAGCGACTTGCAATGGAATACGATTCCAAGAGTTCTGCTCACCCTCTTGTATTGAAGCTAATGACCATACTACATCTGAACCTAAAGACTCTGAATCAGTAAACTAGTTAACTGGGGGTGGGCACGGGGGGGGGGGGGGGGGGGGATGTTTTGTGCAGTGTGCAGCTGAACAGAAGTAGCAAGCCTCAAACAAATAACACTGGCCAGAATTTTACCATCTTGCCCGCCACGGGAATTGGAGCAGGCAAGTGATGGACCATGGAAAAGTCCGTCGAACTCGGGCTGGATTTTACGGTTTTGGGACAAGCGAGCCGTAGAAGCCCGCCCACTATCTTCTTATCAGGGCTTTCTAGAGAGTACTAAGATAGTAAGAACCCCAACAGATTTTTCTTCTAACTCAGTGTTGAGGCAGCTGATTGCATCCCAACCATCAATATGAGCAGCTGAAAAAGCCAGGCACTGAATCAGCGAGCATGTCCGAAAGGTAGACTGAGACTTCACAGAATCCCAACAGTACAGAAGGAGGCCATTCGGCCCATCGGATCTGCACCAACCACAACCCCACCCAGGCCCTATTCCAGTAACCCCACACATATAATCCTCCTGACACTAGGGTCAATTTAGTATGGCCAATCAACCTAACCTGCACATTTTTGGACTGTAGGAGGAAATCCACACAGACGCAGGGAAAACGTGCAATCTCCACACAGACAGTGACCCGTGACTGGAACTGAACCCAGGTCCCTACTGCTGAGACAGCAGTGCTAACCACTGTGCCATCGTGTGCTGCCCGACTTGTGTTTAGATATTTTGAGGAAAAAAAATGTGTCCATAAGATTATAAATTCTATTTTATGACAAATCCTGTATTTGCTCATTTGAAAAATTCTGCAGATTACACGGAAGTATCTGTGTATCATTTAGATACAATTTTTAAAAAGGAGACTGCTGCCAAAACTCATGCTGTATGCAAAACTGAGTCCAGTTTGAAGGGCGTATTGATGTAGTCACTAGTTATGTCATTAGAACTCACTAGTTAAACAAACAACCCATCAAGGATATGCAGGTTGGGTGAATTGGCCATGCTAAAATGCTCCTTAGTTTCTCAAGATGTGGAGATTAGATGCACGGGGTCAAGGGAATAGGGTACGGTGGCGGGTCTGGGTAAGATACTCTGTCAGAGAGTTGGTGCAGACTCAGTGGGCCTCATTCTGCACTGTAGGGATTCAATGAAGTAGATGAACCATGCTGGCCAGACACGGTACAGCCTACAGTCTCCACTGAGTTAACTAATTCGAGTTAAAGAGACATACAATTAGTCTCAGCGCTGCTTTACTAGGAAGGGGGGAAATTAACTAGGGTTGGTGCTTCTGAGCAGTAGCCAGTAACTTTGAGCTGAATGTGTGCTTTTCTGGGTTGAGTGATCTTCAGTAATGACATCTCCCCACCACCTACCCCCAAGTAACTTGTTGCTAAGAATCACACAATGGATAATGGTCACTATTTTGGTCTTGGACTGAGGATTGCCAAGAATCGGTCCTCAGGTCTCATCTACACGTTCAAGGCAAGTTGCCTCATCTCTACAGAAAGAAAAGTCAATTTTAGGCCCTCCATCTTCAGTTGCTGTCTGGATATATTCCAGAAGGTGCTCTGGCCTAACAGCAGCTTGGGGTCAGGTGGAGATTGTAAGGACTAAGAGTAAAAAATATAGCTGCAGCAGTAGGTCATGTGATGCCTCAACCCTGCTTCACCATTCAATAAGATCATGGTCGATCTTCTATATCGAATCCATGTTCCTGTCTTATCCCTATACCCCCATGATTGATAAGTTCTTGGATTCTAAGGGAATCAATCTCAATCTTGAACATATCCAAACGAAAATTCCAAAGATTCACAACCCTCAAAAGTGATAATGTTTCTCCTTATCTCAGACCTAAGTGGCTGACCCCTTTATCCTGAGACTATGACCCTTAGTTTTAGGCTCCTCAGCCTATGAAAACAGGCTCTCAGCATCTACCAGTCAAACACTAAGGCTGGAATGATTCGGCCATTCATGCCAGTGGGATTTTCCCATCCTGCTGCAGTGAGCGGAGATTTGGCTGGGTGCCAAACTCTTCAACCTCGCTGCAGTGGAAGCGTGGCATGGATGGCCGGTAAGATCACACCTTAAGAATTTTACATAACTTCAATGCCACCACCTCATGTTTATCTAAACTTCAAAGAATATACACCCATTTTACTCAACTCAAATGATGATGGGGGAGCACGCTGGAGCTTTCTGACTCCACAAACAATGCTTTTACTTTAATTCTTTTTAAAATTAAAATTCACCATTAATTAGCAGCTGCGGGAGCAACAGAAAGAGACAAACATATTTAGCAGTGGAATCAATGCTTGTTTAGACTGGGCACAAGTTGCTCGCTGCTAACGAGATACTTGAACTTTCTGCTTGTCCTTTGCCTGAAAAATGGATGCAACGCAAGTTATTTTCTAATCCAAACGTCTATACCATCTAAATCTTTCAGGAGAGGGAAAGAGAAATTGGTAAAATCACAGATAAGCTGCCAGAAGAATAACATTTTATGTAACCACTTTTTAAAAGATGGTCACCAATTACTTTGAGAAAATGATGTGCAAGCTTGGCTGCCTGAAGAACGTTATAAGGCAACATTGAGGAGGGAGGCTGACTTAACCTAACTTGAGTAGCTTCTCAAAATATCTGGAATGTAAGAGGTGCATATTCCAGCCTGAATTATCCTTTCTAAGTTAAATATAGGTAAATTACGGCCTGTCGTCACTTGGATTACATCAAAACATAACATTCAGTGGGTGTGTGAAATCTTCACAATAATGCCCTTTTAAACGGTGGAAAAGGAACCAATTACAGATTCCATCAATCCAAATGTGGGCTGTGGGTGGGGAGAGTACTCGGAGCTGTATAACATTAGGGTGACATACTGGTGATTATGGATGGTGGGGACAATTTAAGATGAGAATATCACAAAAGCAGTACACTACACAATGTATATTGCACTTTTCCTAAATAAGTTTAGCAACACTGGCTACAGTTTGGGAATGGAGGGCGTTTCTTTGGCTGTTTTGGAAGTTTACCTTTGTCTATGACTGGGTGCTGAATGGCCCCTTAGTGTCAAGGGGACTAACAGGGTAAATACATGGGGTTACAGGATAGGGCCTGGGTGGGATTACAAGATAGGCCTGGGTGAAATTGTTGTTGGTGCAGGCTCAGTGGGTTGAATGGCCTCCTTCTGTACTGTAGGTATTCTATGTTAGATGTCACGCAGACAGTTTCCTATAACTTGAAATAAAGTTGCTATTGCATCACGTGATCTGAAGTGCATTCACCTTGGGACTGATGTACTTGGATCAACAACTCACATGAAATACATTACACTGGTGTAACATTGTTGGAGGGGACTAATGTATGTTGCAAAGCTGCAAACGTATCACAACTTCGAATACAATCCCCTCAAACTTTTTCATAACACTCGGCAACTTTTCTTTCCTACTACCATTACTGTTTCAAGAGGAACAAAGTCTGCATTTCTGAGCTGCTTTAAGGAGTGAATAGTGCAGAAATTGATCCCAGGCAAATTACATCAAAGGACATAAACGCCAGGCAACACAGGAGAACACAAAAATCACATGAAATTTTTCACCCAGTGGATAATGACATTATCGAATAAGTTACCAGGGAAAGCCGTCGCAGTAGATAACGTGGACAGTTAGACGAGTTCTGGGGAGAAAAGGGATTGACAAATAAAGTGAGGTGGCAGGTAGATGGGATTGATCTGAGAAAAGGAGCCAATTACTTTTCGCATTTCATAACATGGTTATCCGAGAGGAGGGTATAGTAATACGCCATCTTTAGATTAAGAGAGAGATTTCTATAAAGTATCAAATTACTTTCAGCTATATACTTGCAGCTATGCTACGACTTAGCAACATGTTTAAAGCTGACGGAATATTGTTTCAGAAAACTCTTGCCAAACTATGACGTATACAGAGCACAACACCAACAGATTTGCTAAAGTTATTCAGCATCTTCTCCCCCACTTTTTGTAAGCCTGTAATTTTACAAAAAATCCACATCTTTGAACCCAGCAACAAAACAAAGGATAGTATTGTATGGAAACCCAGACTCAGGTCAGCCTCTTGCACCTTCCAAACCAATATTGAATATCCCACAGCACACAATGGACTGCTGGCAGCAGAAAGGAAGTATTGAATACAATATGAAACCGTAGACAAGTACCCCATAAATACTACTTGGGACGCTTCAAAAAGTGACATTTTATCGTACCAGATGTCCTGACAACACAGTTAGTAAAAATGAAGCGTACCAGAGCCGTACAAACCAAGAAGGTCTCAGGTTCCACTGCCAGTTTGAGCTGAACTTGTTCATCTCAGCCTGGATTGCAGTGTGGATTCTACAGCTAGCCTCAGCATTTCTAGGTTAGGGGCAGGTCATCTGGCTGGGGCTATCATTCCTGGACCCTAAACCTGGTACAGATATAGAAAATGCTGGAAAATCTCAGCAGGTCTGACAGCATCCGTGGAGAGAGAATAGAGCCAACAATTCAAGTCTGGATGACCCTTCGTGACAAAGGTACACACTTGGGGTCACAGCGACAGGGCCTGGGTCTGATCGTTGTCGGTGCAGACTTGATGGGTCGAATGACCTCCTTTTGCACTGTAGGAATTCTATGACTCTATAATTTGGGGCGGCACGGTTGCATAGTGGTTAGCACTGCTGCGTCACATCACCAGGGACCCAGGTTCGATTCCGAGCTTGGGTCACTGTGTGGAGTTTGCACATTCTCCATGTGTCCGTGTGGGTTTCCTCCAGGTGCTCCAGTTTCCTCCCACAGTCTGAAAGACATGCCGATTAGGTGCACCGGCCGAGTTAAATTCTCCGTCAGTGTACCTGAACAGGTGCTGGAGTGTGGTGACTAGGGGATTTTCACAGTAACTTCATTGCAGTGTTAATGTAAGCCTTACTTGTGACTAATAAAACTTTTAAAAAAACTTTAAATTTTGATGGACTGAATGGCCTTCTTCTGCACTGTAGGGATTCTGTGATTCTAAGTCTTAAACTCGAAATGTTAACTCCGTTCTTTCTCTCCACAGACGCTGCTAGAGATTTTTTCCAGCATTTTTTTTCATCCGATACCCTTGTACCTACATCTTTGACATTCATCAGGAACAAAAACCGCAGTCAATTTCTTGAGTGAAATGTGTATTTTTTTTAAAAAAAACGAACTACCCAGATAGCTGGCACCCTGTGAAATGTTCCCTGAGACAGTGCACTCACCTGGTGTCAGTCAGCACTACTGCAAACAGCACGTACAGCCAATGCTAAAATATGTGCTATGTTGTTTGGACTGTTCTGATAGTTAACCGTTTCCAAATACCTACCAGCAAACACAACCCAGAGCTTTTAACCACCCTGCCAATGGTACATGATCTAAAAAACAGCATTTTCAACAAATTATCCCAAGTTACAAGTTTTGTTTGTCATATTATGGGCAGAAAGGGACTTTGTCCAATCTCTTAATTTTAGTTCCCTCTCGCTGCAGGACTTTAAAGGGAAGCAGAGAAGACAAATCATTTACAGTTCAATTGACAGATTTCAGATTAGAGGCACTACTAAATTACTCAGACACAGGGGAGGGGAGGTAGGAATCTGGATCCCAAAGATCAGCAGTCCGATTCAAAGTTCACAACAGCATTCTCTTTCCAATACAACTGCACAAACAATCCTTCCATTTCCCTCTTACTTTCTTACCTTTTCTTGTAGCCTAGTGCCTTCCCTACAGCCTGTAGGACCATTCTGCACTGCTCCAGGGCCCCCCTGTTATTTCACTCAACTGCCAGATTGGAGGAAACACACACAAAAAAAGCCCACCCGGCACAATAGCATGTGCAAAGTGTTCCCCCCTCTCTGTAACACAGCAAGCTCAAACCACTCTGCAAACTAGTTTGACTGCATTTGATGTGCTTATAGGACTGGCTCCCAAAGAGGACCCAATCGGAGCGCAGGCTGTGGCTGCTGCCACGACAACACAAAGCAAAGACCTTAGGGAGCGTCTGTAAATTGAACCCAACACAAAGAAGTCATCCTTGTCTCCTGAGGGACTTTGTGCGAAGACAGTGAGCCAATATAGTGCCATTAATTGTGTCACCGAAACACTCCTCTCTCTGGTTATAACATTTAGTGCTGTCCACTCGAAATATTGAGCATATTCTAAAGAATGAATGAGAACAAAAATTCCACCCAAGCCATTATATTATAATGTTACACTTCACAATTTATTATTATTATTAATCACTCGCTCAAATTTCTCAGTCCATGGTAAGGGGCAATAGATTTCTCCCACTAGTAGCTTATCCCACACAACTCAAAAGGACATTCTATGATTGCTTGTTGGGTGCTAACACCATGGCTGTGTGAAAACTTAACACACTAACTAAAATGCTTTGCTGAAATTCTAATAACAAGACTAAAACCAGGTTTTAAAACTAATTTTGTGTAATTCAAATAATGATTACTGTGACTCCACAAGAAATCTTCCTTGCTCCTTCAATGCAACACAGCCAATCCCCCACACTGACAAGTTACACAGAGGCAGAACCCTGTTAGGTAGAAGGCTCTTTACCCAGAAGAGTGTGCCTGTGAAACAAGTTGCCAAGTTCTTTCAAGCAAAAACTGGTCCTGTTTCTGATATGGACAGAGTACCAGGTTACCAGTCTATAACTAGTCTTACCTAAAAGAGGCTGGAAGAATTGTTTGACTTTCCCCCATCTAATTAGCCAGGGTTTTTAATCTGTTTTTCTCCTCAGTCTCACAGATGATGATACTATTCTGGAAAGGGTAGGGAGTGTATGCAGTAAGCGCCACAATTAGATGGAAGCAAAATACTGTGGATGCTCGAGTGTGAAACAAAAACAGAAAATGCTGGAAGATCTCAGCAGGTCTGACAACATCTGTGGAGAGAGAATAGAGCCAATGTTTTGAGTCAATTGAAACATTGCTGGAATCTTATCGCACTGTCCGCCCACAGGATCGAAGTGGGCGAGGGGTGGACCATGGGAAGGTCTGTTGACCTCGGGGAGGAATTTATAGTATTGGGACAAGTAAAACTATAAAATCCCACCCATTGGCTCTATTCGCTCTCCACAAATGTTGTCAGACCTGCTGAGATTTTCCAGTATTTTCGGTTTTTGTCACAATTGGATGGGCTGGTAAGGTGTTCCTTGTCTATGTTTTTAAGTTAATATATTAGTGTCACAAGTAGGCTGACATTAACACTGCATTGAAGTTAGTGTGAAAATCCCCTAGTTGCCACACTCTTTCACATATCTAAGTATGGTGTTCAACTCATCTTCAAGGGAACCTATGCACATCTTTTGCAGAAAAGCTGGAAATTCATGACACTCATTCTCCACCAGTGGCAGCAGGCATGAGAATGCTAGGGCTTTCCAAATATTCACACAGGCAGCACAATGGGTAGCTCTGCTGCCTCACAGTGCCAGGGGCCTGGGTAAAATTCCAGCCTTGGTCTGTGTGGAGTTTGCATATTCTCCCTGTGTCAGCATGGGTTTCCTCCCGGTGCTCCAACGATGTGCGGTGTAGGTTGACTGGCCATGTTAAATTGTCCCTAGTGTCAGGAGATTAGCAGGGTAAATACGTGGGGTTATGGGAATAGAGCCTGAATGGGATTGTGGTCGCTCCAGTGTCGATGGGCCGAATAGCCTCCTCCTGCACCGTCAGGATTCTATGATTCTATTCTATAAAATAGAAACTCTTTCTTCATTATGATGATGTGGAGATGCTGGCGTTGGACTGGGGTGGGCACAGAAAGTAGTCTCACAACACCAGGTTAAAGTCCAATAGGTTTATTTGTTATCACGAGCTTGTGGAGCGCTGCTCCTTCATCAGGTGAGTTATGAAGGAGCAGCGCTCCAAAAGCTCATGATACCAAATAAACCCATTGGACTTTAACCTGGTGTTGTGAAACTTCTACTATCTTCATTATGATGATATTGAAGTTTAAACCTTGATGTACACACTGAAGCATTGCTGCAAATCACCTCAAGAAGGTCACTTTCAATTTCAGCTGAACTCCAACTCAAAGAAATAAAATATTCAGGTAATGATTTAGCCATTTGCTATATCCTTAGGTTGCAGTCATGATGATGACTAAGAAAGAGTAAGAGATTTTGATTTGATTTATTATAGTCACATGTATTAACATATAGTGAAAAGTATTGTTTCTTGCACACTATACAAAGCATACCATTCATAGAGAAGGAAGGGAGTGCAGAATGTGGTATTACAGCCATAGCTAGCGTGTAGAGAAAGATCAACTTAATGCAAGGTAAGTCCGATCAAATGTCTGACAGCAGCAGGGAAGAAGCTGTTCTTGAGTCGGTTGGTATGTGAGCTCAAACTTTTGTATTTTTTTTCCCCCGACGGAAGAAGGTGGAAGAGAGAATGTCCAGGGTGCGTGGGGTCCTTAATTATGCTGGCTGCTTTGCCGATGTAGTGGAAAGTGTAAACAGAGTCAATGGATGGGAGTCTGGTTTGCGTGATGGATTGGGCTACATTCACAACATTTTGTAGTTCCTTGCAGTCTTGGACAGAGCAGGAGTCATTCAAGCTGTGATACAACCAGAAAGAACAAAGAGAAAGAGCATCCTGTGTTTATCAATGATTTGATACAAGCCCGATGAGATTATCACTGTAGAGACCACCAAAATAACAAGGTACAGTTCATTCATTAGACCCGAGGATGAGGGGAAGGGGAATGCAATGGGCTAAACAAAAAAAACAGCTGGTATTCAATGCCTGCAAATGTGAGATGTATTTTGTGAAAAGGAAAAGTGGTAATTACGCTTGGTGATGAAGAAGAGCAGAGGGGTGTGGGGGATACAGTTTTATAGGACAGTAAAAGCAGCAAAGGCTGTTAAAAACTAATGGAATTCTGGACCTCATCACAAACAGGATAGAACATAAAAGTCAAAAGGTAATGATCAGCTCACATAAAACCTTAACAAGACCCTAGTTAAAATTCTGCATGCAGCATTGGACTCCATAAGGATATTTATAGAAAGAGTATAACACAGGTTGGATTTCCAACTTTATGAAGAAAAAAAAATGCGAAGAGTGAAAAAGTTGGTACTTATTACATTTAGAATAAAGGAATGATTTGATGGTTTATTAGTGTCACAAGTAGGCTTAAATTAAAATTGCAAAGAGGTTAGTGTGAAAATCCTTGAGTCGCCACACTCCGCCGCCTGTTCAGGTTCATTGAGAGAGAATTTATCACGGCCAACACACCTAACCAGCACATCTTTCAGACTGTGGGAGGAAATCGGAGCACCCAGAGGAAACCCATGCAGACACAAGGAGAACGTGCAAACCCACACAGACAGTGACCCAAACCGGGAATCGAACCTAGGTTCCTGACGCTATGAAGCAGCAGTGCAAACCACTGTGCCACCCTCACCGGAGCAACAGCCCCTATCTGTTAAAACACAGAAGAGTTTGCACCAGTATCTTTTATTTTTCTAACAGACAGCTAACCTATTTCCCATACTCTACGGCTATCTAACGAACCACTCCAGTTGTTTTTAAGAGCTGAGAATTTTGTGAAGAAGCAGAATGCCCTGGTCGTTAGCAGATAGTTAATGTTTGAAATCCAGCCAAAACAATTTTGCACAAGACTAGATTCTCAATTACAGACTGAAAACTTTAGACCCAACAATGATTGCACAAACTTTGGGCATGTCAGGGCTTCATGCAAACATGCTACCTGAAAAAAAAAAGTGCTGGACATTTTTCTGAAGGACACTGCTTACAGGATAGAGATTTAAAATAAAACAGCATCAGAAAACACAAAGGCATGGGACTTCCGCAAAATCTGGCATGGAAAGTGATTGCAAATCTGAAATTAGCCAACAATTTAAAAAAATTGTTTATTTCTCCTCCCAGATCACCTCTGATTTGATTTGTCACATGCATCGGATACAGTGAAAAGTATTGTTGCTTGCACACTATACAGACCAAGCATACTGTTCATAGCATATGCAAGGGAGAAGGAAAGAAGAGGGTACAGAATGTAGTGTTACAGTCATAGCTAGGGTGCAGGGAAAGATCAGCTTAGTTTATGGAAGGTCAATTCAAAAGTCTGATGGCAGCAGGGAAGAAGCTGTTCTTGAGTCGGTTGGTATGTGACCTCAGACTTTTTTGTCTTTTTCCTGACAGACGAGAGTGTGCCCAAGGTGCGTGGGGTCCTTGATTATGCTGGCTGCTTTCCCGAGGCAGTGGGAAGTGTAGATGGAATCAATGGATAGGAGACTAGTCTGTGTGATGGACTGGGCTACACTCACGACTCTTTGTAGTTTTTTTGCAGTCTTGGGCAGAGCAGGAAACCTACTAAGGTTTGATACAACCGGAAAGGATATTTACTGTGGTGCATCAGTAAAGCTTGGTGAGCATCATAGCTGACATGCTGAATTTCCTTAGCCTCCTGAGAAAGAGGTGTTGGTGGGCTTTCTTAATATAGCGTCAGTGTGGAGGGACCATGACAAGTTATTGGTGATCTGGACACCGAGGAACTTGAAGCTCTCGCCCCTTTCCACTTCACTACCAATGATGTAGACAGGGGCACGTTCTTCTTTACACTTCCTGAAGTTGATGACTAAATCCTTTGTTTTGTTGACATTGAGGGAGAGATTATTGTCGTTGCACCAGTTTACCAGATTCTCTGTCTCATTCCTGTACTCTGCCTCATCACTGTTTGAGATCCGACCCACTACGGTGGTGTCAGCAAAGCTGAAAATAATTGGGGGTGGGGGTGGGGAAGATAGGGAGAGAGAAAAGGAGAGAGGGAGAGAGAAAAGGAGAGAGAGAGAGAGAGGAGGAGCGGACGGGACAGAAGTAAGATTTAGAAAAGGAGAAGCGGCGGGGGGGGGGGGGGGGGGGGAGGTAAGAGAAGGGGCATAAAGTAGGGGAAATGAATGGAAAGAAAAATGAAGAAACACGACTAAGAAATAATAGGTAGGGAACAGTACAAAATTAAACAAAATAGAATGAAAACAAAGGGGATAAGATGGGGTACAGCAAATCATCTGAAGTTGTTGAATTCAATGTTGAGACTGGAAGGCTGTAAAGTGGCTAGCCGGAAAATGAGATATTGTTCCTCCAGTTTGCGTTGAGTTTCACTAGAACATTGCAACAGGCCAAGGACAGATGTGGGCATGGGAACAGGATCGTGTGTTAAAATGGAAAGCAACCAGGTCAGGGTCCTGACTGCACACAGACTGAGGGTGCTCAGCAAAGCAATCACCAGTCTATGCTTGGTTTCTCCTATATAGAGGAGACCACATTGGGAGCAGTGAATGCAATAAACCAAATTGAAAGAGGTGCAAGTGAAAATGGAATTAGAGTGGAACTTGGCCACATAGTAATAAGTGTATAAGGAGAATAATAAGGGACTGAGGACCCAGCTTGGTCCGAGCATAGAACTTTTCTCTCCTCTTCAGTTATAACAGTATTCCAGACAAGTGTACACTTAATATGTTGAAGTCTGGGGAGATTTGGCAACAGCAACTTCACTGCACCTTGGGGATATCAGATGTGGGAAAGTTGAGAACAGCTGGGCACAATCCAAGTTAACGTCCTTCCAATCACTGGAAACAACATGCACAAGGTTGTGATTGAAGTCTTTATAGATCTGTTTTTTTTAATTCACTTGACTTCCCAAAGCACCACATTCACACTCTCCTTGACCCATATGTCAAAAAGCATAGGCAAGAACTGATGTTTTAGCACTCAATGGTCCAATGCTCTAGCCAAACTAAAATACCTGACCTTTACTGTAACAACATTTCCTCATTATATAAAATTGGTGATTTTTTTTAAAATATAGAAATAGGTACAAAGTTCTTTTAATATATAAATGATTAAGCACTTATGAAATATTCAGCGTGTCTTAAATGTGCTCAATCTTCTTCATAAAGTCAACAAGCCCAATTTCAACCTTGCGGCCTACTGAGATAAAGAGTCGCCAAACGACCCAATCACTCGCCTAGGCTATGATTCTAGAGTTGAGAGCATTGGCTTATGAGGAGAGACTGAGTAGACTGGGGCTAGACACATTGAAGTTCAGAAGAATGAGGGGAGATCTTCAAGAAGCGTATATGATTATGAATGGAATAGATAAGAGAAGCAGGAGGGATGTTTCCACTGGCAGGAGAAACTAGCACTTAGGGGACATAGCCTCAAAATAAGGGGGAGCAGATTTAG
This sequence comes from Carcharhinus amblyrhynchos, assembly GCF_965287045.1. Classification (NCBI taxonomy): domain Eukaryota; kingdom Metazoa; phylum Chordata; class Chondrichthyes; order Carcharhiniformes; family Carcharhinidae; genus Carcharhinus; species Carcharhinus amblyrhynchos. Next base: position 8,910,482 of record NC_137358.1, on the reverse strand, counting down.
GACTGAGTTGAAGAGGAACTTCTTCACCCAGAGTTGTGAATCTATGGAATTCCCTGCCCAGTGAAACAGTTGAGGCCATCTCACTGAATATTTTTAAGGCAAGGACAGATGAATTTTTTTAACAATAAAGGAATTAAGGGTAATGGTGAGCAGGCAGGTAAGTGGCATCGAGGCTGTGAAAAGATCAGCCATGATCATATTGGATGGCGGAGCAGGCTTGAGAGGCCAGATGTACTACTCCTGCTCCTAGTTCTTATGTTTTTACCAGTGCACTATTGCCAAATCTAATCTCATTGTCAGCCAGTCTCCACATATGACTCTTCTGGCAAGAGTCACTTGGATTGAGTTGATGATTCCACGTGAGATGTTTTTTCCTGTCCTAGCCCAGAGGATTGATGGTTGCATTATACCTGCGGTCTGCGCTATGCTCTGTGAACTAAGGGCCCACTTGTAGCATCTTCACCTGTCCAAAATGGCAGTAATTAAGGTCAGAATTACTGCAACTGAAGTACCAGGAGTAAAGGAAGACACAGTTTCTGTATGAGTGGTGTTGTCAAGATTAAGAGTTGGTGTTGGTCACAAAACTCCTTTAAATTTGAAATATTAGGCTGGAAAATAATGAATACTGAGATCAACGTGCTTGAAATGGCAACAAATGAATATTAGCAGGGATTACAGAAATAGGGTCTGGGTGAGATTGTGGTTAGTGCAGACTCGATGGGGCAAATGGCCTCCTTCTGCACTGTGAGGATTCTCTGATTCTTCAGAGTTAACTCCTCCCACATCTAGAAACCTACCATAGCCTGCATAAAGTGTTTTCCTATAGGCACTCTAGTGGGACTTCAAACAGTGCAGCACAGACTGGTATTAGCACACACCCTCCCCGCCAATCTTCCCAGGTGAATGCCACCTGGGTTGTGTCACTAGGAGAACCAGCAGATGCTGGTTTCGATCAGCAACACAAATGCACTGAGGGTGCAGGAGATGGCTTTTGCTCAGGGAAAAGCAGGATTCTCTTATTCTTTCATGGTATGCGGGTGTCACTGGCAAGCCAGCATTTATTGCCCATCCCCTACTGCCCTTGAGAGGATGGTGGTAAGCCACTTTCTCAAAGTGTTGAAGTCCATACAGTTTGGGTACACCCACATGCTGGGGAATGATTTTGATCCACATCTATTCTTTCATAATGTTTAGTCACATCAAAGATTGGCAGAGGGCGTTTGACCAGAAACTGATATGTGGCACTATGGGGACCTAAAGAGAGAAAAGATAAAATGACCTGGAAGTTTTCCCAGCCCAAACTACAGTGTTCAGTCCTATGTGAGCATATATATCAAATACGCCCCAACACTTTTCCAAAAGCTACAGGTTAGTCTTTTCAGAATACAGTCCCTTAATGGGTTACACAGCAGATGTAGCCTGCAATATAACCTGTCAAGAGCCTATATTTTACAGCCATATACAAAATGTGGTGGCAATGTCATGCAGTAATTACATGACTAATGGAGGCAAATCTGACCTAGGCCTTCATGACAATAAATCATAGGGCTGACCAGGCCCAAGCCACTCATTCTTCATCCAACTTTAATGTTTGATGTGGTGCAAGCCAGTTAGAAGGTATAATAAGAACAGCGCTATAAAAGGACGCTTAATCAGAAAAGAGTAATTAATTCAGTCAAAGGCCAACATTAAGAGCAACATCATAACAAAATGTGAATTAAGCGCTAGAAAAGTGGCTCAGAATGCTTGGACCTACTGGAAATCAGAAGTAAAATAAAGAATTGCTAGAAATACACAGCAGGTGGAAGATTATCATTTCCGACACACATCTTTTCCCAGTGTAAATACCATTCTGACAATGTAGACTACCTGGAACATAAACATGTCTTTTCTCTTTTCTGTCATGAACAGAACTGCTGTGCAGTTCCAGCATGGTTTCTTTACGAGGTTCTGGAATTAGTTATTTTGCTGTTGCAGGAGGATCTCACTGGGGGTGGGTCTGGCAAAGAGGCAGCTGACAGCAAGTCGTCATAGGACCAAAATTACATTTCTCCTCAACGGAAACTGGAGGAACAGTGCCTCATCTTCTGATTGGGCACTTTACAACCTTCCAGACTGAACACGGAGTTCAACAACTTCAAAACATGAACTTTCCCCTCCACCTTCACCCCATTTCTATTTATTTTATTTCATTTCTTCTTTTCATCTCACTCATCCAAATTTTATCACCTTTCATTCTCACTTCCATTCTTGCTCTCCACCTTGCCCCCGCTCCTCCCCACTAAAGCCTTCAGAGCAACTGCCACATCCCTCTAGCAGTCCTTCAACAATCTGTACCTTTGTTCTGCTTTCACACATTCCGATCGCTTCATGGGCACTTTTAGCACCTTACACTTAAGGGCGGCAAGGTGGCACAGCGGTTAGCACTGCTGCCCTACAGCATCAGGGACTCGGGTTCGATTCCCGACTTGGGTCACTGCCTATGTGGAGTTTGCATATTCTCCCCATGTCCACGTGGGTTTCCTCCTACGGTCCAAAGATGTGTGGGTTAAGTGGATTCGCCATGCTAAATTGCCCCTTCGTATCAGGGGTACCAGCTAGGATAACTGCATGGGGTTATGGGGATAGGTCTTGGGTAGGATATGGTTGATGCAGACCCAGTGGGCTGAATGGCCTCCTTCTGTACTGTAGGATTCTATGATTCTCAATCTTCTTCATCATATTTACATGCCCTTTGTCCAATTACAGCACCCCCACCTAGTATAAATCTCTTCTGATTTTCTTTGCTCTTAGCTCCGATGAAGGTCACCCAGACTTGAAACGTTGGCTCTATTCTCTCCCCACAGATGCTGTCAGACCTGCTGAGATTATCCAGCATTTTCTCTTTTTATTACACTTTCCTTAACAGGTTTGGAATTTCTAAACTTTATTTTAGCGATCCCCCAGGCTGCTGGATCACATCCATTGAATTTATCCAGGTAGGAGCAGTTTAAACCAGATTTAAGTTGTAAGATTATTCAACTAGCTGCAACTATAACTGAATGCATAACGAATGGTTATTAGACAAAAAAAACCTAATATTGTGAAATGGCCACAGACAAAAATCATGGATATGATCCTTTTTTCTTCGGCATCACTTATTTGACGGAATAGTTTTACGACAGGGCATGCCAAAGCAAACACTAACATGGATAAGGAGATTGTGTTCTTATAATCTGTGCACACAGCAAAGAGGAATTGACAGTTTCCCCAAGGCCTCGTGGGTGAAGACACTACCCCAAGGAGTATTGAGTCTCACAGGCCAGCAAGTACCAGCTTTGATTCGGTTCGGCACTGTTTAAGGTTTCTTTAATGTTTGAACAAAGAACAAAGAAAATTACAGCACAGGTAAAGCCTTTCAGCCTCCAAGCTTACACCAACCATGCTGCCTGACTAACTAAAACCCTCTAACCCTTGCGGAGACCATATCCATCAATTGCCGTCCTAGTCATGTATTGGTCAAGAAGCCCCTCAAAAGTCACTATCGTATCTGCTTCCACTGCTTCCCCTGGCAGCAAGTTCCAGGCACCCACCACCCTCTGTAAAAAACTTGCCTAGTACATCTCCTTTAATCCTTGCCCCTCACATCTTAAACCTGCGCTGTCTAGTAATTGACTCTTCCACCCTGGAAAAAAGCTTTGGACACTGTGTCCAAGCCCCTCATAATCTTGTAGACTTCTATCAGGTCGCCCCTCAACCTCTGTTGTTCCAGTGAGAACAAACTTCTCCAACCTCATCTCATAGCTAATGCCCACCAAACCAGGCAGTTTGCTGAGTCTTTAGCAGAACAGCACTCCTATCAGAGATCTGTCATTCCTTTTGCACTGCTACTTCTCCCAACAATACTACAGACAGTCAGCAGAACTTGACAAAGAGAAATGCAACTCTACATGGCTGGTAACGCTGCCTATGTCTCCCTGGAAAGATTGCAGTTTGTTGGGTGTGGAAGGAACAAGGTCTGCGAGGAAAGCATTGGATTAAATAAATTGGATAGCGATAAAGGGCCTGGTGAGAGACAGAGCCTCCCAATTCCTAACATGAAGAGTGATCTAGCCCCACTGGTATAAATAGCAGTCCAACAAAAGTTTGCAACACATGGAAAACGAGGTCACCGCTGCCATGGGAACAATAAAGTCATATTTATTTCCAATGCAGCCAATGGTAAGAGAGCAACCTATTTACATCAGGTGCACTCTTCTTCAGCTAAACAGAACTGAACAGCATTTGAGGTGCTACAATTCAAATCATTTATGGGCAGAGAAGTAAGTCACCGGGTAAAAAAACAAGATGGGCATTTTCTTTTTTCATGATGTCTGCAAGGAGGAGTAAAAAAGGTGGAGACACAACGAAAGCAGAAGATAAAACCGTGCTGCAGACTAAAAAAGAAAATGATCTAATTAAAACAAACTGCAACGCAACAAGCCTGAGCAGGCTCGGTAATGTAAAACAAAATCCCAAGGCATTAACCCAATGAATGCCAGATTTACAAAACCACTTCTTTAAAAGTCAAGCATTTATTCAAACTACAAAGGCAGACATTTGTGTGTGTTTTTTCCAGCTCCAAGTCATAGGTTTGTAGAGTATTTGGTTATGGATTTACTGTAGAAAGCACAAGCTACACAAACCAAATTCTGAGCAGTGGCTATGCTTTTGCCAGTTATTAGCAAGAAAAAAATCTTTATTTTTAACAATAATGTCAAAACTTTGTGACAACTGTTAATTTTAGGTTCCAAGATGACTATGTTTTTTTAATTCATGGGACATGGACGTCGCTGGCTGGGCAACATTTATTGCCCATCCCTTGTTCAGAGAGCAGCGGAGAGTCAACCATGTTGCTGTGACTCTGGAGTTACACGTAATAAGAAGTCTCACAACACCAGGTTAAAGTCTAACAGATTTATTTGGCAGCACTAACTTTCGGAGTCTCAGGGTCCTTCATCAGGTGAGTGAGGACTTGTGTTCTCAAATAGGTCATATACAGACACAAGCTCAATTTACGAGATAAAGATAGTAGCCAATCATTATCTTGTAAATTGAGTTTGTATCTATATATGACCTGTGTGAGAACACAAATCCTCACTCACCTGATGAAGGAGCCTGAGACACCGAAAGCTTGCGCTGCCAAATAAACTTATTGGACTTGCTTTAACTTGGAGTTGAGACTTCTTACTGTGCTTACCCAGGTCCAACACCGGCATCTCCACAGGCCAGACCAGGTAAGAACAGCAGGTTTCCTTCCCTAAGGGACGTTAGTGAACCAGATGGGTTTTTCCTGACAATGGTTTCATGGACACCAGTAGATTCTTAATTCCAGATTTTTTTTATTGAATTCAAATTCCACCCTGTGCTGTGGTGGGATTCAAACCTAGGTCCCCAGAACATTAACTGAGTTTTTAGATTAATAGTCTAGCGATAATACCACTAGGCCATACTCCCCTGTATCTTTTAGCTTCTAAAATTATTATGCTTCGGCACAGTGGCTTTAAATTTAGGTTAAATGATGGGGAGATGGTGTTGTGCAACCTGTTCTATAGTGTGCATGGGTGATTTGATTGTTAGACATCAAGGGAATACCCAGATTGTTTTACTGAGAGGGAAGTGCAAGGTATTTACACTTTGGAGACAATGGCCACAGTCTCTGAGTACTCCTGAATCTTCCAAAGTCCCAAAAGTGTTATAATTACTGTGATGTTAAAAGGTGGTGCTGTAAACTATTCATTGACTTCAATGATGAATGGGAGTTGGGATCAAAGGTAACTAATCAGCATTTCTACTTAGATACAATGTTGATGTGTTTCACATTGCCCAAGGGGGAGAGGATAGATGAAGACATTTTATGCTGAGGATACAGGTTTCCCTATAAACCCATAAATATCACAGACAGACAGCAGTCTGGGCTTGTGTAGTCTGTAGACATTTGAGATTGAGAGCACGAGATAGAAATAGCCAAGTGTGTACTTTAAGCAGGCAAAATTGTGGCTTTATTGTCATCATGTTAAAAACCGACTCAAAAACAGCTTCTTCCCTGCTGCTGTCAGATTTTTGAATGGACCTACCTCTCGTTAAGTTGATCTTTCTCTACACCCTAGCTATGACTGTAACACTACATTCCATACTCACTCCTTTCCTTCTCCACGAACAGTATATTTTGTCTGCAGAACGCACAAGAAACAATACTTTTCACTGTATACTAATACATGTGACAATAATAAATCAAATCAAAAATCTTCACGCAGAACAGATGTGGCAGCTCATACTCAGATTGAAATGTGAGTTTGTGAAGATTTAGAGAAGGCGTGAAGATTGAGAGAAGGCTGGAAGATTTGCCTAGCTTGGAGTTAGAGAAAGGTAGTGAAAAATAGTTCTGGGGTTAGAGGATATAAGAACATAAGAAATAGGAGCAGGAGTAGGCCATCTAGCCCTTCGAGCCTGCCCCGCCATTCAATAAGATCATGGCTGATCTGTCGTGGCTCAGTTCCACATTCCCGCCCTCTCCCCATAACCCTTAATCCCCTCTCTTATCAAAAACCCATCAACCCGCGTCTTAAAAATATTTAGCGAGGTAGCCTCCACCACTTCAACGGGCAGAGAATTCCAGAGATTCACCACCCTTTGAGTGAAGAAATTCTTCCTCAACTCCGTTCTAAACCGCGCCCCCCCTTTATCTTGAGGCTGCGCCCCCTAGTCCTACTGTCCTTTGAGCGGGAAGAGTCTCTCCACCTCTATCCTATCCATCCCATTCATCATCTTATACGTCTCAATGAGATCTCCCCTCATTCTTCTAAACTCTAACGAGTACAAGCCTAGTTTATTCAGCCTCTCCTCACAGCTCAACTCCCTCAACTCCAGCATCAGCCTAGTAAACCTCCTCTGCACTCCCTCCAAGGCCAAAATATCCTTGCGTAAGTACAGCGCCCAAAACTGCACACAGTACTCCAGTTGAGGCCTCACCAATGCCCTATATAGCCGCAGCAAGACCTCCCTACTTTTATATTCAATCCCCCTCGCTATGAAGGCCAGCATCCCATTAGCCTTCCTGACCACCTGCTGCACCTGCAAGCTGGGTTTTTGCGACTCATGCACAAGGACCCCGAGGTCCCTCTGCACTGTCGCCTGCTGCAGTTTTTCACCACGTAAGTAATAATCCTTCCTACCATTATTCCTACCAAAGTGGACCACCTCGCACTTGCCAACATTAAATTCCATTTGCCAGTTCCTGGCCCATTCGCCCAGCCTATCTAGATCCTTCTGCAGACTCTCCACACCCTCCGCGCAATTTGCCGTTCCACCAATCTTGGTGTCATCAGCAAATTTCGACACCATACACTTGGTTCCCTCCTCCAGATCATCTATATAAATGGCAAATAGCTGAGGCCCCAGCACCGACCCCTGGGGCACTCCACTAGTCACCAACCGCCAATCCGAATAGCACCCATTGACCCCCACTCTCTGCCTCCTATTTGACAACCAGTCCTCTATCCGCGCTAACACCCTACCCCAACTCCACGTCCCCTGACCTTCTGCAATAACCTCTTGTGAGGTACCTTGTCAAACGCCTTCTGAAAATCAAGACCGACCACATCCACCGGCTCTCCTCTATCCACCGCCCTAGACACATCCTCATAGAACTCCAGTAAATTTGTCAGACACGACTTCCCCTTAACGAAACCGTGCTGCGTCTGCTCTATCAAGCAATTCCCCTCAAGATGCCTCGCTATTTCCTCCGATATCCAGCTGGGAAAGTAAAAATGAAGTAAGCCATTGGGAGCTGAGAATTTTAGACCTGTTTCTGGAGGATGAAGGGTCAGCTTAAAAGGACTGTAACGTATGACTGTATCAGGAGATTTTTGGTCAAAAGTTAAATGGGGAATTTCTTCTCTGTGGTTAAAAGTACAAGTTGCTTACAAAAACAGTGCCTGGTCAAGTGCCTTTGTGATTTATTACAATGAAATGGTTTAAAAAAAAGTGAAATCTTGACACGTCATTCTTTCGGCTAACGACTGAAAGTTTGAATTTCTCTTTAAAAGTTATCAGGGATCAGAACAAAACTGGGGGATCTTTGGGGGATTCCAAAAACCATGCTAAGGTGAATACATTGGGATTTTCTAAATTTTTAAACAAACAAGATTTCACAGTAACTATTGCTGTATTCATTGTAAAGTTAAAAAACAGTTATGTCTATTCCAGAAGCTTTCCTCAAAATAATTTTTTTTGCAATAGTTAGCAAAGATCAATTTAAAAGCAGTGCCAGAAAAGTTGGGAAATAGGAGTTAAAAGGAGGTCCTGTGACAATAGAAATAGTTCAAGTTATTGGCTCAAGATTGGGTTCAAATCCCGACTTGGGTCACATGTGTGGGGTTTACACATTCTCCCTGTGTCTGCGTGGGTTTCCTCTGGTTGCTCCGGTTTATGCCCACAGTCCAAAGATGTGCAAGTTAGATGGGTTGGCCATGCCTAATTCTCCCTCAGTGTACCCGAACAGGTGCCACAGTGTGGCGACTAGGGGACTTTCACGGTAACTTCATTGCAGTGTTAATGTAAGACTACTTGTGACTAATGAATAAACTTTAACTTTTAACATCTGAACCTTGAGGAAAGAAAATAATCTAGATAAAACACAGCTCAAGTTAGCTAGGCTAAAAGCACATCACTGCAGATGCTGGAAATCTGAAATAAGAGCGGAAAGTGCTGCAAAACATTGGCAAGTCTGGCAGCATCTGTGGAGAGAGAAACAGATTTGACGTTGAGTCCAATATGACTCTCCTTTGGAACTTGCTGCCAGGCATGCAGAGTTCTTGCAGCACTTTGTTTGTATTCAAGTTGGCTAAGATTCAATTACAAATGAAGCAACATGAACTTGAAAGGAAAAGAAAAAACAAGAGGGATGTATATAAAACCAGCTCAGAACCATCTTATAGCTGAGATTACAAGCCCAGACCTATAGCATGGTATGTTGCAGCATGGTATGTAGTAACCACAACACTTTTGAGCCACTTGTTATCTTTTTGAAGTATTCTGCTCTTAAAAATCTGGGACCAGGATTCAAATCCAACCCACCTCTACACTGCCTAATATAGATCCTAGCCAACGTTCCTATGCTCTGACCCAACTTCTTCAAACTGAATAATAACTGACCTTTAATTTAGTTCCTCTTGGTGGGATTTTGTTATGTGCAAAATGACTGCTTTGCATTTCTGCTTTGCGTACTTCAAAAGTAACTTGCCATCTGCAAAGAATGGGGAATTTTTACAAGAGACAATATAGATATCAATCTTTTCCAGGAGAAAGAGAGTTTGGTCAATCTCAACTTCAAACAGGTGGGAGGTGCACAAAACTGCCCCTGCAATTTCACATAGTGAGGGACCTTATTCAGAAATGCAAGCACATTGGCTGGTGTTGGTATTTACATAGCATATACAGCACAGAAAAAGTTTTTAAAAGAAAACATGGTGCCTTCACACCCTCAGGATATCCCAAAGCACTAAACACAAATTATTTTTTAAACCATAGTATTGCGCATTGGGCAGCCAACTTGTACTCAGCAAGGTTCCAAAAGCAGCAGAGAGATAAATGACCAGCTAAATCCACTTGCAATAACGTTGATTCAGGGATAAATATTACCCATTAAACCAGTACGTCATGAGAACTGACAGATCAGTGCTCGGTTTAACACTGCATCCAAAACTTGGCATCTTCCAGCAAAGCATTCTCACAAAGTCTAAATTAGGTCAAATCATCACAGTGAGCTCAAGCCCATACTCTCCAACTCCAACTCAGGGTTTTATACTACTGAGCCACACAGACACGCGGTTGCATTATTTGCTTACCAACAGGTTTTACATCTTGACTTAGAGGTTTTCTAACTAAACAGCTCAATGCAAAGCAGGTTCCTAGATCAGGAAAAAGTAGATAGACAAAAAAGTGTTTTGAGGGAGGAACAAGTAACTGGGTTAATCTTTACTGTAATGTTACTTTGATCAAACTTTTGGCACTTAGGGATTGGTACTGAAGAGTGTAAAGACTCTCCCCTCCACCTCCCCATAGAAACAAAAGCAGTAGGCCATTCTACCGTTCCAGCCAGCTCCACTATTCACTTCGATCAAGGCTGATCATCAAGTTCAACATCCTGATCCCTCCTCCCCCCCCCATATCCCTTTAGCCCCAAGAGCTATATCTAATTGTTTCTTGAAATCACACATTTTGGCCTCAACTATTTTCTGTGATAGTGAATTCCACACATTCATGACTCTCTGGATGAAGAAATTTCTCCTCACCTCAGTTATCCTCAAACTCTGACCCCTAGTTCTGGACTCCCCCACCATTGGGAACATTCTTTCTGAATCTACCCTGTCTAATCCTGTTAGAAAATTCTAAGTTTTTATGAGATCCCCTCACATTCTTCTAAATTCCAGTGAATATAATCCTGACCGACTTGGTCTCTCCTCATATGACTTTCGCTGAACTCCTCCTTAGCAAGGACATCCTTCTTCAAATAAGGAAGTGATAAGTTCTAGAACGTGGATGGATTAGAAACTTGAAATGAAGGAAAAGGATGAAAGGTCACTCAGGAATCATGTGCCATTACTACCAAACAGCCACAGAATACTACTGGCAATTGCTGGAATAATGCAGATCTGCGCAAGATCTCAACCAGAACATATTGTGTGGAAATCAAAAGAACGTGGGGAAAAGTTGCAAACATTTCTAACCTCTGCCAAAATCAGAAACAATGCATGAAGTCAGACATGTTCTGAGGAGATCCATCAAAGATGCCAAAACACAGGACCAGACCAAGCTAGAGTCCAGGGTGGAGAATTGCTCTCGCTGACCTCTTGTCCAAACTGGGCATAGATATGATCTATAATGACGAGACGGAGTACAGGAAAGAGGTAGAGAATCTGGTGAACTGGTGTGATGATAATAATCTCTCCCTCAATGTCAACAAATTGAAGGAGTTAGTCATCGACTTCAGGAAGTGTATTGGAAGACATGCCCCTGTTCATATCAAAGGGGATGAAATAGAAATGGTCAAGAGTTTCAAGTTTTTAGGTGTCCTGATCCCTCCATGCCAACTCAACAGTTATGAATGCCTACCAAAGCCACTAATTTCTCAGAAGACTATGGAAATTTTGTATATCCACTACGACTCTCACCAACTTTTACAGGTGCACCATAGAAAGCATTCTTTCTGGTTATATTGCAGCTTGGTATGGCTCTTGCTCTATCCAAGACCGCAAGAAACTACAAAAGTTTATGAAGGAAGCCCAGTCCATCACTCAAACCAGTCTTCCATCCATTGACAGTGTCTACACTTCCCGCTGCCTTGGAAAAGCACTCAGCGTAATTAAGGACCCCACACATCCTGGACATTCTCTCTTCCATCAGGAAAAAAATACAAATGTCAACCAACTCAAGAACAGCTTCTTCCCTGCTGCCCTCAGACTTTTGAATGGACCTTCTTGCATTAAGTTGATCTTTCTCTACACCCTATGACGGTAACACTGCATTCTGCACTCTCTCCTTTCCTTCTCTATGAATGGTAAATGAAAATTTAGACGCAGAAGCAGCACGGTTTCGTTAAGGGGAAGTCGTGTCTGACGAACTTATTGGAGTTCTATGAGGATGTGTCTAGGGCGGTGGATAGAGGAGCGCTGGTGGATGTGGTCTTTCTTGATTTTCAGAAGGCGTTTGACAAGGTGCCTCACAAGAGGTTATTGCAGAAGGTCAGGGGGCATGGGGTTGGGGGTAGGGTGTTAGCGTGGATAAAGGATTGGCTGTCAAATAGGAGGCAGAGAGTGGGGGTCAATGGGTGCTATTCGGATTGGCGGTTGGTGACTAGTGGAGTGCCCCAGAGGTCGGTGCTGGGGCGTTAGCTATTCACCATTTATATAGATGATCTGGAGGAGGGAACCGAGTGTATGGTGTCGAAATTTGCTGATGACACCAAGATTGGTGGAACAGCAAATTGTGCGGAGGGTGTGGAGAGTCTGCAGAAGGATCTAGATAGGCTGGGTGAATGGGCAGGAACTGGCAAATGGAATTTACTGTTGGTAAATGTGAGGTTGTCCACTTTGGTAGGAATAATGGTAGGAAGGACTATTACTTAAGTGGCGAAAAACTGCAGCATGCAACGGCGCAGAGGGACCTTGGGGTCCTTGTGCATGAGTCGCAAAAACCCAGCCAGCAGGTGGTCAGGAAGGCGAATGGGATGCTGGCCTTCATAGCGAGGGGGATTGAGTATAAAAGTAGGGAGGTCTTGCTGCAGCTGTATAGGGCACTGGTGAAGCCGCAGCTGGAGTACTGTGTGCAGTTTTGGGCACCGCACTTACGCAAGGATACTTTGGCCTTGAAGGGAGTGCAGAGGAGGTTTACTACGCTGATTCCGGAGTTGAACTATGAGGAGAGGCTGAATAAACTAGGCTTGTACTCGTTAGAGTTTAGAAGAATGAGGTGAGATCTCATTGAGACGTATAAGATGATGAATGGGATGGATAGGATAGAGGTGGAGAGGCTCTTCCCGCTCAGAAAGGACAGTAGGACTAGAGGGCACAGCCTCAGGATAAAGGGGGGGCGGTTTAGAACGGAGTTGAGGAGGAACTTCTTCACTCAAAGGGTGGTGAATCTCTGGAATTCTCTGCCCGTTGAAGTGGTGGAGGCTGCCTCGCTCAATATTTTTAAGACGCGGGTTGATAGGTTTTTGATAGGCAAGGGGATTAAGGGTTATGGGGAGAGGGCGGGCGGGAATGTGGAACTGAGCCACAACAGATCAGCCATGGTCTTATTGAATGGCGGGGCAGGCTTGAGGGGCTAGATGGCCTACCCCTGCTCCTATTTCTTATGTTCTTAAATCAAGGTGCGGACCTACAATTTGCTTTATTCTATTTAGCTCATTTATGTTATTAAACTGCTACGTTAAAAACGAAAATGCTATTTACTTAATTCCATGGACATAATAACTGAACCATTTCAAATAGGTACCAAGATGTCTTTATATAAAGAAAAGTACCTTGCATTTATATTTCACCTTTCACATTCCCGAAGGAAGACTCAAAGCACATGGCAGTGAACTGAATTATTTTGAAGCGTAATCACTGTTGTAATGTTGGTAAGCAACAGCTAAATTATACACATCAAGATGAATGGCCAGATAATATTTTGGTGATATCTGAGGAAGGCATATTGGCCAGGACATTGGGAAGACTCCCCTGCACGTCTTGGAATAGTGCCAGAGAGTCTTTTACATTTGCCAATGAGAACAATTAGGGCCTCAACTCAGGCGGTGCTTGTAGACAATGCTGAACTGACGTATCAGTCAAGAGAATTTCAACAAGTATTGAGTTCTAAACCGATTAACTTAAAATTCAACTTAATTTTGCCATGGGCTATCTTTATTGTACTCATTGGGGAAACGGTGCCAAGAAGCAGAATCACCCACATCACGCAATACGTATCCATACTAATCCCGCCTAGGCAAGGATGACATCCGGTTCAATATGAAGTCAAATGGTCTCATAATCGATCAATTTAGCTAAGTAGGCATAATATTGGTTAGATGTGAAGTAAAGCTCATTCTAAACCACCACAGTAGAAATATTGGCAACAACAAACCCAAGATGAGGCGCAATGACTCATCTTGTCAGCTTGGTCTTGTTTGTCTCCCTTGTGGGGACCTTGAATGGGATTCAGTTGGTTTTTAAACTTGGTTTTTGGGGCAAGCAAGGAATGGATTTGGGTCTGCCTGGTCCATTCTGAGCACTGGCTTTGTAACCTTAAGAATGGAGTAAAAAATTAATAATCATAACTGGAGTTATTTATTTTGAGTATTTGATGATAACATTAAAGAACTCAAATCTTCTTTGGTCCTAGCTATTAAATGAATTCATCAAATTGTTGCCCTTATTGTCCAATGCCATGAAGGTTCCATACATATTGTCGTCTGTATCTTGATTGGAGGATGATGTCTATGTCAGATTCTGAGTTTCTGTCACGCGCCTTCATGTGACTGAAACTGGCCCATTCCCAACCTACAGACCTGGGAGCACATGGGGCAGAACGTCCCCTGGGACAGCGAGATCAGGAGTGCAGCATTTACTTCCTTTTCTGCCGTCGCTTTAAGAACATAAGAAATAGGAGCAGTAGGCCATCTAGCCCTTCGAGCCTGCCCCGCCATTCAATAAGATCATGGCTGATCTGTCGTGGCTCAGTTCCACTTTCCCGCCCTCTCCCCATAACCCTTAATCCCCTCTCTTATCAAAAACCCATCAACCCGCGTCTTAAAAATATTTAGCGAGGCAGCCTCCACCACTTCAACGGGCAGAGAATTCCAGAGATTCACCACCCTTTGAGTGAAGAAGTTTCTCCTCAACTCCGTTCAAAACCGCCCCCCCCCTTTATCTTGAGGCTGTGCCCCCTAGTCCTACTGTCCTTTCTGAGCGGGAAGAGTCTCTCCACCTCTATCCTATCCATCCCATTCATCATCTTATACGTCTCAATGAGATCTCCCCTCATTCTTCTAAACTCTAACGAGTACAAGCCTAGTTTATTCAGCCTCTCCTCATAGCTCAACCCCCTCAACTCCGGTATCAGCCTAGTAAACCTCCTCTGCACTCCAAGGCCAAAATATCTTTGCGCAGGTGCGGCGCCCAAAACTGCACACAGTACTCTAGCTGCAGCCTCACCAATGCCCTATACAGCTGCAGCAAGACCTCCCTACTTTTATATTCAATCCCCCTCGCTATGAAGGCCAGCATCCCATTCGCCTTCCTGACCACCTGCTGCACCTGCAAGCTGGGTTTCTGCGACTCATGCACATGGACCCCAAGGTCCCTCTGCACCGTCGCCTGCTGCAGTTTTTCGCCACTTAAGTAATAGCTTTAACTTTGTTGTGACTCAAGGTGTGAAGCAGCTCAATGGACAACTTGTCACCATTTTGAGCAATTGATAGAAAACTCCTTCCAGTCTTCAATGGCACTGTTGCCACACCCCAAGGAGAACTTCAGAGTGTCTTGGAAGCATTTTATTTGTTCTCCTCTGGAACATTGACTAATGGAAATTTGGGAAAACAGGATCTGATGGGGGAAACACTTTTCAACCATCGGGACAATAGAGTGTCCATTCCATCAAGTTTGTCTGTGAACATGGCTTCAGAAAAAAAGGGCATTAGCATTTATTCGATAGTCGTCCTATTGAATCGGGAAGATGAGGTGGAGGCATTGCTGATAGAATTTCTTTAGAGTTCTCATGTGTTGTTAATACACTGTCCAGGTCTCTCTGTAGTACAGGGATGGCGATGACAATAGCTCTATATACCAGGGCAGAACTTTCTAACTTCTTTATGGCATAGTGGTGCAGCAAGCACGAAAAACAGTAGGGGTTGGGGGGGGGGGTGGGGGAGAGACTGGGTCTGGGTACAGGTTCCAAAGGTGGCTTCCTCTGCCATATTTTTAGCCACTCTGTGCAAAAAAGGTGATGATCAGTTCCAAGACGTAACACTGGTGGGGTGGGCAATGATTTAAGTTTTTAAAAGATCAAGGGTATCCAATTTAAAAAAAAATCCCTTGTCCACACAACACCCCTCTCTCCCGACCATGAACTTTACCTGCGCCCCACCCCTCACCCTTGCCACCAAGGAGCATGGACACACAACCACCTCTCTTGCAACGATTCCCCTCCCCCCCCCAACAATAAAAAACTCTCCATGCCAGGGGGCAGTGTCAGGATACTGCCTTGGCATAAGCCCACCCCCAGGGGGCTATACTCATCTCTGGCAGATTCTGCTCACCAGGTACATGTTGTAGGGGACTTGTGTGTTTCACTATGAATGGTCAATCCAAGAGGGGAGATTATCAGGCACAAAGGCCTGACAATGACATTCAAATCAATGCAAATAGGGATCCTGATTTTCATAGGCAGGGTTTCCATCACGTCATATGCAGGGATGGGGGGGGCGGGGGGGTGGTGGTGGTGGTGGTGGTGGTGGTGTGCGGAAATGACAATCGATCAATTAGGGGAAATCCTGTTGCCTGTTGGCACAAATTGCATTTTTAATCTCTTGCGAGCTTTTGCATACTTGTCGCTATTTGTACCTATGGCAAATAGAGGTGCAAAATCTCAGCCTCGGACTACTGCTATGGCATAGGAGGTTTTTAACGGTCAGACCATCGCTACAGTAGTTTGTAGAAGGCTAGCTGATCTGCAGAGCTGATCCAGTGTTGGATCTCTACACCCACTGGTGGCCCTTTGGCCGAGGAAGTGCTCAACATATTTCAGCATCTCTCCTTCAACATATATGACAGGTGGAATATTTGGCTGTGCAGACATGGGTTGGTATACCAGTTTTGTTTTGGCAACAATCTAGGATGGACTGGAGTGTATTATAAGCAGAAGGAGTAGAAGTGGGTCATTTGGCTCTTTGAGCCTATTCTGCCATTCAATCTAATCATGGCTGATCCTCAATCTCAGTGCCATACTCCAATACTCTTCCCACATATTTTGAGATTGAAAATGGCTTGCAAATCTGATGTAGAGTGGACAACGACACAGCAGTCATCCACAAGCTGTAGATCATGTATCTGTATGGTGGTCAGTTTAGTTTTGGCATGTAGGTGACTGAGGTTAAAGAGTTTTCCATCTAGGCGACAATAGGGATGGGTAATAAACACAGGTCTAGTCAGCAACACCCACATCCCACAAATGAATACTAAAAAAAACACTCACACCATAGGGAATTGATCTTTGATGAGGTGACTAGCCAATGTCAGATAGATTGGAAATAGTATGGGGGCTGTCACATTCCGTTACCTGACCCTGATCAGGGACATTAATGTGCCTGTTTCAGTTCTCCACTGAAGACAGTTGCAGTCATGTCATCATGACACAATCAAAGGATTGTGATGAAGTCTCTTGGACATCCTACTCATTGGAGCACAATCCACAGAACATCACGATCAGAGAGTCAAATGCTTCGGTTGGGTTGATGAACGTACTGAAGAGTTCCTGGTTTTGTTCTGGATATACTACTTGGATTTGCCTGGGAACAAAAAGCATGTTGAAAGGTTCCTCTGGCTGGTCAAAAGCCATGCTTTGCCTTTGGGAAGATTTTCGTAGCCACAGAGAGTAGATAATTCAGAATAACACATGCCAGGATTTTCCTTGCTATGCACAAGTGGGAAAACCTCAAATGCATGATTTATCTCCTTTCTTGAAGATAGTTACCGTAGTCACGTTCCTAAACTCGCTCGGAGGAATTTGTGTGTGTGTGTGTGTGTGTGTGTGTGTGCATGGGGGGGTGGGGGGGGCGGAATCATTGGTGCTTCATCCATGGATTCTATCTCAGAGGACTGGGGTAAATGGTCCGGAGAGTAGCAGCTACCACTGGGCATTTGTTCACCGTCCAAGGAGTTATTGAAAAATGTTCTTTGGAGCGTTGACAGGTGATCAAAGGGAACATTGTCGATTCAGCCTTGGTCTATAGATGGTCCTGGCTTTCATATGACATGATGGTGAGCATCCTGCTGGATCTGTCAAGCTTTCTCTTAGAAGTAAAAGTTTATTTATTTGTCACAAGTAAGGCTTACATTAACACTGCAATGACGTTACAATGAAACATTCCTAGTCGCCACACTCCAGTGCCTGTTTGGGTCAATGCACCTAACCAGCACATTTTTCAGACTGTGGGAGAAACCCACGCAGACACAGAGAGAACGTGCAAACTCTACACAGACAGTGACACAAGCCAGGAATTGAATCTGGGTCCCTGGCACTGTGAGGCAGCAGTGCTAACAACCTTGCCGTCTCATTTTTCTCACTACATGTCCTTTATCTTCTGGATTTGTCTTTGGGCATCAATCTCAAGCTGTTGGAATAGTACTTTCTTCACTTTAGAAGTTGTGCTTTATTGCCAGGCAGTGAGAGATTTGCGCTTTTTTTCTAATAGGTTACATACAGCATTGTTTCCAGCTAACTAGCCCTGGTGTCGCTAATGCTCAAAATCAGTGGGCCAGGGTACTGTCATCTAATATAGCTGACTTTTAATCCCACTTCTCTGGAATTGGGTTGGATGTATGAAGATTTTCCAGGGTTGGTATTGAGCTGCACTTGAAATTCCCCCCTTCAATCAAGCTGCTTTAGGGCTGAGACATTAATCCTCTTCCTCTTGGACTTTGTACTGTATTGGTGCCAAGTGGTTCTGCACCGTATGAACTAATCTATGATTTGTCCAACAAAGCATGGACCCCCCTCCACAGATTGAGTGATACAGACATCACTTAGATTTTTGACCCAAACGATGACATAATCCACAAGGTGGCAATGCTTTGATCGATCAAGCTTGCACACGGTTTTGCACTTTTCCTTCTGGTGAAAGTGGATGTTTGTTATAAAAGGAGGCCAGGCTGAGGGATCATTTGCATTGGTTTTCTTCATCCCACTTTTCCCCAAAAGGTGACATCAGAGTCATGACAAATCCTGATTAAAGTTCCCCAGGAGGATAATTATTTTTCTCTTTTTGGACGGATTTAACATTAGAATTGAACTTTTCCTTAACATTGTCATCAGAGAGTCATGTATCAAGACATAAAGCTGATGACAACATCATATTAATTAAGGCTAAGCTGTAGGTGAAATGTCACAAGCTTTTCACTTAGACAGCTGAGGAGTTCTGGCAATGTGTTCAAGACCTTATTCCAGATGGCAAAACCAACTATGGACATGATAGTCCAAAAGCCTTTCCTTATCCAGTGGAAGGCATATTCCTGTTTATTCCATCAACTGCCCCTCACGCAGGAAGATGAGTCTCACTGAGGGCAGGCTCTCAATTTGGAGTTTTCATAGCTAATGAGATACAATCGCTGACTTTCTTTCCAGATGGTCACTCGAGATTACCCATGAGTAATCTAACATTCCAAGTCGTATTTGACCATAAAAATGGTGATACTGCAGGGTATAGAATCAGACAGTTCAGAAGGAGACCATTCGGCCAATCAAGTCTGCACCAACCACAATCTCACCCAGACCCCATCCCCACAACCCCATGTATTTACTCTAGCTAGTCCCTCTGATACTAAGGGCAATTTAGCATGGCCAATCAGCCTAATTCGCGCATCTTTGGAGTGGGAGGAAAGCAACACAGAAAAGGGGGGAACTTGCAAACTCTAATGTCACACGGGGCCGGAATTGAGCCTGGATCCCTGGGTCTGAGAGGCAGCAGTGTTAATACTGTGCCACTGTGGAGATGCCGGCATTGGATTGGGGCAAGCACAGTAAGAAGTCTCACAACAGGTTAAAGTCCAACAAGGTTTATTTGATAGCACAAGCTTTTGGAACTTTGCTCCTTCTTCAGGTGAGTGAGTGAGGAGCGTTACTCCTTCTTCATTCACTTAAAGGAGGAGTAACACTCCAAAAGTTGTGCTACCAAATAAACCTGTAGGACTTTAACCTGGTATTGTGAGACTTCTTACTATGGTTCTCCAG
Source organism: Carcharhinus amblyrhynchos (assembly GCF_965287045.1). Lineage (NCBI taxonomy): Eukaryota > Metazoa > Chordata > Chondrichthyes > Carcharhiniformes > Carcharhinidae > Carcharhinus > Carcharhinus amblyrhynchos. Next base: position 8,890,973 of record NC_137358.1, on the reverse strand, counting down.
CCAGGAGAAGCTCAGACAGCCTATTTTTAGGGCACCTTTTCAAGGTCCTTCCACATGCTGGGTGAGCAGAGGGTGTCCTGAAGGGGACTGAACAGTTATTGATACTGCTGCCCAAAACCACCTTTATCCCAACAAAGGCCCACCCATCTTCACATATCAGTCACCTGTGTGCAAATTCATGAGAGAGTCTCTCAGATTCATAGCCCTGTCTCCTTCACCATCACCACAGGACTTGGCAGATAGACCCTAACAGGAGCCTACACATGGTGTTGTTTAACATGGAGACATTGGGCAATGGCATTATCCATATGATTTGATGGGTTGGTCATATATTGGTGATGCGTTGAACCACAATGACTGGGACCACACCTTCACTGCAGTCTTCTTCTGCCTTTGCAGCTGATGAGACGTCCATTGTCTGTACTGCCGTTGCGGACATTTTGGACCATACCTTGTCTGGCACCTCCCTCCACATCCCCCCACCCCCCGGAAGTGGAAAATATCCCAATAGGAGTCTGGACCTTGTAGCAGGGCATAAAAGTTGATCATAATGGGATAAAAAGACATACTGTAAATTGCTCATTGTACAGTACCACTCAAAACTTGAATATTGCACCCAAGAACCTTCATCTCCAACTTGATAATTTCCTTAGCCCACTTGATCCTAAAAACACCCAGTTTCTTTCTGCCCATATTGTCCAGTAGGAAGCACACAAGAGGTTCTGATGAGGGTCTCTTAATGTTAACTCTTTTTACCTGCCACGCATTACCAGTAACTTTACCTTTAAAATTCTAGCAGCTGTAAACATATGAAATCCTCAAAATACAAGAAGTACTTGCAGATTGTTTTCTGTTGATAGGAGGTAGGCAACACTATTACTTACGTGGCGAAAAACTGCAGCAGGCGACGGTGCAGAGGGACCTCGGGGTCCTTGTGCATGAGTCGCAAAAACCCAGCCTGCAGGTGCAGCAGGTGGTCAGGAAGGCGAATGGGATGCTGGCCTTCATAGCGAGGGGGATTGAATATAAAAGTAGGGAGGTCTTGCTGCAGCTGTATAGGGCATTGGTGAGGCCGCAGCTGGAGTACTGTGTGCAGTTTTGGGCGCCGCACCTGCGCAAGGATATTTTGGCCTTGGAGGGAGTGCAGAGGAGGTTTACTAGGCTGATACCGGAGTTGAGGGGGTTGAGCTATGAGGAGAGGCTGAATAAACTAGGCTTGTACTCGTTAGAGTTTAGAAGAATGAGGGGAGATCTCATTGAGACGTATAAGATGATGAATGGGATGGATAGGATAGAGGTGGAAAGACTCTTCCCGCTCAAAAAAGACAGTAGGACTAGGGGGCACAGCCTCAAGATAGAGGGGGGGCGGTTCAGAACGGAGTTGAGGAGGAACTTCTTCACTCAAAGGGTGGTGAATCTCTGGAATTCTCTGCCCGTTGAAGTGGTGGAGGCTGCCTCGCTAAATATTTTTAAGAAGCGGGTTGATGGGTTTTTGATAAGAGAGGGGATTAAGGGTTATGGGGAGAGGGCGGGAAAGTGGAACTGAGCCACGACAGATCAGCCATGATCTTATTGAATGGCGGGGCAGGCTCGAAGGGCCAGATGGCCTACTCCTGCTCCTATTTCTTATGTTCTTATGTTCTTAAAACTATCAGTCAAGTCCCTCCTGATACAGAGAACCTTTTGAAACGTCAAGATTGGAATCCGTGACAGAATAACAAACAACATGCACGACGCCAAGAGATAAGCTTGGATCTTTCTAAGGACAAGGAATCAAAGTTCCAGGGGATGGCAGTGTCTCACAGACAATTACACATTAGCACAAGTGGTGAATTAAATTTTAAACAAACTGAATATTTCACTCACCTCCCATTCTAGTGTTTAAACACAAACAATTATTTCAGACTGCCTTTCAGAACCATTCAAGCGCACATGACTTTGCTACTCTGAGTAATTTTAAAATCTCCACACTCGGTCTTCCAACGTTATTTCTAACCTGTCTGACACACAGATCTTGAACCTTTGATGGTTTGGAATAGATTCACTTCAGGGCTTAGTTTCCTGCCAGCATGTATACGTTGTATTATAAAAGCTTAAATGATGGTTTTTCCATAATCCAACACAGGTGAGATTCAACTTCTCTTAGACTTGCCCAAAATGTAATTTCACCAAAATGGGGGCATGCAACTTGGAGCGGGCAACAAAAAGACAAATGATCTCTCTACTAAAGACTGGGACAGCTCCACCAATCCACCTACGTATACCGAGCTCTGATTCTGATACTGAGTTTTAGCAGTCAATGGTATTAAAGATAGAAGCAAACATTTTCCAACAACCTCCACTCCTCAATTTTCCTGATAAGTGTAGCATTGGACTGTTACCTTTAAAATTACTGAATGCACACAATTATGAGCTTGTGGCTCAACAGTATGGCATCTGACTCCAGATCAGAAGGTTGCGCTTTCAAATCATGTCAGGCTCACAGAGTGGGGTGGCACAGTGGCTAGCACTGCTGCCTCACAGCACCAGGGACCCTGGTTCAGTTCTGGCCTCGGATCACTGTCTGTGTGGAGTTTGCATGTTCTCTCCATGTCTGCGTGGGCTTCCTCCCAGTTTCTCCCCCACCCCAAAGATGTGCAGGTTAGTTGGATTGGCCATGCTAAATTGACCCTTTGTGTCAGGGGGACTAGCTAGGGTAAATGCATGGAGTTGCAAGGAATAGGGTCTGGGTGGGATTGTTGTCAGTGCAGGCTCGATGGGCCGAATGGTCGTCTTCTGCCCTGCAGGGATTTTATAGATTCTACTTCTCTCCCCGATTCAATTTCATCATTTATGTCTGACAAATCTCACGGGCACTCACTGGATTGGTTTTTACACAATCCCTTGTGCCTATGTTTGCCTAGACTCTTTCCCGTTACACATGCCCTTCTTTTCCGTACATTGAAAATCTTGATGAAAGATCAAGGCCAGAAATGCAGGACAAGGTTAAAAAGATTTACAGGGGACAGAAAAACAGGACACTGAGGTCATAGCTCGCCAATGATGGGCTGGAATTGACATTGCCACTGACCACGCCTGAATTACTTGCCTCCAAACCACGTTAGCAATTAACAACTTGAAATTCAACAACAAGTAGAGTTATAGCCTCCATTGTGTTCCCAGCTCAGTTGTATTCCTTACACAGTACCATGTTCTGCCTTTACCTAGTTTGGGTTGAGTTTCCCAGGCACCCAAGTTAGGTTTGGGTTCCCCATCTGGCATGCCTTAATTCCGATTGGAATGGAATTTCCCCCCCCCCACTCCCCCAACTTACACACTGATCTGGTTGATCTGCTGTTGGGTTGGGTCACACATAAACATATGAGTTAGGAACAGGAGTAGGACACCAGCCCATTTAAATCATGGCTGATCTAACTGTGACCTCAACTCCACATTCCCACCCACCAATAACCTTTCACCCCTTTCCTTATCAAGAATCGGTCTTGCTCTGCCTTAAGAACATTCAAAGGTTCTGCTTTCACTGTCTTTTGAGGAAGAGAATTCCAAAGACTCACCACCTCGGAGAGAAAAGGTTTCTCCTCATCTCTGTCCTAAATGATTGACCCCTACAGTGACCTACTAGTTCTAGATTCTCCCACAAGAGTAAACATCCTCACCACACCCACTCTGTCAAATCCACTCAGGATCTAGTTTGTTTCAATCAAGTTGCCTCTTACTCTTCAAGACTCCAGCAGATACAAGCCTGGCCTGCTCATCCTTTCCTCATAAGTCAAATTGTCCAATCCAGGTATTCATTGAATAAACCTTCTCCAAACTGCTTCCTTAAGTAAGGAGACTAATACCCACAGTTCTCCAGATGTGGTCTCACCAATGTCCTGAATAGCTGAAGCATAACTTCCCAACTTTAATACTCAGTTCCCCTCACAATAACATGGTGCACAGTTTGCATGTTCTCCCCGTGTCTGCATGGGTTTCCTCCCACAGCCTGAAAGATGTGCTGGTTAAGTGCTAAATTCTTCCTCAGGGTACCCAAACAGGCACCAGAGTGTGCTGACTAGGGAATTTTCACAGTAACTTCATTGTAGTATCAATATACTGTGACTAATAAATAAACCTTAACTTTTTCTATTAGCATTCCTTAATTATTTGCTGTACCTGCATGCTAGCCCTTTTTTAAACATTTTTTGTTGAAAGATTTTTCCCATTTTGATAAACAATGCAGCAAACCCTCAAGGATTGGTACAGTACAGCATTATCATTTCTCCACATATAGAGACAGGGAAAAGACAGCACCAACACAGTTGGTTCAAATGATTCATTACAAACAGCGCCTCCAAAGATACAAACAATAGGAGATTTCAGAGATTAGAGGATAACAGGATACAAGATAAAGCCATGAGTACATGGCATAACAGTGCACACCCCCGCTTACAGGATGCCAGAGACAGAGCCACATACCTTAGATTCCAGGATTTTCAAAGTAGCTCCTGCCATTGTGTATTCAGCCAAGGAGAATATAGGGCATTGACCCAGGTACAGAAAGGGCTGATCAGCCAAAGATTCTAGTTTAGGCACACATCAAAGCATACTTTCCCAGCTCCAGCTATACCAGAGGCGCCACTGATACAAAACAATGTGCTTTACCAGGATAAGTGCTCTGTCTGCACTTTTATAGGAGTCTGACAGAGATTCTGTGACCCCAAAAGAAAGAAACAAACCACGCGACACCAATAATTAAGGAGGTTTTTCTCGCCAGCTGTGAGAATTCATTGGACCATACCCGCAACTTTTATACCAAACCACCCACCCACCTCTTTGTAACGTGGGGCAGCATGGTGGCCCAGTGATTAGCACTGCTGCCTCAGTGTCCGGGTTGATTCCCGGCTCAGGTCACTGTCTGTGCAGATTCTGCACATTCTCCCCATGTCTGTGTGGGTTTCCTTCAGGAGCTCCAGTTTCCTTCCACAGTCTGAAAGACATGCTGGTTAGGTACTAAATTCCCCCTCAGGGTACCCAAACAGGTGCCAGGGTGTGGCGACTTGGGCATTTTCACAGTAACTTCATTGCAGTATCAATGTAAGCCTACTTGTGACACTAATAAATAAACTTTCATATTAGTCATGACAAGAGTAACAAATACCACAAAGTACATGCCACCATTATAAACGGAGGTATTATAAATGCCATACAAGCCACCCAGTGCACTCCCCAACAGTCTCAAGCTCTTTAAGGATTCGATGTTGACACAAATCAGATGGTTCCCCTACTATCTTGCAGCCCTGGCATAAGGAGAATATCGGATCAAATCTGTGTCTTAAGCTTGCAGTAATTAAAGGAACACACTGGGGGATGGATTCCATTGGAAACAAACGGACGTCCCTGGTTTTCAAAGGATAACAGGTGAAATTCACCTCCGTGCTCCCTTACTAGATCACCCTGGTCAACAAGATAAATAACATCACAAAATCAGGACTCTTTCCTCTGCTATCGGTACTCTGCAGTTCAGCAAGATGAGCACTAAATTCTGTGCCAAAAATCCAAGTTATCATCATCTACAATGCGCCTTCAAGGTTGCCGGGTCGAGGTCCACTCATTAACCAGCTCCACCCTGGCCTCATCCAACTGCTTCTCTCAGTTGAGGATTTTCATGTCTTTACTCAGCATTTTCTCCCAAAACATTTTGTCCAACCCACCTTCCCCCAGAGTCTGGGCGAACCCAACCCTCGAAGCTCGGGCAACCCCTCTCCACTTAGATGAGCACATATTTTATTTTTCCCGCCAAAATGAACAATTTCACACTTTCCCACATTATTCTGCACTGGCTAGATCTGAACAACAAGGCTGGGGCCAGGGGCAGCAGCCCAGGAGAGGAGCGGTCTGGGAGCCCGAATGGGGGGGTGGGCGGAAAAGGGGATCAGGAGCCAGGGATGGGGGCCGGGAGTAGGGCTGGGAGCCAGGGGAGGGGACCAGGAGCAGGCCAGAAGCCAGTGAGGGGGGCCAGGAGCCGGGGGGGTGGGGGTGCTGTCAGCCACGGGGGAGGGGGGTGGGGGAAGAGGGGCTACCAACCAGGGGAGGGGGGGGGACGTGGAGGAGCGGCTAGCCACGAGGGGACGGTCTGCCAGCTTGGGGGGGGGGGAGGGGCGGTGCCGGGAGCCGGGGGCGGGGCCACGAGGGTGTCCCTCCCGCGGGTGGAGGGCAGCGGCCTCGCGCTCAGCCTGAGTTAACGGTCCCCAGCATGGTGCGGCGCGCGGTGGACCCTGGGAGTTGTAGTTCCATTGGCGCCGCCGCCCAGACAAGTGCATCATCCGGTCACTACACTTCCCAGCACCCACCGCGGCCCAACGCATGCGCCCTGACGATGTAAAACACGATGAAGACAATCTTCCCTCAGCGGACATCGAAATTCTGCGGCTTTAAACGATCCGGGATTAATTCAGTTAGTGCCCAAAAAACGGCGCAGATTAATCCCTTGACTTACCCCATTAACCAATCCATATGCGCCGCACCTCCTCGTGGCCTCCAATATATTAACGTAAAAATCCTCTTCTTTCACAGGTAGGTGGGTATTTGAAGGCCGCTCAGTCTCGGCGGTAGCGGCAGCGTTGCTGTGTGATGAAGTTGAAACGGATCAGGGGCAGGCTGGAGTCTGTCATTTGAGCCGAGTTTTTTTTCACCCTCCACTGACCGGAAGTAAACACTGGCGCGTGACGTCACGGGGCGTGACATTAGGGGCGTGATTGAAGTCGTCATGCATGGTGACGTCATGACGCTACCGCAGCCGTTGACGTCATGACATAGATGCGTAACATCATAGAATCCCCACAGTGCAGAAGGAGGCCATTCAGCCCATCAAGCCTACACTGACCATAATCCCACCCAGGCCCTATCCCCATAACCCACGTATTCACCCTGCTAATAGCCACCCCAGCTCCCTGGACATTTGTGTCAATTTAGCATGGCCAATAATCCTAACCAGCACATCTTTGGACTGTGGGAGGAAAGTGGAGCACTTGAGGAAACCCCTACAGACGTGGGGAGAATGTGCAAAATCCACACAGGCGCAGTGACCTGAGGCTGGAATTGAACCTGGGGTGGAGACACAGAGCCCTGTCACGTGGTGCTGAATAAGCCTCCCTGTCAATCACATGGTGCTAATGGGGACAATGCGCTGGCCTTGTCTCAGCGCTAATGGGGACAATGCGCTGGCCGAACCTCGGCGCTAATGGGGACGGTGCGCTGGCCTTGTCTCGGCGCTAATGGGGATAATGCGCTGGCCTTGTCTTGGTGTTAATGGGGACAATGCGCTGGCCTTGTCTCGGTGTTAATAGGGACAATGCGCTGGCCTTGTCTCGGTGTTAATGGGGACAATGCGCTGGCCTTGTCTCGGCGCTAATGGGGACAATGCGCTGGCCTTGTCTCGGTGTTAATGGGGACAATGCGCTGGCCTTGTCTCGGCGCTAATGGGGACAATGCGCTGGCCTTGTCTCGGTGTTAATGGGGACAATGCACTGGCCTTGTCTCGGCGCTAATGGGGACAATGCGCTGGCCTTGTCTCGGTGTTAATGGGGACAATGCGCTGGCCTTGTCTCGGTGTTAATAGGGACAATGCGCTGGCCTTGTCTCGGTGCTAATGGGGACAATGCGCTGGCCTTGTCTCGGTGTTAATGAGGACAATGCACTGGCCTTGTCTCGGTGTTAATGAGGACAATGCGCTGGCCTTGTCTCGGTGTTAATGAGGACAATGCACTGGCCTTGTCTCGGTGTTAATGAGGACAATGCGCTGGCCTTGTCTCGGTGCTAATGGGGACAATGCGCTGGCCTTGTCTCGGTGTTAATGGGGGCAATGCGCTGGCCTTGTCTCGCTGTTAATGGGGACAATGCGCTGGCCTTGTCTCAGTGCTAATGGGAACAATGCGCTGGCCTTGTCTCGGTGTTAATGGGGACAATGCGCTGGCCTTGTCTCGGTGTTAATGGGGACAATGCGCTGGCCTTGTCTCGGTGCTAATGGGGACAATGCGCTGGCCTTGTCTCGGTGCTAATGGGGACAATGCGCTGGCCTTGTCTCGGCGCTAATGGGGACAATGCGCTGGCCTTGTCTCGGTGTTAATGGGGACAATGCGCTGGCCTTGTCTCGGTGTTAATGGGGACAATGCACTGGCCTTGTCTCGGTGTTAATGGGGACAATGCGCTGGCCTTGTCTCGGTGCTAATGGGGACAATGCACTGGCCTTGTCTCGGTGCTAATGGGGACAATGCGCTGGCCTTGTCTCGGTGTTAATGGGGACAATGCGCTGGCCTTGTCTCGGTGTTAATGGGGACAATGCGCTGGCCTTGTCTCGGTGCTAATGGGGACAATGCGCTGGCCTTGTCTCGGTGTTAATAGGGACAATGCGCTGGCCTTGTCTCGGTGTTAATGGGGACAATGCGCTGGCCTTGTCTCGGTGTTAATAGGGACAATGCACTGGCCTTGTCTCGGTGTTAATGGGGACAATGCACTGGCCTTGTCTCGGTGTTAATGGGGACAATGCGCTGGCCTTGTCTCGGTGTTAATAGGGACAATGCACTGGCCTTGTCTCGGTGTTAATGGGGACAATGCACTGGCCTTGTCTCGGCGCTAATGGGGACAATGTGCTGGTCTTGTCTTGGTGCTAATGGGGACAATGCACTGGCCTTGTTTTGGCGCTAATGGGGACAGTGCATTGGCCTTGTCTCAGTGTTAATGGGCACAGTGCGGTGGCCTTGTCTCGGTGCTAATGGGGACAATGCGGTGGCCTTTGTGTTCACCCCTGCATTTCCACACTCCCACATAAATATATAAAATCTATTCCTCCTGTGCACAATCACAAGAAATTAATCACCAAACATTCTTGGGCGGCACGGTGGCACAGTGGTTAGCACTGCTGCCTCAAGCGCTGAGGACCTGGGTTCAATGCCTGGTTTGGGTCCACTGTGTGAAATTTGCACATTCTTGCCATCTCTGTGTGGGTTTTCCCCGGTGCTCCAGTTTCCTCTCAGTCCAAAGACATGCTGGTTAGGTGCATTGGCCATTCTAAGTTGTCCCTTAGTGTATCTGAACAGTTGCTGGAGTCTAGCGACTAGGGGATTTTAACAGTAATCTCATTGCAGTGTTAACGTAAGCCTACTTGTGGCACTAATAAATAAACTTGAACTTTAAAGTTTTTTATGTACAAATACATGAAATTAAATAGCAGGCTGTGACTGGTGGTGATTTATCCTGAGGACAACACACCTCAGGCAAGGGCTAAGGTTGAGAAGAACATAAGAACATAAGAAATAGGAAATAGGAGCAGGAGTAGGCCATCTGGCCCTTCGAGCCTGCCCTGCCATTCAATAAGATCATGGCTGATCTGTCGTGGCTCAGTTCCACATTCCCGCCCTCTCCCCATAACCTTTAATCCCCTCTCTTATCAAAAACCCATCAACCCGCGTTTTAAAAATATTTAGCGAGGCAGCCTCCACCACTTCAACGGGCAGAGAATTGCAGAGATTCACCACCCTTTGAGTGAAGAAATTCTTCCTCAACTCCGTTCTAAACTGCCCCCCCTTTATCTTGAGGCTGTGCCCCCTAGTCCTACTGTCCTTTCTGAGCGGGAAGAGTCTCTCCACCTCTATCCTATCCATCCCATTCATCATCTTAGGTGGGCCCTTCATGAATAATCTCAGCTGGTACTACAATTAAACCTTTTACAATTATGCGACACAGTAGCATAGTGGTTAGCACTGCTGCTTCACAGCTCCAGGGGCCTGGGTTTGATTCCTGGCTTGGGTCACTCTCTGTGTGGAGTTTGCATATTCTCCTCGTGTCTGCATGGGTTTCCTCCAGGTGCTGTGGTTTTCTCCCACAGTCCAAAGATGTGTGGGTTAGGTTAATTGGCCATGCTAAAAATTGCCCTTAGTGTCCTGAGGTGCATAGGTTAGAGGGATTAGTGGGTAAATATGTCGGGATATGGGGATAGGGCCTGAGTGGGATTGTGGTTGGTGCAGACTTGATGGGCTGAATGGTCTCTCTCTGTACTGTAGGAATTCCATGATTCTACACTTTTGGCATCGCTCTGCGTCATGAAACAGCCGTCCAGCCAACTGAGCTAAACCGACCCCCCCTTGCTTCAGTATTAAAGCATCATAGAATCCCTACAGTGCAGAAAGAGGACATTCGGCCCATTGAGACTGCACTAACAACAATTCCACCCAGGCCCTATCCCTCTAACCCCATGTATGGCATGCCCCAATCAACAGGTCAAATTTTGCTTTAAGTTAATGGATTTCCGGTACTTTAATTGCGCTTTGAAGATTGAAGGATGCGATTGCACAAGAAGGGGTGCAGATGAGATTCACCAGGATGTTAAAAGCAAATTACTGCAGATGCTGGAATCTGAAATAGAAAATGCTACAAAATCTCAGCAGGTCTGACAGCTTCTGTGGAGAGAGAATGGAGCCAATGTTTTGGGTTTGGGTGGACTTTCAGAAGAGGAGACCCTATTGAGCTGAATAAAATTATGGGGTCATGAAGAGGAAAAAACTTCCCCCTGAGCAAAAGGGTCAAAAACCGGGGCCACAGATTTAAGGTAGGGGGCAAGGGTTTAAAGGGGATTTGAGGAAAGGCCTTTTCACCCAGTGGCTGGTGGGAATTTGGAACTCGCTGCCTGAAAGGGTGGCAACCATGGGAATTTAAGAAGCATTTAGATGAGCACTTGAAATGCCATAGCATACAAGGCTACAGAGCCAGTGCTGGAAAATAGGATTAGAATAGATAGGTACTTGATGGCTGACACAGACATGATGGGCTGAATGACCTCTTTCTGTGATGTAAACGGTATGGCTATTGCTTTAAAAAGCAGATTCTTGTTTAAATGGAAAGAGACTACAGAAGTCTGTGGTACAGAGGGATCTGGGTGTCCTTGTACATAGAAGCATAAAATCCCTATAGTGCAGAAAGAGGCCATTCAGCCTTTTGAGCCTACACCAACAACAGTCCCACCCAGGCCCTATCCCCATAACCCACATATTTACCCTGCTGGTCCCCCTGACACTAAGGGATAATTTAGCATAGCTAATGAATCTAACCCGCACATCTTTGGACAATTGGGAGGAAACTGGAGCACTGGGAGGAAACCCACACAGACATGAAAGAATGTGTAAACTTCACACAATGACCCGAGCCAGGAATTGAACTCCAGTCCCTGGTGTTGTGAGACAGCAATACAAATCATCGTGTATTGTGCTCCCTGGGATAGAGAATTCCATAATGTTGGGTGGCACAATGATTAGCACTGCCACCTCACAGTTTAAGACTTGAATAGCAGGTTAGGTGTAAAGATTCGCATTCTAATCAGTAATCTGTAAACTGTCTGTGCTTATGCTCTGTCTGAGGCCAGAACTCTTCATTCACCTGACGAAGAGGTAAACCTCGAAAGCTTGTGAGTTTACTATCAAATAAATCGTTTGGGCTTAAACCTGGTGTTGTCAGGCCTCACAGTGCCAGGGACCCGAGTTCGATTCCTGGCATGGGTCATTGTGTGAAGTCTGCACGCTCTTTCCGTGTCTGGGTGGGTGCTCTGGATTCCGCCCATTCTTCAAAGATGTGCAGGTTAGGTCGATTGGCCATGCTAAATTGCTGTTCGTGTCAGGGAGATTAGTAGGCTAAATATATGGGGATAGGGTTGGGTGGGATTATGGTTGGTACAGGTTCAAATGGCTGCCTCCTGCACTGTGTGATTCTACGATCATCTATGGACAAAATAGTTTGCGTGCAGCTACAGCAAGTAGGAAATCAAACCTTTATTGCACGGTGGTGGGGTATGAAAGTGCAGAAATCTTGCTACAGTTGCTCAGGACTTAGCTCAGACCATACCTAGAATATATGTGCAGTTTTTGTGTCCTTATTTGGGGTTGGGAGGAAAACGTCCATTGGAGACAGTTCAGAACAAATTCACCAGGTTGATTCATGGGATGAAGGGCTAGTGTATGAAGAGAGGTTGGGTCTCTGCACATTGAGTTTAGAAGAGTGCGAAGCGACCTTATTGAAAGGTGTAAGGTTCTGAGAGGGTTTGACAGGTTAGAAGCTTGGAGAAAATTTTCTCTTGTGGGGAGAATCTAGAACCAGGGCATTATTTCCCAACAGCTGTCATTTAAGACGGAGACGGGAAGCAATTTCCCTCAGAGGTTTGTTAGTCTTTGGAATTCAGTACCCCAGGGAACAGTGGAGGCTGGGTCATTGAATTATAGGAGAATAAGGTGCACAGATCTTTAATGGGCAAAGAGTTAAGGATCATGGGGGACAGACAGGAAAGTGGGATTGAAGCCACAGTCAGATAAAATAAAGTTAATGTTTCTTTATTAGTGTCACAAGCAAGCTTACGTTAACTCTGCAATGAAGTTACTGTGAAAATCCCCTGGTCGTCACACTCCTGTTCGGGTACGCTGAGGGAGAATTTGGCAGGGCCAACACATCTAACCAGCGCGTCTTTCGGACTCGTGGGAGGAAACTCACGCAGACACAGGGAGAATGTGCAGACTCCACACAGACCGTGACCCAAGCTGGGAATTGAACCTTGGGTCCCTGGTGCTGTGAGTCAGCAGTGCTAACCACTGTGACACTGTGCTGTCCCAGCCATGATCTAATTGAATGGTGGAGCAGACTCGAGGGATTCAGCTGCTGACTCCTGCTCCTGACTAATGTGTTTCATCATCCTATTAATTTATCATGACTCCTGTTAACTTAGGAAAGACTTGTGATGTTTAGGTAATGATAATGTTAGGACATGATGGAGTTTTTATGCCCTACAAATTTGTATGCATTGTTAGGGGACCAGATCAGAAACCCCAAGGTACATTATGAAGCCAGTCCAAACCCCAACAATTCTCTATTTTAGCATTAGTGTGAGGATAAGATGTTTCACTCCAGGTGTGGTCCTATTCACACACTAGGAAGCTTGTAACAAAACAGACTTTATTTAATAATACCGTTTAACAATAACAAATTAATTAGCTTAACTTTTAACAATTGAAGAATACATAAACATGACAAGATACAAAGTTTAACTGCTAACCTATCTAAATTGGTTCCAATTGAAGCAATATTAGTCTTATAGACTTAAAACCCTCTTTAAAATTAGTTTGCAAAACACAAGCATATTTGCTTATCTTAGGTAAACAGTCCTAGAGCTTTCAGAAGTCCAAAGGTATGCGGGTTAGGTTGATTGGCCATGCTAAAATTGCCCCTTAGTGTCCTGAGATGGATAGGTTAGAGGGATTAGTGGGTAAATGTGTAGGGATATGGGGGTAGGGCCTGGGTGGGATTGTGGTGGGTGCAGACTCGATGGGCCAGTTGGTCCCTTTCTGCACTGTAGGGTTTCTATGATTCTAGAACACCTCTGGAGAGAGAGAGAGAGAGACACAAACCTGTTTCTTCTCAGGCAGCAACTGCTTGTATTTTCAAAAACTGAAGCTCTTTCTTCCCTGTGAACTTAGCTGTTCCCATTCAGCACATGACTCTGTCCCTGTCAATCAACCTACTCTAAAACCACAGGGGGGAACCCAAGTAAACACAAGTGCATTCACTCTACTAAACACAAAGGGTGGAATTTTCCTGTCCGTCCGCCACAGAAACTGTAGTGCGTTGGGGTAAACCATGTGAATATCCATTGACCTCGGGCAGGAATTTCCAGACTTGGGATGAGCGCGGAAAATCCCACCGTAAATGTCTAAAATGCGTACTTATCCTGTTTCCCAGATACTGATTCAAAAGTTTTCCTAGACAAATTGGCACCCTGCAAAACAGATCTAAACTCTAAACATGCGTCTTACAAGAAACATGATGTAAGTATACTTCGGGTGGCACAGTGGTTAGCACTGCTGCCTCAGGGTGTCAGGGACCTGGGTTCAATTCCCAGCTTGATTTAATTTGATTTATTATTGTCACATGTATTAGTATAGTGATAAGCATTGTTTCTTGCGTGCTATACAGACAAAACATATCGTATATAGGGAAGAACGAGCATAAAAGATAGAAGTTATGCTGGGCACAGCTTGGAAGAAATCACTATACTCTGCTGCCATCTTGTCCACTAACTTGTGTCACTGTCTGTGTGGAGTTTGCATCTCCCCCCCATGTCTGCCTGGGTTTCCTCCCACAGACTAAAAGACATGCTAGTTAGGTGCGTTGGCGATGCTAAATTCTGCCTCAGTATACTCGAACAGGAGTGTGGCAACTACGGGATTTTCACAGTAACTTCATTGTAGTGTTAATGTAAGCCTACTTGTGACTCTAATAAATAAACTTAAACTTTTGATTTCCCTACCACTTCCCACAATTCAAATTTTAATTATAAGTTCATTTATTGGTAAGCCTATTTGTGACAATAATAAGTAAACTTCTTAAAGGTACTGTATCATTACAGTATAAATTCACACTTTTGCAACCCGAAAATGCTGTTTTACACTGGAGAAAGTATTTTTGAACTGTATTCAGTTATGTAAAGTTAAGTTGTGAAAACAGCCAATTTTATTCACGGCAAAATCTCATAAACAGCAAGAGGAGAGGAGAGAAGACTTGAATTTATTATTGCAATTGTCATAATATCGGGACTTCCCAAAGCACTTTGCAGCCGATCAAATACTTTCGAAGTGTTGTAATGTGGGAAACTTGACGGACATTTTACACACAGCAAGCTCCCAGAAATAGCAGTGTGATAATGATTGAATAATCTGTACTTGCGATGGTGAGAGAGGGATGGAAATTGGTCAGAATAGCGGGAATAATTCCTCTGCTCTTTGATATCATATCAAGATATCCTTCACATTCACCTGAGAGAGCGGACCCTCAGTTCAATGCCTCGTCCGAAAGTGAGATCATCACCAGACACTTTAATGACATAGGCTGGAGCAATTAGAATAGAGGGTGAGTAAGAGATCAGGGTTAGAGGAGTGCAGAGATCTTGGAGGGTTGTTGAAATGGAGGCAGGTAGAGAGATAAAGAGGGGTGAGGCCATGGGGAGGGATCTGAACACCTCAATGGAAATTTTCACATTCTCAAGTCCTGAAATGTGTGGGTTAGATGGATTGGTCATGCAAAATTGCCCCTTAGGCCCCCTGACACCCACTAGGGTAAATGCATGGGGTTACGGGAATAGGCCTGGGTGGGATTGTGGTTGGTGCAGACTCAATGGACTGAATGGCCTCCTGCACTGTAGGATTCTGTGATTCAAGTACATCATTTCCTACTTTCGACACTTGAAAAGGACTAATTTCCCTGATTCACTGATACATTATCATGCCACTTCCCCAGCACCCTTCCATGGCAAGGGCAGGAAATGCAACAGCAATGCAATAACTTCCCCACACCACCATCCAGGCCCATCAACACTGCTCCCACGTGTGATCACAACTTATTTATACTTCCAATCTAGTATTCACCCCTCATGATGCTATCTCCTCTATATCAGAGCACAAATAACACATACCTCAATCCCGTCTGCAAGTGCCCCACAGCTCCAGGGACTGGGGTTCAGTTCCTGGCTTGGGTCACTGTCTGTGCAGAGTCTGTACGTTCTCTCCATGTTTGCATGGGTTTCCACGGGTGCTCCAGTTTCCTCCCACGGTCCAAAGGTGTGCAAGTTAGGTGGATTGGCCATGGGAGATGTATGGGGTCACGGTGATAGGGTGGGGGAGAGAGCCTGGGTAAGATATTCTACCAGAGAGAGTTGGCATGATGTGGAGATGCCAATATTGGACTGAGTGAGCGCAATAATAAGTCTCGCGACACCAGGTTAAAGTCCAACAGGTTTATTTGGAATCACAAATTTACGGACCACTACTCCTTCATTAGGTGAAGGAGAAAGAATAACTTAATGTGAGATAGGGTCCATTCAAAAGTCTGATGGCAGCAGGGAAGAAGCTGTTTTTGAATCGGTAGTATGTGACCATAGACTTCTGTATCATTTTCTTGATGGAAGAAGACGGAAGAGAGAATGTCCGGAGTGCGTGGGGTCTTTGATTATGCTGGCTGCTTTTCCGAGGCAGTGGGATGTGTAGGCACAGTCAATGGATGGGCATCGGACCATAAGACATAGGAGCAGAATTAGGCCACTCAGCCCATCGAGTCTACTCCACCATTCAATCATGGCTGATATTTTTCTCATCCCCATTGTCCTGCCTTTTCCCCATAACCCCTGATCCCCTTATTAATTAAGAATCTATCTATCAATGACCTGGCTTCCACAGCCTTCTGCGGCAAAGAGTTCAACAGATTCACACTCTCTGGCTGAAGAAGTTCCTTCCCATCTTTGTTTTAAAGGATCGTCCCTTTAGCCTGAGGTTGTGCCCTCTGGTTCTAGTTTTTCCTACTAGTGGAAACATCCTCTTCACTTCCACTCTAGCAAGGCCTCGCATTATCCTCTACATTTCAATAAGATCGCACCCCCCCCACCCCCATTCTTCTGAACTCCAACGAGTACAGACCCACAGTCTTCAACTGTTCCTCATACGACAAGCTCGTCGTTCTAAGGATCATTCTTGTGAACCTCCTCTGGATTCTTTCCAAGGCCAGCACATCCTTCCTTAGATATGGGGCCCAAAACTGCTCACAATGCTCAAAATGAGGTCTGACCAGAGTACTCTACAGTCTCAGAAGTACATCCCTGCTCTTGAATTCCAATCCCCTCAACATAAATGCTAACATTGCATTTGCCTTCCTACTGCCGACTGAACCTGCATGTTAACCTTCAGAAAATCTTGAACAAAGACTCCCAAGTCTGATTTCCTAAGCATTTTCCCATTTAGAAAATTGTCTATGTCTCCATTCCTCCTTCCAAAATGCAAAACCTCACACTTTTCCACATTGTATTCCATCTGCCACTTCTTTGCCCACTCTCCTAACTGTCCAAGTCCTTCTGAAGTGCCCCCCCCTTGTTTCCTCAATACTACCTGCCCCTCTACACATCTTCGTAACATCTGCAAACTTAGCAACAGTGCCTTCAGTTCCTTCTTCCAAATCGTCAATGTATATTGTGAAAAGTTGTGGTCCGAGCACCGACCCCTGAGGCATACCACTAGTCACTGGCTACCATTCTGAGAAAGACCGCTTTATAACCACTTTCTGCCTTCTGCCAGTCAGCCAATCTCTGATTTTGTATTTGAAGCACTCTTAGGACGTCTCAAAGCACTTTACAACCAGTGGAGTACTTTTGAAATCTGGTCACCGATTTGATGTTGGAAATGTGACAACTAATTTGTGCACAGCAAGCTCCCACAAACAATCTGACAATGACCACATAACCTGTTTCTGTGATGTTGACTGAAGAATAAATATAGGCCAGGATAACAGGGAGAACTTCCCTGCTTTTCTTCAAAATAGTTACTGCGAGACCTTTACCATTCATTCAAACAGGCAAATGGGGCCTCAATTTAACATGTGACCTGAAAGACGGCATCCCCAGCAGTGCAGCATTCCCTCAGGACTACACTAGAATGTCAGCCTTGATTCTTATTAAAGGTTCTATATCAATGCAGCGTTGTTCTTGCTAAGTGCCACACAATAGACTCTGGCTAAATTCCCTGGTTCCCCTTACTCCCCATCTTCAAGGAACTGTGACTACTCTTCCTTTACTGTAGACCTCAACGAGGCCCATGAGGTTGGCCTCTTGGAGCATTAGCTCCCTGACTGAGGCAATGATTGGAGCATTAGCTCCCTGACTGAGGCAATGATTGGAGTATGAGCTCCCTGATTGAGGTAAAGATTGGAGTATGAGCATCAATAAGCAAGTTACTGAAGAACCATAAAATAGAACCATAGAATCCCTCGCATGCAGAAGGTGACCATTCATCCCATCTAGTCAACACCAGCTCCCTAACAGATTATCCCACCAAGGCCCACCCTATCCCCATAATCCCACACATTTAGCATGGCCAATCCACCTAACATACACATCTTTGGACACTAAGGGGCAATTTAGCATGACCAATCCACCTAACCCGCACATCTTTTGAGCGCTAAGGGACAATTCCACCCAAATCCAATCCCAGTAACCCAACATATTTACCCTGCTAAACCCCTGACATTATGGGGCAATTTAGCGTGGGCAATCCACCTAACCAGCATGCCTTTCAGACTGTGGGAGGAAATCCATGCAGATATGAGGAGAACGTGCAGATTCCACAGAGTCATCCAAGGCCGGAATTGAACCCAGGTCCCTGGCACTGTGCAGCAGCAGTGTTAATCACTGTGCCTCAATGCGATGATAAATGCCAACACTTTGCTGCTGGTTGGGGCAGTAATTGGATTTGCTCTGCTATATAATCATAAAATAGAATCCCTGCAGTACAGGAGGCCATTCGGCCCTTCAAGTCTGCACCGACCACATCTCACCCAGGCCTATTCCAGCAACCACACGCATTTTACCCTGCTAGTCCCCCTGACACTGACGGACAATTCAGCATGGCCAATCCACCTAACCCGCGCATCTTTGGACTGTGGAAGGAAACTGGAGCGCCTGAAAGAAACGCACGCAGATACAGGGAGAATGTGCAAACTCCAAATTTGTTTGTGGACTGCACATAGCTGAGTAATCTCCACATTATTGGATATATTTCACTGCATGTCCCATTGGTCATCTGGGGAGTGAGTAGTATAACAGATTATGAAGATACCAACACAAATTTGAACAATTCCACTTTATTTGAATACCATTTAAATATGTTAGAAAAAGTTATTGGAGACCTTCAATGCCAAATACAAATTATCGACAAAAAAACACATTCTGTCCTAAGGGATGAACCTCAGTGGTTTTAATCTGTTGTTCTTGAAAACTAAATGGGAAACATTCATCCGTTGCCATGAAGTGGCTCTTTTTAAGCAAGAAACATGGGTGGACATGATGGGCTGAATGACCTCCTTTGCTATGATTACAAAAACCCATAGCACATGCCCCAACAAGATTCAAAACAACTCGGAGACAAAATGGGAAAGATGAGGAGATAATGGTCGGGTGACATGAGGTATTAAATAGCCTGTCAATGCAAAGGAAGTTTTGGGAAAGGATGGGGGCAGCACAGTGGTTAGTACTGCTGCTGCACAGCGCCAGGGACCTGGGTTCCATTCCCGACTTGGGATCCCTGTCTCTGCAGAGTTTGCACATTCTCTTCGTGTTTGCGTGGGTTTCCCCCGGGTCCTCCGGTTTCTTCCCACAGTCCAAAGATGTGCATGTTAGGTGGATTGGCCATGATAAATTGCCCCTTAGTGTTAGAGGGGCTAGCATGGGTGAGTGCATGGGGTCATGGGGATAGGGCCTGGATGGGACTGTGGTCAGTGCAGACTCAATGGGCTGAATGGCCTCCTTCTGCAGTGTAGGATCCTATGATTCAATGTTGGACTAGCAGATGAGTTCAAAGTTAATTATTGTCACAATTAGGCTTACATTAACACTTCAATGAAGTTGCTACGAAAATCTGCTGGTCACTACACTCTGGCTTTTGTGCGGTTATATGGAGGGAGAATTTAACATGGCCAATGCACCTAAACAACACTTTCAGAATGTGAGAGGAAATTGGAACACTGGAGGAAACCCACGCAGACACGGGAAGTCTGCGCAAAGACAGTGACCCAAGGAATCGAACCCAGGTTCCTGGTGCCGAGATACGGCCGTGCTAACCGCTGTGCTGATTTGAACAGAGTGGTTTTAGTTTTGCTGCCATATGACAGGAGAACATTCCAACTCATCCAAACTCTTTATGTTGGACAGGGAAAGGGAAACAGTGATCACAATTCTGCAATAAGTGGAAGAAGAAGTAATCTAGAAGTGAGTGTCGTCAGCAAACACAGACTGTGGATGAGTCTCAGGTTTGAAGGAGGGGAGGGAGGAAGGATAGATAGGATTTGGAGAGAGGAATTTGAGAGGAGCACTGACCATGGAACTGTTGGCGATGAAGATGACAATGAAAATATCAGTGAAGGCGGAGAAAACACCAAGGAAAACAGCTCCATTCATCACAGTTTTTAAAGAGGGAGTAGGTTTACCATTTTAATTTTCCATTCAAACGTGTAAATCCAAAACTCAAAGGAAACACATTAATACAAAACAAGGACATCTTTAATCAACATTGAAGGAAGAAACTTTGACATTTTTTTCATGCAAAATGAAAGCGTACAGGCCTGCTAACATGCAGCTCCAAAACATCATAGTATTGTTTAAACGCAGGGTAAAGCTCAATCTGCACTGGAACATCAAGCATTCTCAGGCCAGTACTGCCAGGGTTAGAGGCAGAGTAAAGATTCCTCTACACTACGCTGATAAAGTAGTCAGGCGAGTAACAGTGTGACATTTCTATTTCCCTTCTCAGCCACCTTTTAGTGTCACAACTAGGGTTACATTAACGTTGCAGTGAAGTTATTGTGAAAATCCCCTGGTTGCTGCACTCCTGTTCGGGTACACTGAGGGAGAATTTAGCACGGCCAATGCGCCCTAACCAGTACGTCTTTCGGACTGTGGGAAGAAACCAGAGCACCCAGAGGAAACCCACGCAGACACGGGGAGTCTCTGCACAGACAGTGACTCAAGCAGGGAATGGAACACACGTCCCTGGCGCTGTGAGGCAGCAGTGCTCACCACTGTGCCACCGTGCCGCCCACAGTTTCCTGAGTGAGCCGGTCTCTCTTTATGTAATGGCATTTAAGTATTGGGTAACTGCCATTACTCATCTCAGTCTGTAAGAGATGATCCTGTCACTTGGTCTAATTTAGATTTAACTCCAGATTCCAGAAGCAACTGAGTTTCTAACTCAGTGTACGTCTAATAACCTTGGCCTTAATTTAAATAGTAACAGTATTGGTCATCATGTTTCGAACGTATCTGGTTCAGGGCATGGTCTGGTGCTTTGGTCCTATGTGACCTTACAGCTTAAGTACCTTCTTGGACGACATGTTGGCCACAGTTTCCGCTGTGGCTCAGCTGGTAGCTTCCTGCCCCTGAGTCTGATGTTTGTGAGTTCAAAATCCCACTCTGGAGACTTGAGCACAACATCTAGGTTGATTCACTATGCGGTACTGAGGGAGAGTTGCACAATCAGAGGTGCCATCTTAGAGATGAGAGGCTAAATACCATTAGTCCTCTCAGGTAATGTTTTTATTTAAAAACTTGGGGACCCAAGTATCACAAAATGCTAAGAACGATGGATATATTCTCTCCACAGCACCCCCATCAGCCGGCAGCATATACCCTGACTCTGAGGAATTCATTTGGCATTCTTGATTTGGAGTCCTTTGAATGGGAAACTGGTGCAGTCCACCAAAAGAGCTACTGGGTGTCACAGTGGCACGCACTGCTGCCTCACAGGGATCCGTGTTCGATTTCAGCTTTGGGTGACTGTGTAAAGTCTGCACATTCTCCCCGTGTCTGCGTGGGTTTCCTCCGGGTTCTCCCGTTTCCTCCCACAGTTTGAAAGACATGTGGGTTAGGTGGATTGGCCATGCTAAATTGCCCCTTAATGTCGGGGGACTAAATACAAGGGGTTATGGGGATAGGGCCTGGGATTGTTGTCGGTGCAGGCTTGATGGGCCGAATGGCCTCCTTTTGCACTGCAGGGATTCTATGATGAACAAGAATCTAACATCCTACTGTTGGTGATACCTAGCCCTGGGAACTGAACCCTCGAGATACCATGGCCTCAAAGAGTGTATCATCTGACACAATTGGTATTTGACAATCAGTGCACAGACCTAACCCCTTTAAACCATGAATAAACAAAACTTTGTTATAAAAACCTGGTCCTATGATCTTTGATATGAGTCGAGACTTCTGTATGGAAGTCCAACACCTTTCTGTTGCAGCTAGAGCACAGTGCTCCATTGGTATGCATTCAAGACCATATGGAGAGGCCACATAGCCACACACACCACCTAAACGAATAGCTCATACTTAGACCTAGTACGAGATTGTAATTAGTCTTATCAAAAGCTCCTCCAATTACTTTAGTAGGAGATTGTAATTAGTCTATCAGGAGCTCCTCCAATCAGTTTTGGGCCTCACTGTCAAACCAAAAACAAAAAATGCTGGAATATCTCAGCAAGTCTGTGGAGAGAGAATAGAGCATTTTGAGTCTGGATGACCCTTCAGTCAGAGCTCCATGGGGCTTTATTGTGTTGGGTATGGTGGTAAAAATCTGGCTCCACAACCCTCACCTGTTGTCTCTCGCTGGGCAAGTTATTCCTGGCTGATTTTCCTCTCCCCGCACAGCGATTCGCACAGTCACGTGCAACTGTTACAGGATAAATTAGACAGGCTGGAGCCTGGAATCTAACCTAAAATCATTCAACTGCTGACACTCATCCTCATGGCTCCCTCAGTCGTAGACAAACCAGATACAAAACTGCATATAAAAACATAAGACAGCATGAAATGAAGGGAGACCATTCGGCCCATCAAGCCGGTTCCATCCAAAGAACACATACAATCTATTCTACTGCGGACACCGATCACTTAATTTATATCAGGAGGGAACATGGTGTG
The DNA here is from genome assembly GCF_965287045.1 of Carcharhinus amblyrhynchos. Taxonomy (NCBI): domain Eukaryota; kingdom Metazoa; phylum Chordata; class Chondrichthyes; order Carcharhiniformes; family Carcharhinidae; genus Carcharhinus; species Carcharhinus amblyrhynchos. Next base: position 8,868,454 of record NC_137358.1, on the reverse strand, counting down.
AAGCTTCCTATCCAACCCTCCCGTCCACAAAACACACACACACACACATACAATCATATAAATAATTCCCCATTTCCAATGTTCCTGCATGGCCATTCCAATTCAACACATAACATTCCCATGGCCTCAGCAGCAAAGAAAGCATTATATTCCATTTAATATCATTTTCACCCACACACACACACATCCTCATAACCGACTGCAAAACATTCATTGTGATTAAACCCCTGGCACCACGATCCTCTATATCACATCGATAAGTGGGGACCAAAGTCATCGCGGTCCTAAAAATAATTTCAGCTTTGAACCATTTTTTTTCCTGAAGAAATTCAGTCTTAATTCCAACCCACTCTTTTGCTCCTAAATTTTACATTTGAACTTTCGGGACAAAATTATGTCCAGTCGGTGAAACTCGTTTCTGAACTCTTAAACACGCGTTCGCTATATTCCTATGTGCACTATTTTCCCAGAGTGTAAACTGCTCCGGTATTACCGCTGTTTCTAGATTGAAGAATGGCCTGGCGTCAGTGCAGCAATAAAAGGCCTGCGGCCTGCAGAATAGGTAATGAACAAGCCTAGGTTCACTGCTGGGCTTTATAGTCAAGAGAGAGAACGAACTGGCTAAAAGTTCAAAGGGCAGTTCTTTGGCCTGTCCATCTTTCCCCTTTAAAAGGTGCAGGTTCAATCTGAGGAGATTGTGGAATGCACGTGTTTCACTTCCGGATTACGATTTCACCACGCTGTCAGTGTAGAGGCCCACGTTCCTCGTGATGTGGCTGGGTTTGATGGACTTGCAGTCTGTGGGACCGCCGTAAGGGTGTTCAAACAGAGACAGTTCTGTCCTCTTCCCGTGCACTGTTATGAGGCAGGTGCTATAGTCGAGCAGTGGTGATGACGACTGCCTGGGAATGGGCAAGCTCAGCGTCAGCCTGGCGGCCGGCTTACTCTGCACGCCGTCCTCCTTATTAATCACACCAGGGGAGCCCGCTGGACCTTGGTCAACACCAACGACGGGGGAAGCCGTCTCCAGGCAGCCGCATTTCTGCTGGGGTTTCGACAGCCGCGTGGCTCCGTTGGACATGGTGACGTCTTTCCCCCGGCTTTTCCTGGCGTTCCCAAACAAGAGGGTAAACGGGTTGAAGGTGCTGGCAACCAGCTTGCTCTGGAAGCCCAGCAGCTTTGGGATGGGGCCCGTTTCCGCTGGTTGCGCGGCCTGGTAGGAGCCAAAGCGTGGGGCTGAGGAGTAGGCCGACTTCACGTCCAGCGAGAAAGAGCGCTTCAAGCAGCTGGCGTGCGACGTTCGCTCCGGCGAGAGGCGGAGGTCCGTAAGCCCGTGCTGCAAGTCTGCCATCTCTGGTGAGCCTTTCTCCAAATTCCTGGGAAAGCTACCTTCATCATTGCCAGTCCCTTTATCGAGGAGGCCCGGATGTTGCCCTGCGATGATCTGGGTGGAACAACGAGGGGCAAATGTTTCTACCTCTTCATCAGACTCTTCACAAGTCTCGGGCTGGGAAGTTTCTTCTTCTGTTGGGCTGTTATCCGGGGGAAGGAGGCTTCGCTTTGAGTGGGCTGAGGCCTGGATACGGTGGATGCTCTTCTCGTATTCCACTAACTGACCCAGGAAGTTGAAGTTGGGAGATATCGACGGCCTTCGATCTTTTACAAACCTGATTGAGGCAAACGATATTCAGACAGTTACAAACAAAATGGACAATAAAAACCGACCTGGCCCCGGCGCTCAGGCCTTCAAAACTGAGAGGTGTGCTCCAGGGCTCCCACCCTGCAGGGGCCTTTAACCTCTGCAGCGGTCAGGATTTTGGGGAAGCGGTTAGCTTGGCTCTGACACCCTTCACTATCCTGGTCATGCTCATTGCCACATGAGTGAGGACATGGAGAGCGCAAGTTGGCTTTGAGGGCAGAATGCTGAATGAGGGTGAGGAATTGGGGACCAGGCAGAGAGACACCAATCAGCCAAACGAGCATTAGGAACAATAAAAACAGAGGAGTGCAGTTCAGCCTCTGGGGTTGATTCCACCATTTAATTTTTTTTCAATAATTGATACCCTCTAACAAAGATAATTTGTCAAATTCAGTCATGCAAGTCCCACCACCCATCTACTGGGACAGCATTCCAGATTTCTACTGTTGTTTTTGCAAGGAAGCACTCCCTGAATTCCCTCCTGATTATCTTTTCACTTCCCTCTCCCTCCCTCTACTTGTTTCTCCATGTCTCTCAGCTATTTTCCCCTCTGTTTCTCATTCCCCCTCACGGGGGTGGGGTAGCACAGTGGTTAGCACTGCTGCCTCACGGCGCCAGGGACCTGGGTTTAATTCCCAGCTTGGGGTCTCTGTCTGTGTGAAGGCTGCACGTTCTCCCCGTGTCTGCCTGGGTTTCCTCCGGGTGCTCTGGTTTCCTCCCACTGTCCGAAAGATGTGCTGATTAGGGTGCACTGGCCATGCTAAGTTCTCCCTCAGTGTACCCGAACGGGCGCTGGAGTGTGGCAACTAGGGGATTTTAACTTCATTGCAGTAAGCCTACTTGTCACAATAATAAATAAACTTCAAACTATGTGCCTCTCCATCGCACCCTCTATCTTAACACTGTTCCTTCTCTCTATTTTTCCTGTTGTACTTGTGTCCCTATCTCTCTGTCTCTCTTTGTCGGGTCCTTACACTTTTCTCTCTCTCTCTCTCAGTCACTCTCTCTCTCTCTTTCCCGATCTCCCTCTCCAGTACAATCTCAGTGTTGTTTCTCAACCGATTTTCAATTAACCTTTGGAAACCTGATCTGATGCAGACTGGACACTCTCCTTGTCTCGCAGAATCTACATCTATGTTTGCTATCTCATTTCATCAAATCTCCCAGAACATGGTCCTGTACCTGTATGCATCGTCCAAAGAGAAATCCATTGTCCTCATGATATAAGCGATTGCAATCGCTGCAGATCGTGAGATCCCAGCCAAGCAATGAACCAAAACCCTGGACTTCATTGACCTCACCGTATCTGCATGAAACAGAAAGAAACAATACATTATTTCGGAAAGGAAGAACCAACTTTTTCTTGTCTAACAACTGTTGTTGGTGCTATTGGGTAAGAGAGAGAGAGATGGGTGGCACAGTGGTTAGCACTGCTGTCTCACAGCGCCATCAATCCAGGTTTGATTCCAGCCTTGGGTTACTGTGTGGAGTTTGCACATTCTCCCCACATCTGCGTGGGTTTTCTCTGGGTGCTCTGGTTTCCTCCCACAGTCCAAAGATATGCAGGTAAGGTGGCTTGGCCATGCTAAGTTGCCCCTTAGTGTCCAAAGATGTGTGGGTTAGGTGGATTAGCCATGCTAAATTGCCCTTTAGTGTCAGGCAGGACTAGAAGGGTAGATTCATGGGCTTATGGGGGGGGAGATGGGGTAGGGCCTGGGTAGGATTGTTATTGGGGCATGTCTGATGGGCCGAATGGCCTCCTTCTGCACTGTAGTTGACACACCGGTCTATCTCTCTACTGATCTTTGGAAAGCACTGTGGGACCTTTCCTTTAGGGCACTGGGTGGACCTGTAAAGCCTTTGGCTCTAAGGACCTTGTCTGCTGATGTCATCGGTTAATGAGACTCGGGGGTGGGAGGGGTGCTGTGGTGAGGGTGCTAGAATTGGCCATGTCACTATTAAGGGAAGGGGAGGAAGTATTTCTGACAGGGCACAGCTCTGTTACCCTCCAGCACTCAACTGCTGGTTGACACTCAACCTCCAGAACCAGTCTAGAAGATCTTCCACCTGGGTGAACCATACGAGAGCAACTGTGGCATGGTACCCCAGAAACAGTCAGTTCCTTGAGAGATGCTGGAGGTAAATAGAGAATGAGAATGAAAGCTTCTATTTATATAGCCCCTTTTAATATAGTCACCCCCATCTCAAGGTAGGAGCAGAATGATGGCACAGTGGTTAGCACTGCTGCCTCACAGCGCCAGGGACTCAGGTTCGATTCCCGGCTTGGGTCACTGTGTGGAGTTTGCACATTCTCCCCGTGTCTGCATGGGTTTCCTCCGGGTGCTCCAGTTTCCTCCCACAGTCCAAAGATGTGTGGATTGGCCATGCTAAATTGCCCCTTAGTGTCAGGGGGACTAGCTAGGATAAATACATGGGATTATGGGATAGGACCTGGGTGCAGACTCGATGGGCTGAATGGCCTCCTTCTGCACTGTCTGATTCTATGAGTAGACCACATGGCCCATTGAGCCTGCTCTGCCATTCAATAACATCTTGGGCTTTTGCCCCATTTTCCTGCCTGTTCTCCACATCCATTGATTCCCTGAGACACCAAAGTTCTGTCTATTTGTGCAAACTTTAAATGTGAGCCATTGCTAGACCTAGAGTAATTTCACTGGGCCATCATCGTCCCTTTGTGGGGATACAAAGCTCTGAGGTCACATACCAACCGACTCAAGAACAGCTTCTTCCCTGCTGCTGATAGACTTTTGAATGGACCTTCTGGAACAAGCTGCCAGAGGTAGTAGTAGAAGTGGGTACAATTTTGCCTTTTAAAAAGCGTTTAGACAGTTACATGGGTAAGATGGGTATAGCGGGATATGAGCCAAATGCAGGCAATTGGGACTAGTTTAGGGGTTTAAAAAAAAGGCGGCATGAACAAGTTGGGCCAAAGGGCCTGTTTCCATCCTGCAAACCTCTATGACTTTAAGAGTAAGTCAGTGAGCACAAGGGTAATGGATGGCTGGAACTTGGTACAAGTTGGAGGAGAAAACTGTGGTTTATGATATTTACTGACCCCAGGGTACAGTACTAACTGTACAATTGTCCCCTGTGTCTTAGTCTACCTTTCACACATCAGGTGCATACCTATGAATTCCACAGACTTGTTCAGCCAAGGTAAGAGACTCTCACAGTAGCTGTCGTTGACCGGAATCCGCAAGAAATGGCTGTCAGGGATGAAGGCAGGCTTTGGGCAGTTACTGCTCACGTTCAAGATATGGGTGATCCCGTTATGAACCATCAACTCCTGCAAGAGAAAGTCACACAGCAATCAAAAGCCATCCACCATTCTGCACTGCCTTCTTCCTCCTATCACTGTTTATTTTTATTCATTCGTGGGACATGGGCGTCACTGGCAGGACCAGCATTTATTGCCCATCCTTAGCTGCCCTCAGAGGGCAGTTGAGAGTCAACCACATTGCTGTGGCTCTGGAGTCACATGTAGGCCAGAACGGGTAAGGACGGCAGATTTCCTTCCCTAAAGGGCTTTAGTGAACCAGATGGGTTTTTCCAACAATGGTTTCATGGTCATCAGTAGATTCTTAATTCCAAGTATTTTTTGTTGAATTCAAATTCCACCATCTGCCGTGGCAGGATTTGAACCTGGGTCCCCGGATCACTAGCCGGGTTTCTGGATTAATAGTCTAGCAATAATACCACTAAGCCACTGCCTCCCCTGCTGCTTTCAGACTTTAGAACAGACCTACCTCGCATGAAGTTGATCTTTCCCTACACCCTCGCTGTGCCTGTAACATCACATTCTGCATTCTCTCCTTCTTTATGAACGGTATGCTTTGTCTGCACAGCGCACCAGAAACAATACTTTTCACTGTATACTAATGCATGTGACAATAATAAATCTAATCAAATCGGATAGGGGGAATTATGGTGGCCGGGGGCAGGGGGTGGGGCGGACCATGTAAACGTCTGTTGCCCTCGAGCGAGATTTTCCGGCCTTGGAGTGAGCGCAGCCGGAAAATCCCATCCACTGTCTTCACAGCCCCTGCACAGTCCAACCCGGACTCTAAAGCAGCAGCTTAATCTCCTCAGCAAAGGTTGATGACAGCTGCTCCTCTAATCCCCAGAAGTGATGAAACAGAACTCCAGGATCTCCATAATCCAGCTTCATCCCATTCCCAACCTGGTGATCCCCATTGGATGCTGCGCGGCAGACAACTGGCAGAATCCTGAAGGACTTTTGTCATTTCTCTGAGGATTCCACCAATCTTCTGCTGAGGTTCTGGGAGAACGCCCCCCCCACCCACCTCCCATCCTGGAGGTTTTATTTTGTTTTGAAGGTGGGGTGGAGGGTTCTGATTCCACATGAGGCTGATGACATCAGGATGATTCTGGGGATGGCGGGATTGATGTATGAGGAGAGATTGACTAGGTTAGGATTGTTTTTGCTGGAGTTCAAATGAGGGGCTGAATCTCATAGAGACTTATCTACACAGGGTAGATACAGGGAGGACGTTCCTGGTAGGGGAGTCCATTACGCAAGCCAGCTCCCATCCATTGACTCCATCTACACTTCCCGTTGCCTTGGAAAAGCAGCCAGCACAATCATGGACCCCACGCACCCCAGACATTCTTTCTTCCACCTTCTTCCATTGGGAAAGATACAAAAGTCTGAGGTCACGTACCAACCGACTCGAGAACAGCTTCTTCCCCGCTGCTGTCAGACTTTTGAATGGACCTACATACATTAAGTTGATCTCTCTCTATACCCTAGCTATGATTGTAACACTACATTCTGCCCTCTCTCCTTTCCTTCTCTATGAACGGTATGTTTTGTCTGTATAACGCACAAGAAACAATACTCTTCACTGTATGTTAATACATGTGACAATAATAAATCAAATCAAATCAAAACCAGGGGTCAGTCTGAGGATTCGGGGTAGACCGTTTAGGACGGAGATGAGGAGACATTTCTTCACCCAAAGAGTGATGAGCCTGTGGAATTCATTACCACAGGAAGTAGTTGATGCCAAAACATTGAGTGTATTCAAGAGGCGGCTGGATATAGCACTTGGGGTGAATGGGATCAAAGGTTATGGGGAAAAAGCAAGATTAGGCTATTATGGGGAAAAAGCAAGATTAGGCTATTGGATTAGATGATCGTAATGAATGGTGGAGGTGGCTCGAAGGGACAAATGGCCTCCTCCTGCTCCTATCTTCTATGTTTCTATGTTTTAAACATGTCCTTTCTAACTCTAAGCTGGACCAACCTTATTCAGAACATCATTCTGGGAGCCCAGGTAGACATAGGGGAGGATCTGAGTAGGTCCCGAGTCACAGGTGGAGAGACACGGCTGTGAGATACTGCTGGGCAGAGAGCTACTTGACTTCCCTTCGCACAAGCTGGGAAAGCAGGAAGAAAATTCCGCAAAACCCCCTGCGAAGAGAAAAGGATCACAGGAATAACTTTTATTATTTATTAGTCACAGATAGGCTTACATTAACACTGCAATGAAGTTACTGTGAAAATCCCCTCATTGCCACACTCCAGTGCCTGTTTGGATACACTGAGGGAGAATTTAGCACGGTTCAATGCGCCCTAACCAGCACATCTTTCGGATTGTGGGAAGAAACCAGAACACCTGAAGGAAACCCACACAGACATGGGGAGAACGTACAGACTCCACACAGACTGTCCCAAGTTGGGAATCGAACCCGGGTTCCTGGTGCTGTAAGGCAGCAGTGCTAATCAACTGTGCTACCATGCAGTAGGATAAGGTGAAGAGTAGATAATACCATATACACACACAAACTAAGACTCCTTCATAACCATCCATCCATGTAGAATTACAAATTCTCCACCCAATGTTTGAATTTAAATTCTACAATTTGCTATGGTGGGACTTGAACCCATGTCCTCAGAGTCAACCACACTATTGTGGGTAACATGCAGGCCAGATTGGGTAAGGATGGAAGACTTCCTCCCATAAAGGACACTGGTAAACATGGTCATCATTACTGCTACAGGAGGTCTTCTGCTGGGGGGAGTGGGGGTGGAGTTCATGAGAAGATATTGCCGATAGTGACCTTTTTCATCCAGGTATCATGCATCCAGTCAGTGCAGACTCAATGGGCCGAATGGCCTCCTCTGCACTGCAGGGATTCTATGATTCTATTCAATTTTTTAAAAATTCATTCGCAGGACACAGACGTCACTGGCTGGCTATCATTTATTGCCCATCCCTAATTGCCCTTGGAGGGCAGTAGAGATTCAACCATATTGCTGTGGCTCTGGAGTCACAGGTAGGCCAGCCCAGGTAAAGACGATTGATTTCCTTCCCTAAAGGGACATTAGTGAACCGGATAGGTTTTTCCAACAATGGACAATGGTTTCATGGTCATCTGTAGATTCTTAATTCCAGATTTTCTTTATTGAATTCAAATTCCACCAGCTGCCTTAGCAGGATTTGAACCCAGGTTCCCAGAACATTAACTGAGTTTCTGGATTAATAGTCTAGCGATAATACCATGAGGCCTTCCCCTGAATTTAAATTCCCCACCTGCCATGGTGGGATGTGACCTCATGTTCTCTGGACTGTTAACTGACAGTAAGAAGTCTCACAACACCAAGTTAAAGCCCAACAGGTTTATTTGGTAGCACAAGCTTTCAGAGCGCCGCCCCTTCATCAGGTGAGTATCACTCCGAAAGCTCGTGCTATCAAATAAACCTGTTGGACTTTAACCTGGTGTTGTGGGACTTATTACAGTGCTTACCCCAGTCCAATGCTGGCATCTCCACATCATTATTAATTGACACCACTGGGTTACGAGTCCAGTGGCATAATCACAATGCTACCACACCCAGTTGGCAGATACTAACAGTGAGACTTTTTCTTCGAATCATGTACCTTTAAGAAAATATATATTGTTGAACTGTTTCTCCAGTTTGTGCAGGAGGTTGGCGATGATGTCACTGGCCGGAGGAGCCTTTGCATTCTCTGTTTCTTGATCATACAGCACCAGCTCCTTTGCGTCCAGGTCCTTTATCTGAGGAGTAAGAGACAAGATGGCTCAGATGAAAGAGTTTTCTTTTTCTCTCTTTATGAACTTGCCCCAGTTCCCAACTGCATCCACTCCCATTCATGTTAGTCAGACATGTTCCTGGTGGTTTATCACATGACCCCCTGCCTCCAACTGCCCTTCCCCCACAACCTCGTCACTTAGCGTGTTCACTACCACCTTCCCACGGCCAATCGGAAAGTGAACAAGTGGAGTCTAAATGGTGAGAAGTCTGGACAGTAAAGAGAGGGAGAAGATGTGCCCATTGGTGGAAAGATCAAGACTAGCGCTCACTCATTGAAGATGACTGACAAAAGAAATAACCACAGCCCGAGGAGAAACTTTATTTTTTAGGCAGCGAGCAGGCTCGTAGAGGCCGAATGGCCTACTCCTGCTTCTATTTTCTACATTTCTATGCGTGGTTAGAATCTGGAATGCCTGAGAGTGCACGGTGGATGCAGATTCAATCCTGATTTTTAGAAGGGAATTTGATAAGTATCTGATGAGAAAATGTTTGCAGGAAATTGGGCAGGAGCATGTGACCAACTACATTGCTCTGACAGAGAGCCAGCATGGTTTTGACAGGCTGAATGGCCTCCTTCTGTGCTCTGTCCATTCTATAATTCTGTCATTGCACAATTCACAGAATTCCTATGGTGCAGAAGGAGGCCATCTGGCCCATCGAGTCAGCACTATTCCTTCAACAGAGCATTTTACACAGGCCCATTCCCCAATTCCCATCACCTTCATGCATTCATCCTGTTAATATCCCATACTAACCATCTTTGGACACTGATGGGCAATTTAGCATGGACAATCCACCCTAACCTGCACATCTTTGGACACTAAGGGGCAATTTAGCATGACCAATCCACCTATTGAGTAATTCTTTGGACATTAAGAGGCAATTTAGCACAGGCAATCCACCTAACCCACATATCTTTGAACACTAAGGAGCAATTTAGCATGGCCAATCCACCTAACCCATACATCTTTGGGCAACATGGGGCAGTTTAGCATGGGCAATCCACCTAACCTGCACGTCTTTGGATATTAAGGATCAATTTAGCATGGCCAAACCATCTAACCCGCATATCGTTGCACACTAAGAGGCAATTTAGTATGGCCAATCCACCTAATCTGCATATCTTTGGAGTGTGAGGGGAAACCGAGCACCCAGAGGACACCCACGCAGACACAGGGAGAACGTGCAAACTCCACACAGGCAGTTACCCAAGCCAGGAATCAAACCCAGATCCAGATCCCTGGCGCTGTGAGAATGACTCTTGTTTGTCTGTCAAAATGTTTTTCTCTATAGGACTGACAGATGAAAATGTTCAACATGAATGGGAAACATTTCTTCAATGCCTGCCGGACGTTTTCCCCTGAGTCATTGAAAGCAGTGACTAGGAGATTGATCTTCAATTCCTGGAAATCCTGGAATATTGCCAACCCATTTAAACATCCTGCTCCGTGCATGAATGTCAACAAAACAAAGGAGATAGTCATCGACTTCAGGAAGCGTAAAGGAGAACATGCCCCTGTCTACATCAATGGGGATGAAGTAGAAATGGTTGAGAGCTTCATGTTTTTAGGTGTCCAGATCACCAACAACTGTGGTTCCCCATGCCAACACTATAGTTAAGAAAGCCCACCAATACTTCTACTTTCTCAGAAGACTAAGGAAATTTGGCACGTCAGCTATGACTCTCACCAACTTTTACGGAAACAGCCAGAAAGAATGCTTTCTGTGGTGCATCACACTTGGTATAGCTCCTGCTCTGCCCAAGACCACAAAAAAACTACAAAGGGTCATGAATGTAGCCCAATCCATCACGCAAACCAGCCTCCCATCCACTGACTCTGTCTACACTTCCCGCTGCCTCGGGGAAAAGCAGCCAGCATAATTAAGGACCCCCACGCACCCCTGACATTCTCTCTTCCACCTTCTTCTGTTGGGAAAAAGGTACAAAAGTCTGAGGTCACGTACCAACCGACTCAAGAACAGCTTCTTCCCTGCTGCTGTCAGACTTTTGAATGGACCTATCTCACATTACGTTGATCTTTCTCTACACTCTAGCTATGACTGTAACACTATATTCTGCACTCTCCCATTTCTTATCTATGAATGGTATGCTTTGTATAGCACGCAAGAGACAATACTTTGCACTCTATAGTAATACATGTGACAATAATAAATCAATCAAATCAAAGGTGCAGAGAGATAGAGAAGATGATTGGAAACAATAGGGAAGAAAAAATAGGGGAGAGAGAGGAAAATGGCCAGAACAAACCGTTATTGTTGGACTCGGCTGCAGGGGGTCAGCGAGTGACTCTTCCTCAGTTGTGATCTCTGAGGCGCAGATGTTAACTGCATTCAGCACGTGAAGGACGTGATAGTCAGCAACAGGGCGACAGTCGACAACTAACATCTTCTCCTTTTGGCCTTGCAACATGGCCGCCAGCCTATTGGCCCTGATGGCTTTCACCGGCTTCTTGTCTCCTGCCATTAGATTCTGGAGAAGAACGAACATTTGAAAAAAATTAAGTCACTCTTTAATTAACGATTTAACCTCCCCCAACACCCCTCCCTCCCAACCAACTGTTCTCTCCTGAAGACCCTGACTCATCCTGCTCCATTTGTCACATATGGGCGAGTTTTGGGCGAATCAGAGCAGGCGAGGGGCAGACCACGGAACGCTCCACTGACCTTGGGCAGGGTTTTCCGGTTTTGGGATGAGCGCCGGAAAATCCCACCCATTACATCTAGGCCTCATGCATTGGCAGGCTATTTGATTGTGTGGGGCATCACCAATCCCTGAATCTTAGAATCACTACAGTGCAGAGGGAGGCCATTTGGCCCATCGGGTCTGCACCAATTACAATCCCACCCAGGCCCTATCCCGATGACTCCACATTTTTACCCTGTTACATTTACCCTGATGCAAAGGGGCAATTTAGCATTGACAATTCACCTAACGTACACACCTTTGGACACCAAGGGGCAATTTAGCATGCCAATTCACCTAACCTACACATCTTTGGACACCATGGGACAACTTAGCATGGACAATCCACCTAACCTAACACCTTTGGACACTAAGGGGCAATTTAGCTTGGCCAATCCACCTAACCTAAACATCTTTGGACACTAAGGGGCAATTTAATATAGCCAACCCAACTAACCTGCACATCTTTGGAGTGTGGGAGGAAAGTAGAACACCTGGAGGAAACCCACGGATTCTGGGGAGAATGGGATGGTTTGCTATATTAAAGGTGCTATATAAATGCAGGTTTCTATGGAAGATTCAGCAACCATGCTGCACAAACTGCCAGTTGCCAATCAGGCGGTGACTGGGGAACGCTCCCAGCCGGCATGGGAACACCACCGGCTTTTGATTGACGTGCACTCTGGGACACTGCTGTCACAGGGAGTCCCAACACAAAACCCCCTTGTGGATATCACCCAGTGATGTCAAAGCGGATTGAGGGGATTAACTCCCAGGCGAATGCCTTAGTTAATACCTAAGCTTCCCTTGAGAATCACCAGTGTTAACAAAACTGTGGACCAGGAAAATACAAGCTCTGGCACTCCAGATGTGAGATATAATCCAACAATTATCTGTGGCTTTTGACTAAAAATTAAGTAAAGTTCAAACAAATAGAAAGAGAAACAAGTTCAGCACTCTAGTAATGGTGAAGGTTACTTTTCCAGACTCCCAAGAGCTGCGCCATCTCTCCTGAACATGATTCACTGCGGCTCAATGGGTAACCCTCCCACCTCCGAGCCAGAAGCTCAAGTCCTATTCTGCAATGAGCTGAGAACTCCCAGTGCAGTACTGCAGGAGGACTGCACTGTTGGCAGTGCCATCTTTTGAGATGCGACATTAAACTACAGCGCCCTCTCAGGTGGGAGTAAAAATCCCATGGCATTATTTTGAAGAAAAGCAGGACAGTTCTTCGACCCCACATCCGGTATCTGTTAACAAACCATCCAGTGCGCAGGTGCTGTGGTGACGTCAATACCTATATATTTTTCGCTGTGTATTATTCTGCCTGGAATGATTATGCCTCAGTTGGATTGCATTATACTCCAAAAAATTCCTTGTCTCTCTCTCTCTCTCCCTAACCCCCACCCCCCGCCTCCCATTTCTCTGCTCAAGAATCTCCTCAGAGATCAAGATTCTCCTGTTGTGTAGCTCTGTCCAAAACAAAACCCAGTCCATCACACAAACCAGCCTCCCATCCATTGACTCTGTCCACACTTCCCGCTGCCTCGGAAAAGTAGCCAGCACAATCAAGGACCCACGCGCCCAGGACATTCTCTCTTCCACCTTCTTCCGTCAGGAAAAAGTCTGAGGTCATGTATCAACCAACTCAAGAACAGCTTCTTCCCTGCTGCTGTTGAATGGATCTACCTCACATTAAGTTGATCTTTCTCTACACTCTAGGTATGACCATAACATTACATTCTGCACCCTTTCCTCTCCTTCTCTCCTCTGTGCGCAATGAACGGTATACTTTGTACAGCGCGCAAGGAACAATACTTTTTACTGTATCCCAATACATGTGACAATAATAAATCAAATCAAAAGCATTCTGAAAGAAAATGTTTTTTAATAAATCATGGAAATGTACAGTACAATGGAGGCCATTCAGCCCTCATCACTGTACTGTCTGGAAATGGAACTATCCAGTCTCATTAAGTCTCCATGATTTATAATCACTCAATTCATCAACAAAAATCTTTAAGCAGACTGGCCTGGATTTTTACATATCTGAAAATTCTGCACAGAATTTGCCCACCACACTCTATCAGGGTTAAATACTTACATCTTTGCCCCCGTTCGCTTTCTTCGCACTTCTAATATCTTTCCTCTCCAACTGTTTGGTCAATGGCTTCACCAGCCCCTTGTGGTCACCCGTTCTACACTTACAAACGGAAGCATTTATTTAACGGCTTTCATGGCTTCCCAAAGCACTTTGCAGCCACTGGAAGTTATTTCTGAAGGAAACTTGGTAAGCAAATTGCACGCAGCAAGCTCTCAGAAGCAGCACTGTAACAATGGCCAGGTGACCTGATTTAGTGATCATCATCGAAGCATAGAATCCCTACGGTGCAGAAGGAGGCCATTTGGCCCATCGAGTCTGCACTGACTCTCCGACAGAGCATTTTACCCAGGCCCTACCCCCATAATGCCATGTATTTACTTTGCTAATCCACCTAACCTGCACATCTTTGGACACCAAGGGGCAATTTAGCATGGCCAATCCACCTAACCTGCACACCTTGGGAGGAAAACACGAGCATCCAGAGGAAACCCATGCAGACACAGGGAGAATGTGCAAACTCCACACACAGACAGTGACCCAAGGCCGGAATCGAACCTGGGTCCCTGGCATTGTGGACAATAACTATTGGCCATGACACTGCCAGAACTCAACATCCCTCTCCCACCTTCAAAATAGTGGGCAGCAGATCATTTACATTCACCTGCGAGGACAGATGGGGGTCTCGGGTTAACATTGCAAGGGATCTTCCTCAGCACTGCGCTGGAGCATCAGCCTAGATTATGTGCTCAAGTCAGATAATAATCCTTGCATAAGAAAAATCCCAATTTTCTCCATGTTGGTGGCACTAAATGGATGTTATCCTCCCCACGACCCCCTCACCCTCCCCTTGTTAACCATTCACCACTCACCCTTCTCAAACCTCTGTCGAGTTTCCCCTGCTCTGTTCCAATGAAGACAAAACCCTTCTCTTCCAAATCTGGCATCTTAACTACACGCTGACATAATCTCAGACCAATCTGTCATTTACCTCTTCCTCCTCCTTTAAGACAGTGGGGTCCTCAACAACTCTGCAGGCAGTATTGTAGCAATGGTCCAAGCAAGATTGTAGTCCAGAATGTGGAGATGCTGGCGTTGGACTGGGGTAAACAGGCAAGATTCACCAACAAGCCCCTTTTTGCTTGTACATTCAGTCAACACCAATACCACCACCCCCCCCCCCACGACTTCTCAATAAACTAAGCAAGATCCACTACTTTTGTACTGCCTGTCCCACCTTTCAATGGTTTAGGGGGGGCGGCTAAAATGTTTCAGCCATCTGCTGCAGCGAAGGGGATAGATAACATCTCTTAAAAAAACAAAACAAGACTTTGCAAAATCCAACTCTCACCTTAACTGTCCCAAGGCAACCTCAGAGGTGTCTGGGGCAAATGACATCAAATCGATTAAATATTTAAAACCACGTAAAGTGACTGCAGAGCTGATTTGACAGAAGAATGGCAGTGGGGGGGGGGGGGGGGGAGAGAAAAACGCTTCATGATTGATGACTTACCAAAAAGTTGCCACGATAATAGATAATATATTTTGTTTTAGAAAATTAGCTGCAAAAATGCATGCCTCCACCTCGATATTAGCACATTTTTTTTGCACCTCACATATCAGTGCAATCTTAAAATTAATTCTTAGCAACATGTCACCTTTGACAGAATTTTCCCCCGACTGATGCATGTCCACACCTGGGTAAGGGTGTTTTTTTTTGTTGCTGTTGCGAATATTATTAACCTACCTCTTGTATAAATTCCTCTTCTGTTTGCAGGGGTATTTTAAAATCTTGTCAGCGGCGGTATTGATGTATCCCAGGCGTTTGCAGGTAAGAGCGGGTCCCTTGCACCATGCACTCAGGATTCACACACACACATATACACTCTCTCTCTCTCTTTCTGTGTCTCTGTAATAGCTTCGATCTCTTTCCCCCCCTCCCTCTCTGAATACAATGAGGTAATGCGGTTAAAAATAGTTCAGGTACAGCAAATATGTCATCTCTAACCAATGGCAGGCTTTCCCCTTGTGTTGTGTTTTTTCTCTCCCTCTCCTGACTGATGTCAGAGGTTTTTTAGACATGTCGACTTCTCTCTCTCTCTCTGGGACATGCATAGAGACATGGATTTAAAAGACAATCCATCAGATTGATGATCAGATGTTGAGCAGAAGAAGAATTTTTTTTATTTTTTTATGAAAAAAAGCCAGTGCAATTCCCTGCACCATTCATTTCACATCACCCTTCCTGCTGGCCTATTGTCTAATCGCCTCGCATTGTCCCCGTTTGCAAGTTATCCCCCCACCCCAGCATCGTTTGAGCAGTGACAATGGCCTTTCAAGCACCCCAATATATCCCCCAGAGCACTTCCAAACCAATGAAAGTAGTTTTTTTTTATGTTCTGAAATGTAGGCGCTGCTGTAATGTGAGGGGGAGGGTGACAATTCGTACACAGCAAGATTCCACAAACAGTTGCTATGATCATAACTTGGCTTCTTGTTTTCTCCAGAACAAAGAGAAGGCTGAGGGTATGGGGTGAGGTGGGGGAGGGGGGCGGGGGGGGGGGTCGTGGTGTGGGGGACATTAAATTATTGAATCCTTGCAGTGCAGAAGGAGGCCATTCGGCCCATCCATCCTGTACCGTCAACAATCCCACCCTGTCCGCAAAACCCCACGTTTTTACCCTGCTGGTCCCCCTGGCATTCAGGTGCAAATTAGCTTGACCAATCCACCTTACCTGCACATCTTTGGACACTAAGGGGCAATTTAGCGTGGCCAATCCAGCTAACCCACACATCTTTGGATATTAAGGGGCAATTTAGCATGGCCAATCCACCTAACCTGCACATCTTTGGACACTAAGGGGCAATTTAGCATGGCCAATCCACCTAACCCGCACATCTTTGGACACTAAGGGGCAATTTAGCATGGCCAATCCAGCTAACCCACACATCTTTGGACACTAAGGGGCAATTTAGCATGGCCAATCCACCTAACCTACACATTTTTGGGCACTAAGGGGCAATTTAGCATGCCTAATCCACCCTAACCTGCACATCTTTGGGCACTAAATGGCAACTTAGCATGGCCAATCCACCTAACCTGCACATCTTTGACTGTGGGAGGAAACCGGAGCACCCGGAGGAAACCCACACAGACACGGGGAGGACGTACAGACTCCACACAGACAGTGACCCAAGTTGGGAATCGAACCCAGATCCCTGGCACTGTGAGGCAGTGTGCCATCCCCATGAATCTTTGCCCACCACTGAGTCTGTAAGGTATCTGCCCTTCATGGTCGCATCTGTTTTCAGCTGTGAAGCTGAACCTGGTTTCCAGCAGCCTGCTTCCAATATGGATGGTGAGGGGAGGTGTCCCTCACGAGGTGTCTGCATGTCAGAGCAGACCCTCAGAAGTGGCTGATTCTCCCTTTCCCTCCCCCTGCCCGAGAAACACCCCAATTCCCCTGCTTGGGAGCTGTTGAAATTGCACAAGACAAGCTAACAGGCTTCAAATCCAGAGGATGGCCAAGGCGGCGCGGTGGTGAGTGGAGGGGGAGGGTGGGCTCCAAACCAGGATGCAAAAGTGGAATACTGCGGATGCTGAAAATTTCTTTAAAAAAAAATACAAAAAAAGCTGCAAAAACCCAGCAGGTCTGGCAGCATCTGTGGAGAGAGAAAAAGAGTTGCAGGTCATAGAATCCCTATAGTGCAGGAGGAGGCCATTCAGCCCATCGAGCCTGCACCATCCCTAGTCCCGCAATCCCACATATTTACCCCGCTAATCCCCTTAACACTAAGGATCAATTTAGCACGGCCAATCAACCTAACCCGCACATCTTTGGACTGTGGGAGGAAACCAGAGCACCCGGAGGAAAGTCACGCAGACACGGGGAGAATGTGCAAACTCCACACAGACAGTGACCCAAGCCGGGAATTGAATCTGTGTCCCTATCCCAGTGCTAATCACTGTGACACCGTGCTGCCCCGAGTGACCTTATATCAGGAAACATTGCTGACGAACGGTCACTCGACTTACAACTCTGTTTCTCTCCCCACAGATGTTGTCCAAACTGCTGGGCAGGAATTTTCCATCTGGGCCCACCCCAAAGCCGGAAAATCCCACCGAAGAACTTTGCAATGGTCTGTGTCCCGTCCTCTCTTGATTCCCATTATTTAAAGTTTATTTATTAGTGTCACAAGTAAGCTTACATTAACACTGCAATGAAGTTAGTGTGTCCTTTGTTACAGGTTGGTGGGCAGGACAGGAAAATTCTGCCCACTGAGTTTTATTTGCACCATTCTTCTTTGTTGTTTATTGTCAAACTGAGATTGCATCCGATCCAATGGGATTCAACAGACACTTGCCAAGTTCCCCTCCAAACCACTCATCCCACACATCATTCCATCCCAATTGGAAACATACCTTTGATTTAATTTGATTTATTATTGTCACATGCATTGGTTTACAATGAAAAGTATGGGTTCTTGCGCGCTGAACAGACAAAGCATACCATCCATATCGGCCATTCCTTCACAGTCATGGGCTTACAATCCTGGAATTCCCCATCTAACGCATTGTGGGTCAACCCACAGCACAGGGACTGCAGCGATTCAAGAAGGCAGCTCACCACCACCTTCTCAAGGGGCAACTAGGGATGGGCAATAAATGCAACAAAAACATTTTGCTGGGGAGGAATTTAAAATCAGTGCCCCGAATCTGTCAGACTTAGTGCCAGAGAATGGCGTCTTTACCCAGTGGACTTTCAAGGCAGTGTTTAGGGAGTGATTCCTCTGTTGCTGTTGTGTAATTTACTATGAAAAGTATCCTGGTAATACTGCGTGCATGTCATGTCCCCAAGGTCCTATCTCATGCGGTGTTGTCAAGAAAACAGAAAAAAAGAACTAGGTCATTGAGTAAATCACCAGCTCACAATTAACAGGGTGCTTTTGCGAGAAATATACTGGAGGATGATGTCAGATCCCTCAGGCTGTTTACACAGAGCAGGGCAGATTAGAATCACCGGCAAATGCGGATTCTCCCCCAGCAGGATCGGCAACCTGGCACCAGGCAGGGATTGGGAAGGTGCCCTTGCCTGACATTTGAAGGGGGTGGCACAATGCGGGGATTAGGGATGCCACGCCACGCAAGGATTGGGAAGCAAGTGCGCAGGGATCCGGAAGACATTTGTTCAATTTTTTTTGTCCTCATATTGCTGGGAAATGCAACCATAGAAATAATACCGCACAGAAGGAGGCCATTTGGTCCATTGAACCTGACACCGACAACAATCCCACCCAGGCTCTATCCCCATAGCCCCACATATTTACATTGCTAATCCCCCTGACACTAAGGGGCAATTAAGCATGGCCAGTCCACCTAACCTACACATATTGGGACACTAAGGGGCAATTTAGCATGGCCAATCCATCTAATCTACACATCTTTGGACACTAAGGGGCAATTTAGCATGGCCAATCCACCTAACCTTCACATCTTTGGACACTAAGGGGCAATTTAACATGGCCAATCCATTTAACCTGCATGTCTTTGGGCATTAAGGGGCAATTTAGCGTGGTCAATTCACCTAACCTACACATCTTTGGACACTAAGGGACAATTTAGCGTGGCCAATCCATCTAACTTACACATCTTGGGACATGAAGGGGCAACTTAGCGTGACCAATTCACTTAACCTGCACACCTTGGGACACTAAAGGGCAATTTATCATGGCCAATGCATCATAATCTGCACATTTTTGGAGTGTGGGAGGAAACCGGAGCACCCGGAGGAAACCCACACAGACATGGGAAGAACATGCAAACTCCGCACAGACAGTTATTCAAAGCTAGTATTGAATCTGGGTCTTTGGCTCTGTGAGGTGCAATGCCAACCGTTGTGCCATTGTGTTGCCAAATAGAGATAGTTACAGTTGTAATTGTGGTTGTTGGGAACAAGATGTAGCTTTAAGTTCAATTTATGTTTTTTATTTTTGGTTTAAAAAGGTGAAACCTGGGCCTAGTTTTTCTTTGAGTGGAGTCAGCAGGTCGTTGTTTGTACAACCTGCATTAATGAGATTTTCTGACTCTTGAATGGAAGTTAAGAAAAACATAAAGTTAAGAAAAACTGTGGCTTAGCAGAGACCCATGGATAGACAAGGTGAGGTGAAAGGAAGCATCTTTTCACAGGAAGTGCCAGAACAGGTAGGACATGGAATGGGACAGATGGCAAGTCCCAAACTAAAGAAGAAGCCAGAAACCAGGGAGTGGAAGAGGAGCAAGATCCCAAGGGAAATCTTCTAGCCAAAGGAAAAGAACAAGAACCTGGAAAAGTATCCTGTTAAGTGAAGTCAAGATTGAGGAGCAGAGGAAAAGGCTCCAAGATAAAAGATGGGGCTGAAGAAAGCTGATGTAAAGTAAAATAGGCTTATGAGAAGCCAGAATACGGTGAACAGTTTTGGTCCCCTTATCTGAGGAAAGATGTACTGGAGGCAGCCCAGAGAAGGTTTGCTGGCTGATCCTGAGTATAGAATCATAGAATCCCACAGAAGTCGTCCATTTGGGCCATCGAGTCTACACTGACCACAATCCCATCCAGGGCCTATCCCCGTAACCCCAAGCATTTACCTTAACTAGTCTCCCTGACACTGAGGGGCAATTTAGCAGGGCCAATCGACCTAACCCACACACCTTTGGACTGTGGGAGAAAACTGGAGCACACAGAGGAAACCCGGGCAGTCACACGGAGAACATGCAAACTCCACGCAGACAGTGACCCAAGCCGGGAATCGAACCCGGATGTTTGGCGCTTTGAGGCAGCAGTACTAACCACTGTGCCACCGTACTGCCCCAATGGAGGGATTTTCTTTCTTATAAGGGGAGATTGAGTGGGTTGGGCCTGTACTCATTGAAGTTTAGAAGAATGAGAGGTGGCCTTATTGAGACATATTGGACTCTCCGGGGGTTGACAGAGTAGATGCTGAGAGATTTTTTTCCCCTTGTGGGAGAGCCTGGGATCAGAGGGCATAACCTCAGAGTGAAGGGGTTCACATTTGATGGACATGAGGAGGAATTTCTTTTCTCATAGGGTAGTGAATCCGTGGAATCCTTTACCACAGGGGGCTGTAGAGGCTGGATCATTGAATATGTTCAAGGCTGAGATAAACAGATTTTTAATCAGTAAGGGTTATAGGGATAAGGCGGGAAAGCGGAGTTGAGGATTATCAGTCATGATCACATTGAAATGCAGAACAGACCCGATGGGCAAGCCATGTTGCAGCTTTATAGAACCTTAGTTAGGCCGTTCTTAGAATATAGCGTTCAAATCTGGTCACCACATTACCTGAAGGAGGCTTTGTAGAGGGTACAGAAAAGATTTCCCAGGATGTTGCCTGGTATGGAGGGCATTAGCCATGATGAGAGGTTGGAGAAACTTGGTTTGTTCTTACTAGAGTGATGGAGGTTGAAGGGCGACCTGATAGAAGTCCACAAGGTTATGAGGGACATGGACAGAGTGGATAGTCAGAGGCTTTTTCCCAAGGGGGAAGAGTCACTTACTAGGGGGCACAAGTTTAAGGTGCGAGGGGCAAGGTTTAAAGGAGATGTACGAGGCAAGTTTTTTTACACAGAGGGTGGTGGGTGCCTGGAACTCGTTGCTGGGGGAGGTAGTGGAAGCGGATACGATAGTGAGTTTTAAGGGGCATCTTGACAAATACACGAATAGGATGGGAATAGAGGGATATGGTCCCCGGATGGTAAGGAGGTTTAGTTCAGTCAGGCAGGCTTGGAAGGCTAAAGGGCCTGTTCCTGTTCTTTGATCTTTGTTCTAATTGCCTTGGTGAGCTGCTTTCTTGAACCTCTGCAGTCCATGTGGTGTAGGTACAGCCACAGTGCTGTCAGGAAGAGAGTTCCAGGATTTTGACCCAGTGACAGTGAAGGAGTGGAGATGTATTTCTAAGTCAGGATGGTGTGGCTTGGAGGGGAACTTGCAGGTGGTGACGTTCCCCATGTATCTGCTGTTCTTGTCCGTGAGTTAGAGGTCACGGGTTTGCAAGGTGCTGTCGAAGGAGCCTTGGCGAATCGCTGCGGTGCGTCTAGTAAATGGTACATTCAGCTGCCAGTGTGCGTCGGTGGTAGAGAAAGTGAATGTTGAAGGTCCCAGCCGAGCTTTGTCCTGAGTGGTGTCCAGCTTCTTGAGTATTGTTGGAGCTGCACTCCTCCAGGCAAGAGTTTTCCATCACACTCCTTACTTGTAAAGGCTTTGGGAACCAGGAGGTGAGTTCAACATGGCGTGTGGGCCAGGTCAAATTACCAAGAGTAACAACAGAAAAAGCCTGAAATACTCTGGGTGTAAGGCTGCATCCATGGAGAGCCAAACAGAGTTAACATTTCAAGGCAATGACCTTTTGATAGAACACCCGCAAAGTTTTGAATTTGCTTTTGAAAAGAATGGGTCCACAAGCTCTGTACATGTAATAAATGGTGAATAATATCTTATTACCAATTTGAATGGGCAGCAGGTAACTTAGGTACTTTCAAAGTCCTCAGAGGTATTGTTGAGTCAATAGTGTTGTTAGAACACATCCAAGTCTAGTATTCCCCTAGGATTTATATTACTGTGTGTAACGTTTCAGCCATGCCATTATTGAGTTGACACTTTGCTAATATCCTGTTAGTCCTTGTGTTCTTATCTTTTACACGATGTTCTGAAAAAAAAATCCCCCATTTTCAATTTCTAAGTTTCTGGTTGGAATTATAGAAAAGTACAGACTGATGGGGGCCATTTGGCCCATGCTGCCTGTGCTGGTTCTTTCAAAAGGGTAGAATCCCTGCTGTGCAGAAAGAAGGAGGCCATTCGGCCCATCAAGTTCTGCACCGAAAACAATCCCACCCAGGCCCTATTCCTGCAACCTCACACATTTGCCCTGTCAATCCCCTGACACTAAGGGTCAATTTATCATGGCCAATCAACCTGACCCGCACATCTTTGGAGTGTGGGAGGAAACTGGAGCACCCAGAGGCAACCCACGCAGAAACGGGGAGAACGTGCAAATTCCACACAGACTGTGACCCGAGGCTGGAACTGAACCCGGGTCTCTGGGGCTGTGAGGCAGCAGTGCCAACCACTGTGCCACTGTGCCGCCCTGTGCTGAAGAGTCATGCTTAGTCCCACACTCTAGATTTCCACGTGTAAAAGTTCCTCATTTTCAATTAAGTACCTGCGCAAACCCCTGTTAAAATTCTTTATGATTTGATTGGATTTAATTGGATTTGATTTGATGTGTTACTGTCACATGTATGAGTTTACAGTGAAAGCCATGAGGTGGAGCTGCTGGCGTTGGACTGAGGTGGGCACAATAAGAAGTCTCACAACACCAGGTTAAAGTCCAGCAGGTTTATTTGGAATCACGAGCTTTTGGAGCACTGCCCCTTCATCAATTGATTCATCTGATGAAGGAGCAGCACTCCAACAGCTTGTGATCCTAAAGAAACCTGCTGGGCTTTAACCTGATGTTGTGAGACTTCTTATTGTACAGTGAAAAGCATTGCTTTTTGCACGCTATACAGACAAAGCATACCGTATGAAGAGAAGGAAAGGGAAGGGTTTCAGAATGTAGTGTTACAGTCTTGGCTAGGACATAGAGAAAGATCAACTTAATATAAGAAAGTTTGCAAATACAAACATGTGCAGGTTAGTGGGATTGGCCATGCTAACTTTCCCCTTAGCGTCCTATGATGTGGAGGTTAGATGGATTAACTATGGTAAATGCATTGGGTTATAGGAACAGGGTGAGGTAAAGCACCTGGGTAAGATATTTTGTCAGGTGACACAATGGTTTGCACTGCTGTCTCACAGCACCAGGGACCTGGGTTCGATTCCCGGCTTGGGTCACTGCCTGTGTGAAGTTTGCACGTTCTCCCTGTGTCTGTGTGGGTTTCCTCTGGGTTGTCCGGTTTCCTCCCACAGTCCGAAAAAGGTGCTGGTTGGGTGCATTGGCTAAATTCCCCCTCAGTGTACCCGAACAGGTGCTGGAGTGTGACAACTAGGGAATTTTCACTGGACCGTCATTGCAGCGTTAATGTAAGACTACCTGTGGCTAATAAATAACTTTAGCAGGTGTGGATTCAACAGGCCAAATGGCCTCTTCTGTACTGTTGGGATTCTGTGATTCTACTTTTTCAGGCATTCCAGATTACTTAAGTGAAAATAACATTTCTCACCATCCTCCCTCTAGCTCTTTTATCAATGATTTTACAACGTTTGATTATTGACCCACTGTAATAATCACAATGAGGCCCATGAGGTTGGCCTGTTGGAGTATGAGCTCCATGATTGAGATAATGATTGGAGTATGAGCTCCCTGATTGCCCCTTAGTGTCCAAAGATGTGTAGGTTAGGTGAATTGGCCATGCTAAATTGCCTCTTAGTGTTCAAAGATATCGCTCAGCAAGTGCGTAGATACATAGAATTCCTATAGTCCAGAAGGAAGCCTTTTGGCCCATTACGTCTGCACTGGCTCTTCCCCAGGTTTAACCCGTAACCCCATGTATTTAGTTCGCTAATCCCCCTAGCCTATATATACGGGGCACTAAGGAGCAATTTAACATGGCCAATCCGCCTAACCTGCACATCTTTGAACTGTGGGAGGAAACCGGACCATCCGGAGGAAACCCATGCAGACATAGGGAGAACATGCAGACTCCACACAGCCAGTCATTCCAGCTGGGAATTGAACCCAAGTCCCTGGGCGCTGTGAGGCAGCAGTGCTGTACACCGTGCTGCCCATGAGTGATAAGGAAACAAATGTTTCTGTTTCGAGTTGGGTCAGGAACACAGGAGTTCTGGATCACTTCCAGGTTACAGAGGATAGGATTTCAGCAAAGAGTGCATTTTAGTAGTCAAGTCTAGAGGTCACAAAGTCATGGGTGAAGGTTTCAGTAGCAGATAGCTGAGGCAGGGGTGGGATCAGATACTGCCCAAAGATGTGCAGGTTAGGTGGATTGGCCATGCTAAATTGCCCCTTAGTGTCCAAAGATGTGTAGGTTAGGTGGATTGGCCATGCTAAATTGCCCCTTAGTATCCCAATATGTGTAGGTTAGGTGGATTGGCCATGCTAAATGCACGAGGGGCTGTGGGGAGACTAGATAAGATACTCTCTTGCGGAGCTAATGCAGACTCAATGGGCCAAATGGCCTTCTTCTGCATTCTAGGGATTCTAATATAAATATGCACTTGATTTCTGGAAGGATTTCTAGTCAGCAGTGGCAAGCAGAATCATCGGCCAGTTTTTCCATAACTCAGGGTTTCTAACACATCATTTCTGGGATGGCCTTTATTTATTTTACTGGGCGATGATCATGCCCAACCTGTCAACTCTTCCCACACCCTTCCTGCTGTCCCTCTTTAGTCAGCCGGAAGGTGTCACCCTCACTGCGCAGCGCAGTAATGTCCCTCCACCATCAGGGGGCAGCAGTCTCTCACTGTTAAGCTCCAGGCCTGGTTTGGTGTGTCTCAAAGACATGAATCACTCTCCAAACACTAATTGCAAACAAATTGTCTTGCAACACAGAGACTACAATTAAACCTACTTTTATATTAAAGCGGGGCAGCTGGCAGCAGGTGTGTGGTCCTCCTGCCAGCCAGTTCCACTTTCCTTTCACACAATATACTTCATTCATGACGTTTGTCAAAATACGTTACATTAGAGTTCAGTTTTGGCGTTATGTAAAGGGCGATAAAGCTTAATTTCCCCCAGTAGACTGCACCCTCAATGCGCTTACAATTATGGGTTATATTTACACAATGCATTGGGTGGCACAGTTGTGAGCACTGATGCCTCACAATACCAGGTTAAAGTCCAACAGTACAAGCCACTAGCTTTCGGAGCGCTGCTCCTTCATCAGGTGAGTGGGAGTTCTGTTCACAAACAGGGCATATAAAGACACAAGCTCAATTTACAAAATAATGGTTGGATTGCGAGTATTTACAGGTAATC
Organism: Carcharhinus amblyrhynchos; assembly: GCF_965287045.1. NCBI lineage: Eukaryota > Metazoa > Chordata > Chondrichthyes > Carcharhiniformes > Carcharhinidae > Carcharhinus > Carcharhinus amblyrhynchos. Next base: position 8,842,854 of record NC_137358.1, on the reverse strand, counting down.
AAGTCTTAAAGGTGCAGACAACGTGAATGGAGAGAGGTGCCGGATCATCGACATGGATGCCATCATCTTACGTGAGAACACCATCCACCAGCTACACGGCACATACTGTTGCAACTCAGCCAATGTTGTCTACCTGATACACTGCAGGAAAGGATGTCCCAGGGCATGCTACATTGACAACAGATGAATGAACACCTCTCGACAATTACCTGGCAAGAGTGCTCTCTCCCTGTTGGCGAATCAGGAGTCTGCACATTCTTTGCATGGGTTTCCTCCGGGTGCTCCTGTTTCCTTTTGCAGCCCAAGATGTGCTGGTCAGGTGCATTGACCGTGCTAAATTCTCCTTTAGTGTAGCCGAACAGGCGTCAAAGTGTGGCAACTAGGGGCTGTCATCTAACTACACCTAGGTTGGTCCCTTTTTCTGCTGGTTCCCACAGTGGCCTGCTGTCTCACAGCACCAGGGACCCAGATTCGATTCCCAGCTTGGGTCACTCTCTGTGTGGAGTCTGCACATTCTCCCCATGTCTGCATGGGTTTCCACACGGTCTGAAAGATGTGCCTGTTCGGTGCATTGGCCATGCTAAATTCTCCCTCACTGTTACGTTTGTGTGTGTGTGCACATTCTCCCCCTGTCTGCATGGGTTTCCACACGGTCCGAAAGGTGTGCCTGTTTGGTGCACTGGCCTTCCTCAGTGTTACCTGAACAGGCACCAGAGTGTGGCGACTCGGGGATTTTCACAGTGACTTCATTGCAGTGTTAATATAAGCTGACTTGTGACGCTGATAAATAAATAAATGCACAAACATTTCCACTGATGCCAGTGTGGTATCATCCACTTCAACCTTCACTCTGGTTTCTTTAAATTTATTCCTTCCGACTCCCATTGCTTTTGCTTTTTTGGCTCCACCATATTCAGTGATGATTCACCCAGAGTCAGCTATAACTGTAACACTACATTCCACACTCTCTCCTTTCCTTCTCTCTGAAGGGTTTGCTGTGTCTGTATAGCGAGCAAGAAACAATACTTTTCACTGTATGCTAATACACGTGACAATAATAAATCAAATCAAATAGTCTAAACTCTTGAGTAGTTACCAAACTAAACAGCAGCGTCCACAGACTGCTGCCTGAGGCAGTGTCTGTAAAGGTGTTTATTCAAAGCTACAAGTCAGAGACACCCCACTGGTTTGGTAACACGAGGTAACAGCTTGTCTCAGAGATCTATGCGTGCTGAGAGTTTTTGCTTTAAGCAGCACCTGTCTGTCCCACACAGTGTGGAGCTGCCAGCGTTGGACTGGGGTAAACAGAGTGAGCAGTCTGACAACACCAGGTTAAAGTCCAGCAGGTTTATTTGGTACTGAAAGCTATCAAACAAACCTGTTGGACTTTAACCTGGTGTTGTGAGACTTCTTACTGTCCCACACAGTACAGGGTCTGCAATTGTGACAGGTGTCTTTGTACATCTGTGGCTGCTATGGGTAAAAGCAGATTACCCAACGGCTCAGAGAGGGTGGATGAATAACTGGTAAGAGAGATAGCTCCTAGAGGCACAATATGCCTCGAGGGACCAAAGAGCCACTTGCGTGCAGCACTTGTGACTGTTTTCACCCTGACTTTCTCCATACTGTGGAGAAAGACTACTCTCTGGAATCAGTTGCATTCTTGGATGCATGTGTCTCCATCAAGAACAGTCACCTCGGCACTTCACTGTACCGCAAGCCCATGGATAACCTCACGATGCTCCACTTCTCCAGCCTCTGCCCTAAACACGTTAAAGATACCATTCCCTATGGACAAGCCCTCCGTATACACAAGATCTGCTCAGATGAGGAGGATTGCGACAAACACCTACAGACACTGAAAGATGCCCTCATAAGAACAGGATATGGCACTCATTGATCAACAGTTCCGACACGCCACAGCGAAATACCACTCTGACCTCCTCATCTCTTTGTCATCCTGTACTTCCCCAGAGCGGAGAAGCTACGACATCTTCTCCGGAGCCTTCAACATATCATTGATGAAAGCATGGCCATCCCCACACCCCCACTTCTCGCCTTCAAACAACCGCATAACCTCATACAGACCATTGTACGCAGCAAACTTCCCAGCTTTCACGAGAACAGTGACCACAACACCACACAACCCTGCCACAGCAACCTCTGCAAGACATGCTGGATCATTGACACGGGTGCCATCATCTCACATGAGAACACCATCCATCAGGTACACGGTACATACTCTTGCAACTCAGCCAACGTTGTCTACCTGATACACTGCAGGAAAGGATGTCCCGAGGCATGGTACACTGGGGAGACCATGCAGAAAATACACTAATGGATAAATGAACACCGATTGACAATCACCAGGCAAGAGTGTTCCCTTCCAGTTGGTGAACATTTCAGCGGTCACGGGCATTCAGCCTCTGACCTTCGGGTAAGCGTTCTCCAAGGCAGCCTTCACAACGCAGAGTCACTGAACAAACACTGACAGCCAAGTTCCGCACATATGAGGACGGCCTCAACCGGGATCTTGGGTTCGTGTCACACTATCTGTAACCCCCACGACTTGCCTGGGCTTGCAAAATCTCACTAACTGTCCTCACTAACTTGAAGAAGGAGTCTGAGACTCCGAAAGCTTGTCCTACCAAATAAACCTGTTGGACTTTAACCTGGTGTTGTGAGACTTCTTACTGTGCTTTCTCCATACTGCCAGACACAGATTGTCATGTGGGTCTGCGTGCCTGAGGCCCCCAACCCAAATATAATCCCCACAGAAAACAATCTAGCACAGGAACAGGCCCTTCGGCCCACCAAGCCTGCACCGAGGCATGGTTTCTATCCCTCTGTTTGTCTTCCCTTCATGTGTCTACCAAGATATTCCTTGAGCATTACTAAGATGCCTGCTGGCAGCAGGTTCCAGACACCCATCACCCTCTGTGTGAAAAGCTTTCCCCCCACATCTCCCCTAAACTTACCCCCCAAGCCCGAACAAAACTCACCATAATAGATATAACCGCTGGATCAGCTTAATTTAAAAGAAGCATAATTGTGATATGATTTGCTGTGCGAAGCTGAAACAGACTACACATGCCATAGATGTCCTGTTTACCCTTGAGATGAACCACCAACCCTATGATCTCATAGAATCCCTACTGTGCAGAAGAGGCCATTCGGCCCATCGGGTCTATATCGACTTTCTGAAAGAGTGTCTTACCTCTCCCCCACCCTACTTCCGTAACTCCACACATTTACCATGGCAAATCCATCTAACCTACACAACGTGGGATCTTAAGGAGCAATTTAGCACAGCGTGGTGGCACAGTGGTTAGCACTGCTGCCTCACAGCACCAGTGACCCGGGTTCCATTCCGGCCTTGGGTCACTGTCTGTGCAGAGTCTGCATGTTCTCCCCGTGTCTGCGTGGGTTTCCTCCGGGTGCTCCGGTTTCCTCCCACAGTCCCAAAGATGTGCTCAGTTAGGTACATTGGCCATGGTAAATTCTCCCTCAGTGTACCTGAACAGGAGCGTGACGAGTTTTCACAGTAACTTCACTGCAATGTGCATGAGTTGCAAAAACCCAGCTTGCAGGTGCAGCAGGTGGTCAGGAAGGCGAATGGGATGCTGGCCTTCATAGCGAGGGGGATTGAATATAAAAGTAGGGAGGTCTTGCTGCAGCTGTATAGGGCATTGGTAAGGCCGCAGCTGGAGTACTGTGTGCAGTTTTGGTCACCGTACTTACGCAAGGATATTTTGGCCTTGGAGGGAGTGCAGAGGAGGTTTACTAGGCTGATACCGGAGTTGAGGGGGTTGAGCTATGAGGAGAGGCTGAATAAGCTAGGCTTGTACTCGTTAGAGTTTAGAAGAATGAGAGGAGATCTCATTGAGACGTATAAGATGATGAATGGGATGGATAGGATAGAGGTGGAGAGACTCTTCCCGCTCAGAAAGGACAGTAGGACTAGGGGGCACAGCCTCAAGATAAAGGGGGGGCGGTTTAGAACGGAGTTGAGGAGGAACTTCTTCAAAGGGTGGTGAATCTCTGGAATTCTCTGCCCATTGAGGTGATGGAGGCTACCTCGCTAAATATTTTTAAGACACGGGTTGATGGGTTTTTGATAAGAGAGGGGATTAAGGGTTATGGGGAGAGGGCAGGAAAGTGGAACTGAGCCACGACAGATCAGCCATGATCTTATTGGATGGCGGGACAGGCTCGAGGGGCTAGATGGCCTACTCCTGCTCCTATTTCTTATGTTCTTATGTTCAATGTTAGTGTAAGCCTACTTGTGGCACTAATAATTAGACCTTAAAATACTTTAGTGTTGGGGACCAGCAGCATAAATAAATGGGGTTACAGGGATAAGACCTGGGTGGGATTGTTGTTGGTGCAGGCTCACTGGGCCAAATAGCCTTATTCTGCACTATAGGGATTTTATATGATTTCAGTTCTGGAAATAGTACATAGATTCTATGGAATGAAAAAAAAGCCGATGCATTTTGTAGGATAAATACGTGGGGTTACGGGGATACAGTCTGGGTAAGGTGCTCTTTCAGAGACTCGGTGCAGACTCGATGGGCTGAATGGCCTCTTTGTGCACTGTAGGGATTCTTTGACTATTCCAATGCATTTCCTGGCTACCACTCCCATCTTCCAACTGAGCTTGTCCAATGTTGGCTGTTTGTATCAGGAGCTAACCATTCACCCATCGCCCCTGTGCTCACCGACCTACTTTGGCTTCTGCTTGAACAATGCCTTGAGTCTCAAGTTCTCATCTTTCTTTTCAAACCTCCCCATGGCCTATCCCTTCCCTATTTCCATAATCCTCTCCAGAAATACTGCACACCTACAATTCTGGCCTCTTCTGCCTCCCTGATTTTAATTGCCCCAGTGTCCGTGGCTTCACCTTCGGATGCTCGGACCCTAAGCTCTCGAATTCCCTCCCTAAATCTCCCCACCTCTTCTTTTTGAACATTTCTTCCAGTCCGTATCTTTCTGACCAAGTGTTTTGAGTCAGCTGCCTGGACCTGCTCCTTGTGTATCAGATGTTAATTCTGCCCCGGTGAAATGCACTGGGATATTTACTACCTTGACAGGTGCCACATAAATGCAAGTTATTATTGTTCTTTACTGCAAAATGGGACTTTCACCTGGAGGACATTTCCACACACAGGACATGGAATGTCAGATTGACCCAGCAGCTAATCATCCCCTGATTTCCTCTGGGCTAATTCTTGTTTATAAATGTTGGACTATTTACCTGTGTGTGTGTGTATGTGAATGTGCTTGTGTGTGTGTGTGTGTGCTTGTGTGTGTGTATGTGAGTGTGTGTATGTGTGTGTGTGAGTGCATGTGTGTGTGAGTGCGTGTGTGTGTATGTGAGTGTGTGTATGTACACGTGTGTATGAGTGTGCTTGTGTGTGTGTGTGTGTGTGTATGTGAGAGTGTGTGTGTATGTGAGTGAGTGTGTTTGTGTGTGTGTGTGAGTGAGTGTGTGTGTGTGTATGTTAGTGTGTGAGTGTGTGTATGTGAGTGTGTGTGTGAGTGTGTGTGTATGTGAGTGTGTGAGTGAGTGTGTGTGTGTATGTTAGTGTGTGTGTGTATGTGAGTGTGTGTATGTGTGTGTGAGTGTGTGTGTGTGTATGTGAGTGTGTGTGTGTATGTGTGTGTGTGTGTATGTGTGTGTGTGTATGTGAGTGTGCTTGTGTGTGTGAGTGAGTGTATGTGTGTGTGTGTGCATGTGTATGTAAGTGTGTGCGTGTGTGTGTATGTGAGTGAGTGTATGTGTGTGTGCGTGAGTGAGTGTGTGTATGTGTATGTGAGTGAGTGTGTGTGAGTGTGTGTTGTGTGGGTGTGGGTGTGTGGGTGTGTATGTGGGGGTGTGTGTGTGTGTGTCTCTGTGTGTATCTCCCTCTGTTTCCGTGTGTCATATCTCTGCTCGAGTGAACAATATGCTGAGTGTCTGTATCATCACATTATCATACAGATGGATTAGGTTCGTGCTGTCAGTTTGGTTTTATCGAAAACTGCTGAAGTTTCCTTTCTCCAGAAACAAGTCAGTAGAATCGTTACTCTTAGCTGCCAGCAGCCCAGGAGAGGAAACAGAGTTGTGTCAGTGCATGAACTGATAACGACTGTTTCAGTTAACCTTATCTAATACAGATTCTTACTGAACTATGAAAGGTAATTTGTCTGTGGAAGCCAAATAGAAGTTAGAATCAGAATCCCTACAGTGCAGAAGGAGGTCATTTGGCCCATCGAGTCTGCACTGACCACAATCCCACCCAGACCCTAACCCCGTGTATATATCCTAGCTAATCCCCCTGGCACTTAGGGGCAATTTAGCATGGCCAATGCACCTAACCCACACATCTATGAACGGTAATACGCTCTGTCTGTGTAGCGTGCAAGAAGCAATACTTTTCACTATATGCTCATACATGTGACAATAATAAAATCAAATCAAACAGCCTCCTGGCTAAAAGCAAGTGTCAGATCAAGCCCAGGATGGGGTGCAATGTCTTGTCAGCTTGGATCTTGGTTGTCTCCCTTTGGAGCGTGGGAGGGCCCTGGAGGAAACCCACACAGACACGGGGAGAACATGCAGACTCTGCACAGACAGTGACCCAAGCCAGGAATTGAACCCAGGTCCCCTGGTGTTGTGAGACAGCAGTGCTAGCCACTGTGCCACCGTGCCGTCTGCTGAAGTTCAGTGAAGCATCTCATGGTTCAATAGTCTGATGCGGAGTTAGAGCGGTCAGTCCAGAGCGGGCTTTACACACAAGTCTGAGTAGGGACAATGATAATGGGGAAACATGAATAATTGGGTGCCTGATTGAAAGGCTGGAAGAATGGTATACAAAGCAGGTATATATTTGATTTCATGGGGCCAGGCAAACCCAGATCCATTCCTTTCTTGCTGCAACAACAAATTCAAAGTCCAATTGTATCCAATTGATTGTCTCCAAAGAGAGAGACACACAGGATCCAAGCTGACAAGACAAGACATTACACCTGCCCTAAGCCAGAAGGCTGTTTTTTGATAAATATTCATCATATTTGTTGCAGTTATTCCCGATTGATAACAATCCTGATTAATTGAAATAATGCTATCTATCTCCAAAAGAGAAAATGCTAGAAAATCTCAGCAAGTCTGGCAGCATCTGTAAAGAGAGGAGACGTTTTGAGTCAAAAAGCATTGTCAAAAATAATGCTATTTACCTCGCTGTGTCTCTGACTTGGCTCTCTCTATGTCTCTGCCTGTGCAGGTGTATGTTGCTGAGCCTTTATTTCCCACTCCACTTGTCTGTCTCTCTTCATGTGTGTGTCTACCTCACTGTGGCTTTATCTACCTCGCTGTGGCTCTATCTACCTTGCTGTCGCTCTATCTACCTCGCTGTGGCTCTATCTACCTTGCTGTCGCTCTATCTACCTCGCTGTGGCTCTATCTACCTCGCTGTGGCTCTATCTACCTCGCTGTGGCTCTATCTACCTCACTGTGGCTCTATCTACCTCGCTGTGGCTCTATCTACCTCGCTGTGCCTATCTCCTTTCTGTGTCTGTGTGTATAGCAAAAATGGGAAATGCTGGAAAATCTCAAAAGGTCGGACATCTTCTGTGAAGAAAGAATAGAGCTAATGTGTGTGGATGTGTGTGTGTGTGTTTCTCTCCTTTGTGTGTGTGTGTGTGTGTGTGTGTGTGAGTGTGTCTGCCTCACTGTGTCTCTGTCTCCCTGTGTGTGGTGTGTCTCCCTCACTGTGTCTGTTTCCTTGTGTGTGTGTGTGTGTGTGTGTGTGTGTGTGTCTCCCTCACTGTGTCTCTGTTTCTTGTGTGTGTGTGTGTGTGTGTGTGTGTGTGTGTGTGTGTCTCCCTTTCTATGTCTGTCTGTGCCTCTATCTGTGCCGCAGTGGAGGATGCGAACAACGGCAAAACACATCGACAGCAACGAGGCCGCAATATCCCACCGCTGACCAATGGCAGGCCACGTCCACCACCACAAGGCACACCGCAGGGTGTTAGAATGTAACCGGTGACAACTTTGTATTGGATGTAATGTGACCAATGGCAACATGCTGTAAGGGTCAGCTGACCCAGTAAACCATGGAACCAATTATGGAATGATGTGATAGTCAGCTGACTCAGTATAAATAAGAACCTGTTGGGAATTGTGGGGAACTTGGAGTGGCCCAGAGTAAGGCCCCACATTTGGAGTAATGAAGTTTCTTTATTAAACCCATTCTTTGATTTATATGTTGGAGTCAGTTTAGTTATATTTTTATTGTCTGCACTTGAAGAGTTCCTTCTGAAGAAATACGGGGGAACGGCGGGGGGGAGCAGAAACTTTTGCCCAGTGTCTCTCTCTCTGCCTCTGAGTGTGTGTCTCTGACTCTTTCCCTGTGTGTGTGTGTGTGTGTGTGTGTGTGTGTGTGGTCTCTGCTGCTGGGTGTAAGACTCTTTTTCAGTCTCTGTTTCCCTCTGTCCGTCAGAGACTTGTGTGTGCTCATACAAGAAACTCAGAAAGTTAGCACCCAATAAAACAAGAAATTAGGAAGGCAATGCAAGGAGATTGGAGCACAGGAGTAAAGTAATCCTGCTACAGTTATGCAGGGTTTGGGTAAGACCACACTTGAAGCAGTGTGTGCAGTTTTGGTCTCTATACTAAAGGAAATATGTACTTGTATTGGAGGAATTGAGGACAGTGAATGTACACAACACTGGTCCAGGGGATAAGAGAATTGTCCTAGGTTCTGAGGCTTTATTTTGTCCATCCCTAGGACATGTTCATGGCTGGTTGGCCAGCATTTATTTCCCATCCTTAGTTCCCGGAGAGTAATTGAGAGTCAGCCACATTGCTGTAGCTCTAGAGTCACATGTAGGCCAGACCGGGTAAGGACAGCAGATTTCCTTCCTTAAAGGGACATTAGTGAACCAGATAAGTAAATAAATTTGGAGTTTGGGGGAATGAGAGGCATCTCACTGAACCATAGGTGATTCCGAAGGGGTTTGCTGGAGTTGAAATTGTTACTCCAGGCCACAGAATCTCGGACACAGGAGGAACTGCAGGCTCCAGAGGTTGATTATTTAGGACTGAGATGAGGAGAGATTTCTTCACTCCGAGGGGTTGTGAATCTTTGGAATTCTCTCTCGCAGAGGGCTGTGAGTGCTCCATCCGTGAATATAGTTCAGACTGACACAGACTGATTTTTGGTCTCTGAGGGAATTGTGGGATATGGCGAGTGGACAGTCCATGAACAGCCACGATCATACCAAATGGTGCCACAGGTTAACGGCGGTGGGCTATTCCTGCTCCTATTGTGTGTATGTGCTGTCTGGCTCTATCTGTGTCTCTGTATGTTACTCCCTGTTTGTCTCCTTCTGTTTCCCTCTCTGTCTCATTCTCTGTGTTTCAGTGTGTATCAGTGTGTGTCTCTCCCGCTCTATGCCTGTGTGTCTGCCCCTTTCTTGTGTCAGTGTGTATATGTCTCTCCCCGAGTGTGTGCATGTGTCTCCCACTCTCTGTGTCGCTATGTCTCTCTGTGTCAGTGTGCCTCTCCCTCTCTGTCTGTCTCCCTCTGTGTCTGTCTCTCCTGCTCTGCGTGTCTCTCCCCCTCTGTGTCTATGTATATCTCTCTCTTTCTGTCTCTGTCTCCTTCTCTCTCTGTGCCTCTCTATCTCTCCCTATGTGTTTCTCTCTGTCTCTCCCGCTCCGTGTGTGTGCATGTGTCTTTCTCAGTGTCTCTCTCCCTCTGTGTGTGTATCTCTCACTGTCTCTCCCTCTCTGTGTGTGTGTGTGTGTGTGTGTCTATCAGTGCCTCCCTCTCCCGCCCCTGCACAATTTGCATACAAACACAGTCCTATCGTCAGGCTTCGCTTTAGATTTGGAATCTTGCTGTGTTTTTTCACTCACTGAATAAATAAGACAGCACAGGCACAAGTGCGGAGAGTTAGAGGGGAGAGAGAGACTGTTTTGACTCTGGGTTGTGCCAGATGTGGGAATGGGATGGGACTAAAGGAATTTCGAATCCACTGATGCAAAAAAAAACTTTATAGTCAAAAAGTCAGAGTTCTGAAGCGGAGAGAAAAAAAACATTCTTTGTTTTTTTTAAACTCAATAGTAAATATTGAAGGTTTATTTTGAGAAGGGAGAAGGTTGTTTTTTATTCTTGTTGTTGAAGATGCCCCGCTTGCCCAGGGAGGAGCTGGAAGGGAGACAGCAGCCCAGGTATCTGAACAAGGCGGTGTGTAGGAGTTTGTTTGGGACGGTGGACCACGAAGAGCTGAGGAGGGATTTGAAAACTCAGCTCAAGGAGATCAAGAACTCCCACTGCCAGAGGTGGAACTTCGACTTCGAGAACCACAGCCCCCTGGCTGGTGACTACCTCTGGAAGGCTTTCGACACCCGCGACCTGCCCGCTTTTTACCGGGACCCCTCCAGCCCCCTGTCCGTCCCCGGCCCGGAGGAGGCAGCCAGGGGGCTGGAGGGCAGCGGCAAGGCGGAGGCAGAGGGCAAAACCCGCAGGAAGAGCCGAGGGAAAGCCGGCAGGAGCAGAAAGCGGGAAATCCCAACCCCCATAACAGGTAGATTGTGAAATCCACTCTGTGCCTGAACGCAGCAAGCAGCGGAGAGATGTTCCTTCCCGGTTTATATTCTCTATTCCAAAAACTGGAGAGATTCCACAAATCAGTGTGTCTCAAAAGTGTTGCTGGATTGAAGTGTGAGTGGGGAGGGGGGAGAATGTTCTGTTCTCACCAAAGTTTTGAAACTTTTGAAAAACTTTAAAAACTTTTCCTTTGACCAGCAATCCGTTCAGAAAATGTCTTGTCAAAGATTTGTAAGCAGCATAGTTGTGTCTTGGTGAGTTGAGTAGTCGGGTGTGTGTGTGTGTGTGAGGGAGTGTCTGTGTGTGTGTGAGGGAGTGTGTGTCTGTGTGTGTGAGGGAGTGTGTGTCTGTGTGTGTGAGGGAGTGTGTGTGTGTCTGTGTGTGTCTGTGTGTGTGAGGGAGTGTGTGTCTGTGTGTGTGAGGGAGTGTGTGTGTGTGTGTGTGAGGGAGTGTGTGTCTGTGTGTGTATGACTCCTTTAACAGCGCTGGGCTCTGGAAGTACCTTGTTTTGCTCTTTTTTTTTACAAATTCCACGCCCTCCAGAACTCCCGTTAAAGATTAAAAGTGTTATTGTGTGAGTGAGTGAGTGTGTGTGTGTATGAGAGGGAGGGAGGGAGTGTGTGTGTGTGAATGAGGGAATGTGGGAGTGAGTGAGGGAGTGTGTGTGTGAGTGAGGGAGTGTGAGGGGGTGTGTGAGGGAGTGTGTGTGCGTGTGAGGGAGTGTGTGTGAATGTGTGTGAGTGAGGGAGTGTGTGGGTGTGAGGGTGTGCGTGTGAGGGAGTGTGTGTGTGTGTGGGATGTGTGTGTGTGTGAGGGAGTGTGAGTGAGTGAGTGTGGGAGTGTGTGTGTGAATGTGTGAGGGAGTGTGTGTGTGTGTGAGGGAGAGTGTGTGTGAGTGAGGGAGTGTGTGTGAGTGAGGGAGTGTGTGTGAGTGAGGGAGTGTGTGTGTGAGTAAGGGAGTGTAAGTGTGTAAGGGAGTGTGTGAGGGAGTGAGTGTGTGAGGGAGTGTGTGTGTGTGTGCGTGGGAATGTGTGAGTGAGGGGAGGGTGGGAGTGTGTGTGTGAGGGAGGGAGGGAGTGTGAGTGAGTGAGGGAGTGTGAGTGAGGGAGTGTGAGGGAGGGAGTGAGTGAGTGAGTGAGGGAGTGTGTGTGAAGGAGTGAGTGAGGGAGTACAGGTTTGTTTTCAATCTCTCTTTCCTTTCTGTGTTGTAGATTTCTTCCCAAAATGCAAAAGGACAGTTGTTTCTAAACCATTGATTCCCAGGATGGAGACCCCCAGGAAAAGGATTCGATAAAAACAATTACACAGAGGGGAGAAGAGGTCGGTCTGGAAATTTTTATACTTCTTTAAAATTAAGAAATCCGAAAAAATACATCTGGGGAGTGCTTGAGCCCCGGTCAGTTTGTGGTCCAATTAACCCAGACCATTGTTAGTATTTAATTCAGACTACGTGTAATCATAGAATCTCTACAGCACAGAAGGAGTCATGATGTGGAGATGCCGGTGTTGGACTGGGGTAAACACAGTAAGAAATCTCACAACACCAGGTTAAAGTCCAACAGGTTTATTTGGCAGCAAAAGCCACCAGCTTTCGGAGCGCCGCTCCTTCGTCAGGTAAGTGGAAGTTCTATTCACAAAAGGCAAGTCTTAAAGGTACAGACAATGTGAGTGGAGAGAGGGTTAAGCACAGATTAAAGAGATGTGTATTGTCTCCAGACCGGACAGTTAGTGCAAGTCTTAAAGATTGTTTGTGTAAAGGTCTCCTGTTTGTGAACAGATCTCCCACTTACCTGACGAAGGAGCGGCACTCTGAAAGCTAGTGACTTTTGCTACCAAATAAACCTGTTGGACTTTAACCTGGTGTTGTGAGATTTCTTACTGTCCAGAAGGAGGCCATTTGGCCCATTGAGTCTGCAATGACCACAATCCCACCCAGGCCCTATTCTTCAAACCCCACGTTTTGATTTTGATTTATTATTGTCACAGTTATACAATGAGAAGTATTGTCTCTTTCACGCCAAGTAGACAGAGCATACCGTTCATAGAGAAGGAAAGGAGAAAGTGCAGAATGTCGTGTTACAGTCATAGCTAGGGTGTAGAGAAAAATCTCCAAATCCAAAAGAGATTGAATTCGAGCATTGTTAGAGAGTTTAAAAGAGTTGGAATGAAGTTTAAGAAGCATAGAACCAGAGTAAAAGATATAATTAGAAGGTATACTAGGCACAGATTGCAAAGAGTCGCCTCGCCGTCCCCTGACACTAAGGGACAATTTATTATGGCCAATCAACATAACCCGCACATCTTTGGACTGTGAGAGGAAACCGGAGCACCCGGAGAAAACCCACACAGGCACGGGGAGAATGTGCAAACTCCCCACAGACAGTGACCTGAGGCTGGGAATCGAACCCGGGTCCCTGGCGCTGTGAGACAGCAGCACTAACCCACTGTGCCACCGTGCCCAAAGTGTCAATTCATCACTTTCAAGCAATTATGCGCCTTTCTTAAACCTTGCAGTTCCCCAGGGGCAGAAATCCGTTTTAATTTGACTTCGTTCACTGAAATAAACAGCTTTGCAAAATTCCATTCGCCCCCAAGGACATCAATTTTGCAGCGAAGATGGCTTTGTGGATCAGAGTAACTCAGCAGATTATTTCTGACTCTCCAGGGTTGGGGCTGGAATGTCCCTCTTTTTGTTAAAGTGTCAGGTTTCTGGGTGTTTGGCATATGTTGTAACCTGTTCCTTCCTCCTCTGCAGGTAGGCTCTGTTCTAGCTGTTTGTGTGTTGTCCCTTTGTCTCCTGTTGTTTAATATCGCCGCTTACACCACCCACCCCCACCCCCACCCCCACCCCCCCACTGCACCAAAGTCACATTCATAGAACCCTACAGTGCAGAAAGAGGCCCTTCGGCCCATCGAGTCTGCACCAAACACAATCCCACCCAGGCCCTACCCCCACATCCCCATATATTTACCCGCTAATCCCTCTAACCTAAGCATCTCAGGACACTAAGGGGCAATTTAGCATAGCCAATCAACCTAACCCACACATCTTTGGACTGTGGGAGGAAACTGGAGCACCAGGAGGAAACCCACGCAGACATGGGGAGGATGTGCAAACTCCACACAGACAGTGACCCGAGCCGGGAATCGAACGCATGTCCCTGGAGCTGTGAAGCAGCAGTGCGAACCACTGTGCTACCGTGCCACCCTGTTGAATTCTGGCAACATTGTTACCAGAATTCACCCCTTGCCCCTACTCATCCATTTATCTCCCCTTACTCGCTCTCCTGGGAATAGGGGTGGCACAGTGGGTTAGCACTGCTGCCTCACAGCACCAGGGTTCGATTCCCAGCTTGGGTCACTGTCTGTGTGGAGTTTGCACGTTCTCCCTATGTCTGCGTGGATTTCCTCCGGGTGCTCCGGTTTCCTCTCTCAGTCCAAAGATATGTGGATTAGCCATGCTAAATTCCCTTTCAGGGAAACTGGAGGAGACCCACGTAGACACGGGGGGAGAACATGCAAACTCCACACAGTCACCCAAGCCGGGAATCAAACCTGGCGCCGTGAGGCAGCAGTGCCAACCACCCACCATATCAAAAGCACGTTGGTTTGGTTGATTTGCCCATTGCTCGCAGAAAGGGCAACCAACATTCAGACTGGTAAATAACGTTATTCCATTTTTTTTCTCTTTTTTCAGATTGTTTTTTGCCCTGGGCATTTCAATAATACCAAGGTACTCGATACACCTTCAACCCAGATCCAAGTTACTCAGATCCTGAACTTTCTAAAGGCTGAATGGAGTCTCCCAAAGGCAAAGGAAAGGTTCAAACCCGCATGCATTGGGAGACGACTTGTCTTCTGGACTCTGGAGAGCTTCAGGCAATGTTGGCCCATCTCTATTGTCCATGTGCGCTGAACCCTCACTGTGCACATTCCAAAGGAGAGAAACTCCTCACTGTATCCACAATGAGCAAGCTCAGGAACATTAACAACGCAGCTGGTTGCTCTGGCCACATATTCCTTTGGGAACTAAAGCAACTAGCTGGTCATCCAGCCATGAGTCAGGGCAAAACTATTCTGAATATTTATACTCCGAGGTGGCTGGTGTGGGGAGGGGAGGGAGTAGGCAAATAGTGCAGACTACTTGCACCTCGCAGGCTGTAATTATCAGCGAGTCAATGGCCTAGTGGTATTATCGTTGACTATTAATCCAGAAACTCAGCTAATGTTCTGGGGACCCAGGTTCGAATCCCGCCACGGCAGATGGTGGAATTTGAATTCAATAAAAAAAAATCTGGAATTAAGAATCTACTGATGACCCATTATCGATTGTCAGGGGAAAACCCATCTGGTTCACTAGTGTCTCCTTTGGGGAAGGAAATCTGCCATCCTTACCCGGTCTGGCCTACATGTGACTCCAGAGTCACAGCAATGTGGTTGACTCTCAACTGCTCCCCAAAGGCAACTAGGGATGGGCAATGGGCAACACACTGGATAGCACGGCTGCCTCACAGCACCAGGGACCTGGGTTCGATTCCAGCCTCGGGTCACTGTGTGGAGTTTGCACATTCTCCCCGAGTCTGTGTGGGTTTCCTCCAGGTGCTCCAATTTCCTCCCATGCTCCAAAGATCTCCGGTACGGGTGGATTGGCCATGTTAAATTGACCCCAGTGTCAGGGGATAAGCCGGGGAAATATGGTTATGGGAATAGAGCCTGGGTGGTATTGTGGTCAGTGCAGACTTGATGGGCCAAATGGCCTCCTTCTGCACCATAGATCTATGAAATTCTGGCCAGCCAGTGACACCCATGTCCCACCAATGAATGAAAAAAAAATTGGAGAGGTTCTATGGTGAGCAAAAAAATCTCATTGTGAGTAGCTGGAGCTTTGCTTTGGACCACAGTTATACTGCAGTCACGATGAGCTTCAAGTGGTTTGAACCAATGGGGTTGTCTAGCAGTCCTCGCTGCTTGGATATCTGACAGCATTGGTGAAACAAATGGGTTCTCCACGTTGATGCAAAGCTACATCTCACCAGCCCCTGTGCCTGCAGTACTGGGTGTCCGATGTGAGCACTGGTCACCATTGCCATTGACCATCTAGATTCAATGATTCACCAATGGAATAAAGTTAGGTCTACCTTTGGCACACCCCCAAGAGTTCAGCAGGTCCCAAAATCGGGCAGAGTATCTCAGGGACTGTGTGAAAAAAAACCCTTAAGGTTCCACATAGGTCACAACCCAGAGATAACGCGGGAAAAGAGATCTTGTAGCTGCATCTCCTAGCTCGCCTGCAACTGGGATTCTCCAGTCCCGCTGCGGTGAATTGAGCTTTGGCTGAGCGCCAAGTTCTCCATTCTCGCTGGCGGCTGGGCGAGTACAGACGGGAATTCCTTCCCTTGTGTCCAAAAATAACAAAGCCTATGGCATACGAATGTACAAAAAAGCAGCATGAGTAGGCCACTCAGCCCCTTGAACCGGCACCGACACAGATTGTACCCTTAACCCAATATCCCTGCCTATCTCCCATAACCTTTCACCCCCTCGCTCATAAAATACCTACCTCTACCTTAAAAATATTCAAAGACTCTGCTTCCATCGCCTTTTGTGGAAGAGAGTCCAAAGACTCGCCATCCTCTGAGAGAAAGCTTTTCTCCTCATCTCTGTCTTAAATGGGTGACCCCTTATTTTTAAACAGTGACCTGCCCTAGTTCTAGATTCTCCCACAAGAGGAAGCATCCTCTCCACACCCAATCTGTCAGTACCCCCGCAGAATCTTATATGGTTAGCACAATGGTTAGCACTGCTGTCTCACAGCGCCAAGGACCCGGGTTCGATTCCCGGCTCAGGTCGCTGTCTGTGCAGAGTTTGCACATTCTCCCCGTGTCTGCGTGAGTTTCCTCCGGATGCTCCGGTTTCCTCCTGAAAGACGTGCTGGTTAGGGTGCGTTGACCCGAACAGGCGCCGGAATGTGACGACCAGGGGGAATTTCACAGTAACTTCATTGCAGTGTTAATGTAAGCCTTTCTTGTGACTAATAAATAAAGTCAAACTCAGCAACAGGGAACTTTGTACAAACTTCTGTAAAATAAAGGGAAAAAGAAATGACTTTATAAGTTATATTAGTAAGTGTAATGTTGCGTACATTTAATTTCAAAATGATGCTAACTGAAGTTGCAGAATTCTTGAAGAAATTGTGTATAATTTAGATTTTTTTCATTTGCACATGAGTTGCGCAGGATAACAGAACACTGACCGCAACCCCCCACCCCGTGCTGGACGGTTTCAGCACAGCATCTCTGTGTCATTGTAATTAAATAAAACAAATTAATTTTTTAAAACTTGGTACAGATTCTCTGTGGCTCCATCCTTCCTCATTCTGTAAAACCTACTCCTCCTGTCCCATTTTTTCCTGCAGTAAAAAAACTGTAGACACAAGGGAAAAGATTCACCAGAATGAACCATAGAAAATTACTCCCACGCTCCAAAGATAGAACCCTACAGTGCAGAAAGGCCATTCAGCCCATTGAGTCTGCACCGAACACAATCCCACCCAGGCCCTACCCCCATATTATACCCACTAATCCCTCTAACCTACACATCCCTGGACACTAAGGAGCAATTTCTTAGCAATGCCAATCAACCTAACCTGCACATCTTTGGACTGTGGGAGGAAACCAGAGCACCTGGAGGAAACCCACGCAGACATGAGGAGAATGTACAAACTCCCCACAGACAGTGACCTGAGCCGGGAATCAAACCCAGAACCCTAGAGCTGTGAAGCAGCGGTGCTAACCACTGTGCTACCATGCTGCCCGGTGCAGGTTAGGTGGATTGGCCATGCTAAATTGCCCCTCAGTGTCCAAAGATGTACAGGTTAGGTGGATTGGCCATGCTAAATTTTCTCTTATGGTCCAAAGATGTGTAGGTTAGGGGACGTAGTAAGTAGTCTCGCAACATCAGGTTAAAGTCCAACAGGTTTATTTGGTAGCACGAGCTTTCGGAGCGCTGCCCCTTCATCAGGCGAGTGCAGGATTTGTTTCACAAACAGGGTATATAAAGACACAAACTCAATTACAAGATAATGGTTGGAATGCGAGTCTTTACAGATAATCAAGTCTTAAAGGTACAGGCAATGTGAGTGGAGAGAGGGTTAAGCACAGGTTAAAGAGATGTGTATCGTCTCCAGCCAGGACAGTTAGTGAGATTTTGCAAATCCAGGCAAGTCGTGGGGGTTACAGATAGTGTGACATGAACCCAAGATCCTGGTTGAGGCTGTCCTCAAGTGTGCGGAACTTGGCTATCAGTTTCTGCTCAGTGATTCTGCGTTATCGTGTGTCATCAAGGCTGCCTTGGAGAATGCTTACCCGAAGGTCAGAGGCTGAATGCCCGTGACCACTGAAGTGTTCGCCAACAGGAGCCTTCAACATGTCATTGATGAAGATGAACATGTCGCCAAGCCCATCCCCACACCCCCACTGCTTGCCTTCAAACAAGTGCGCAACCTCAAACAGACCATTGTACACAGCAAACTAACGCTCCAAAAGCTCATAAACCTGTTGGACTTTAACCTGGTGTAGTGAGACTTCTTACTGTGCCCGCCCCAGTCCAACACCAGCGACTCCACATCATAGGTTAGAGGGATTGGCCATAGTAAATTGCCCCTTCATCTCCAAAGATATGCGGGTTACATGGATTGGCCATGCTAAATGTGCAGGGTATACTGGGATGGGGCAGGGAAGAGAGACTGGGTAAAAAAAGTACTGGATTAGAGAGTAGGTGCAGACTCGATGGGCTGAATGGTGTTTTCTGCACACTAGGCAATTCTATGATCTTGGTGCTGTGTGTGGGATCTTGCTGTGCACAAAATGATCGTACACCCGGCCGACCCGATCTCACTCCACGGTGCCTGAAATAAAGAACGGGGCTGGGTGAGAAAGCCCATCCCGAAAGGTCCGCACACAACTGGCCGGCTTTCCAAACGGAAGGCTTTCCGAAGGCCTTTTGAGCGCTCGCTCCAAAAGCTGGGATTCACGGTAACCGTGGAAACAGTGTCTGGTTTGGGGATGAGGTATTTGCAACTTTACAGAAAAGATGAGTCAGGCGACGGCTGTTTCCCCCCCCCCCACACACTCCCCCCCCTCCTCACACTCCCCCCTCCCCACACCCCTCTTTCCCACACTCCCCCACCTAAGCCCCCACACACCCCCTCTCCAATACACACCCCTCTCCTACCCTCCCCAATCCCCCTCACACACTCCCCTTTCCCACACTCCCTCAACCCCCCCACACACCCCTCCTATCCCACGCACCCCCTCACGCAACCCCCCTTTCCCACACTCCCCCACTCATCCCCACGCACCACCCTCTCCCACACACCCCCCCTCCCACACTCCCCCACTCATCCCCACGCACCACCCTCTCCCACACACCCCCCCTCCCACACTCCCCCACTCATCCCCACGCACCACCCTCTCCCACACTCCCAATCCTCCCCACACACAAACCCCTCTCCCACACAACCCTTCTCCCACTCTCCCCCACACACTCCTCTCTCCCACACTCCCCCACCCCCCCCACACACAAACCCCTCTCCCACACACCATCCTCTCCCACTCTCCCCCACACCCCCCCCACACACACTCCTCTCTCCCACACTCCCCCACCCCCCCCACACACAAACCCCTCTCCCACACACCATCCTCTCCCACTCTCCCCCACACCCCCCCCACACACACTCCTCTCTCCCACACTCCCCCATCCCCCCCCACACACAAACCCCTCTCCCACACACCATCCTCTCCCACTCTCCCCCACAACCCCCCCACACACACTCCTCTCTCCCACACTCCCCCAACCCCCCCCCAACACATCCCCTCACACTCCCACTCTCCCCCACAGCCCCTCACACACTCCTCTCTCCCACACACACAAACCCCTCTCCCACACTCTCCCATACCCCCCCCCACACACATCCCCCCACATTCCCCCACACACTCCTCTCCCACACTTCCCCAAGCCCCAACCCCACTCCCACCCCACCACCTCCCCCCCCAACTCCCACACTCTCCCACATTCACCCACACACCCCTCCCCCAAGCCAGCACCCCACCCCACCCCCACACACCCCCGGCAAGTCAGGGCAGATGGGTAGAGTCTTTCATTATCAACTGTTACTGACTTGTCACCCCCCCCCTGAATGGCATAGAAACCTACTGGATTGAGAAAGGAATCAGTCGAGTGTGCCACAATCTATGGAGCTAATTTAGCAAAGCGAATGGACAGATGGCTTAGAGTCAGCCTCTGATTGAGTGACTGCAGCTCGGAGGCTGAAAGAGCAGGGCCAGCCGGATTATAATACCTTCGTGCCTCTTGTGTTGTTCCGAGTTGCTCCGCTCACAAGCACAAAATACTTGTTAACAAACAAACAATGCCTGAGGTCAGCTCAGGGCTCAGGAAGCAAGCTGCTGCTTTTCGGGGTTTTGTCCTGGTACACGTCTATGAATCTTCTTGTGTCTAAGCTGCACTCCCTGCCCCCCCCCCCCCCACCCTTCCCGTGCCTCCCGCGCTGGGCAGAACGATGGCTCAGTAACGCACCATGCGAGCATTGGCATTCCTGAGCACAAAATAATCGGTTGGCATTCCCACCACTCCCTCCCCAACCTCCGCCAGGCAGTGCTGCCCCATCTGAGGTGCCACCTTTTTAGTGGCAATGTTAAACGCGCCTGTCGCTTAAGGGTGGCACAGTGGTTAGCACTGCCGCCTCACAGTGCCAGGGACCCGGGTTCGATTCCCGGGCCTGGGGTCACTGTCTGTGTGGAGTCTGCATGTTCTCCCCGTGTCTGCGTGGGTTTCCTCCGGGTGCCCCAGACTCATCCCACACTCCAAAGGTGTGCGGGTTAGGTGGATTGGCTATGCTAAATTTCCCAGTGTCCCAGGATGTGTTGAGAGAATAAGAGATTAAAGATGTGGTGTTTGAAAGACATGCTGTTTAGATGTATTGAAATGATTTGATTTATTATTGTCACATGTATCGGTGTAGAGTGAAAAGTATTGCTTCTTGCACACTGTACAGACAAAGCATAGAGAAGGAAAGGAGGGAGTGCAGGATGTAGTGTTACAGTCACAGCTAGGGTGTAGAGAAAGATCAACTTAATGCAAGGTAAGCCCATTCAAAAGTCTGACTGCGGCCGGGAAGAAGTTATTCTTGAGTTGGCATATGTGACCTCAGACTTCTGTATCTTTTTCCTGATGGAAGAAGGTGGAAGAGAGAATGTCCGGGCTAAGTGCTAGTTAAGCACATTGGCCATGCTAAATTCTCCCTCAGTGTGCTCGAACAGCGTTGGAATGTGGTGACTAGGGGATTTTCACAGTAACTTAATTGCAGTCTTAATGTAAATCTACTTGTGACACTAATAAATAAACTTTAAACTTTAAGTTTATGAGAATCACAAGTAGGCTCACATTAACACTGCAATGAAGTTACTACAAAAGTCCCCTAGTCACCACACTCCAACACCAGTTTGGGTACACTGAGGGAGAATTTAGCACAGCCAATGTGCTTAATTAGCACTTTATCATAGAATCCCGACAGTGTAGAATAGGCCATTTGGCCCATCAAGTCTGCACCGACTCTCTGACAGAATATCTTATCCAGGCCCCTTCCCTGCCCTATCTCCGTAACACCACACCTTTCCCATGGCCAATCTATCCAACCTAAGTGGCAATTTAGCATGGCCAATCCACTGAACATCTTTGGAGTGTGGGAGGAAACCAGAACACCAGGAGGAAACCCACGCAGACATGGGGAGAACATGCAAACTCTGTACAGACCGTGACAGTGAGGTAGCAGTGCTAACCATTGTGCCACTACTATGGATGTATATTCCCATTTGTCTACACCAACTGTCCGACAGGTCATCTTACCCAGGCCTCAGTGTCGTAAACCCACATACTTGTCCCAGTTATCCCCCTAACCTGCACATCATTGGACACTAAGGGGCAATTTAGCATGGCCAATCCACCTAACCTCCACATCTTTGGACACTAAGGGGCAATTTAGCATGGCCAATCCACCTAACCTACACATCTTTGGACACTAAGGGGCAATTTAGTACAGCCAATCCACCTAACCTACACATCTTTGGACACTAAGGGACAATTTAGCATGGCCAATCCACCTAACCTACACATCTTTGGACACTAAGGGGCAATTTAGCATGGCCAATCCACCTAACCTACACATCTTTGGACACTAAGGGGCAATTTAGTACAGCCAATCCACCTAACCTACACATCTTTGGACACTAAGGGGCAATTTAGCATGGCCAATCCACCTAACCTACACATCTTTGAACACTAAGGGGCAATTTAGCATGGCCAATCCACCTAACCTACACATCTTTGGACACTAAGGGACAATTTAGCATGGCCAATCCACCTAACCTACACATCTTTGTACACTAAGGGACAGTTTAGCATGGCCAATCCACCTAATTGACACACAGAATCTCTTACAGTGCAGAAGGAGGCCTGTTCGGCCCATCGAATCTGCACCAACCACAATCCCACCCAGGCCCTATCCCCATAACCCCATGCATTTACCCTAGCTAGTCCCCCTGACACTAAGGGGCAATTTAGCACGGCCAATCCACTAAAACCTACTCATCTTTGGACTGTGGGAGGAAACCGGAGCAAACCCACACAGACACGGGGAGAACGTGCAAACTCCACACAGACAGTGACCCAAGCTGGGAATTGAACCCGGGTCCCTGACGCTGTGAGGCAGCAGTGCCAACCACTGTGCCACCGTGCCACCCCTCAGTGACAACTCTCTCCCAGCACAGTCCATCTTTAGAGGGACAGCGTACAATCACAAATTTATTTATTAGTAGGCTTACATTATTACAGGGGGGAGGGGGGATTGGGAATGGGGGGAATAGCAAGGGGGGGGGGGCGGAATGTGGGAGGAGAACCTGGAGACCCCACCAGCAGCGAAGGGCCAGAAAATTTAGCCTCATGTGACGGTGGCTGAGGGTTAAACATCAGCGAGGAGCTGGGGCTGGAACTACCCCCCCTCCCTTTGTTCTCTCTCTTCCCCATGGCAATCCAGAATCTTTCAGCTGGGAGGGGTACCGTCTGAGGAGCGGCACCTCCGACTGTGCGGCACTCCCTCGGTACGCAGCCCACCAGGACTCGGCGCGCAGGGCCCTGGCCATGGGCAGAGGAGAGGTGGGGATTGCAGCCACAGTTTTGACGTAGGCCCAGAGGCCTCAAGCTCGCTCAAAGCGCACAAGGACAGATCATTGAAATCCCAGGCCCCCCTTTTTCATTAACCTCCTCAGAATACAAGCGAAAGGCAGAAGTGTGTCTGAAGAATGCGCACAGCTGGACTTTTTTATTTCCATCCCATTAACCACGGTGAAGGAATTATTGATGTGGGAGGTGTATTCGGGTGGGTGTGACTTTGAGGTGGGGTGGGAGGGGGGGAGGGAGGCCACAATATCCTTCCACCTGCTCCCCAGACGGAGGGGAAAAAAAGAGGGAATTAGTGGTGGAATTAGTGGAGTGGGGGTGGGGGCATGGTGAAGCCTGTGGGGGGAGGGGGGGGATTAGCCATTCCGAGAGGCTGCAGAATGGCCTCATTCTCCGGGAGGGGGTGCAGGGGAGGCAGGACAATGGGCCAGCGAGTGTTACAGGCCAGGGAGAGCGTGCCGGAGCTTTTATTTGGATGACGGGGGGGTGGGGGGTCGGGGGGGGGGTGGTCTGTACATGAATTAGTCTGCCTGAGAGATTAGTCCTGATCGCTGACACCGCCTCTAATAGCGGGGCCCATGCTGTTGGTGGAGGCCCAGGGCTGGTGGGGGTGGGGCGGGGGTATATCTTAGAGACAACACAAAGGGTCGGGGCGGGGGGAGGAGGGGGCAGAGGCAAAGGGACAATGGCTGCTTCACTGCATATAGGCAGTGGCAGTCAGAGAGACCCAATCACCTGCCAATGTTGCAATAACTTCAACTGATCAGTTTCTATATAACATTAGGCTCCATGTATCTCTATTTCTCCCAGGATGTTTACATCAATCGCTTTGTTTATCTTCAGTGATCCAACAGCCTATGTAAAAATCTAGGCATTTACCTCCATCTGTCTACCTGCCTTTCTATCTATATGATCGTATTATTGGGTGGCACAGTAGCACAGCGGTTAGCATTACTGCCTCACAGCACCAGGGGCCCGGGTTCGATTCCCGGCTTGGGTCACTGCTTGTGTGGAGTTTGCACATTCTCCCCGTGTCTGTGTGGGTTTCCTCCCACAGTCCAAAGATGTGCAGGTTAGATTGATGTGCCACGCTAAATTTGCCCTCAGTGTCCCAGCATGTGTAGGTTGGAGGGATTAGCAGGGTAAATATGTGATATTACGGGGATAGGGCCTGGGTGGGATTGTTGTCGGTGCAGTCTCGATGGGCCGAATGGCCTGCTTCTGCACTGTAGGAATTCTATGATTACCTGTCTGCCTAACTATCTATCTCCCTGTCTGTCTATATGATTATATTATTGAGCAGCATGGTGGCACAGTGGTTAGCACTGCTATCTCACAGCACCATGGTCCCGGGTTCGAATCCTGGCTTGGGTGACTGTCTGTGTGGAGTCTGCACGTTCTCCCCGTGTCTGCGTGGGTTTCCCCCGGGTGCTCCGGTTTCCTCCCACAGTCCCAAAGATGTGCGAATTAGGGTGCATTGGCCGTGGTATGTAGGTTAGAGGGATTAGTGGGTAAATATGTGGGGTTATGGGGATAGGGCCTGGGTGGGATTGTGGTCGGTGCAGATGGGCCAAATGGCCTCCTTCTGCACTGTAGGGATTGTATATTATCTATCGCTCGATCTACCTGTCTGCCTAACTATCTGTCTATGCAAACATCTATCTATCTGTTGATGCAAACATTCTCTCTGTTAATGCAAATATTTTATTTATCTATCTATCTAATAATCTATCTAATAATCTATCTATCTATCTATCTACTACCTACCTACCCAGTTCCCTCCCTCCCTCCTAAAAGGTCTTTCCTGTGGATTATTGAATGGTAAATCTTGCTGCTTTGTAATCCATGGTTCAAAGATTTTCTTCCTGAACTATTCTCATTTCAGTTTCTCTCTGAACTGAAAGTTCTGATCAAGCTTTGGAGTGCTGTTCTTTGACACATAGGCTGTGCGTGTGGGTGGGGCAGATACTGCCTCACCTCCCTGCCCCCCCACAACCTCCCTCCGCCAAACCCCGCTAACCCCACATCACCACCTTCGTATCTCTGTCATGTCTCTGGCTAGTGTGGTCAGTCCAGGATTACAAAGCTGCTCTCAGCCTGTCCCCCAAAAGAAAGGCAGAGAGATTGGGGAATGTTCCACTTGAGATAGCGATCATTCAGACATCCTCCCCTCCCCCCCCAGCCCCAGGCCCTGGAGGAGAGAATGAGCGAGACAGAGAGAGAGAAAGCAAAACGCAGAGAGAGGGAAAAAGAGAGGGAAAGGTCAGAGCAAAAATGAGAGAAACATGTACAGAAAAAAAAAGAGGAAGAAGAGGGAAAAAGGATCGGGAGAAAAACATAGAGCTGAAACAAAGGGAAAGAGAGAGCGACAGAAAACAGATCGGGAGCAAAGGATAGTTAAAGATTATTTATTAGTGTCGCAAGTAGGCTCACATTAACACTGCAATGAAGTTACTGTGAAAATCCCCCAGTCGCCACACTCCTGTTCGGGTTACACTGACGGAGAATTTAGCACGGCCAATACACCCGAACCAGCGCGTCTTTCAGACTGTGGGAGGAAACCGGAGCACCCGGAGGAAACCCACACAGACACGGGAAGAATGTGCAGACCCCTCACGGACAGTGACCCAAGCTGCGAACTGAACCCAGATCCCTGGTGCTGTGAGGCAGCAGTGCTGACCGCTGTGGGTTTCCTCCGGGTGCTCCGGTTTTCCTCCCACAGTCCGAAAGACGTGCTGGTTAGGGTGCATTGGCCGTGCTAAGTTCTCCCTCAGTGTTACCCGCACAAGTGCTAGAGTGTGGCGACTAGAGGATTTTCATTGTGGTGTTAATGTAAGCCTACTTTTGACACTAATAAATAAACTTTAAATGGAAATCCCTGCTGCCAGCGTGACTGATTTGTTTTTCAACTTGAAAAATTTTGAACAGATTTCCGTTCTGGAAAGGAGGGTAAAAGCAGAGGACCACACGATGCACCTTTTAACATCACCTCCACACACGTTCAGAGGAGCAGAGTACTCTGAAGCAATCCGTCTGGTAAACAGCACCATCACCTACACAGAAAGTGTTTATCAATCACTGGAACTCTGGCTCTTGGAGCCGAGAGTGTTGTTAAGATAAAGAGCTGGAGAAAGAGGTAATATATATCGCGGGGAAGGACTCACCCAGGACAAAGACTCACGGATCAGCAGTAATGATTTTGGAGCTCTATCTATTTAACGCGGATTCTTTCGAACGACCGAGCAAACAGGGGCAACAATAGGGTTCACAGAATAGCCTCAGAGGGTGATTAAACCACACTCCCTTCAAACACTTCCACTGTCATTCCTTTGGACACGATGCCCGGCGTTGGACTGGGGTAAACACAGTAAGGAGTCTCGCAACACCAGGTTAAAGTCCAACAGGTTTATTTGGTAACAAAAGCCACTAGCTTTCGGAGCGCTGCCCCTTCGTCAGGTGAGTGGGAGTTCTGTTCACAAAAGGACATGTAAAGTTTGTGTCTTTATATGCTCTCTTTGTGAACTGAAATCCCACTCGCTTGACGAAGGGGCAACACTCCGAAAGCTAGTGGCTTTTGTTACCAAATAAACCTGTTGGACTTTAACCTGGTGTTGCGAGACTCCTTACTATATTCCTTTAGACACCAGGAGATGTTGACTGCTGCTTTTTAGTATTCACTCTTTCTTGATCAGATGCCTAGATAACCTCCGAGACCCTACACCCTGCCTGCACCACCTCCCCCACCCCCCGCGACACACAGTAAACACCTTTCCCTCCAATATTCATCCTCCGCGGTGCTTCCAAAGGAACTGATTCAAGCTCATTGGAGAATCGCAAAATAATCATCGAATCCCCACGGTGCAGAAGGAGGCCATTCGGCCCATCGAGCCTGCACCGACAACAATCCCAGCCAGGCCCTATCCCTGTAACCCCACCTATTTACCCGCTAATCCCTCTGAGACTAAGGAGCGTGGCCAACCCACCTAACCTGCACATCTTTGGACATTAAGGGACAATTTAACATGGCCCTTCCTTCACAGGGCAGCACACGGTGGCACAGCGGTGGCACTGCCTCATGGCGCCAGGTTCAATTCCGGGTCACTGTCTGGGTGGAGTTTGCACATTCTCCCCGTGTCTGCGTGGGTTTCCTCCGGGCGCTCCGGTTTCCTCCCACAGGTTAGGTGGATTGGCCGTGCTAAATTGCCCCTTAGTGCCAGGGGGACTAACTAGGGTAAATGCATGGGGTGATGGGGATAGGGATTGGGTGGGATTGTGGTCAGGACAGATGGGCCGAATGGCCTCCTCGTGCACTGTAGGGATTCTCTAACTGTTGTTGGCTCAAAATCCTCAAACTCCCTCGCCTAACAGCACTGTGGGTGTACCCACACCAGATGGTGGGTCAAGAGGCGGCTCACCCACCACCCTCTCAAGGGGCAGTTAGGGACCGGGCAATAAATAATGGTCTCGCCAGCGAGGCCAACGTCCCATGGAAGAGATTTTAAAAGCTGTCGGCTCCTTGAATGTCTGAAGGGTAAAGAAGAATCCTACATCCAACACACTGTTGGGCCTCAAAGCAGATGCTCCGTGGAATTCTTTCAGTCACTGCCCATCTGCTCCCTTGAATTAGATTAGGGGAAGGTGGGGAGGGTGGGGTCAGGGGCACCCAACTTCAATACCTTACGTGGGGCCTGTTATTGACTGGGTCTGACTGGAGCAGGAGGCAGTAACTTCACTCCAGTGACTGTGGAGATATTCAACTCAGGCCCCCCGTGGAACAATTCCAAATGAACCCATGCATTTTAATGAGCGCACTGGGAGAATGCAGTGAGCTCTCCCATTGTGTCTCTCATTGTGAGCCGGCTGATGTCTCGAATATACATTGAAAACCCTTTTTTATCTCTCTCTCCGAGAGAGATCCCGACTCCGCTCTCAGGTTAACAGCTGCGGGAACCTCCCCACGACGACCCAATTTGTCTGAAAGAAAGGTCCAATTATCCTTCGCAGCCTCGGGACATCCCTCAGTGTTTGCTACGGGCCAATGAGGTACTTGCCGTCGCTGCCGTAACGCACGAAACCTGGTGGCCAAACGCATTGGCCAACACCTCCAAATCCAGACCGGCCTTCCAAGGCAGTACCGAGAGAATGCTGCCCTGTCCCTCAAACAAGACATTACACCGAGGCCTTACTTGATTTGATTTATTATTGGCGCATGAAAAGTATGGCTTCTTACGCACAATACAGATAAAGCATACTGTTCATAGAGTACATAGGGGAGAAGGAAAGGAGAGGGTGCAGAATGTAGAGTTACAGTCATTTTTTGATTTGATTTGATTTATTGTTGTCACGCGTATTAGCGTACAGTGAAAAGTATTGCTTCTTGTGCGTTATATCGACAGAGCATACCGTTCATAGAGTACATAGGGGAGAATGAAAGGAGAGGGTGCAGAATGTCGTGTTACAGTCCTTTTTTGATTTGATTTGATTTATTATTGTCACATGTATTGGGAAACAGTGAAAAGTATTGCTTCTTGCGCGTTACACAGACAGAGCATACCGTTCATAGAGTACATAGGGGAGGAGGAAAGGAGAGAGTGCAGAATGTAGAGTTACAGTCATAGCGAGGGTGTAGAGAAAGATCAACTTAGTGCGAGGTAGGTCTGACGGCAGCAGGGAAGAAGCTGTTCCTGAGTCGGCTGGTGCGTGTCCTCAGACTTTTGTATCTTTTTCCCAATGGAAGAAGGTGGAAGAGAGAATGTCCGGGGTACGTGGGGCCTTTAATTATACTGGCTGCTTTTCCCAGGCAGGGAGAAGTGTAGACAGAGTCAATGGATGGGAGGCTGGTTTGTGTGATGGATTGGGCTATGTTCAAGACTCTTTGTAGTTTCTTGTGGTCTCGGGCGGAGCAGGAACCCAGACCAAGCTGTGATACAACCAGGAAGAATGCTTTCTCTGGTGCATCTGTAAAAGTTGGTGAGAGTCGTAGCGGACATGCTGAATTTCCTGAGAAAGTAGAGGCGTTGGTGGGTTTTCTTAACTATAGTGTCGGCGCGAGGGGGGCAGGGATACCAGGACAGGCTGTTGATGACCTGAACACCTAGAAGCTCTCAACCATTTCCACTTCATCCCTGTTGATGTAGACAGAGGCATGTTCTCCATTACGCTCCCTGAAGTCAATGTTTAGACCAACTAAAACTCACTGAATATTGTCCCTCTGAGAATTGGGTTAACCTGGGCTGATTGCTGAGGGAGTGCTGCACTGCCGCAAGTGCTATCCCTCAGATGAGACGTTAAGCTGTGGCCTCGGTTCTCCAGTCAGCAGCCTCAAAGATGAATTGTGGGATCTTGCTGTGCGTAGGTCAGGTGTCACGTTTCGTGCATTCGGTGGCCGTTTCTTATCACCTGCTGTATCGGCCACGCCTGCCTCACCAAGCCAGCATGTCACCTTGGTTACGGACCCCCTTGTGCCCTTACCCCAGACCCAATGTCAGAGTCTGGGGCACAAGTTGCCAGGGGTAACCGGGCTGTCATTAGCTGGAAGCTAAACGGCAAGAACGCTCCAAAAATGTTACCCATTGCACAGGAAGATCCCACAGCAACTGCCACTTACACCCAGATACAGGAAGATTAGCCATCATTCCCAAACATAAGGGGATTGGCCATGTTAAATTGCCCCTTGGTGTCCAAAGATGTGTAGGTTAGGTGGATTGGCCATGCTAAATTGCCCCTTAGTGTCCAAAGATGTGTAGGTTAGGTGGATTGGCCATGCTAAATTGCCCCTTAGTGTCCAAAGATGTGTAGGTTAGGGGGATTGGCCATGCTAAATTGCCCCTTAGTGTCCAAAGATGTGTAGGTTAGGTGGATTGGCCATGCTAAATTGCCCCTTAGTGTCCAAAGATGTGTAGGTTAGGGGGATTGGCCATGCTAAATTGCCCCTTAGTGTCCAACGATGTGTAGGTTAGGTGGATTGGCCGTGCTAAATTTCCCCATAGTGTCCAAAGATGTGCAGGTTAGGTGGATTGGCCATGCTAAATTGCTCCTTAGTGTCCAAAGATGTGTAGGTTGGGGGGAATTACAATCACAGA
Organism: Carcharhinus amblyrhynchos; assembly: GCF_965287045.1. Taxonomy (NCBI): domain Eukaryota; kingdom Metazoa; phylum Chordata; class Chondrichthyes; order Carcharhiniformes; family Carcharhinidae; genus Carcharhinus; species Carcharhinus amblyrhynchos. Next base: position 8,812,922 of record NC_137358.1, on the reverse strand, counting down.
ATCATAGAATTCCTACACAGTGTAGAGTGAGGCCATTTGGCCCACCGATTCTCTGATAGCCCATTTCATCCAGGCCCAACCTCTGCCCTATCCATGTAACCCCACACATTTACACTGCCAACCTCCCAAACCTACACATCACCAATTGGACATGCTAAATATTCGGGGCTACGGGGGGGGGGTGGAACTGGGTACGATACTCTTTCAGAGAGTCGGTGAAGACTCGATGGACCGAATGGACTCCTCCTACACTGTAGGGATCCACAGGTTACCACATGGTGCAGTTATGATTTGAGTAGTTCAGGAGCATTTAAGGGAGAGGTGAAGGGGAAAGGAGTAAGAGAATATATAATATTAGCAATGTTAGCATTCATTCCGAGAGGGCTAGAGTACAAGAGCAGGGATGTACTGCTGAGGCTGGATCAGGCTCTGGTCGGACCCCATTTGGAATATTGTGAGCAGGAAGAATGTGCCGGCCTTGGAAAAGGTCCAGAGGACATTCATAAGAATGATCCCTGGAATGAAGAGCTTGTCATATAAGGAACTCTGAGTCCGTACTTGTTGGAGTTTAGAAGGATGAAAGGGGGGAATCTTATTATAACTTACAGAATATTGAAAGGCCTGGATAGAGTGAACATGGGGAAGATGTTTCCATTCGTGGGAAAGACTGGGATCTGCACTCTGGCATAGCCTCAGAGTGAACCCTTTAGAAGCGAAATGAGGAGGAATTTCTTCAGCCAGATCTGTGGAATCCATCGCCACAGAGGAAACCAGGTCATTGAGTCTGGTTAAGACAGAGATAGAGAGGTCCTTGATTGTAAAAGGATCAAAGATTATGGGGAAAAGGTGGAAGAATGGGGATGGGAAACTTATCAGCCATGATTGAATGGCTGAGCAGACCCGATGGGCCGAACGGCCTAATTCTCCTAGATCTTATGGCCTAATACGCGATTGGAGAGATAAAGTTTATTTATTGGTATCACAAGTAGGCTTACATTAACACTGCAATGAAGTTACTGTGAAAATCACCCTAGTAGCCACGCTCAGGTGCCTGTTCGGGTCAATCCACCTAACTGGCACATCTTTGGACTGTGGGAGGAAACCGGAGCACCCGGAGGAAACCCACTCAGATATGGGGAGAATGCGCAGACTCTGCACAGACAGTCACTCAAGGCCAGAATTGAACATGAGTCCCTGGCGTTGTGAGGCAGCCCCAATCCTCCCCACCACACACACTCACTCACACTCACACACACACTCACACACACACTCACACACACACACACGCACAGACACATACACACACACACACACTCACACACACACTCACACACACACTCACACACACACCCACTCACTCACACACCCACTCACACACACACACACTCACACACACACTCACACACACACTCACACACACACCCACTCACTCACACACCCACTCACACACACACCCACTCACACACACACCCACTCACACACACACACAGACACTGACACACACTCACACACACACACACACAGACACACACACACACTCACAGACACATACACACACACACACACATGCACAGACACACACACAGACACAGACACACACACAGACACAGACACACACAGACACAGACACAGACACACACACACACACACGCACAGACACACACACAGACACACACACACTCACACACACACACACACACGCAGACACACACACACACACTCACATTCACACACACGCACAGACACACACACAGACACAGACACACAGACACACACACACACTCACACACACACACGGACACACACACAGACACACAGACACAGACACACACACAGACACACACACACACACACTCACACACACACACACACAGACACACACACACAGGCACACACACACACACACTCACACTCACACACACACACACACACGCACAGACACACACACACACACAGACACACACACTCACACACACACACTCACACAGACACACACACGCAGACACACACACACACACAGACACACACACAGACACACATACAGACACACACACACACACACACGCACAGACACACACACACTCACACACACACACGCACAGACACACACACATACACACACACACACACTCACACTGTGCAGCCCCTAAGCTGCAAACCATTCCATTCTTATCAATAGAAAGTTGACATTTTGGATTAGAAGCTGTTTTCCCTTCCCACTTACCCAATATCCCCTGAAGTGGGATCATTGCTTGCCGAAAGGATCGGGAGGGAGTATTGAGTATGTACACTGGGGGGGGGGGAAGGAGAGAAGAATGGGAGTGATGTCAATGAAAACCAATACAAATCTCTCTGTGCACCACACGACCATCTGGTGTACGATATCCATGCTGTCAAACAGACACCCATCAACTGGAGGGACTGATCGCGAGGGGAGGGGGTGGAGAGGGTGGGGGAGATGGGGAAGATAGGGGTGGGTGGAGGCTCAAGAGCCTGGTAACCATGGTGACCACAGAATGAACAGCATTAGGCTTTATTCATTGCTAGGCCTCAACGCCCATGGCCCATTCTCCTCCTCTTTGTCACAGAAGGGGCTCTCTCGCTGCTTCATGACGGACACCAAAGTTTTCTACCGGGAAAATAAAGTGACCACAAGAGGAGGCCAGGTGGACAGGCCGGGTCTCACGGGGCAATCTGGCCTGGCGGTGGTTTCATTTCCAGACTCTCTGACTCGCTTCTCAGAAAACAATTCCTCTGTCGGAGCGGCAGTCCCTGTGTTCAGAGGCCGGGCAGGCGGACAGGAAGGGTGTGGGTCAGATGCTGCTGGGGTTAAAGGGTGTGTTAGACACGGTAAACCCCTTAACTTCATCACTGTCCCTCTGCACGGTGCAAATCCCGGGTGTCACTCATCATTGGATCATTCTTCACAACAATGGAAACCAGCAGCCTATTCAATCTCAGGGGCATCACAGCTGAGTCTGGCCCTACCATGGCCAGACCACACCCCCCAACCCTCCCCACCACACACACAATCAGGGAGCTCATACTCCAATCATTACCTCAATCAGGGAGCTCATACTCCAATCATTACCTCAATCAGGGAGCTCATACTCCAATCATTACCTCAATCAGGGAGCTCACACTCCAATCATTACCTCAATCAGGGAGCTCATACTCCAATCATTACCTCAATCAGGGAGCTCACACTCCAATCATTACCTCAATCAGGGAGCTCATACTCCAATCATTACCTCAATCAGGGAGCTCACACTCCAATCATTACCTCAATCAGGGAGCTCACACTCCAATCATTACCTCAATCAGGGAGCTCATACTCCAATCATTACCTCAATCAGGGAGCTCACTCTCCAATCATTACCTCAATCAGGGAGCTCATACTCCAAATCATTACCTCAATCAGGGAGCTCACTCTCCAATCATTACCTCAATCAGGGAGCTCACTCTCCAATCATTACCTCAATCAGGGAGCTCACTCTCCAATCATTACCTCAATCAGGGAACTCACTCTCCAATCATTACCTCAATCAGGGAGCTCATACTCCAATCATTACCTCAATCAGGGAGCTCATACTCCAATCATTACCTCAATCAGGGAGCTCATACTCCAATCATTTCCTCAATCAGGGAGCTCATACTCCAATCATTACCTCAATCAGGGGGCTCATACTCCAATCATTACCTCAATCAGGGAGCTCATACTCCAATCATTGCCTCAATCAGGGAGCTCATACTCCAATCATTACCTCAATCAGGGAGCTCATACTCCAATCATTACCTCAATCAGGGGGCTCATACTATAATCATTACCTCAATCAGGGGGCTCATACTCCAATCATTACCTCAATCAGGGAGCTCATACTATAATCATTACCTCAATCAGGGGGCTCATACTCCAATCATTACCTCAATCAGGGAGCTCATACTATAATCATTATCTCAATCAGGGGGCTCATACTCCAATCATTACCTCAATCAGGGAGCTCATACTCCAATCATTGCCTCAATCAGGGAGCTCATACTCCAATCATTACCTCAATCAGGGAGCTCATACTCCAATCATTACCTCAATCAGGGGGCTCATACTATAATCATTACCTCAATCAGGGGGCTCATACTCCAATCATTACCTCAATCAGGGAGCTCATACTATAATCATTACCTCAATCAGGGGGCTCATACTCCAATCATTACCTCAATCAGGGAGCTCATACTATAATCATTATCTCAATCAGGGGGCTCATACTCCAATCATTACCTCAATCAGGGAGCTCATACTCCAATCATTACCTCAATCAGGGAGCTCATACTCCAAAACGTCAACCTCACAGGCCTTGTTGAAGTCATCATTCCGTCACTCTGACCTGAAGACCTTAGTGCCTGGATCCATTCTTCAGGTGCTGCGTGGCCCTGATTAGGCTCCAAAATAGCGGCACAAATTGCCTCTTTTGCAATAGTTTTTTATAGTACTATAGGATTTCGTGGGTGGCACTGTGGCAGAGTTTGCTTATTTTCCCCATGTGGGTTTCTTCCGGGTGCTCCGGTTTCCTCCCACACTCCAAATGTGTGCAGGTTAGGTGGATTGGCCATGCTAAATTGCCCCTTAGTGTCCAAAGATGTGTAGGTTAGGTGGATTGGCCATGCTAAATTGCCCCTTAGTGTCCAAAGATGTGTAGGTTAGGTGGATTGGCCATGCTAAATTGCCCCTTAGTGTCCAAAGATGTGCATAAATTAGGGGGATTGGCCATGCTAAATTGTAGGGATCCTATGTATCAGGTTGAGTGCAAGTGGGCTGCATTTGGAATCAGGGGTTGGTTTGGGGAGCAGGTAGGTGGGGTGGGTTTTGTTTTTGTGGGGACGGAGGGGGGTGATGGAGAGAGCAGGGGGAGCAGTGGGGGGGGGGGAGGGGATGCTGGCGGAGAGAACTAATGTTCTTATTTTTGCAGAACAGAACATTCCGGGACATGTTGGCAAGCGCCCAAGCAGAAGGCAGCGACATACCAACCCCTGAAAGTTAACAAACTCGTTTTCGAGGCAGGAGTGATAGTGAGAGTGGGGAAAAGAAAGGCCTGATGATTACGTACCTTCCTGAGGGCCCCATCTCCCTCAAACGGCAAACCCCCCCTTCCCCAACCCTCTCTTATCTGTAACCCCTGGGGTACAGAAGAGAATGGTTTCTATTCCTTGGCCGCACGAGAGAGAGGGAGAGAAGTGAAGATGGAGTCTCAAAAACAAACTCATTCCCTTTGGCCTAACATTGGGAACAGAACCTTGGAGATTCAGGTTGAGTCACGGCAGCTCATACTCCAGTCATTACCTCAATCAGGGAGCTCATACTCCAGTCATTACCTCAATCAGGGAGCTCATACTCCAGTCATTACCTCAATCAGGGAGCTCACTCTCCAATCATTACCTCAATCAGGGAGCTCACACTCCAATCATTACCTCAATCAGGGAGCTCATACTCCAGTCATTACCTCAATCAGGGAGCTCATACTCCAGTCATTACCTCAATCAGGGAGCTCACTCTCCAATCATTACCTCAATCAGGGAGCTCACTCTCCAATCATTACCTCAATCAGGGAGCTCATACTCCAGTCATTACCTCAATCAGGGAGCTCATACTCCAGTCATTACCTCAATCAGGGAGCTCACTCTCCAATCATTACCTCAATCAGGGAGCTCATACTCCAATCATTACCTCAATCAGGGAGCTCATACTCCAGTCATTACCTCAATCAGGGAGCTCATACTCCAATCATTACCTCAATCAGGGAGCTCATACTCCAATCATTACCTCAATCAGGGAGCTCATACTCCAGTCATTACCTCAATCAGGGAGCTCACACTCCAATCATTACCTCAATCAGGGAGCTCATACTCCAATCATTACCTCAATCAGGGAGCTCATATTCTGGGCGACACGGTAGCACGATGGTTAGCACAGCTGCTTCACAGCTCCAGGGTCCTGGGTTCGATTCCCAGCTCGGGTCACTGTCGGTGTGGAGTTTGCACATTCTCCTCGTGTCTGCGTGGGTTTCCTCCGGGTACTCCGGTTTCCTCCCACAGTCCAAAGATGTGCTGGTTAGGTTGATTGGCCGTGCTAAGAAATTGCCCCTTAGTGTCCAGGGATGTGTAGGTTTGAGGAATTAGTGGGTATAATATTGTAGGGATATGGGGGTAGGGCCTGGGTGGGATTGTGGTTAGTGCAGACTCGATGGGCCAAAGGGCCTCTTTCTGCACTGTAGGGTTTCTATGATCTGTGCTCATTCTCCAATCATCACCTCAATCAGGGAGCTCATACTCCAATCATCACCTCAATCAGGGAGCTCATACTCCAATCATCACCTCAATCAGGGAGCTCATACTCCAATCATTTCCCCCTGGGAATGAACAACTCGCCCCCATCTCTGGGTTCGATTCCCAGCTTGGCTCACTGTCTGCGTGGAGTCTGCACGTTCTCCCCGTGTCTGGGATTGTAAAGCTGGCCATTGGTGTATGGAGCAGAGGGGCCCTGCAAGGACTCCCCGGCGAAGCCACTGCCTGCGTCCCACCTCGATCATCACCAGCCGGGGGCTACCAAGCCCCTACTTCATCGGGTGAGCAACGGGGCAGTGGTCTGAAAGCTCGTGCTACCAAACAGACCTGCTGGGCTTTAACCTGGGGTCGTGAGACTGCTAACTGCACCCACCCCAGTCCAACACCGGCGTCCAGACTGTGCGAGGAAACCGGAGCACCCAGAGGAAACCCACGCAGACACGGGGAGAATGTGCAAACTCCACACAGACCCGGGAATTGAACCCGGGTCCCTGGCAGTGTGGGGCAGCAGTGCGAACCACTGTGCCACCCGTATAGGTCCTTGATTGGTAAAGGGATCAAAGTTTATGGGGAAATAGGCGGGAGAATGGGGTTGAGAAACAGGTCAACCATGGTGCAGTAGACTTGATGGGCTGAATGGCCTAATTCTGCTCCTATACCCTATGGTTTCATGGAGGATGAGAGACTCGAGCATCGACCCAGTGTCTTCCTGAGAGATGAAGGGGAAACGGGTCAGGTGGAGGTGTCTGTACCGACACCTGAGATCCAACACAATCTGCACTCAATCACTTCCCAAGGCCCGCTGTGTGTTAATGTTCCAGCGGAGACAGAGGACGCTCCATCACAAACAGTCTGCAGCTTTTAATTATGTGTGTGTTCTCCAAGGCAGCCTTCACCACCCACGACAGCGCAGAGTCGCTGAGCAGGGACTGATAGCCAAGTTCCGCACACATGAGGACGGTCTCAACAGGGATCTTGGGTTCATGTCGCACTATCTGTAACCCCCGTGACTTTCCTGGGTTTGCAAAACCTCACTTACTGTCCTGTCTGGAGACAATACACATCTCTACCAAATAAACCTGTTGGACTTTAACCTGGTGTTGTGAGACTTCCCTTCCACAGACATTTTATACAAGCGGTCTCTGAGATCGTAAGTAAATTCTATTTATTATCGTCACAAATAGCCTTACATTAACACTGCAATGAAATTGCTGTGAAAATCCCCTAGTTGCCACACTGTTTGGGTGCACTGAGGGAGAATTTAGCACAGCCAATGTACCCTAACCAGCCCGTCGTTGGGATCGTGGGAGAAAACCGAAGGAAACCCACGCAGACACGGGGAGAACATGCGGACCCCACACAGACAGTGACCCCCCCCCAGCCGGGAATCGAACCCAGGTCCCTGGCGCTGTGATGTCTCTGTGCATTAACCATTGAAGGTCAGAGGTGAGATTCAGAATTAATGAAACGTACAGACCGGAATTTTCCGGCTATCCAGGTGGGATCTACCGGTCCCGCCAACACCCTCCCGCTCCCCACCCCCCCGCCCACTAAGGCTTACCCAGCAGCGAGGGGTACGTCTCATGGTAAAGTCTGGATAACGGCGGGTCTGGAAGATCCAGCTTTGGCTGCCTCTCGTCGCCAGGAAACACGTGACGTGCGCGTGGAAAATCCCACTCGCCGTATCCCGGGACTTAGCAATGAGGGTGTCGGAGCAAAGGGGGTTCTGTTAAAGTGTACAAGGCATTCCTGGGGCCTCGGTTAGAGTATTGTTCTGGGCAACATTCATAGAGTCTTAGGATCCCCACAGGGCAGGAAGAGGAGGCCATTCAGCCCATCGGGTCTGCACCGACCCCCTGATAGGGCATCTTACTCAGACCCTCTCCATCTAACCTCACATATTGGCTCCAAACCTACATCTTTGGACAGTAAGGGGCAATTTAGCATGGCCAATCCACCTAACCTGCACATCTTTGGACACTAAGGGACAATTTAGCATGGCCAATCCACCTAACCTGCACATCTTTGGACACTAAGGGACAATTTAGCATGGCCAATCCACCTAACCTGCACATCTTTGGACACTAAGGGACAATTTAGCATGGCCAATCCACCTAACCTGCACATCTTTGGACAGTAAGGGGCAATTTAGCATGGCCAATCCACCTAACCTGCACATCTTTGGACACTAAGGGGCAATTTAGCATGGCCAATCTACCTAACCTGCACATCTTTGGACACTAAGGGGCAATTTAGCATGGCCAATCCACCTCACCTGCACATCTTTGGACAGTAAGGGGCAATTTAGCATGGCCAATCCACCTAACCTGAACATCTTTGGGCACTAAGGGACAATCATGGGTTTTCTCCCACACTCCAAAGATGTGTAGGTTAGGTGGGTTGGCCACGCTAAATTGCCCATTGGTGTCGGGGGAATTAACAATGTAAATATGTGGGAATAGGTCTGGGTGGGATTGTGGTTGGTACAGGCTGGGTGGGCCAAATGTCCTCCTTCTGCACTGCAGGGATTCTAGGATTTCCCATGGCCAATCCATCCAACCTACACATCTTGGGACACTAAGCGGCAATTTTAGCACGGCCAACCCACCTAACCTGATGGGTTCAAGGCTGTGGGAAGATGTGGAGGTGTGAGGAAGAAAGTTTTTACGCGGCGAATGGCAATGACCTGGAACCCGCTGCCCGCGAGGGGAGTGGAAGCAGAAACGGTAAATGATTTTGGAAGGATTCGGACAGGATCCTGACGGAAATAAACTCACAGGGATGCGGGAATAGAACGGGGACCATAGGACTGACAGGATTGAAAGAGCTGGCAAGCACCCTGTGGGCCGAATGGCCTAGTTCTGGGCCAAAATTGACTCTCAGAGTTATTTAATCCCCAGGGCAGAATCAAAGACCCCCCCACCAACACCACCCCACCATCTCCTCACCCTGAGTCTCAGGAACCCATTCACCATCTTGTGGTCTCTGTCTCCCCCGTGTGGCCAACACTTCCCATTACAAGCTCCCACCTCCAAGGGGCAGAGACTGGAGACGGGTCCATGTGAAAATCCTGCCTCTTGTTTTCTAAGGGTGAATTCCAGCTGCCCTGAGTCTCACAATCTCCTTTCAAAGAGGATTTTCCGATTCAGTTTTCTGCTCCTGTCTCATTAACCCAAATCTGAACTCGAACATTAACAAGGGAGAGCAGGAGAGCTGATGGATCGAATGGCCTCCTTCTGCTGCCCAGCAATCCTGCTCATTCAGCCCTTCCGTGTGTTCAGAGAAAGTGAACCCCCCTCACCACCCCCCCCACCTCACACCCCCCTCACCCTCCCTCACCCCCTCGCCCTCCCTCACCCTCCCTCACCCCTCACCCTCCCTCACCCTCCCTCACCCCCCTCACCCTCCCCACCCCCCCTCACCCTCCCTCGCCCTCCTCACCCCCTCACACCCCCCTCACCCTCCCTCACCCCCCTCGCCCTCCCTCACACCCCCCCCTCACCCTCCCTCACCGCTCCCCCCCATCCCCCTCATTACCCTCTAACAGTGGCCATCTGGAATACCCTCCAGAATCTCTCTCTCTCCTCTTTCCCTCTTTTTCCCATTCTTTTCCCTCTCTCCTTCACCCTCTCTTCCACTACTTCCCTCTCTCTCTCCCTCTCTCCCCACCTCTCTCCCCATCCCGGTCTCTCCCTCTCTCTCTCCCTCTCCTCTCCCCCGTCTCTCCCCCCCTCCCTGTCTCTCCCTCTCCCTCTCCCTCTCTCTCTCTCCCTCTCTCTCTCCCCTCCTCCCCCCGTCTCTCCCCTCCTCCCTGTCTCTCCCTCTCCCTCTCCCTCTCTCTCTCTCTCTCTCTCTCCCTCTCTCTCTCCCTCTCTCTCTCTCCCTCTCTCTCTCTCTCTCTCTCCTCCCTCTCTC